>NC_089225.1:99029605-99757565 GCF_963924675.1 Phocoena phocoena | reverse complement strand
GTCCAGGAAGATCCCACATGCCACGGAGCAACTAAGCCCGTGCGCCACAACTACTGAGCCTGCGCTCCACAGCCCACGAGCCACAACTACTGAAGCCCGTGAGCCTAGAGCCCGTACTCGGCAACAAGAGAAGCCACTGCAATGAGAAGCCCGCGCACTGCAATGAAGAGTAGCCCCTACTCGCCGCAACTAGAGAAAGCTCGCGTGTAGCAACGAAGACCCAACGCAGCCAAAACTAAATAAATTTTTTTAAAAAAGAAAAAAAAAAAAGAGTAAAACTTAAAAGTCACTGGGGGTAGAGTCCTACTGTTTGCCCAGTGAGGTAGACATGCATTCTTCTTGAATTTACGTCTCTTTACTAATATGCTCCCATCACTTTTAATTACTCTTTTTTTTTAAGTTAGGAAATCAAGACTTTCCAACCTATAAAGAAAATTAAATGATTATCACTTAGGAAGCCTAAGAATGATTGACAGTGTCCCTTGAAGGGGAAAACAGAAGGAACAAGAATGTAGGAGGGTATCCCCTTTCATCTTGCAATTCAGATAGAATTACGAGTTGGGTGATCTGAGATGCCTGCTCAGTGCTCGGGTGATTAAAATTCAGGATGGCGAGACTGAAAGTCAATAAAATGGAAGGACAACTTCTTGGAAGAAAAGAGCTTGAAAGGGAACTGCACACTAATCGCTTTCGTCTGCCTCACTGGCGTTTGCTGGGATCACTGATCACTCAGTCTGTGTCCAAGCACGAGAGGGAGGCTGGAGAGGACTGAACCCAACGTGGCTTTTATTTACGGTAGAGGTTTTCATTGTAGCCTTTTCCACAATTTGAGCTTTGTTTTCCTCCTGACCATCCATCGGATTTTAGCTCCTCCTCTGAACGTCTGATAATTTATTTTCTTTTCCCCAGGGACCAGCTCTCATACTGGCACCATCAGGAAGGGCGAACCGGGACAAGGGTCGTGAAATTCTGTGATCCAGGGTGAGCAACAAATGCTCCACCTGAACCAAGAAATGGATCTCACAACTCGACAAAGGGCTGCCTCGTCATCACTGTTAGAACTCTGTGCCTGAGACACGACGAATCGGAAGCATCTGAGGAAGCAAATCTAGAACGAGAGAGAGAGAGAGAGAGAGAGAGAGAGAGAGAGAGAGAGAGAGAGACGAGAGAGACAGAGAGAGAACAGAGAGAGACAGAGAGAGACAGACGACAGAGACAGACACAGAGAGAGACAGAGACAGAGAGAGACAGAGAGACAGAGACAGAGAGGCACAGAGAGACAGAGACAGAGAGAGGGAGGGAGGGAGGGAGGGAGGGAGAGAGAGGCGGAGAGGGAGAGGGAGAGAGGGAGAGAGGGAGGAGGGAGGAAGGGAGAGAGAGACAGACAGACAGAGCGAGACAGAGACAGAGAGAGAGACAAAGAGAGAGAGAGAGAGAGGAGGAGGGAGGGAGGGAGGAGGCAGAGAGGGCAGAGAGGGAGAGGAGAGAGGGAGGGAGGGGAGGTGAGGAGAGAGGAGAGAGAGAGAGAGAGGGAGAGAGAGGGAGAGAGAGGAGAGGGAGTGGGAGGGGGGGGAGAGGAGAGAGAGAGGAGAGAGAGAGAGAGAGAGAGAGAGAGAGAGAGAGAGAGAGAGCAGGACAGCAGTTTGCAGAGACCAGAGACAGGGCCTCTGCTAGAATTCCCACCATAGGCAGTAAGAGCACCAGGAGTCAACACAAAGAACAGAAATTACCGCTCCCATTTTTTAGAGGGGGGTGGGAGAACCAGCTGCCCTTTAAATTCTCAAAATGTCTTAAGAACTTAACTGTTATTCAAAATATTTGGATCCGCTAAAAACCTGAACCACATTGTACCAAGCATTCTTCCATTTAATTGTTAAGCCCTTGTGTTTTTCAGCGGGATTTTTTGGTGCAGATGTTTCTGATTCATTTATATTAACTTATCAAAATGACATTTGGAAGAGCTATAGGATGTTCAAGAAGGAGTCTTATAAACTTGGGTTCATTAGTTTTAATCCAGGAATTCCACCCCCCGGCCCCAATGCACATACTCAGAATTCAGAACTTGGAAGGGTTGACTCAGTTCTGCTATAAACTGGCAGCATGAACTCACCCATTCCTAATTCCCTTCAAAAAAACATTTGCTAAAGATTTAAAAGACACCACCAAAAAATGGTAAAGGGGGTCAAAAGGTATAAAATTCTAGTTATAAAATAAATAAGTCACGGGGATGTAAAGTACAGCATGGTGACTATAGTTAATAATACCATAATTGCATATTTGAAAGTTTGCCCAAGAGTAAATTGTAAAAGTTCTCAACACAAGAAAAAATATTCTGTAACTATGTATGGTGATGGATGTTAACTAGCCTTATGTGATCATTTTGCAATATATACAAATATCAAATCACTCTGTTGTACACCTGAAATTAATATAATGTTATATGTCATACCTCAATTAAAAAAAATTTTTTTATTTTTAAAAGGCACCACCAAAATGTAAGAAAGTTATTCAAGTACATGTAGGTTTTTCTCCTTGGTGATCTTTTACCGGCAAAGATTTAAAAACAAACATTTAGGGCTTCCCTGGTGGCGCAGTGGTTAAGAATCTGCCTGCCAATGCAGGGGACACGGGTTCGAGCCCTGGTCCCAGAAGATCCCACATGCCGCGGAGCAACTAAGCCCATGTGCCACAGTTACTGAGCCTGCGCTCTAGAGCCCGTGAGCTACAATTACTGAGCCCACGTGCCTAGAGCCTGTGCTCCACAACAAGAGAAGCCACCGCAATGAGAAGCCCACGCACTGCAACAAAGAGTAGGCCCCGCTCACCGCAACTAGAGAAAGCCCACACGCAGCAACAAAGACCCAACACAGCCAAAAATAAATAATTATTTTTAAATAAATAAAAAATAAAAACAAACATTTAAATCAGACAAAGCCAAAACTGAAGTCTGACTAGTTTGCCACTGAAGTCAAAGATTTTATCCAAAGGCTTTCCTGCTTCCATCCTTCTTGTTTATCTGGGCTAAACGGGCACAGAATGTTTAGTTTGGAGTTTTCTTTACCCAGGGCTACCATGTTAGTAGATGTGTGTGTACATGGAGAAGAAAAAGGAAGCAGAAAGCTATCTTTGTGCTACCCCATCCCCATTTCTTAAATCCAGCCTCCATTTTTCAGAGCTCTCAAGGAATCCAAGATGGTAAAGATACTTTGGAAAGATTTTCCTTCCTTGATTCCTCCCTGCCCCTCCCTGGGGCACTGTCCTTACGGGCTGATGGGCATCAGAGGTAAAGCAGGGATGGGACGGATCAAGGAGGGACAGATGGAAGGGGGAGGACATTCTGCTGAGAGGGTCTCACTCATCCACACTTCTAAGCCTTGTCTACACCAAAAATTCTTGGGAGGTTCCATCAATTTCCGTCACATTTTCAAACCGTAGTTCCCTCTGAAAGGCTATCTTTTAGCAAGTTTAAAGCCACTGGTCACAAAAATAAACTTAGGAAAAGCTTTGAAATTTTGTGTACACACATAAAAGAACATTAAGAAGAAAGCTATGCTGGGTCAGAACAATGGTCCTTCCCACCCAGCCTGTCTCTGGCACACTGATTTCCTTGTGTCCTGTGAACGTTTAGGTTTTGTTTTGTTTTGTTTTCACTTTTAATTTTTTGAGTTAAAGGTTTGGGGGGTTTTATATCATTTGTTTTCTGCCTGATTATCTGATTACCACTTATTTTTCTGATGAACACATTTCATTCCAGAACATGTGGGGGTTCAAAAACCATATAAAGACAAAGTAAAAACTACCCATTATCCCAAACCGTCAGATTCAACCTTTTTGAGTATCTCCGATTGGTCTCTCTCCTCTCCTATGCCTAAATGTGGTGGCTTGCATTTTCACAAAATTGAGATTCCACTGAAGCTTAAAATTTTAAGTATTATTTATTGTATTGTGAGCATTTCCCTAGGTCCTTAAATACTATTTTAGATCATGATTTCGGTCAAGCTTGACTGTTTCACTTTTTTGTTCCACGTTTACTGTGCTTCCCCTTCTCACTCACACATTCTCATGGCAGATCCCAGGGCAGACCAAGACCACAAACACGTCCATAAGTCAGGTGACCAGGAATCTCACCACCCAAGAACCTCTTTACGGGAGCTCCCTGCCCACTTCCGTTGGAGCCCCTGGAGGTACCGTTCCATGGACGCTGTCTCACCTTTCTCATTCCTCAGCCTGGCCAAATAACCATCCACACCAACAGCATTCCCTGCGACCACCTGTTTGCATTTTTTTGGTCTTACTGCTGTTTGCTTGTTTTGTTTCCCAGGGACCTCAAGTTTCTTTGCCACGTTTTGCAAAAGCAACAGGGATACAGTTTAAGGCTGCCTGAGGGCCACAGCTCAAAGCACACTGCTAAAGAAATAAAGGATGACCTGGAGATGGGCATGACCTAGGACAGTCATTGTGCTGAGGCAGAGAAACTGTCCCATAATCCATCTCTCAACAGGTAAAACCAGGTCCTCCGTGGGCTTGGAAGTCTAGGGCTTTGTACATGAGCCAGAGGCCTCCCTCTTCAGTTCTGACAAGCTTCGGGTGAGATAAATAGATACCCGTGGAACAAGACAAGGATCTGGGTGTCGGCTCCAGCCTTAATGACATACTGCTGGGCAACTCTGGGGAAGTTTGAATTTATCACCTGTGCAGTGGGTGTAACATCACCTCCCTTGCAGAGACTCTTGGAAGATGTAATGAAGGCACTTACGTAAACCACATCAAACCACGCCAGACACACGGTATGAGCTCAATGAATAGTAGTCATATTTGCATAGTTTTGATTAAAAGTATAAACAATGGGACTTCCCTGGTAGTCCAGTGGGTAATACTCCGCGTTCCCAATGCAGGGGGCCCGGGTTCGATCCCTGGTCTGGGAACTAGATCCCTCGTGCCTGCCGCAACTAAAGATCTCGCATGCCGCAACTAAGAGTCCACGTGCTGCAACTAAAAGATCCCGCGTGCTGCAACTGACCCAGTGCAGCCAAAACAAACAAATAAATATTTTTAAAAAAATAAAAGTACAGACAATAAGCAAGTGTCTGAAGTATCTAGTTATAGCAGAGCACAGAGGAGGGAAAGAAGGTGAGAAGATTTAAAAAACAAAGAGAAGAAGCAGGAGGAAAGCAAGCTGTCCTGGTAGGAGGCTGGAACTGTGACAGAAAGAGAAAGGGAAGAGGGGCATTCCAGCTGAAGGGAACAGCATGAGGGGAGGTATGGAAGCAGCAAGGCACAGTGTTCCTGGAAGAGAACCGGGGCCAGGATAGCTAGTGCGTAAGGTATTTATAGCGGGGATTGTAGGTAGCAAGGCTAGAAGGGGTGACCAGAGCTGGAGAGAGGAGTCCTCTAGGCAGTAATAAGGAGGTTGTGTTTATCGTGTGGGTAATGCGGAGCCGCTGAGCGTGTTTGAGCCGGGAAGTGACCTGAGAAGAGGCGTGCTCTGAACGGCCAGCTCTGTGTTCACATTCTTGTCCTTTCTCTGTGATTTCCCAGTTTTGCAGATTGAAATGTATCTGAGTAGAGGTCACAGAAACCACTTCTCAAGCTGCGCTCCCAGAGGGTCTCACGCACGACCTGCCTCTGCCACCCACAGTCCCGCAGCCCAGGATGAGCCTCCAAGGATGTGCTCCGTTTCACATCTGCAATAAAAGCCGATGCTCCCAGAGCCTCTGTGGGCCATCATGGGAGATGAAGAAAGCTTGGTTTCTGTTTTTGGCCTCGGCTCTGCCATCTGGGATCTGATGATACAGTTATTTAGCAAGAAACCACAGGAACAAAAACAATTTAATGAAACCCAGAGAAAGTGAGTTTCTCCACGGAAGGCGACTGAATGCCACAGGCTGTGCAGAGACCCACCCTGAGCAAACCCTTGGGCTCTGAGCTTCAGCTCAGTTCTGTCACCGAGTGACGCATGCTTCGGATGCCTCCCCCGCAAACGGGGGACCATGGCTCCTATACCTAAGGACACAGAACTCACTGAAAATACCAAAGTGTGGAAAATGTGGTTCTCATTTCTTTTCACAGAACACAGTTTCCGGAAAGCGCTGTGTGACCAGAACGGATGACCCTGATGCATCAGAGATGGTCAGAGAACACGGGTTTGCAGCGCTGACAAGGAACCAGACCGAGTTAAACAATGGGGTGTCTCTGCTTCCACGAGGAGGCTGATGAAGCAGGGGGAGCACGGGTTGGAAGAAAAGAGGAGAGAGAAAGGATGTTTGGGGTCCTCACAGCCCTCATTTCATGGTAGACAGAGGTGCATGTATGCAAAGCCCTGCCCGCTGCCCTCCTCCCCCTCCCCACGCACATGTTTCCTTCCCCCCACTTTCTATGCTGGGATGGAAACCTGCCATCCTAAAGCCAGTTGAAATCACAAGTTGTTGACACGTTGTGTGAAATGGAGGCTACTCCGGTTAAAATAATGACTTCAGCATCTTCCATGCCCTTATCCTTTGAAGTGTGGTCCCCAGACCCAAAGCGTAGGCATCACTTGTTAGGAATTCAGAATCTCAAGCCCACGCCAGACCTGGGGAATCACTGAGAATTTTAACCAGATTCCCCAGGTGATTTGCATGCACACTGAAGTTTAAGAAGCACTAATCCACATCTCATGAGAAAAATAAAACGGTTGGATGTAACTAAGATTTTACTACGGTCTCTGGGCCTATGGACACATGAAAGGGGAAATTACTTTAAAAGTGCAAAGTCACTCAGTAAAGAGTAGGCAAATCCAGAGAGACAAACAGAAAGCAGATTGGCGATTGCCCAGAGTTGGAGTGGAGCTGGGGAGGAAGCGGGGGTGATGGAGGCGGGGGACTGCTAGTGGGTACAGGTTTCTTTTTAGGATGAAAATGCTCTAAAATTGATTACGGTGATGGCTGCACAGCTCTGAAATTACTGAAAACCATTTAAATAGGTGAATTGCATGGTTTGTGAATTATACCTCAAGAAAGCTTAAAAATAGAAATAAAAGCCCTCAAGAGCCTCAAAAACACCAAACTGAAAATTTCTGGTTCCTGACTGCAAAAGAGACCACCTGTAGAACCAGATCTTGAAGGGCACCTCCAATAAGAGACCGTTCTGTGGTCCTAAGGTGGTGAGATTTAAGGGGCATATTAGGGAACAGAGTTTCTTCCAACAGAGAGGCACTGAAATGGTCACTGGCTCTTAAAACATAAAAGATTCCACGCTGCCCTCACATCCAGGCCACAGGCTCTGTGCCCTGGACTTTGTGATTTAGACGCTTCACTCTGATCCTTCTCCAGCTGTGTCCTTCCTCCTAAAGCAAGGGGAAATGCCCAGTCTTCTAGATCTTTCTCTAGGTACCTGGTACCCCAGTATTCCCTGCCCAAATGCCCAAGCTTGCATGCGGGGCCTGTGCAGGTCTCTCCCCCAGGGCTGTCTTTCCTAGTGTAGACAAGACACCAGTGTGCACTTCCCCAGACCCGAGGGCTGGCTGCTTGGTGAGGAAGGAGCCTGGGCACCTGGGGAGTCCATTATACAGCCCCGTGCAGATGACAGGCTGGCTCCCTGACTTTGCTGCATGCCAGCGTGGAACTCTGGGGGACTGAGAATTCTAACTACGAACCTAGCTTTCCAGGTCACATGAAGATTGATATGTCAAGGTAGGAAGGCAAAATGTATCATATGTAATGCTTTGTTAGCTTGATAAATATCTTTAAAACACTTTGACCTATGGAATCTCTGTCTCCACTTGTGCACTTGCCCTAAAACCCTGCCGTCGTAGAGGTCGATTACTTTCTCTTCTAAGTTTGTCAAGCAGTCAGTGCATCTTTTTGGTTTTGTCCTGAGCATGTCATATTTTATAGGTAAATATTAATTATTCATTAAAGGCCAGCCCATCTTTAACTTCATACACAATAAATGCCAAAGATTTATTTTTGTTCTAAGAGTATTGGAAGTTTTTGGACAAAAAGCATCTTCGGTGTGTTTACCTTCATGTATGCCTCATATTTGCAAAACATGATAGTTAAAAAAAAAAGGAAAACAGGATGTAAAGAACAATGAAAAAAGACACTGAATATTTTACAACATTAATAAAGCTGAAAGATCCTCTTGGGCTACTTTTCTTCTTCTAAAGGATGGAAAAGCGAATCCTTGAGAAAAAAACGCAAGCTGCTGAAGACCTTTTTTTTAAATAACAGAAACAACTTAAATGGAACTTTAGGGAGGGGAGGAATTTAATGAGTTGAACTGTAAGAGTTTAAAGAATCTTTCACGGCTCTTCGATTCTTCCTAACTGATAGTTTGGCGACAGATTCCTAGAAGGGTGGTTTTGTTCTTGTGTGACATGCGACCCACCATCTGAGCAGAAGAAATCTTAGTCTCGCGTACTCTCGAAATACTCTGCTTTTGGAATTATTTTTATTCCCTGTGAGCCGTGAAGCCGAGGCCAAACTCATGACTTTCCTTTGCCCTCCTGTGATCGCACAGATGTCACCCATGCCTGCTGCCAACCAAGTTGACTCCTGCCCAGATATATTTCCAGAACAGGCTCCTCCCTCCCTTATGTCATTCCCCCCCCCCCCCCCCCCCCCCGCCCCCGTCCGTCATCTGGATTCCTTGTGGGAAGGCTGCTGCTTTTTCTTTGTAGTGAGGATTAAGTTTAAATACAACAATTTGTATAGCATATGCTTCAAAATTTCAATCATTTTGGAAGCTGGAGTGGTAGGGGAGATGGGGAGAATGATCTCAGATAAGACTGTGAATTTGTAAGTTGCCATACAACTGCACTGGCCAATATGGTAGCCATATGTGGCTATTTAAATGTAAATGTAATTAGATTAAAATTCCAGTTACTCAGTTGTACTAGTCACATTTCAAGCGCTCAACGGCCACACGTGACTTAATGGCTCCCAATTTGGACAAAGCGCAGATACAGAACCTTCCCATCTTTGTAGAAAGTTCTATTGGATGTGCTGAATTGGGAGTGCTTCTGTGTTTTCTCTGTAGTCTCACCAAGCCTTCCTTTACTCACTCTGTTCTTGGGACTATTATTTCTTATATAGCCACATGTTTGTAACTTAAAGCAATTTATTCTTAAATCCTAAAAGTAGATAGTACTGATATACAATCTAAACAGCTTGATGGCTTTGTGAATATACTAAAAACCACTGAACTCGGGACTTCCCTGGTGGCTCAGTGGTTAAGAATCCACCTGCCAATGCAGGGGACACGGGTTCGAGCCCTGGTCCGGGAAGATCCCACATGCCGTGAAGCAGCTAAGCCCGAGTGCCACAACTACTGAGCCTGCGCTCTAGAGCCCGCGAGCCACAACTACTGAGCCCACGCACCACAACTACTGAAGCCCGTGCGCCTAGAGCCCGTGTTCTGCAACAAGAGAAGCCACTGCAATGAGAAGCCTGCGCATTGCAAGGAAGGGTAGCCCCTGCGCGCTGCAGCTAGAGAGAGCCCACGTGCAGCAACGAAGACCCAACCAGCCAAAAATAAATAAATAATTTATATTACATTTTGGGGTTTTTGTATTTATATGTACAGCCAGCCAAAAATAAATAAATAATTTATATGTACATTTTGGGTTTTTTTTGTTTTTTTGCGGTACGTGGGCCTCTCACTGTCATGGCCTCTCCCGTTGCGGAGCACAGGCTCCGGACGCGCAGGCTCAGCAGCCATGGCTCACGGACCCAGCTGCTCCGCGGCATGTGGGATCTTCCCAGACCGGGGCACGAACCTGTGTCCCCTGCCTCGGCAGGCGGACTCTCAACCACTGCGCCACCAGGGAAGCCCTGAACTGTACATTTTAAAAGCGTGAGAAAGTGCAAGCCTAACTGATCAAATATCAAGTAATAATTTCATAAATCCACCTTGCCAAGTATCACAGAGCAGACAAAATGAACTTATTCAAATATGAATCCAAGAGAATCAATTTACGTCTAAAAACAAGAAGAGTGAACAACCTCCTCCATACAATGGCTCCTTGTTGCACTTGGAATCACGTCCAAATGCCTGACCATGGTCAAGGCCCTGAGATCTGACCGCTGCTCCTGTTTACTACATCTCCGCCCACCTCCTCGTCACGCACCAGCCGCCCCGGCCTTCGTTTACTATCTGTTCCTCCAGTGTGTGGAGCAGGTTCCACCCTGTTTACTGAGCATATCTCTCTGCCTGGCTGGCTCCTTCTCACCTCTGAGACGCCAGCCCTCAGAGTCCCCCCACCCCCTGCCGCCCGGAGATGCCTTCTCTGGCCACCTTCTCTGCGGCTGCACTGCACGACCCTGTGCTATCTTCTGCATGGCTTGTACCCCACTTGAGAGTTTCTTGGACCTGTTTGACTGTCTGCAGTGGACTGCAAGCTCCTTGAAGGCAGGAAGCTTGACCACTGCCTTCCTGTAGAATCCCTGGCATCCAGCACAGTGGCCGTGTTCTGCCCACGACACAGCAAGCATCCACTAGACACTTGTTGAATAAACAGACAGAGGAACAAAGAGTGAGCTGCCATCAACACACACTCTGGACGGAAGGGACCTTAGAACCACCCAGAAGTTCATAAGGACTACCCAGGGAGCTGTGCAAAATACACATGTCTGGACTCCACTCTTACGATCTGATTTACTAGGTCTGGAGGGAGGCTCACATTGGTCTCTTTTTTGAAAGCTCCACTGCTTTGTGCAAATACCTCACTTTCAGAGGAGGTAACTGAGGCTCAGACTTGCCTGAGTTTCTAACCACTCAAGCAAAGAGTCTCACTGTCCAGTCTAAGAGGTTCAACTAACCAGGAACAAATCCACATGCGCTGTGGATCTCCCACTCCACCGTGAATCCTCTGTGGTTCACACCAAGGAGAAATCTATTCTGAATCACGGATTGGGAGGACCTTCCTAACGGGCCACTTCAAAGTTTACCACAAAATAGCAGCCCTGAACTCCCCTCCTTCCTCTCCCAAGTTCTCCTAGTATCAAGGTTTCCGTCTGGGCAGAGAGCTGCAGCCCTTTTCACCTCGGCAGCTTTTCTCCAGAGTCTAACCCCAATAGAAACATGTGAACAGTATCCATCCAGGGTTACCCGGGGCGTATCTTCCCTTATCTCTGTTAGATAAAAATCGCTCTGTTCTTCTCTCTTTATCTTTAGACTATTGGCAGCTTACAGAGAAAACTTCCTGATTTGCATTGGCAAAAAGAAGACATGAAGTACAATAGGTCTGATTTCTGGAGGTTCCAAAGGGACCTCCTGGTTCCAGAGGAAAATCAAGCGGTAGTGATAAAAGAAAATGATCACGAAATGCATGCGCTCTTTGGGATATAACCAAATGGCCTCTGGCACCCTCATCAAAAGGGGTAAGATAGAACGATGGTTCAGAACTTGGGTTTCAATCCTAGCTCTGTTGTCCTCTAGCTGTATGGTACTGGCTCTATACCTATTTCCTCAACTACAGAAAAATAAAACGTCTGCTTTACAGAGTGGTGAAAATTAAATGCATTTAGAACAGTGCCTGGCACATCAAGAGTGCTGAGCAAGGGCTCCCCTGGTGGTGCAGTGGTTGAGAGTCCGCCTGCCGATGCAGGGGACGCGGGTTCGTGCCCCGGTCCGGGAAGATCCCACATGCTGCGGAGCGGCTGGGCCCGTGAGCCGTGGCCGCTGAGCCTGCGTGTCCGGAGCCTGTGCTCCGCAACGGGAGAGGCCACAGCAGTGAGAGGCCCGCGTACCGCAAAAAAAAAAAAAAAAAAAGAGTGCTGAGCGAATGTAGGTTGTTGATGATGATAAGAATGAAGACTGTTGTACCCCATCAGGCACTAGATAACCACCACTGGGCAGTATGTTTCCATGCATCCCTGCTCGGTGAACATGAGAACATATTTTAAAATCAGTGTATATTAATCTTTTCCTTCTTTTAGTGCCTTTGCAATGCCATCAGTCTAAAATCTGAGGCACAAAGCTGCTGAGAGAGCAGTCAATGGAAAGCAAAGCAGCGCTGGATTCTTCCCCTTTTGATAAGAGAAGGAAGCCTCTGGGGTGGCTGTGCTTCAGAGGACAGCCCAGGGCTCAGCCCTCAGACGACTGTCCTGCAATTTTCGAGCCAGCCACAGATGACGCAGAGGGTTTAGGCTCTTTGGACACATCAAGATAAGTTTTTACATACTTATTAGACTAGATAAAGTGGCCGCTGGATGGTGCCATGCATGGTCACGTGTGTTTCCTAAATAGTAATATGACTTTCAAACTGTTCACCATCAACAGAGTGAGGAATAGATTATACTTTTTTTAAAGCCACATGAAGAAAATACATGAATCATTTTATGTGGTTTCGTCCTTCAAAACAGCCCCCAGATGATTGATTTCATAGGTATTCTGAAAATAGCTTCTGGAATATTGTTTCAGTGGGGAGTCTTGTTAAGTCTCTGATTCCAGCTTTTTTTCCCTCCCTCTCTTGAGTACGGTTTTTATTCATTTGCTACTTTTTACTAAAAGTGAAGAAGTTGGGGCAGGGGTGGAATTCCAATTAATTAAGAGAACAAGAATACATTATGCACTTTGGTCAAAACGCATGATCCACGTTACGAAGAAAATATGCAAAAAGGTTGGGAACTATACATCAATAGAGAGTAAACCTTAAATGGTTAAAACAAAACAAAAAAATGCGCCCCCCTGTTTATCCAGAGAGCTCTCAGAACTGACTGGGGAAATCCTTCCATCGGAGTTTGAGTTCTAGGACACACTGGGAGGCCAGAGCAGAAAGCAAGGTTCTTCTCGTGTCTTTCTCCTCTGACAGGACCAAGGCTTGACCGCCTCACCCTCTAGCTTCCCAGGAGTCAGACTGCAAGCGGCAAGGGACGCGGCATCAGAGGTAGAACCTCCTCTTCTGGTTCCTATGAGGCGGTCTGCCAGCCACGACTCCCCCACTACACCTTTGGTTTTAGAGAACGAAAGCATCAGTAAGCAATCTGATTGCCACCAGTAGCATTATGGACCCTGGCTGAAATGGAACTCTTCCTACTTTGGGAATCTGTCCATCTGTCTACAAATAACAACTGTTTTATCCTCAGCTATGCCTGGTTGATTTCAAACTAATGATATTTGTAGAAAATGGCAGCCTATAACTACATGGAAGACAGACAGGGAAAAGAAGGATGACTGAGAGGAGGCAGCAATCGTTTTCTTTAATGATTCACTTTGCACAGCAAAGTTTTGTTTTTCTTAATAGTTATTTTCCTTATTCATTTATTTATTTTTTAGCTGCGTCAGGTCTTAGTTGCTGCACAGGGGATCTTTGTTGAGTCATGCGGGATCTTTTTCGTTATGGCACGCGGTCTGCTTGGGCTTCTCTCTAGTTGTGGCGCACGGGTTTTCTCTCTCTAGTTGTGGCACGTGGGCTCCAGGGTGTGTGAGCTCTGTAGTTTGCAGCACATGAGCTCAATAGTTATGGCGTGCAGGCTTAGTTGCCCCGCGGCATGTGGGATCTTAGTTCCCCGACCAGGGATCGAACCCATGTCCCCTGCGTTGGAAGGCGGATTCTTTACCAATGGACCACGAGGGGCGTCCCGAGGTGGCAATTTTTGATGCTACAGGAGAGAACACGGTTTACATTTAATATTCTTTTTCTTGAGTGGTGAATGATTACTTTAGATTGAAGCTTATGAAACTGACAATATTTGATAATTATTGATCTACAAAACAGGAATTTCTTACGGTTCAACCCATGAATACAGAGGTTCTCACTTCAAGAGAGGAATTATGCCTCAAGTCCATGTTTGAACTTGGAGAGATGCTCAGTCTTCTCCTTACTGACAGAGCCGAAGTCACAGAAGAGCGCCCTGCACTTTGAATTACGACCCACAGAGGTACACTCACTTTGGCCCACATGTAACCGGCTTTTTAAAAATTAGTTATCACAGACATAGAGAATGGACTTGAGGACATGGGGAGGGGGAAGGGTAGTAAGCTGGGATGAACTGAGAGAGTGGCATGGACATATACACTACCAGATGTAAAATAGATAGCTAGCGGGAAGGAGCCGCATAGCACAGGGAGATCAGCTCGGTGCTTCGTCTCCACCTAGAGGGGTGGGATAGGGAGGGTGGGAGGGAGGGAGATGCAAGAGGGAGGGGATATGGGGATATATGTACACATATAGCTGATTCACTTTGTTACACAGCAGAAACTAACACACCATTGTAAAGGAATTATATTCCAATGAAGATGTTAAAAAAGAAGTCAGAATTTTTAAACTCCCTAAAATTCATACTCCTTTCGGGAATCAAAGCCCGGCAACTGTGTGAGCTCCCACCAGCCCTGTGATGAGAATCAGCTGATTCTCCTAAGGGGCTGCCTTCTTCAGGGCCAGCCTGTGTCCTCTATGTTCATCCAAGTCCTAAACCTGACCATCTTTGCATCTCACCTGGCCCAGGTGGGCTTTTTCAGTCCAAGGCTGTTGGTGTTCATGCCTCCTTACCCAGAATGACAAAGACAGGTTAACCAGGAGCTCTCTTCCCTTCTCTGCAGACCAGCCTCCTCCCACCTCGTCTTTCAGAGAAAGTTCATTTGGTTACAAGCACCACGGGGGTAGAAAGAGAGAGAGAGACAAGACAGAGAGCATAGTTGGAAGGCAGCCATGTAATAATCGCACAAATGAGTATGTTTGCAAAATCTCCGCAGACTGGAATTCTACAAACTCTCTCTCTAATCCAGCCCTAATGTTCAGCAACCTTCACTGTCAGTAAATTCTGCCATAAATAACCCAAATCCTTCACGCCGCTTAAACCCATTTCCTCTTACTCTCTGCTCACTGGAGATGGGGAACAGCTGGTCACCGTCCTCTGTACCAAGTTCTTTGTCAACTAGATGATTGGATCCTGGCTCTGGACCACTGTCATAATTAGGAGTCTGACCAGTTCCATATTGTGCCGTCTGCAAAAGCATGTCGAATCGGAAGATAAAATTTTGAGCAGGCTGTGCTTCAGAAATGTGCCATCAGGGGAACACGATCCCTCATCATGCCACCAGGTTGCTCACAGTTTATAAATGTGTGAATGTGAGATTTCTGCATGGAAAAAAAAATTATGTTTTTCTGAGGCTAGCTCTGCAATGTGAACACATCAAAGGATGCAAAGATTCTCTAAAAGCCACCAAGAGAAGCAATACACAGAGTGAGCATTTATTAAGTGCTTCCCATGCTCCCTGTATTTTCTTAGACGCTTTCTTAGACGCTTATCTGTATTTTCTCAGATGCTCTTCACAACTAGGCACTAAGGCAGAAATTAGGATTAGTCCTGCTTTGCAGGTGAGGACACTTGGCCGCACAGAGGCTAACTTGCCCAAGTTTATACACCAACGAGTGAGAGAATACGCCTTCAAACCCAAGCCGCTGGAGAGAGCCTGCGAGCCCTCGTCGACCACCTCTCCATCCTACACATAAACCTGGTGCTGGTGAGTCCAGGCAGCTCATGGCATGGAATATAGTCCCTGCGTTTCCACGACCAGTGCCCTGTGGAGACCAGGAAGTCAGGTGGCTGGTCCCTGATGTAGTGCACAGGCAAATTTAAAGGAGCTTGATGCCATCCGGGAATTCTGAATTCTTCTGAATTCTTCTCATATACAGAGTCCGACATGAGATGCTTCGTCTCCACTTAGATGCAGACACAAAGTGGTCCCCCAGTTCCCAGCTGGATGACTTCCCAATTACGTGCTCCAGGGCTCGACCTGGATCAGAGGCCAGGTTCTGACGAACACCACCTGTGGCTTTGGATACCAGCCTGCCTACCTCAGTGTCC
Source organism: Phocoena phocoena (assembly GCF_963924675.1). Classification (NCBI taxonomy): domain Eukaryota; kingdom Metazoa; phylum Chordata; class Mammalia; order Artiodactyla; family Phocoenidae; genus Phocoena; species Phocoena phocoena. The sequence goes on along the minus strand of NC_089225.1, from coordinate 99,741,774 downwards.
CTGGCAGTAAAGTGGTGATGAGGAAGCAGCTTCCTGGTGATGTCGGAGACGCGTCTCTCCCCATCACTCTCCATCCCCTTGTCCAGCTGTATGTTTCCTCACTGCACGTATTTTTCCCTGACGTTATTTGTTTCTCTGGGTATTATTTTGCCTCCTTCAATAGGCTATAAGCTCAATAGTGAAGGGGCTTGTTTGCTTTACTCACCATTGTACGTTCACCAGTGCCTAGCTCAGCACATGGTCAACACTGGTCAATATTTGGAGAAGGACTAAGTTACCCTTAGAAAGATGAAATGAAAACAACTACATAAAATTAATAAATATTAGTTCTTCCCACGTCTCATAGTTTTCTCCTTCAAACTCAATAACGTGTTGTTAAACGTTGTCTTAAGTGTCTGATTTACCATCCTTGGTTCCCTCTATGGTTATGCAATGATCATTCTGATCTTCTCTTCTATTATGCAGCCTTGGCCTAGATACCAGGGTTCCTTGCTGCCCAGAGAAATACCTCCTGAATGCCCCAGTAACTCAGGTTTTCAAAGCATAGTATCTAAGACGTCATGAACTGCTTACTACCCAAAAGACGAGTGGTATCTAATAAGCAATTTTTGCTTGTTAGCAAAACCCTAACTCAGATTGGACTTTGGGCAATGGGGCAAGTCAATCTGGACGATTCTACTTTCTCCTTTACCAGCCTCATTTGCATTTAGGGGTGGGCATGTGACACAGTCTAGCCAGTGAGAAGTGAGGAGGTGAGGAGAAGCTGCTGGATAAACTTGTCTTGTTTGTAAAAAGGATAGAGGTGGCTGCCATTACTTCCACCTTCTTTCTTAACTTGAACATGGCGACGATGCCAGGAGTAACAGCAGCCATCTTAGCATCATGAATCCTTGATGATACTGTGAGGCGGCTGAACAAAACGTCAGGACTCACCAACCCTAGACCTCGTTACACGAGAAGAAAACATTTCAGCAACTATTAACAGGGTTTAGTTACCTACAGCAAAAAATTGTAAACTGATCTATAGTGCCTTCCTTCAAAATTATAATTCTTCCTTTTCCCATATTTTCTCATTTATGTCGGTAACATAATCAACATGCCCCAAATTCTTTAGAGTCAAAATGCTGAGTTATCTGTGGATACAATGAGCAAAGAAGGCATCCATCCTCAAGTCTTGACAATCCTTTCAAAACGTCTCAGAACCTTCAACAAGGATACGCACACAGATAGTCATTACAGTGTTTACATTAGCAGAAAAAAATGGAAATGACCTCACCTGACTGGCAAAAATAAATCATGGCAAATAATGAATAGAAAATAGAATATTACGTAGTCATTAAAATATGGAAAACAAACGTTTGTTGATGTGGAACAAAGATCAAGATATGTTAAACTAGAAAATCAGACTGGAAACCAGTATTTTTGTTAAAGATATATATATATATAAAACATATGCATAGAAAAGGTGTCCAGAAATCTATACCCCAAAATAGTAAGAGGGAATATCTCTGGGTAATCTGGGTACTGAGATTAACTGTTTCACTTTAAACTTTTGATTATTTATATAGCTTCTATAGTAAACATATACTGCTCATGTAATAAGAAAAAAAAAACAACAGAGTTTTATCAGTTGGCTTTTGGTGTTTCTGACTCACCACTTTCTCTTTATCCTCCTGTCATGACCAGAATCCAGGGGAAAGACTTCAGCCACCACCTCCAACGGCTCCCCGACTTCTCTCTTACCTCTCACCATTTCAACCTACCCTGTACTCAGCCCCCAAATTAACCTTTGTCGTCATCTGTATTCTTCGGGTCATTCCCCCGTTCAAAAGGAACAATGACTAGCTCTCTAGAATGAAGCCCCCCGTGTTTTCAGCCTAGCATTCAAGAACAGATTGAGTAGCCAACTAACCAACTTTATTTTCACTTTTTTCCTCTGCTTTTGTCCATCTGGTTTCCTAAGTGTTCCTTCCACATGGCACATTCATTCCCGCCACCAGTCCTTCACTTTGTGATTCCCTCCTTCTGGAATGTTCTCTCCATCTCCTCCATCAATGCAAATCCACTTCATTCTTCGAAACCCACCATATCCTTTCTCTCAAGCCTAGTCCAAGGATGAAGCTCCTGGGCTAGTGTGTGGAGGGGGCAGGTGGTAAGTCCACCTAAGCCTGGGAGGATTCAGAAAGGGCAACGTTCAAGGCTTCTTCTAATCAGCAGTCATCAGCCTTTTCCACGCACACTCTGACCAACAACAGCGGCTTTTGATGGCCTAATCACTCCAGAGCGATTCTGCGTCTCTCCCCTGGGGACCCCTGCCTACATCAAATAGTATCAGGCAGGACATGCCAGGGCAGCACTAAAGAGAAGCTGCTCCTACCATTTCTGAGTGTCCCGAGAGCTTCTACCCTGGGAACGCTGGCCATTCTCCTTTACTCTGGAATTTTCTAGACCAGGAGCAGCAAATTCAAATGCCTACATGGATTAAGCAAGTGATGTAAATCAGCAAAGCAACTGCAGGTGTGGGATAAAATGGGGTGGGAGTCTGTTCTATTTCAGGGAGGCAACTGCAAGCGGGAACCAACCCCTTACGGTCGCGCAGGAAGGCTAGCAGGTGCTGCCGCATCTCCCAGGTTCTTAAAAAACAGAAGCCAGAAAATATAGAAAGACGTTGCTAGTAAAACCACGTGTGAACAAAGCATGTGTGTAGCCCAACACTTGGTCTGCCTGTTTTGTGAGCGCTGCTTTGTGGTTCAAGGAGAGCCACCACCCCGGGCAAGGCCAGGTGCCAACAGTGAAGATTAGTTACCATCTTCACCACACATGGGATGACCATGACTCACGTGGGGCCCTATAAGGGTGGGTGGCCTTATTCTCAAAACTCCGCACGTAGTCAGTGGAAAAGAGGATCGTGAGAGGCCCTCCTTTTTCTGGTCACTGAATAGTTAACACTCTCCTGCGCTGGGGTTTGGCCAGGGATTAAACCCACATGTTCGAAGCTTTATCTCATTACTCATGCGCACTTCTTTTCCCATTTTTAACTTCTCTTAACTTAGAAAATTCTAGTCTTAAGCATGAAACCTACATGTCACATGCTGTAATAAAAAGTCTCCAAGGATTTTTTTCCCATATGATGTCCACATTTATTGTGTTCTAAAACCTGAAAACGTCAGCTGTCCTACTTCTATATTTGGTACATTTCAAATCCTCTTAAATGGTTCCATCAGAAATTTAGAAGCATCTTCTATTGAAATGTTCTCTTAGAGTTTTCTTATGGGGAACGAGGGAATCTGAGAAAGGAAGACCTTGTTCAGTTGAACATTGATGATCTCTGAGAATCTGTCCTTTCCCCTCTGGGCTATGTTCATCTGCTCCCTGTCTCCCCTGACAGACTGAGAGCTCTTCCAGAGGAGGAGCTGCAGGCACATCCTTGTTGAGACTTCAGAGGGTGACGCCGGGTCTGGCACATCATTAGGTGCTTCATATGTATTGGCTGAACATTAACAGTGCTATCTCAGAGCAAGAAACACTCTAAAATACGCTTTCCATAACTCAGCAAGTTCAGATGAGGGGAAGCGGGACCTGGGAAAGCATTTTTATGGCCGATGATTAGGTGCCACAAACTATCAGAAGGAAGGAATGCAAAATTTAGTACATTTCAATGCAACGACTGAAAGCATAAGATTGACCCAAATTGTAGGGTAGAAGCCATTCCGAAGCGGCACAGAAGGATTTACACTGCTTATATCATCACTCCTCATCCCCCACCCCACCACCCGTGCCCTGCCGTCAGAGGTGAGATTCATTCCAGAAAAGGCCCATTGGATAAAAATAGAGGTAGGGACATGAGCAGTATTAGAAGCTGGAGCAGCTACATTGGTGCTGGTGGGACGGCAGAAACCATGGTGAATATAGTTAGCATTTGAGGGCTCGCTGGATGCCACACACAATGTGTCCAGCACTCCGAGCACTGAGGATCTTATTTACATCCCAGGACTCTAGGAGGTACCTGGGATTATTCTCCCCACTCCTCAGTGTTTCACAGATAAGGGAACCAAGGTGGTACAGCTCATGTGATCTGTCGAAGGTCACAGGGTTTGGAAGCGTAGGAAGCCGAACGCCATCTTAGCCCATTCCTTACACTGCCTCCCCGCAAAGTGCGGCACAGACGTGGAACACACTGCTTTCTGCTGGAGCAAGTGCAGCCACGAAGGGCTCACCACGACCGACATCCTTGCAGCACACGACCCAAGTTAACACCACCAAAACCCATGGTTGAAAAGGTAAAAACGGGAGAACAAACTATGGCAATACCTGCTCCTAGCGTAACACAGATCACCCAAGAAACTACCAGGAAGAAGAAATGATTGGAGGAGCAACCGGAAGGGACATCACCGTTTCTCCTTCTCTCCATGCTGGCCCCTCCTAAATCCTTTTCTTCAGTAACAAAAGAAGGTCAAATTAAAAAAAAATGATTCACAGGATAAAGCTAGATCTTTCATTTCATGGTGCACTACTTCATAAGACAGCTGCCGTTCTTGTCTGGTGATATATTTTCAATTTTAATATGTGACAATTTTTAGGGGAGAAACTACTAAAAATGTCATTTTCCTTTTAAGTGTGGGTGTCTTATAAAGGTCACTACATGCAAATATGCCGATTCCTTCCGCGGCATTGCTTGGTATAATCCTGTGATTCAGTATTTGGTCACTCTGATTTCTGGTTTGTTCACTCAGTCCCCACGCTCACTGATTTGCAGATTTGTTCTGCTTTTGGTCAGAATCTTCAGAACACTGAGCTATGAAACAGTCCCTGTTCTGAGGAAGGAGGAAGTTAGAGGCCCCCTGAGTCATATCTTTCCAATGTGACTCAATTATACTGTAGTGGATTCATAAATACGAGTCCAGAAACACACTGCAAAAAGAAACTATTTTTTTTTTAACATTTTGGATTTTTAGCCAAGAGAAAAGCATTTAGTTAACACCTTAGGAACAGGATATTTCATATGCTCAAGAATATTTACATAACTAAGCAAACTTTACGATATGTATCTAATATTCATAGACACATGAAGATGAGCTACACCATTAAGTTGTCCAGTGTTTTCTCTGTGCTTAGGAAAAACATCACCTAACAAAGCCAGAAAGGGTGGGAGAAGGGGCTGGAGGAAGATACTTTAAAAATACACTGGTACAAAAATTCTGTTAGATAATATTTTTATAATTTCTGCTATAAGTAGTGAATACTGCTATTGATTACATCATGCCAAAGACTGAGTATATATTCCACAAATGGAAGAAAATCTCTTTTAACTCACCCTTTTATAAGATTAAAAAAAAAACAACCCACATATGATCCTCTCCTTATAGATACAGAAAAAGAATTCAACACAATTTAGCCAAAATTCATGAGAACACTTCTTGGCAAACAAGCTCTAAGAGGGAGGGGAAAACTCCATCAAGTATAATACTCCATGGTGAAATGTTAAAACCGTTCCCTTAAAATCAAGAACAAGACAAGAATCTGTGCTGTCACTTCTTCTGCTCAACTTAATACCGGAGGCCCTCGTCCGTGCAGTAAGGCAGAAAAAAAAAAAAAAAAATGAAAGGTATAGGAATCAAAAAGGAAGAAATAAAATCCAGTTTTGATTGTTTTCATAGCAAGCACAAAGAAATGAGAGACATTTTGTTGGAATTAATAAAAGTTTGGCAAGGTTGCCAAATCAATACACCAGATTCAATTGCATTCCAACACATCAGCAGAAAACCAATTTCAAAACATTGCCTTAATACTAACAAAAATATAAGATATCTAGGAATAAATCTAGCAAAAGGGGTGCAAGATTTTATGGAAAAGTTATAAAACTCTCCTGAAAAATACAAAAACAGTTAAGTAAATGGAAAGATATAACATGTTTAGGGGGGATAAGATGACTTTATGTCATAAAGATGTCACTTATCCCAAAATTAACCCATAGATTTAATACAACTCCAAATAAAATTACGTTAAAATTAATATCATCTACAAATTATTTTATAATTTTTAGGAAAGTGAAAAATATTACTTTAGAAAAACTATCGCTCATTTAATTTTTGAAATTAGTAATTATGTTTTTTTTTAAATAAAAATGGATAAATTCTTATATTATTCAGTTAAGAAAGACATCGAACATTTGGCAGTGGTAGCTGTGATGCCCTCAATCGAATCCTACCTCAGGATCGCTTTACTTTAATCACCGTCATCAGATTAAGTGGAACCAAGATCCAACACAAAACATGCCCAAGATATTGCTATCGTGTAACTAACGAGCCTGCAAAACCACTTGCAATTGTTTGTATCTACAACAGTAAAAAGAGATCTTTCAAAATAGCTTGTAAAGAAACAACAGAAAATACTTGCCAAAAACTGAATGAAAGGTGGGGTGATAACACACAAAATCTACTTTTCTTAAGACTTTCCTGAGCTCTCTAATAATACATTTTGGGCCAGGAAAAGAAGAGATCTTTTTGAGGCCAAAATCTTTCATTGCATTAAGAAATTCCCAATAATGCAGAAGAACATTATGTATTTTAAGCTCTTGGCATTTCAGCGGTTGTTTGGACAGAGCAGGAAAAGGTGTCCTGTAATTTCACAGGGGGTCCTTATACAGACATGGAGGGAGCTATATTGTTACATCTAAGAAGGCTTCAGGGTACTTCATAGGATTTAATAAATATTCCCTAAGTTAAGAATTATGACCAAAACAGCTGATATTTGGGATTTTGTTACAAAGATGTCAATGGTAATTTTTAAAAAATTCTTTTATGGAACAATGTTAGTAATCTTAGCAGCTAATATTCCTCAGAAGTATAACATATCCTCATAGGAGAATTTTTTCTATAAAATGACAATCCTTTAATTTTCTCTAAATATAAAACGACTACCTTCTATTGTAAACAAAACAAAACCATGCGGAAAATACAGAAAAGAATGAACAAGATAAAATTTTCAAATATGCAGAGAGAACCACTGGTAAGATTTGGTTCATCACTCCAGATCCTTTTAAAAAAAATTGTTCAAATACGTGCTTATACAGTTTAAAAAATTCGGTCATATTATAAATACTTTTTATATTTGATTTTTTTTGGTTGAACAATATATCATACATGTGTTTCCATGTCTAGAAATATATGGAATTTTAATAACTTTGGGGATATGCTTTGGATATTGTGATTAAGTTTTCCCATTGTAGAACATATCTGAAAAAAGCTTTTACAATTAGATATTTGATAAACACTTCCTGGTGATGAAAGCTACATGTAGGAGAAAAACATAAATCTAACGAAGAGGGGCAGGGAGGTCTACCACTTGAGGAGTAGACGTTGTTGACCTTGAGACCAGGAAAAGTAGCCATTAGAACATGAGTTTGTGAGCGTCTATTCAGCTTCCCTTGCCGTTGCCTTGGCCCCTGCCATCTGGAGTACAATTGAAATAAAGAGAAATCTCCTTTGCTTTTTATGTATATCAGAGAGAATGCTCTCTTTTATAATTTTTAACTTGAAATTGGTCAGCTATCCTCAATGAAATTACACACAGGCAAAGTAAACCTCAAAAATCATATTTTATGCGAAATAATGTCCTCATTTAGCATGCCGCCGGGTAAAAAAGAGTGATACAGTAGAAATGGAGTGTTGATCTCAGGTGACTCTTTTAAGATGTCTCTTGGTTCAAGAAAGACAAGAATGTCAGACTCTGGGGATGCTAGGGCTGAACGCAGATGTTCTGCGATGGGTAAGGAGGGGGTTGAAGATTCTAAGCATGTTTGTAGACAGAGAAAAAGTGACAACTGAGGGGAGAGTGAAGACTTGATGTGTGAATTTGACCTACTTGCAACACCAATTTGAAGTGAAAATGAAACAGAAAACAACAAAATATTTTTTAATGCAAAAATCCTGTGAGTCGAATGAAAGTTAAGGGCAAATGTGCTTTTTTTTGACCCTCAAACATTTCTCTGTGCTTTCCCTGGGCAGGTAGCTGAGGCCAGTGAGCAGGAGGTTTACAATCAACCCCCACAGCCCTGGAAAGCGACATGGCAGCGCGGCGGGCTCTAGAGGGGCCTCAGAGGAAACTCTCCCCATTGCTGCACTCTGCACACTGGGCTTCCTGCAGTGCACACGGTGCCTGCAGTAAAAGCTGTGAGGACCAATTTTTATAAGACAGTATTTATTTTATTTTATTTTTTTTAATGTTTTTTGCGGTACGCGGGCCTCTCACCGTTGTGGCCTCTCCCGTTGCAGAGCACAGGCTCCGGACGCGCAGGCTCAGCGGCCATGGCTCACGGGCCCAGCCGCTCCGCGGCACGGGGGATCTTCTCGGACCGGGGCACAAATCCGTGTCCCCTGCATCGGCAGGCGGACTCTCAACCACTGCGCCACCAGGGAAGCCCCCGCAGTATTGATTTTTTTTTTTTCGCAGTATTGATTTTTAAACGTAGATTCACAAGGATCAGCAAAGGTAGTAAGAGAGATACTGTATAGTCTTCACCCATTTCCTCCCAATGGTTACATCTCACATAATTATACCTCACATAATTACTTATCAAAGCCAGGAATCTGACACTGGTACAGTGTGTGTGTGTATAGTGTTAAGACAACTTACCCCATGTGTAGCCTTACTAGCGACTACCGTCATCAAATTATAAAACTATTCCATCACCACAAAGATACCCCTTGTTACACCCTTTTATAGTCATGCCCCCATTTTTAATCCCTGGCAACCACTAATCTGTTTTCCATCTTTATAATTGTGTCATTTCAGGAATGTTAGATAAATGGAATCATACAGTATGTGATCTTTTCAGATTGGCTTTTTCATTCAGCTTAATGCCCTTGGGATCCATCCAAGTTGTTGGGTGTATCGATCGTTCCTTCCTTTTCATTGCTGAATAGTGTTCCACGGTATGGACGTACCACAGCTTGCAGAGCCATTCATCTGCTGAGGGACATTTTGATTGTTTCCACTTTGGGGCTTACTACAAATAAAGCTGCTGGGAACAATCATGTACGGGTTTTTGTGTGAAGAAGATCTCATATCTCTGTGATAAACGCCCAGGATTGCAGTTGTGGGTTGCATGGTAAACGTATGTTTAGTACTAACTTTTAAAGATCAAGTGAGTTTCTCTTTTCAAAAGTAACATTTTCCCATCATAGATTATTTACCTGGTGAGTCAACTGGGCTGAGGGTCGGGTGAGTCATGGGGAGAGGAGGGGAAGTATTGATCACCAAATAAATCATTCTAAACCTAAGAGAGGATACCGTTTTTATGGGCTTCATTATGATACATGGGCTCCATAATCTATGCAGGTATACCTGTCTATACTGGGAAGTACTCAGGATGAGCGTGGGAAGTCCCATTTCTATCCCTGCAATGGTACTGAGGTAGTAAGCATGAAAATACCAGGGTTAGACCATTTATAACTCAACATGTTGGGAAATTTCAGATAAGGCCTTCAGGGTCAAAATTTTTGGACAATAAAATATGACTGTGGCTTCAGATGGGCTGAGATGGAGGCAAAATTAAAGGATCAATGGATGTTGGGCCCTCTCCAAAAGTAACGCTTATGCAGGAATATACTACTGAATAAATACTGGGAATATTCACTTCATTCCTTCCATTTGAGGATGTGCGTATTGTAATGACCACGCAAGAAGGGGGAGACCCACGGCAGGCAGGACTCGGGGAGGACTCCAGAATTGTGTGCCACCATCTGCAAATGCACAAGAGAACTAATTCATGTTTCTGTTTCACAGTCATAATGTCGTAAAGTGAGGGTAACATCCTCTAAGCATATGCTGCCTTCTCGGTTCAGAGTTGCTAGGGAATATATGCTTTCTTTAACTCTTACAGAATCTCCAGCCCCTGCCTGAGGCTACTGAAGTATCACAAACATTTCACAGGCTGCAAATGATGGGCTTGACCTGGAAGGAGCAGGGAGAAGGACAGGGGACCAGGTATGACTATCTAAACCCACAGATGCCTTGAAGGGAGCTATCACTCTCCCTTATCATCCTTCTCTCCCTCAGGCTCCAAGCATTTTCTAGTTACAAGGAAAAACTAGAAATCCATTAGTTGTGAGCCTATGTTAACTGATGTACAACGGAAGATTTTGGTGCACAATGGATAAACTGAGAAGACCATCAAAAGTCAGTAAGAAAAACATCCCCCATTGACGTCACAGTGGAAAAGTCGATACAGGATATGACCATTCACGAAAAGAATAATACAAGTATCTGCTAAACAAAAGGAAAACACTCATCCTCACTAGAGATAAAAGAAATACAAAATTAAAATAATGAGATGTGTTCATTTTGCTATTAATTTGGCAGATTATTTTTTTAAATGGATGACAAAATTAGAGGACGAAGATATACAGAGAAACAAGATATTTATAATGCCTCAGAATACCAGCCTATAAGATACATATTAATTACAAAGAGGAAAACATTTACCTGAAAGACACCACTTAAACACCTTTAAAGGTGTATAAAGTTAAAATTACTGGGAATGGAGCAAATCGACATTGTGTGTCTCCTGGTTTGACGCACTAAGAAAGATACAATATTTTTCTTGTTGTATTCCAGCTAAAAATACAGAACCTGAATATCATGAGAAAACATCAGACAAACCCAGACTGAGGAATATTATACAAAATAACTGGCCTGGACCCTTCAAGAGTCAAGGTCAAGAAAGGCAAAGAAAGACTGAAGAACTTCCAGGTTGGACTAAAGAGACAATACCAACTAAATGCAATTTATGGTTCTACATTAGATCCTAGAACGGCAAAAGGAGACTAGTAGATCAATTCATAAAAACTGAATAAGGCCCATAGAATACATACTGTGCCTACATTTTGATAATTATACCGTGGTTATATATGATGTTAACATTAGGAGAATATTGGTCAAGAGTACATAGGAATTGTTTGTACTATTTTTGCAAACTTTTTAAAGTTTTATTTCAAAATGAAAGTTAAAAATAAGAATGTTTCAAAGAAAATACTTGATGCTGTCCTTTATTCATTAAAAACCTAAGTGTCCATAAACAGTAGAATTGATAAATAAAATATGTTTGTGCAATGGATGCTGCAGGGCATGAGAAATGTACATCCTATATGACTCATTTATGTGAAGTTCAAGAAGAGGTGAAACTATGCTATGGTGACGGAGGGAAAACAGCAGTTACTGAGGGTTAGAGTGGTATCGACTGGCAGGAGCGGCCTGAGGGAGCTTTTTGAGTTTCTGGAACTGCACTATCTCTACCTGGCCAATAGTTACCGGGATCTAGACATACAGTCAAATTTATCAGGTTGTACATTTAATATCTCTGCACTTATTATACTGAAGTTATAATAAAGAAAAAGAAAATGGACAACAAGAAGATAAAAAATGCTGACAATGGGCTAGCAGTCTTGCATTGCTGTTCAGAACAATAATTGAGATACATTTTCCAAAAAGCAATTTGGTAATTAGCGTGAAGAGCTCTGAAATATGCTTCTCTTCCAGTTCTCAGGAAGCAATTAAATATTTAAACTCCAGTTGAAGTAAAAGATAAACAATGAAACAACGAAATACATACTTTAGGAAATGCTTAAAAAAATTAAGTTACAATCGTATGATAAACTATAATACAACTATTAAATCATATAATTAAAGAATGTTCGGTTATGTGGGGAAATGCTCATGATATGAGTGACCAATGTTGATCCCAGTATTATACGTGCATAGGATGTTGATAACTTATATATTCTATGTTTTCATAGAGATAAAAGGAAACAATACTCTAAAACTTTAATATTTTTCTCTGGGTTACAAAATTATGACAGGATTTTGTTTTCTTCTTTATACTTTTCGGTGTCTTCCACTATTTCTAACATAAACATGCATTCCTTTAGTAGTAGAAAAGCATAAAAATTAATTCCAAAGTATTGGACACCTTCTTAGTTGAAAAAAAAAATCGAACAATCAAAATTCAGAAAGGAGAAGAAAACCAACCAATTTCTAACAGAGCCTCCTTTAACTTGTCACGCTTTTAACAATATCTTTGATGTTCTATTTCACGGCTACCTTTTAAGTCACCTATCAAGAGGGGATGATTTTTTTTTAACTGCAAAAAAAAAAAAAAAAGAGTTCACCTATGCCCTTTCCCCACCAATTAAGCCCTGGTCTCTCAGCTGCCAACATTTTACCCCCAGGAGCCCTCTTCTCACCATCATCAACTCTTCCTCCACTCAGAGGAGTTCCTGCTTTGATGAGTTGTTTCCCATAAAATTCTATGAGAACAAAGTTTTTGCCACTTGGAAAAATCAAAACATATCCGGAGATGACAGAGGACATTTCTCCTGGAGGCATGATTACAAATACATGGCATTAACAAAAGCAAGTATGAACCCAGTGTTTTGTTTTGGATCGTTTCATCTTGTTTTATTAAACAAAGAGGTATAAAACTGCCATAAGCATTTGAGGATTAGAGGTAATATTTCAAAATAGTTTGAGGAAACCATTACTTCCCTTCCCAAGATTCCTAACCGCGCCCTCAAGATCTCTGGTGGTTCACTCATCTCCCTCCCATTCACCCTGGCCCATGCCTAAGGATTTTTTCTTTGTTTTCAAAACAGTTTGCTAATTAACCCACACTGTTTGAAGCAAGAGTGAGAGGAAAAAAATGTGAATCGGTCTTGACCGGATTTTTCCGTATCTCGTTTTCTTAATATGCAGAAAGTATCTCACCAGGCAAGCAGAATTGTAAAGACCAGTGGATGCCCCAATTTTAGGATTTCTATAGTTTTCTAACACAGATAGGAGCCTTCTAAATGTGTTGCCAGGAGACACTGACAGTATTTTCTCCCAGGAAAACTGTATGCCAAATAAAATGTAAGAAGAATGCCTTTGCTCGAGACATAATTCTTATCAGGACAACAGAGGATTTAATCATTAACTATACCCACAGAAGTGAAAGTGCTTTTAAAATTGGAAAATTTCAACATCTCAATTATAAGAAAGGTAAAATTAGATTAGACTTGCTGTCAACAGCCTTCCTAAAAAAAGCATAGTTATCTAATCACATTTTAAAAGTTGACAGGTGTTTCACCGTCATCAATTTTTAGCAATACCTGAACTCCCTTCACGGTGTCCAAAAGAAGACAGCAAACCAATAAAAAAGTTATTCATTAATCAAAACCTTCATCAGTTTCCTGGTAAAAAGGACGGCGCTAACACTGAAAAAAAAAAGCCATTAAGCTAAAGAAAGACACATCCAGGTAAAGTGGTCAGGGGTAAAATGACCCCAGTCCCGACAGGAGAGGGCAGGCGACCACATTTCTGCCAAGAAAGAAAACGTTGAGTTTAGCACACCCTTACGTGCTTCATTCAACAGGGATTGTTAAGTACCTGTTGACAGGTTAATATGTTCCAAGCATATGTTAGACTGGGGATGCACAGGTGAGGAAGAGGACCCTGGTCCCTCCCTCACAGCCCCCCCCCCGCCCCCATTCCCAGCTTCACAAAAACGCTAGAACTCATGATTTAATTCCAATTATGTGCAAGTCTTCGGAGCTCTAGAGACCAGCATGTTCTGGTTGCAAGTGGAAAGCCACTCAGGTCCCCTCCAGTGAGAGGAGTTGTAAAGTAATCCTCAGAAGTAAGGAAATACACCTGCAGCGGTGTGAGCCTCACCCTGAGCCATTCCAGCTCAAAGTCAGCAGTCCTCTAGCACCTCCCCCCTCAGAAGGGGAGTCTACCACTCAAGACTTGGCTTCTTTCTCCACGTGGAGTTTTTCCTGCTGCTTTTACCACCCACTGGTGCAGGCTTTCTGCCCTCGTCTCTACTGTGGACATCTGCCTTGCTACTGCTTTTTCTGTCTCAAGGCTTCTGTTTATGACCTCCTTTTTCTCTCTGAAGTCCATCACGACTCTACCATTTATGTCTCTACGTCTGGGGTCTGGGTCTTCCAGTCAGAGTCCCTAAGGGAGCAATCTGATTGGTTCCATTAGTCACTCTCCATTACGCAGTATCCCAATTAGGGGAAGTTCCCATGCAAGGCCATTTCATAAGATGCTGACCAGCCTAAAGAGGCTGCTTTTGACTCAAGGGCTGACCCCTGATCCAGTCAGCTTGTAGCCATAATGATGGGGTCCCCTGATTCAAAACATGGCAATCTACGTCTTAAGAAACCTTTTGTGGTCTCTTTCCTCCTAAGGCATTTACAGGCGCAGGAGACACTCAGAGTATCACCAAGAACCCAAAACAGATACTAAGGCTTGATTTAACGTTAATTCCATATTTGCTGGTGTTTGAATATAACATCGCCGTTTCTTTTTTTTTTTTTTTTTTTTTTTGCGGTACGCGGGCCTCTCACTGTTGTGGCCTCTCCCGTTGCGGAGCACAGGCTCCGGACCCGCAGGCTCAGCGGCCATGGCTCACGGGCCCAGCTGCTCCGCGGCACGTGGGATCTTCCCGGACCGGGGCAGGAACCCGTGTTCCCCGCATCGGCAGGCGGACTCTCAACCACTGCGCCACCAGGGAATCCCAACATCGCCATTTGTTAAATGCTTCAGCACCAGGTCCCTCAGTGCCCCACAGAGGCATTGCCATTCAATCCCACACTCTTTCTGATTAAGCAGTGACACCCGAGAACCTTTCTCAGCACTGTGCCTGAGTTGAAACTTCTGATTTGGCACATGGGATGAAATTGATTTGCCATCCCCCTGTCTATAGGATGAAGTCCAAGTTCTGCGGGAAGCCACACTAAGGGTTTAGCCTGAAACTCTGGCTCTAGCTCAACACTCTCTCCCATATAACCTCACCAGTTTCCTTACACAACGTGTGCTGGATATTCTCCATTCGTCCTTCCAGATCCACCCTCCATGTTTCTCCAGGGAGGCCGACCTTCTCGGATTGCATCAGCCCAAGCTCCCTGGCTTCTGGTTGAATTTGGATGAGGAGAGGCATTGGCAGGATATGAGAGGGCACACAGAGAAGAAGTTTGAGATATATTTCCCCCTCTCCTCCCGCCTGGCTGTGGCTCTTTCTCTACTAAAGGCCTCAGCTCCAGTCAGGGGCCTCTCTCTGACAGCTAAGCTCTCCTTGGGTCTGGGGTTACCAGACGCTATCCTCTCCCCTTGTCTTTCTAGGCTGAAGTTGCCTGTTCCAGGATACTTCATCCTCCCGTGCTGATTTTTTTCCAGCCCTGCCTACACCTTTGTAAATGATCCCATCTTTGAACTTCCTTCAATTACCCACCCCCTTTTAAAAAATTTTAAAGACTTTTATTTTTTTAGAACAGTTTTCAATTTACAGAAAAATTTATTTTCTTCTATTTAATTATTTTTGGCCATGCTGCATGGCTTGTGGGATCTCAGTTCCCCCGACTGGGGATTGAACCTGTGCCCCTTGCAGTGCAAGTGAGGAGTCCTAAGCACTGACTAACCTTGAGTCCTAACGCTGGACTGCCAGGGAATTCCCAATTTAGAGAAAAATTTAGAACATAGTATAGAGAGTTCCCACGTATTCCACACTCTTCCCATATACTCTGCAGCCCGTTTGCTGATCTTTAACATCTTAATAGTAGGATTCACTGGTACAATACTAACGGGTTATTTTTAACCAAGCTCCATATTCTTTTCAGACTTCCTTAGTTTTTACTGAATGTCCTTTTTTTCTGTTCTAGGGGCCCATCCAGGACTCCACAATTACACTTAGTAGTCATATCTCCTTAGGTTCCTCTGGGCTGTGACAGTTCCTCAGACTTTCCTCGTGATTGATGACCTTGACAGGGTTAAAGAGTACAGGTTTTTTGTAGAATGCCCCTCAAATGGGATTTGTCTGATTTCTTTCTCATGATAAGAATAAGGGTTTGGGTTTGGGGGAAGAAGACCACAGAGGTGAAGTGACATTTTCAACATGTGTCAAGAGTATATCGTTTCAATACAAACCAAGAACACATCCATCATCATGACTTATCACTGATGACGTCAGCCTTGATCATCTGGCTGAGGTAGTGTCCAGGTTCCTACGTTGTAAAATCACTCTTTTATTTCCCCCCCTCTTTCCATATTGTACTCTTTAGAAGGAAGTCACTGTGTGTAGCTCACACTTAAGGAGAGGGAAGTTATGCTTTCTCTCCCTGAAGTAGAGTAGAGCCTACGTTATATCGTTTTTTCTTTCTTCTCTTTTTCTTTGGTAAATTGAGGTAAAATATGCATAACATAGAAATTGCCACTTTAACCATTTTTAAGGGTTTCAATGACCCCTTATCAGTAGGCCATCTGTCTCCTGCTGGGACTCTTATTATACCCAAGTTGAACTTGTCACTATTCATCAAAAATAATAACGTGTCTTTATGTTTTATTACACGAGATTTCCATGTAAAGAAAAGAGATTCTCACATTTTCATCTACTTGACTCGTACTTGACTCAAGATGTCATGGGCTCCCCTAGGGATCACCATTACTCCTGCTGCTGTCTCCCTGATCACGTATTTCTCCTTCTATACTCTAGCACTGGTTGCATTGCACCATCTTCTTGGTGGCTTTCCCAGGGCAGGAACTAAATCTTATTTATCTTTGTATCTTTAAGGCTGAGGACGGTCTCAGAAACCCAGTAGCTGATCAATAAATGTTAGCTGGAAATAAAGGAAGCAAAGATGAGATAGAAGCAGAAGTGGCCTATTTTCTCCAAAGATTAAAGAGAATGTTAATACCTAAGATTGGTGAGGGCATAGGAAAACCTGCACTCCTAGTTACGTATCCCTCCACCCTTTCTGTGAGACAAGTTGGTAATACCGATAAAAAGCCAAAATATATGCATATTTCTACCCAGCAATTACAAGTCTGGAAATTTAAATTAAGAAAGCAATCAAAGACTGACATCAGTCTCGGCCATGATTTTTGGATTTGACACCCAAAGTCGAGGCAGCGAAAGCAAAAATAAACAAGCTGGACTACATCAAACTAAAAGCCTTCTTCACAGCAAAGGAAATTCATCAATAAAATGAAAAGGCAACCTAACTAAATGAGAGAAAATAATTGCAAATCATATATCTGATAAGAGAGGTTAATTTCAAAAATATATTAAGAACTAATACAACTCAAGAGCGAAAAACCAAACAACCCAATTTAAAAATAAGCAGAGGGGGCTTCCCTGGTGGCACAGTGGTTGAGAGTCCGCCTGCCGATGCAGGGGACACGGGTTCGTGCCCCGGTCCGGGAAGATCCCACATGCCGCGGAGCGGCTGGGCCCGTGAGCCATGGCCGCTGAGCCTGCGGGTCCGGAGCCTGTGCTCCGCAACGGGAGAGGCCACAACAGTGAGAGGCCCGCGTACCGCAAAAAAAAAAAAAAAAAAAAAATCAGGTTGAACATTTACCGAGTGATTATCTTTGGGCAGTGGTATAATGGGCATGGATTTAACTTTTTCTTCATATTTTTTCCAAGTTTTCTCATCTGAACAATATCTGCAACTACAAAAAGATCAAATGTACCTTTTCAAAGTGGCTTATTTTGTCATTTCCTACCTGAGCATCCATCTGAAGATAATCAAAACTTGAAGACTGATCTGTCGGCCAGTTTAGATATAATCAAGCCAAGACATCCACAGCCACCATGACCTCTGCTTCCAGCCATCACCACCCTTGTCCTGAACACACTAAGGTGGTGGATCCCAGGGGACGAGAATTCAGAGCTTCCCCCTTCTGTTTACCAGCTTCTCTGGGGTCCCACTTCTGACCTGGATCCTGGACATTGGTTTTTTTGTTTGTTTTGTTTTTAAAGCCCCTCTAACTGACTATAATGTACAGCCACAGTTGGAAACCCATGGTTCTGTTCTACTCTGCTCACTTTGCAGGTGGGACAACAGAGGCCCAGAGAAGTTCAGAATGATCCCAGGGCAGACCTAGATCCTGGTCTTTTGATTCCTGGTCCTTTGCACTTAAGCAAACCAATAAAATCAAGGGTGGGGTTTTGTAGATTGACAGACTTGGAGCACCCCAAATGTTTCAAGAGAAAAACGGGGAGTGCAAAGACTTCTAAAAATAACCTAATTTTGATCCCTTCCCCAATCCAAGTTTAGAACTATGTCTGAGCAAATAGTTATCCAAAAGTATTCATTGAGCACAGTACAGTTTGGAAAGATTAACCACGGTCTAACATAACAATGGGAAAGGCACTACAAAATCTAACTTAATGCAACTGTGTTGAGTGAGTGAAGATGATAGAAATCAAAATACCATTGTATTCAAGGTTGGCTTTATCCCAGAACAAATAAACATGATTCCGTCTCTGTCCAGGCCTTTGCCCTCCTAGCTGGGTCCTAGGACCCCTGTCTCTTTCTCCTGGTGACTGCCAAGAACGTCCTCCTCTGGTTACCCTTGCAAACCAGTTACACTTGTAAACCGAAAGCAATAGTCTCTCTTTCCATCCAGTCTCTACCCTGCCCCCAACCAGTCCTAATACCTCACATCTTCCCAATGAGACAGATAGAACGAAGCCTCGGATTGTTCCCCTGGAAGGTGTGCACAGTAGAAAGAAGTTTAGACTTAAGTCACCGATCTGACCGTGTGATATCTGGAAAGCCCTCAACAAAGCATTCAACTCTTTAGGACGCAACCTTTTCTGTCTGTGACATGCATGGCTACTGGGAAATCTATGAGGGCCAGTCTGATTTATTCAATGACAGCTTTGTGCAAGCCCAGCCCAGACCTGGTTTGTAAATGTGTAGTTAATCTTGAAGCTAGTGGTGTGTGGTGTTACAAGAATGTTAGTCATTTCCCTACTTGTCCCTGCTTTAAGCAGTACAAGAAATACAGAAAACATGGGAGGTGAGAAAGATTAGATTTGTTGCAATCTAAGAACAACTTCGATTGTTGAAGAAAACGACTTCACTATTGTTTGAAGTGTCTTAAATCAATACCCTGGTGCTGCCTGACTTCTAAGTTATGTGGAAAAATTTGATTTTCAATATTTACGCTTCAGTTTTAAAAAATCCTCAATTTCTTATCTTGAATTCTTAGCTCCGTCTTTTTCACGATATAGTGAGTGAAGGGTGTTAGATGGGAAGGGGGAAACCCCACCATTGGCCTCACCGAACGCCCGGGTTGTTCAAGCAGCAAGACACTTCTCTGCAAGAATATCTGCTTGTCTTGCTTTTAAAGCGCAATTTTATATTGCCATCCACACTCATTAGTTTACAAAATTCACTGAGCTCCCACATGCCGGGCCATGAGGAGAAAATACTAAGCAAGTTGGACAAGTTGCCCACATTCTTAGAGCTTATCATTCACTGGAAGAGGCGGCCAATAATCAGATATCTGCACAAAGGTGTGCCTGCACAATGTGATAACTGCTGCGAAGAAACACAGGAGCAAAGAGAACCCATAAAAGGAGGAGGGAGACTGGAAGGTGAGTGAAAGTGTCTCCTGAGGAATTGACCTTTGAAACTGAAGGATGAATGGGAGTTTATTTAGAGAAAGAAGGACAGGGAGCTCAGGCAGGCACAGGCCACAGGCCAGGCAAAGGCCAGAGGCCAAGGGGAAGAGTAGCTGTCGGAGAGAAGTTTTGTCAGCTGTCCCCTTAAGGTCTTATCAATTATACGGGGCAGGTATGCAATTGTTTTCTTTTTGGCAACTCCGCCTGTACTTGCAAAGTATTAATCTTCCCAAGTCACTTGACACCAACCCACCTTTAAAAACATTAACCCATTATTTATCAAGTGCTCTCATTTTTTCCCCATCACACACCAATGTGGTGATTTCTTATAGCGAATTTCTAGCTCTTACTTTTACATGATCGATAGTGAGTGAGGTCGTGTGTAGGATGGAAAGGGGGCGACCCTTCCGTTTGGTTCACTGAATGATCAGGGTCTTCAGGTGGCAAGATAACACCTCTCTACAAGAAAATCTGCTCATCTCGCTTTTAAAGGGCAAGATGGTCCTTGTCCAGAATTGAAAGTTACATGACTAAAGGTAATGTTTAAAACAGTTTGAGAAACACTAAGGGGAAAATGCGCTCTTCGCTAGCTTCCTGAATTAGGGAGACAGAGTAGACCCTTGAGGAGAGAGCAACAGAGAGCAGCCCGTGCATCTGCCTGTGGGTATTAAGTGTGTGTGCACAGAAAACGCCAAACAGCATTTCAGGATGGAGACTGGTTCTTACTCCTTCCCTCTGCCCCATTTAAAAGACACAGCGAGAGGAAAGGGGAAGGGGAAAGGGGGCTCTCAAACTCATCTAAAAGTTACCGGGTGTCATGGGGACAAAGAATGAACAACAAGAGATGGAAAAAAAAATACTACGCAGGAAGATTTCTCTGGAGTGGAACCCACCCCCCCAGCCCTCTAAATAAATCCTACAGTTTAATGCCCATAATATTCCATCGCACATGGAAGCCAGGTTCTTCATAATTCCTCAGTTGCCCAGAGGGCAGCCCTGGCACATTAGCATCTGCAGCCTGTCTGGTCCCTCCCTTCTGGAGTCCCTGTGCACTGCGACGACGCGCTGGCTTCCCAGAGCCGCAGTGGATTGTGTAACCACACTGTGAACGCCTAGAGGAGAGCGTGGTTAGCTTCACTCCTGACAGCATCTGTTAAAAGTCACTGGTGCCAGTTAATAAGAGACCCACCAGGCAGGAGGGACCCTAAGACTCTGGGGGAAGGAGAGAGCGAAGCGCTGTCTGGACAACATCACTGGAGGTAGGGGGTGGGCTTTATAAATCTCTCCAGCAGCAATATTTAAACCCGAAATTCTGTCCTTAGAGCTGGCGTTGCAGGACGGTGAAGAGCGCGCTGAACCCCGCTCCACGCCTTTAGTGCGGATCAAAGAAAGGGGGATGGGCGGAAACTCAGAATCCTCGGGGGGAGTAGCCAGAATTTCTCCTCAGGGAAGCCTCTTGTGAAAATGCCAAGGACGTCTCCGCTCCTCTTTTCAATTATGTAACTCTTACACATTTGGGAGAATATGCATGAACATAAATTATTACTTATGAAAGTAGAAAGTCTCCAAATAGGCTGCATTTAAAGCTCTGGGGGCTTCTGAAGTCTTACTAGACCTGGTTGCCACCTGGCAGCATTAGAGGATGTCATCCTAGGGATTGGACTCCCACCCACCCCTCCCTGGTACCCACAGCACGGGCAGCCGGGTCGCCGCTAGGGTATGGGGCCCTCTCGGCACGGCAGGATCGGCGCGCACCCACCGCCGCGTCGGCAGGACCAGCAAGTCCGCAGGCGGCGGGGCGAGCTGGCCCCTCCCCCCACCACTGCGAACACCTGGCCCGCGGTTACCTGCGGGACCGCGACTCTCCGCAGCCCACTGGCCGGCTCCCCGGCGCCCCTGCCTTTGGCTGCGGGGAGATGCCCGAGCCCGGGCGCCCCCGCCGCGCCCTCCGCGGGGCCAGCACAGGGCTCGCCGGGGCCTTCATCCGGCGCGGGGAAGAGCCCGCAGCGGCGCTGGAAGCGGGCGACGAGCTGGGAATCCTGCAGGCTCCAGAGCAGCTCGGCCATGGTGATCCCGGGGCCGCCGCCGCCGCCGCCACCACCCGGTGCCCCCCGCTCGCACCGTCCCTCCTGCCTTCGCCCTCGCCGGGCCGGGCGCTCGGGGTGGCGGGCGGGGCCCGGGGCGCCAGCCAACAGGTGCGCCGCTCGGGTCCTAGCGCCCGCCCCGCGCACGCGGACGTCCAGGTGTTCGCCTTCACCTTGCGCCAGGCACGTCCGCCCTCCTTTCCTTCCCGGCGGGCCCGGGCGGGCTCGGGCGATCCCCGGAGTCCGGCCCGCTCGGAACTGGGCGAAAGGGTACAGGTGTCCACACCGCGCCTCTCTGCGCCCGAGCGCGCCTCCTCCACCCCTCCCGGCTGGTGCAGAAGTGCCACCTAATGGGGAGCGGCCGAGCACGTGTGGACCTGCGTGAGTCCATCCTGGCGTGCGCCGGCTGATCGCTTAGTGACCTTCCTTTCACTTTTGAGCTCAAGGGGAGGTCTGATTTCCCCTCCAGCTCCCCGCATCCCGCCTGTAGTCCTGCCTTTGCCCACCTCCGGCAGGAAGAGGTAGCCCCCCTAGGGAAGATTCCCAAGTTCTTACCAAACTCTGCGTGATGCAACGTCTCCCCACGGGCCCAAACTTCTTTGACCTTGCTCAACCGAGTAGGTTCGAAGTGGATCCTGAGTCATCCTCTGCGTCCCTACCCTTGCCCTTGTGATTTGGCAACTGGGGAACACTTTTAGGCAGGTGGAAAGGAAAATTGATTCTTTCTTGGTTTTCCGCATTAAGAAAGATGGTGGTTGCCCCTCTCCTACTTCTTTTTTCCGCTCTGCCTCTAGACCTTTAGACCCGAAGAGAACAGGGTGTTGAAGGACCGCGAGGAGGTTGACTTCTCCCCACACCTGCGCCTGCTTTAGGGATCTCAGCAGAACAGCAAAGAAAACATCCTGGTTTTCCCTCCTCCCTCCTGAATCTTCTAGCGGCACTGCACTTCCTCACAGGGAGTGAAAGGCAACAGTCAAATTAGGCCCAGATGACCTGCTTGCAACGAAAGTGCAATTCAATCCTTCTGTCTTCAGTCTGCAGCTGAAGGCTGAGCATTTCCTGGTAGCCCAGTGTAAGTCCTGCTAAGTATTTGGTTGCACAAATGACTATGGAGGAACACCTGCCGCGACCTTGTTTATCCAGATGTCAATTCAGGTCTTTGGGATGTAGCTTTCAAGGATGACTGGTCTCCCTCATGCCTGAGTTTCCTCTCTCCTTCCCAGTCCTGTCTGGTGAGCAAAATCAAGGTGGCTGAGAGAGCAATGAAACTATTGGGAAATACCGTTCCCCACTTAACTCACAGAAGAAGTACAGAGCTGCTGTCACAATCCAGCTGTGTCACACACAGAGATGTTCAATCCTAGAAGCAGAAGGCTTCTCTCCTCAATGTTGCTGTCATTTACAGTCACTGGGACCAAACCCTGTGGTTTAGTTTGTTGTTGTTTTTGTGGTTTAGTTTTAACAGCTGGAACTGTAGTGGTTTCGGACCTGTTCTTTTTTTTTTTTTAAATATTTTATTATTTATTTATTTTTTGGCTGCGTTGGGTCTTCGCTGCTGCGCGGGGGCTTTTCTCTAGCTGTGGCGAGCGGGGTCTACTTTTCCTTGCTGTGCGCGGCCTTCTCATTGTAGTGGCTTCTCTTGTTGCAGAGCAGGGGCTCTAGGCACGTGGGCTTCAGTAGCTGTGGATCGCGGGCTCTAGAGCGCAGGCTCAGTAGTTGTGGCGCACGGGCTTAGTTGCTCCGTGGCATGTGGGATCTTCCCAGACCAGGGATCGAACCCGTGTCCCCTGCACTGGCAGGCAGATTCTTAACCACTGCACCACCAGGGAAGTTCCAGACCTGTTCTTTGTATGTGTTAAAAGAAATATGTTCCCCATGAAGACACCTGAGTGATGTTATCTCCCAAATTTGATGCTTCGATTTTCCTTTCTCCCAATTAGGAAAAAGAGGCAAAGCCAAACATGGCACATGGAGCATAAGGCCAAAAATCGCATATTCAGACAATGCATTATATCCCCTTGGGGACCAGGTACTGACTCCAGCTTCCAGTGGCTTGTGATGTCACAGTGTGCCTCTCTTTCCTCCTGTGATGAAATGAGTTTCCTCACTTCTTGTCTTTCTTATATGGCTGGGGTGGCAGTGCTTGGCTTGTGGCAGTATTACTCCAATCTCCTTCTCTGTTGTCACAGGGCATTCTCCCTGCATGACTCTCTGTGCTCAGATTTCCTTCTTCTTATAGGGACACTAGTCATTGGATGAGGGTCCACTCTAAACCAGTCTGGCCTCATCTTAACATGATTACATCTGCAAAAAGGCCACAGTCACAGGTTCTGGGTGCACGTGAATTTGGAGGGGATGCTACTCAACCCAGTAAAGTACTTACTCAGTGCCAGGCATGTGCTCAGTACTTTCATGCCATAACTAATTTGATCACACTTTACCCTCCCAGTAGCCCTCATCCTTCATGTATTTGACAATTGTGCATTTACTAGTGTCAGACGCTCTTCTAGGCCTGGGGGATACGTCAGTTAAAACACCAGAGGCCCTAGATCGTGGAACTTATATTTTAGTGGGGGGACAGCTAATTAAAAAAATCAAATCAATCTGTACTTTTAGGAAGCGACAAATGCTATGGAGAGGAGCAAGGTGGGTGGGGTAGGGGGAAGACCTGTAGGTAAGCTGGTTACCTCCAAGAGGAGGATATTTGCGCAGAGACCTGAAAAAAAAAAAAGGAGCCCCCCCCACCCGCCCCAATCCAGATCAGGAGAAACAGCATTCCAGATAGAGGAAGCTGCAGTTGTAAAGGCAGCCCAAGCTCAGCGGTGTCGGAGGAACCACCAGGAGGCCAGCCTGGCAGGAGAGGCTTGAGTGCAGGGATTGACTTGGGAGAGGTGGGACCAAGTAGGGCCATTTAGGGTGTAATAAGGAGTAATGCTCCCAGCTCAGAGGTAGGAAACTTGCCCACAGCCACACAACTAAGTGGCAGAAGGAGGGTTCAACTCAGGTCTTTGTGACTCTAAAACGTATTCTTTCCATTACTAAATCACACTCTATCCCTGGGATTTATCTTTACTCTTGTATTGAAAAGTATTCCCAGTGTGTAATGGGTGCTCAATAAACACTTAGTGAATGTTGTTCTAGCCTAAGAGTACCCCTCACAGTTTTTAGAGCTTTGGGAGTTTAGGGCTCATTTGCAAATTTTTGCATGTAAATTCTACAACCCCCAGAGGCAAGTAGTTTTATCTCTTTTTTTAGAGGAGAAAACTGAGGCTCTAAGATGTGAAGTAATTTTTCCCAAAGTTACAAAATGTATTACATTCTCTTTTCAGGGTCTGCCATCTCACACTGCTCTTATGGGAGGATCTCCTTCCTCCTTCACCCACTCTCTTCCCAGGGGATGGGAAAGGAATGGGAGAGGAGATTGCCAGCCATCGTTTGAGCCATATGACCTGGCCCCCCGGTCAGAGCTAATTGGCCCTGGGCTGGACACCACTTGACCAAACTTGGGATCATCAAACGCTTTCTCTTTGGGCATTTGGATTCATAGACCCCAGTTGGTATCTGTTGAACTAAGGAGAAGAAAATTCACAAACTGGAGACCACACCGTGGGGCAGGCAAGTGGTCTTACTGCTGAGTGCTCACAAGGAAGAAGTAAAGCAGACACACAGAGAATTTAGGCAAGGCAAGCAATTGATCCTGAGAGACAGCTCCGCGGTGCCTCGTTCCAGCCACAGGGAAGGTCCTCCTAGCCTGGGTTCCCAAACTACCCCCGAATCCTTGGTAACAACTCCCCCATTTCTGTTACTTAGGGCCTGAAGAGTCCTCACTCAGCCAGCCAGGAATTGACAGAACACGGAAATGGAGCAGCAACTCCCCACCTTCAAGTCACCATCAAG
Source organism: Phocoena phocoena (assembly GCF_963924675.1). Lineage (NCBI taxonomy): Eukaryota > Metazoa > Chordata > Mammalia > Artiodactyla > Phocoenidae > Phocoena > Phocoena phocoena. The sequence goes on along the minus strand of NC_089225.1, from coordinate 99,716,340 downwards.
GGGTTACCAAAGCCCTGCCCACTGCTTGCTGCTGGAGGCTTCTTCTTGCTGCCATGGAAACCGATTCTGACCCCTCACCCCAGCCCATCAGGGTGTTGAAAAGGGCTGCAGAGTCCTGGCTTCCTAAGAGATTCTGGAACACAGTGAATCTACTGATACTTCACCTCATGGTGAATCAGACTGCTTTCTAGGCTTTGCTGGAAATCTAGTCACTTTCTGTGGGGAAGCCATTCTGAGATCCAAGCTAACTTTTGGCACATAACCCTTTCAAAATTTGCAGACTACTGTATATGTGAATTTAGTTACTGGCAGTCTTTTTTAAAAGGGTAATTTATATCTTTGCATACATGTTACGTAAAGTAACCAAGGATTAATAGCCTTAGCGGATTAGAGATACATCATTTGTTGACAAATTGATCAAAACCCTAGGCTCCAAGGACTGTTCAGATCACTGAAATTTTAAAATGTAAAGCATCAAACGCATCTTTGTTTTCTGGGGTGCAACCCCTTTCTTCTCCTTAACTAATGAAAAACAATTTTTCTATTTAGACAGTTTCAATAAATCATCAAACATAAATTCTTGGGGTGGGGGGGGAACCTTTCAGGCTGGGAGAAATTTCAGGTTAAAACCTCCCTGCTTAACTGAGCTTGGCTTTGCAACATTTCATCCTACAAATGGTTTAAAAGAAAACAGTTACAGGTGATGTTCCTGTAGAGGGAAAGCAGTAAGAAGAAAGACTGGGAGCCTTGAATTTCTCCTGCAGCGAACAGGCAAGGAATGGTCCAGTTCGCATGCTCTCACAACCATGAGTATTGGTTAAGAGTTTGATTTCAGTCAGGACTTCTTGGTTTGGATCCAGTTGAATCAAACCATATGAGACAAAATAGTTTTCCAATGAGTTTTGATGGATTTTGACCACTTTATGAGGAACATTGTAGGGTTTAGCCTGCTCTACCTAACCAAAGAACTTGAGGGAAGGGGGATATCTCATGCCAACCAATTTTAAAAGTCAGTCCTCTTTGTTTGGCTTATGCTTTGATAAAACATCAAACATCTAATAGAGAAAAGGGAACCATTTCTTCCAATTCCATCAGGCATGCATTGGGGTTGGTCAAGCTCATATACAGAGTCCCAATTTAAGACAAAGAAAATATATTTGACTGTTCACAAGTGGTCTATTAGGATAGTCATTTTTATTCCTAAAGAATATTCCCTATTAGTATGACTCCTTGTTGAGTCCTTTCCAATAATCAGTTTCCTGGACACTTTTTTTTCTTTTTTTTTTTTTTTTTGCGGTACGTGGGCCTCTCACTGCTGTGGCCTCTCCCGCTGCGGAGCACAGGCTCCGGACGCACAGGCCCAGCGGCCATGGCTCAGGGGCCCCAGCCACTCCGCAGCATGTGGGATCTTCACGGACCGGGGCACGAACCCGTGTCCCCTGCATCGGCAGGCAGACTCTCAACCACTGCGCCACCAGGGAAGTCCCCCGGACACTTTTATAATATGATTGAATTTACAGTTTCAGTTAACATAACACTTTCCAAGACTAGGTTTATTACACAGATCTGGGTAGAACTGTACCACTTAGTTATCAAAAATTTAAAACCTCATTTACTTCGGAATAAGCTTCCAAATCTAAGTGAAGCATTTCTGGTTATATTTCCCGGGTATATTCAAATTCATGAATCATCTACGAGCTACAGGTGGATTGGAAAACTTCACAGACGTTCATCTCCAATATGCATTGTATAATAAACAAAGCAAGTCCCAGAATAATGTGGAACACTAGGTATAATATGTTGCTATTTATGTTTAAGATGTTAAAATACACGTTTGTGTGTGTGTGCAGGTACATATATGTGCATACGTGCAAAAGATTTGAAAACGGTCTGGCGTAAAATCACTCATTAACTAACAGTAGCTACCTCCTGGCATGGGATAGGAGACAAGGGGGACTTTCAGTTTTTACTCTATGTGCTGGGATTTGTCTGAATTTTTCACAGATGTGTATTCCTTTTATAATTTAAAAAGATTTGTTGTTCTTTTAAAAACTCTTCTAACTGGCCAGGCTTGGTTAGTGAGAGAAGCAGGTTTTTGAGATGCTTATATAAAAGAGATTACTGTGAGTAATTATACCAAGAGACTATAATTATCGAAAGTTGGCTATGAGCCGCCAGATATTACTAGCATGTCTTTCTCACAAAGTTAACAATACCCCTGTCAAACTCACCTGATAGACAATAAAAAAATATTTTCAGCATGTGGTCTAGGGACTTCTGAGTTTCTGATTCGGTGACTTAATAAGTCATCTTGTGGTGAGAGGCCAGCGGGCAGCGAGGGGTACAGTGGGGAGGACGCTGGGCAAGTGCCCTGGAACCCCATGGGGGCTCCATGTTCTTCATTATTGAGGACAGGTTAATAAAGGTCATTTCAGCTGAAGCACCTGTAGCTCTGACTGGTGTCTACAATGGGCAGATGCCCAGTCTGTAACTGGCCCGAGCATGTAGGACTCCAAAACTCACGCTATATCAGCAGTCCCCAACCTTTTTGGCACCAGGGACCTGTTTCGTGGAAGACACTTTTTCCACGCCAGGGGGTGGGGTGGGTGGGGTGGGTGGGGAGGGATGGGGGGGAGGGATGCTTCAGGCGGTAATGCGACCGATGGTGGGGATGGTTCAGGAGGTAATGCGAGCGATAGGGAGCGACGGGCAGCAGCAGAGGAAGCTTTACTTGCTCTCCCGCGCTTACCTCCTGCTCTGCGGCCCGGTTCCTAATAGGTCAGGGACCAGTACCGGACCTCGGCCTGGGGGTTGGGGACCCCTGCTCTATATGAAAGCCCTGCCCCTCAGGCCTGCCAGTATAGATTCTCAGAATCAGTGCTACCCTACGGCTTCAGCTGAGCCATCAGCACCCCTTCAGTAGAGGGGCCCCCTGAGCACAGTCTACAGACATTAAGTCAGAGCTATAAGTACATAGGAACTGACATCTAGAGCAGAGGCTTCAGAGTCTGGTCCACACTATGGTCTTAAAAATGGAATTAACTGCCAACCTTTAAACATCAGATAATTTCATGTAAAATGTAGATTTCTAACTTCTCTTTAAAAACTGGCGCTCTGATATCAGTGGGTCAAGATTCATTGAGCCACACTTGCCTGAGCTGAATATCTGGGCTCTCTCTAGATGGAGCACCATTCTAGGGTTTTCCGCAGTTCTCCCCACTCCGTATTATTTCACATCCTTCCTCCATTGCTCATGTGGTTGCCAGCTTGGTCACTGAAGTGGGTGGGATTACCTCCACTGCATTTAAAACAAGGAAGGCCAGTGCAGTTTGTTAGCAATGCTGTCCATTGGAATCCCATCTCCCAATGTTAGATACAACAAGAAAACACAGTACTGCAGCTTAAGAAACCTAGAATGCAGTGGAGGAGACAGGATAGGCATCTGTATCAGTAAATCTAGTCACAAGTTTGGCCCCTGAATCTTCTTGCCTTCCTAAGCATAGTTAGTGACTGTCCATAAATGATCCTGTATTTCAATTTTTTTTGAATATGTTTAAATTTCAACCATCCTGACACTTGCAGCACTTCTCTCAAGGGTATGTTTATGCATTGGCAATTTTAATAGGGATATGTTTTCTGGCTTAAATAACAAACACTTACCTCCCCAGAAGAATAATGAACGAAGTGTTAATTTATAATTTTGTTCACGGTGCTTTCTCATTGTTAATTACCTCCTTTGTTGCTGGTAATACCCTTTTCTGTTACCAATAATTTTGGAGGCAGAATGATCTGGTAGTGTGGACTGCAGAGTCTGGAACACCCAGGTTCAAATCCAGGTCTCTTAGTCCTTGGGCAACTCTCATTTCTTCTCTGAGCCCAAGTTTAACCATCTGTAAAACTGGGATATCATTCCATACCCTATTTTTCTTGAAGGATCATTTCATGAAGTTAATGTGATGCTTGTTTCTTCCTTAGTTTAACTGTAACAGAATTCTCTCCAGACCCCTCATCTATTTATTTGTTTAGTTTTGTATCTGCATCATTGACATAGCTTAACCTACGTCATTTGCCTAATCCACTCTGTGAAGTGAGATAAAAATCTTTGTTGAAATTAAGCAGAATTAAGACTCTGCTTAATGCTAACATTTGTGGTCAGTGTGCAGTGGGAAGCAGCTTTCTTGATGATCAGCTGAAGTGATCACAGGAAGAAAACAAGATAATCAAACATGCTTTGATTTCTGAACTGCCTATATTAACTCTAAGTTCTAGAGTCTTAACTGTTACGGCCTTTACAATGTTTTTTATTATTGATGTCATGCCCCATTAAAATACCACTGTATTACTTGGTTAATAAATACTTGTGAAGCCTTATAAATCCACATTCTAGTCATGAACTGATTTTACTGACCATGGTAAATACCATTTGTATAAGTGAGGTAACTGGTATCTGTGGATTTGCTGAACACTAGAAAGAAGGCTAGAGAGTTCTGGTTGTTTCACAGTTTGCTTCCATGCAAGTGAGCTTTTAATTCATAAGAGCCAGGAGCTTGTTCCTTTTGTCAGTGAATGCAAAATCTTCTAGCCTGGCCTAAAATTTCAGCTTCTTTTTTCTATACTTAGTTAACCTTTCACCTTGGTGGTCAGTATCAGGGAATAGCAGAGCTGAATCTGTTCCAATGTCACTGACCTATGAAGAATAAACATCACCTACATCTCGTGGACTTCCAGAAGAAAGTGGCTTGGCCACTGAATCAGAGTGCTGGGTTCCTGGAGTCACGGCCACTTCAGAGCATCAACAGGTAGGAGCCCCACACCACCTGCTAGTGCCGGCACAGCTAAAACTGTGGGCCTGGGCTTCCCTGGTGGTGCAGTGGTTAAGAATCCGCCTGCCAATGCAAGGGACACGGGTTTGATCCCTGGCCCGGGAAGATCCCACATGCCGCGGAGCAAGTAAGCCTGTGCGCCACAACTACTGAGCCTGAGCTCTAGAGCCCGCAAGCCACAACTACTGAGCCCACGTGCCACAACTACTGAAGCCTGCATGCCTAGAGCCCATGCTCTGCAACAAGAGAAGCCACGACAATGAGAAGCCTCGACTCGCCACAACTAGAAAAAGCCCGCGCTCAGCAGTGAAGACCCAACACAGCCATAAATAAATAAATTTATAAAAAAAAAAACTGTGGGCCTTTGCTGTGTGAAAGGAAGGAGGACAATTTTAGGGGTTGTTATTCAAGTCAACAAAATTTTACCTTATAAATTCATTTCTTTGTTTGATTTTTTTTTTTTTAAATACTTCTAAGTTCTCTCTTTATCTCCAGCTGGAGGCCTAAAACTTACATTTCCCAAACTCACTCTTGCTGGTAGAGTTCCAGTTTGGATTCCTCATATGAGAGAGGCTGGCGTGATATTTGAAAGTGAGAGGCAAGCAGAAGCACTTTTGCTCCGCAGTCCGGACAGTCTATTGTGGAGGCTTCCAGACCACAGACATGAGGCCTGGCAGCCTCTGGGGGTCTTGCTGTGAATCGCCCACTTCCTGTGACTCACCGCAGGATCCTGTGATTCCTTTATTTCCTCATTACCTAAATGCCACTGGCAAATTCCCTATGTCCCCCATTCTGTTTTTCAACGGCTAATGAGCTTCTAATTTCTCTTTCTTTCTACTTCAGATAATACTGAGTAGTGTATTAGTTCTCCAAGCAAACAGAACCAACAGGAGATTATCTATCTATCTGTCTATCATTATCCATCTCTATCTATATATCTATATGTCTATATACAGAGAGGTATATATATATATATATATTCCAGTGTTGTCCAAGGCCATTTGGTCATTTATATTATTTATATATCTATACCTGGCCACTTATAAATATATCTATATATTTATATTATATGTAAATTTAAAATATATAGATATATAAATATATCTATATGATTTATGTATCTATATCTATTTATATCACAAGATTTATTATAAGGAATTGGCTCATATGATTATGGAGGCTGGAAATCCCCAGATCTGTGGGGTGAGTTGGCAAGCTGGAGACTCAGGACAGCCAGTGGTGTCGTTTCAGTCTGAGTCCAAAGGCCTAAGAACCAGGGGAGGAGATGTAAGTTGGCACTTTACAAGCATTATCTTTAATCATCACAGCAACCAAAAAGTTTGGGAAAAGTTACTATTACCCTATTGGACAGATGAGAAAACTGAGATTTGGAAAGGTTAAATCACTTGCTATAAACTATAGCTTTAACCCATTATTCACTAGCACGATCAACTCACTAGTGGCTTGACCACCGAAGAGCAATCATGTATCTTAGGACATACAGCAGCTTTTCTTCCACTCACCTGCTGTTGGGGAGAAGTCCCACTTCATCTCCTTACCCAGCAGTCCCCTGTGAAGTTATTAGGAAGGCCAACATTACGTGTCAGACTGGTAAATAACTTGTAGCCCAGAGCAGCACAGAGGAAGGCAGCATCGAACTAGTCCATTCTGAAGGGATGTCCGGTTGGATGGTCTGCCCTCCTCCCCAGCTTGTTTCCAACTCCCTCCAGGATGTGGGGCTCTCTGCACATTTGGTGACCCTGCTCCTGGGTCGTTAGCACATTCTCCCAGCATTCTTCAAAAGCCATTGTAACTCCGAGATCTACAAAAACCACATGAAGGGATTCTGAATCCTTGTTGGTCAGAGTAGATAAAGAAAACAAAAACAACAACTAAACAGGGTGTGGTTCAATGCTGAATTGTTCAGCACCCAGTAAATGAAGAGCTGTTTTAATGCTTTAAGGATAGAAAATGGAGAAGAGAAATCAACGTAGGCCTTGTCCTCCATGAATAAACAGTGTGTGGGAGGATATAGGCAGATATGGTAATGACTGTAATAGCCAAGCTGGGATCTAGGATGAAGCAATGGGGAAATAAGGGAGGTAGAAATTAATGACAACTGGAGGATCAAAGAAAGCACTATAGAGAGGAGGTAGGGTTTGAAAAGACCTATCTGTAGTGGGAAAGACTGTGACAAACAAGAGACCATGGAAGGTTATAACAGACAGAAGACAAAAAACATAGCACAAAGAAAAGCAGAAACATAGAACAGTATGGGTTGAAGTCTGGGAGGGATGTGAAAGGGAAGAATTATGTCAGAGATTGAGGGCGGATATGATAACAATATGGCCAGACCAGGATCTGCAAAGGGCGCCATCAACAGGCCGTATGTGGATGAAACTGAAATAACAAATTACTTTATTCTAGTCAATTGTCCAAATATTTTTCTAATTAGTAAATTCAATTATGAAGTTAGATTAATAAAATTGTGTTAAGTATTAATTTACACAAAAAGATATAGTTATTCAGTCTAAAACAGTTACTAAACTATACGTATTAGGTTAAAAATCATAAAAACAAGTTCTTGTTTTATCATTTTATGGGCTAGGGTAGGTTTCCAATGTACCGATTAAATTTTTTTTTAATTAATTACTTTTATTTTTGGCTGCGTTGGGTCTCTGTTGCTGCGCGCAGACTTTCTCTAGTAGCGTCGAGTGGGGGCTACTCCTCGTTGTGGCGCATGGGCTTCCCATTGCAGTGGCTTCTCTTGTTGCGGAGCACAGGCTCTAGGCGTGCAGGCTTCGGTAGTTGTGGCACACGGGCTCAGTAGTTGTGGCTCGCGGGCTCTAGAGCGCAGGCTCAGTAGTTGTGTTGCATGGGCTTAGTTGCTCCGCGACATGTGGGGTCTTCCTGGACCAGGGCTCGAACCTGTGTCTCCTGCATTGACAGGCGGATTCTTAACCACTGCACCACCAGGGAAGTCTCCAATTAAATATTTTTAAAAAGAAGAATTCCATTGTATGTGGGTCACATAAAGGGGTATTTTTATTTTAATACAAATAATTATGCGCTTGGTTCATATGATACCATTAAAATGGATTAGGACCCATTTTTTTCCTCAGATGATTTTGATCTATGTTCATTTTAAAATACAAAGGGAAAAGCTTCATTTCAATTAGCTTCATTTTAAAAAGCTTCAACTTTAATTAGACTCACAAAGATTATATAAGTAAATTATCTACCTCAGGTATATTGTTTAGTAAAACTTGTGCTGCTTCAGGAGAGGATGGCACCTCTAAAAATGATTATAAGGCGGCTTCCCTGGTGGCGCAGTGGTTGAGAATCTGCCTGTCAATGCAGGGGACACGGGTTCGAGCCCTGGTCCGGGAGGATCCTACATACCGCAGAGCAACTAGGCCCGTGAGCCACAACTACTGAGCCTGCGCATCTGGAGCCTGTGCTCTGCAACAAGAGAGGCCGCGATAGTGAGAGGCCCGCGCACCGCGATGAAGAGCGGCCCCCGCTCGCCACAACTAGAGAAAGCCCTCGCACAGAAACGAAGACCCAACACGGCAAAAATAAATAAATGAATTAAAAATGATCATAAGGGAGAAAAACATGTTTGATGATAGGAACAGAGCTCATATGGCAGCTGGTCAACTAATGGATCCTGTAACCGGCAAAGAGATCAGCTTCTGCAGCTTAAGGAAGAAGCATAATCACGTTGCTAAAAATACACATCAGTGTTTAGTTCTTAGATAACAAACTGGCTGACACAGCACCAAACACGTGAAGCTAAGAGCATCTTGCAAAATATCTGTGACAAGGTTCCCTGGGCCACAGTCATAGTAATACACCACTTTATCTTGGCTGTCAGACCAAATGTTCCCCCATTTGAAGAATGTACACAAAATTATCAGTGTGGCAGTGGAAGAAAACAATTCATGGAAATGTGAGATAATTACTCTGATAATCAAGGAAAGCAGAAGATATTATACATATATCACCAACTTCTATCCTCAAAATAGCTCCTTGTCACAGGGACCATTTGTTTTAATATGGTAAGACCAGATTCGCCTTATTGCTTCTATAATTCAGGAGGAGGGACACTAGATTTTAAGTCAACACATCTTAGTAGCTGTATTGCCTAAGGCAGGAATCCATTTCAGTATTCTGACACTTAGCCTTCTCATCTATAAAACGGGGTTAATAAAACTCAGGATGCTATGGAAATAGAATAACAGTAAGATAAAAAAATAGAGGCTGGGGCTTCCCTGATGGCGCAGTGGTTGAGAGTCTGCCTGCCGATGCAGGGGACACGGGTTCGTGCCCCGGTCCGGAAAGATCCCACATGCCGCGGAGCGGCTGGGCCGGTGAGCCATGGCCACTGAGCCTGCGCGTCCGGAGCCTGTGCTCCGCAACGGGAGAGGCCACAACAGTGAGAGGCCCGCGTACCGCAAAAAACAAAAAAAACAAAAAAAAACAGAGGCTGGCAGAAATTATGCTCATCCTTTTTGTCTTGAATCCAAACTGAGTTGAAAATAAAATGAAGAATTCAACCTAATTGGTTGACTAGATTCTAGGGACTGATTCACAGGAAGCAGTTGTCACCCAACATCTCTTCCCTCTCTTTTCTCCTTTAGTAATCGAACCCTATTTTTTTTTTTCGAACCCTATTTTGTTCAGTGTGGCAATGAGCTTACTTGAAAGATTGCCTTTCTTGGTCTTTCTTTCAGATAAATGTCATCATTGTCAAAGTTCTGGCCAACGGGAAGTATTACATTTTTCTTTATTCCTGCTCCCTGGAATGCAGAGGTGATAGCTGGAGTTCTAACAGCAATTTTGAACCAAGAGGTGACAAAGAAGATAGAAGTTATTCACTGGGGATGATAGGGCAGATAAATATTGCCCAGGTCTCTGTGGACCCTGTGGATCCAGCGTACCACAGTCCCGGTCTATGTGTGGATTTCTTTGGCAAGTGAGCATAAACTCTGTGCTTATAAGACACTTTTATGTTGGGTTCTCTATTAAATACAGCTAAATGTAACTCTAACTCTTATGCCAAAATACCAATGTATATAAAAAAGAACTGCAAATTATTCATTTACAGTGAAAAAATAATTATAAGTCTTATGGGCCCAAGTAATTGAATACTTAGTATACTCTGTCCTCTAGAAATCTGTCTGGGGAGTAGAGAAAGAAAGTCATGGGGAACTTGCCATACAGTTTTTGTAGCTAGCTACATCAAGTCAGATATATTTGTTTTTGGCTGCATTGGGTCTTCGTTGTGGTGCGTGGGCTTCTCATTGTGGTGGTTTCTCTTGTTGTGGAGCACAGGCTCTAGGCACACGAGCTTCAGTAGTTGCAGCACATGGGCTCAGTAGTTGTAGCTCACGGGCTCTAGAGCACAGGCTCAGAAGTTGCTCTGCAGCATGCGGGATCTTCTTGGACCAGGGCTCGAACCCGTGTCCCCTGCATTGGCAGGCGGATTCTCAACCGCTGCGCCACCGGGGAAGTCCCCAAGTCAGAGATTTTGAGGACCCAGAATCCACATGCGGACTGACCTGCACTGGGGACCGCATCTCAAGCCCTCTGATCAGAGGATCTTCCCCTGGACAATACTGGGTGAACATGGACCAATCTCCCTGCTCCCACCACTGGCAGGTATTCTCCCTTCTGAAGATACAGTCTTTCTTTAAATGAGTCATCAACATCAATAAGACTCTCGTGGGACCTGCTGCTACTGTTTTTACAGACTGAAGACTGACCTTTTCAATATATTTATTATTGTGAATTTAGAACCCACACAAAAGCAGAACAGTGTAGAGAATCCCCTATGTGCCTATCATTCCACCCCAATGTCATTGCCCCATGGCCAGTGCTGTCCCATCCTACCCCCATCTGCTTCCCTCCATCCTGTATTATTTTAAAGCATGTCCCAGACATCATATAATTTCACCTGTGAATATTTCAGAATATCTTTAAAAGATATACGTGTTAGAAGTAACTGCAATCCTACCATCACAAATAATGATAATTCCTGAGGGTCAGATTAAGGTAATTTATTGGGAGGCATTATATGCAGGAAAACATAACCCTAACTCTTATACCAAATACCAATATATATTTTAAAAAATAACAAAGTATTCATTTACAGTGAAAAAAATGATAAATCCCATGTGGCCAGAAACTCAAGGGCTGCTTCGAGACCCTCTTTCCGTACCTGCCTTCTGCCAAAGATGCTTAGTTTCCCAGCTTCCCATGCAGCTGTGGGACCCATATGTTTCAATCCTGAGCAATGAGATATAAAAGGAAGCCTGCCAAGGTTCTCCTGGAAATGCTTTTGCTCCCTGATAAAAGGAGAGTTGGTGAGGGGCCCTGCTACTTCTTGGCTGCCACTGAATGCAGGTTTGCGAGAACGTGATGCCAGGAACTTGTTTATGCACCTGCTACCGAGAGGGGAAGGTCAAGAGAATCACAGACATGCATACACCAAATGTGGTATATCCATAAATGAAATATTGTTTAGCAACGAAAAGGAATGAAGAACTGATTCATGTACGATATGGATGAACCTTGACAACCTTATGCAGAGTGAAAAGAGCCAGACCAAAAACCTCACATATTATGTGATTCCACTTATATTCAATGTCCAGAATAGGCAAAGTTATAGAGACAGAAAGTAGGTCAGTGGTTGCCTAGGACTGAGGGAGGAGAGGAGACACAAGGAAATGACTGCTAATGGGCTTCCTTGGGGGGGATGATGAAAATGTTCCAAAATTAGATTATGATGATGGTTGTAGGACTATGTGAATATATTTTAACTAATGAGCTGTACACTTTAAACAGGTGAATTTTATGGTATGTAAATTATATTTCAATAGAGCTGTTTTTAAAAAAGCTTTAAAAAAAAGGCGGGGAATCACAGAGACACCAGTCTAGGGCTCTGACATCATTTGGCTACTGAACCCATGTCAGCAACAGTCTACCTACAAACAGCTTATTTGTGGGGATAAATATCCTGGCTTTTTTTTTTTTTTTTTTTTTTTTGCGGTACACGAGCCTCTTACTGTTGTGGCCTCTCCCGTCGCGGAGCACAGGCTCTGGACGCGCAGGCTCAGCGGCCATGGCTCACGGGCCCAGCCGCTCTGCGGCATGTGGGATCTTCCCAGACGGGGACACGAACCCGCGTCCCCTGCATCGGCAGGCGGACTCTCAACCACTGCGCCACCAGGGAAGCCCAATCCTGGCTTTTAAAAACCACTATTTGTCAGATTTTCTGGCTTACAGTTGAATATATCCTTAACTAACAGGCTTTAATTTTTCATTCAACTAATATTTATTTAATGCATATTATATTAGATACTAGAGAAACAAAAGGATCAACATTCATTAAATTCCCACTAGATACCAGGCGATTTATATACTTTGTGTCATCAATGCCTCACAGCAGCCCTGGAAAGAATGGCCTCTCCCTTCAAGGCACATCCAGCCTAGGGACTTGTTTTTCTGCAGTGGACCACCCACCTCATAACCCTCAAGTGGTACAATTTAAAAATGCAAATTCCTGACTTCATCCTAGACTTGCTAAATCAGACCCACTGGAAATAAATCATTGGTTAATACTCTACAAATGTGGTCATACACATACCTGTGCCTCCTGAAACTTTCAACGTAAATCAGAAATCACTGAAATACACAAATATGAATGAAACTTATAACAGCAGAGCAAAAACATCACAAGGACCTTGTGTTAAGAAAATCAGGGTGTTGGCTTCCCTGGTGGTGCAATGGTTAAGAATCTGTCTGCTAATACAGGGGACACGGGTTCAAGCCCTGGTCCGGGAAGATCCCACATGCCACGGGGCAACTAAGCCTGTGCGCCACAAATACTCAGCCTGCACTCTAGAGCCTGCGAGCCACAACTACTGAGCCCGCGTGCCGCAACTACTGAAGCCTGCGTGCCCAGAGCCCGTGCTCCGCAAAAAGAGAAGCCACCGCAATGAGAAACCTGCACACTGCAACGAAGACCCAACACAGCCGAAAATAAAAATAAATAAATAAATTCATTAAAAAAAAAAAGAAAATCAGTTGTTAAAAAACATGTGTAAAGCTTAGTCTCTGCACTCATTGATGGTGTGGTAGGCAGAATTCTTGGATTGCCCCCAGGATCCCCAGTCACGCCCACCCCCATCGTGTACACACACCTCCAAATTTTTCAATCAAATGCTGGGCTGCTGCTGTGAAGGGATTTTGCAGATGTAATCACATTTGCAAATCAGTTTACCTTAAGATAGGGAGATTAACCTGGTAGGCCTGACCAAATCACACGAACCCTTTAAATCAGGGTCTAGAGGAGAGAGACAGAGGAAGTAAGAGATTTGAAGCAGGAGAGGGATTTGATGTGTGAGAAGTTCTTCACTGCTGGTTTGAAGATGAAGGAGGCAAGGAATGTGAGTGGCCTCCGGGAGCTGAAAGTAGCTTCTAGCTTATAACCAACAAGTAAATGGGAACCTTGGTCCTACAACTGCAAGGAAGTGAATTCTGCTACAACCGTGTGAGCTTGAGAAAGGACTCTGAGGTCCAGAAAGGAGTGCAGCCTGGAGAACATCTTGCTCTCCACCCTAAGCAGAGAATTCAGCTCAGCCTCACCCAGACTCCTGACCCATGGGAACTGTGAGATAACAAAATTAATGTTGCTTTGAACTGCTAAGTGTGTGGTAATTTCTACGCAGTAATAAGAAAACTAACAGAGAAGGGAACTTGGGTAAGATATATTACAGAGGGAAAGTTGGCAAAGTAAGCAACTAATGGAATAGAGACAGATAGAGTAGGAAGAGCCGGAAATAGTCTTCCTTACAGCAAAGCACTTATTTCCTTTAATTATATACATTTAAGGGGAGTATTAGTAAGGCATACATTTGGCTGCAAACAGTGGAATATGAAACTACTAGTACTGAGTAGTACAAGCAATGTATCTCTCAGAGCTACTGTGATTACTCAGTTATGCTGGCATAAATCCTTTCTATCTTTCTGAATCCCTGCTTATTTTCATTGGTCAGCTCTTAGTCATCTTGAGTCAAGATCGTAAGATGGGTGCTGCACCTCCAGGGATCATATACTTTCTGGTCAGGAAGAAAGGGATAAGCAAAGGGTTTTGCCAGCTGAGTCTGCTCTTTTGCATTGAGAAAGCAAAATATTTTCTGAAAGCCCTACTCAGAAGATTCACTTACATTTCAATGGTCACAACTAGATTACCTGGCCGCCTTAAAGCAATAGTGGCCAAGGGGAATGAGATTACCATCACTGGTTTAGACCAATCACAATCCATCCCCTTTCACTGGGGTGGAGATCCCTGTCACCACCTGAGCACATCAAGGTTTTCTTCACGGTAGGGGCAGAGGCAAGAATGGACAGTCGGAGGCAACACGTGGTGTCTCCCACGGTTGGAAAGAGCATTTCATCATTAACTCAACAAATATTTATTGATCACCTATTAGGGCATGGCCCAGGGTTTACAAATCCGGTGTGTGTGTGTGCGAGCATGTTATGTGTGTGTGGGCGTTTGGTGGGGAGGGGGACACAGGCATGCAAACAATAATTACAGTGAGAAGTGCTGTATTTGCACAACGAGAATCTCTACTTTTGTTTTTGAACATAATGTACTCATCAGAGATACATTAGCTGAATCCCTAAAACAGTAATAACAGGCCCCAAGAAAGCATATATTGATCTGTGCTTTTAAAAAGGAGAAAATGTTTTCATTGGTAGAAAATATATTCACAGCAAACTTCGAAGAGCTATTGAACTAAGTATAGATCAATACCTTGAACTAAATCTGGATGAGAGACATAGCTCTCATTTAAAATGCAGAAGTGTGATGAACTCATAGACGTGCTGTCCTTTCCAAATGAGGTGTTAAAATCCGTCTCTATTTTATGGGAAATGTAACACTGAGTTTTAATATAGTTTACATAAGAGTCTCAGGTGTTCCACCCATTTAAATAAGCTCCACTTACTTTAAAATACTTGGGTTACATGCATATCTTCTTCAGATATTTAGCCCTTGGTTCACCAACTTCATTCTTGTGAAATGCCTTTACGGGAACAACTTTATTTTCCCAACTATAATTTGATGATATGGAATATGACACTTGAGTTTATTCATATTAGAGAAATTAATTCAGTAATTAGTTATTCTGATGCAAACTAGACTTTAAGCATGATAACCAGTTTTGCACCACGTAATTAACCAGATAGACTTTGCTCTCGCTTTCCAAGCCCCTATGATTTCTTTTTTTTTTTTGCGGTACGCGGGCCTCTCACTGTCGCGGCCTCTCCCGTTGCGGAGCATAGGCTCCGGACGCGCAGGCTCAGCGGCCATGGCTCACGGGCCCAGCCGCTCCGCGGCATGTGGGATCCTCCCACACCGGGGCACGAACCCGTGTTCCCCGCATCGGCAGGCGTACTCTCAACCACTGCGCCACCAGGGAAGCCCCCCGCCCCCACCAAGCCCCTATGCTTTCTAAAGATGTAGTATAAGAGCACTGCTAGTGGACTTCCCTGTTCTATGATGCTTTTTAAAGAGTTCTGGAAAAACAGAACCCTTTATTAAAAGAGCTAAGCATAAGCGTTGGGTGGCGCTCTGAAGGTCTTACTGATTTTCCACCCCAGCTCCTGCTAACTGCATCATTTTACCCTCTCTCCACTGTGCTAAGCCTTGCCTTACTCTCTAGGCCAAGTCCTGGCCCCAAAGAGAGGAACCAGCATCAAGACTGACTCAGTTCTGCTGTTGGTTCATGTATACCTTTGAAGACTACTTCGCATGAATCACTCATTTGGTTCTGGTGGCCCCATCTCCCAGGGACTGGTCTTCCAAATCCTCATGTTCCTACAGCCTATCCCTGTCTGCAGCTTCTGGCCTCACCAGATGCAGATTCTCCTGAGCATCTGAACTTTCTCTTTTGTAAAAGTAATAACCTGTTTTTTAAGGCTAGGTTTTTGTCCTTAGTAATTCATGCACAGAAAAAAAAAAAAAATCCCTTAATTTATGCGACTAGCCCACAACTGCTGGACACTTGGGGTTGTTTCCAGTGTTTACTTTTAGAAACAAGCCTGCAGTGAGCATTGTATTGATTCATCCTCGTGCAGAGCTTCTCTTAAGGTCTCCGGGAAAAGCTCCTGGGAGTGGACTTACTGGGTCAAAGGGTTGTGAGTTTTTAGTTTCGAAAGACATTCCAAAATTATCCTGCAGAGAGATGTCTTCAATTTCAAAGCCATCTAAGAGGATATGAAACTCGTTTCCTATCTGATCAGTGATATTAAGCGTTATTATTATTTAAAATATTTATCTATTTGATAAGTGAAAAAGGCATCTTGTTACTTTAATTTGCTTCTTTATAATCATAAAGGTTTATTGTCTTATTGTAGTTCACCTGCTATGAACTGCCTAATTATTTTCTTTTGCTCATTTTTCTATTTTTTTCCATGTATTTTTTCTTATTTGCTTATGGAGTCTTTGCATAGTCACAAAAATGGCTTTGTCCATAATATGTATGGCAATTTTTTTCCAGTTGTCATTCATTTATCTTTTTACTTTGATGACATCACTTTTGCCATGCAGAATTTTAAAATTTGATATAGTTGTCTTTAGCAATTTTTTCTTTGTGGAATTAATTTGGATTTTGCAATATGCTTCAAAAGGTCCCCTATACTCCCATGTTATTTAAAAAATATCCATGCACATTTTCTTCCAATACTTTATTTCAATTTTAATATTGATCCATCTGGAATTTATTTTGGTGTAGGGAATGAAGTAGGGGTTTAGTTCCCGCTTCCCAATTCGGACTTAGCTACCACCTTTCTCTATTTCTTGTTATCTGTCAAGAGTGGGGTTTCTATAAACTACTAAAGGCAGAAGCTGAGAACACTAGGTTTCAATTAAATGAATGTGTTCAATTTCTCCTTTCTCTTTCTCTTTCTCTATTCCCTTCCCCTCCTCCTCCCTTTTCTTCTCTAATCACTTCCGTCTCTGCCCCCCCTTTCCCTTCCCACCCACCTCCTCCACTTCCTCCTCTTATCCATCTCACTAGTCATTGTCTGTAAGTAAAAACTGATTTTTGCCTTTGCTTCAAGTCAATGATTTTCAAGCTGGAGTGGGATTGGAGAAAGCACTTCACCCTTGAGAGACTGTTTATTAGATCTGGGAGAGGGATGGGCATATGTAGATTTAAAATGAGGTAAACAAACAACTATATGCCAGTAAAATGGACAACCTAGAAGAAATGGACAAATTCCCAGAAATGTACAATCTCCCAAGACTGAACCAGGAAGAAATAGAAAATATGAACAGACAAATTACCAGTAATGAAATTGAATCAGTTAAAAAAAAAACAAAAAAAAACCCCAACAAACAAAAGTCAAGAACCAGATGGCTTCACAGGTGAATTCTACCAAACATTTACAAAAGAGTTAACATCTATCCTTCTCAAACTATTACAAAACATTAGAGGAAGGAATGCTTCCACACTCACTCCATGAGGCCAGCATCATCTTGATACTAAAACCAGACAAAGATATCACAAAAAAAGAAAATTATAGTCCAATATCACTAATGAATATGATGCAAAAATCCTCAAAAAAATATTAGCAAACCAAATCCAACGATACATTAAAAGGATCATACACCATGATCAAGTGGAATTATCCCCAGGGATGCAAGGATTTTTTCAATATCCACAAATCAATCAATGTGACACACCATGTTAACATATTGAAGAATAAAAACCATATGATCATCTCAATAGATGATCTCAAAAAGCTTTTGACAAAATTCAACACCCATTTATGATAAAAACTCTCCAGAAAGTGGGCATAGAGGGAACATACTTCAACCTAATAAAGCCCACGTATGACAGACCCACAGCTAACATCATACTCACTGGTGGAAAGCTAAAACATTTCCTCTAAGATCAGGATGCCCACTCTCACCACTTTTATTCAACATAGCATTGGAAGTCCTAGCCACAGCAATCAGACAAGGAAAAGAAAGAAAAGAAATCCAAATTGGAAAGGAAGAAATAAAACCGTCACTGTTTGCAGATAACATGATACTCTACATAGAAAACCCTAAAGATGCCACTAAAAAACTACTAGAGCTCATCGATGAATTTGGTACAGTTGCAGGATACAAAATTAATATACAGAAATCAGCTGCATTTCTATACACTAAAACCAAACTATCAGAAAAAAGAAATAAGGAAACAATCCCATTTACCATCACATCAAAAAGAATAAAATACCTAGGAATAAACCTACCTAAGGAGGTAAAAGACCTGTACTCAGAAAACTATAAGATATTGATGAAAGAAATTGAAGATGACACAAACAAATGGGAAGATATACGATGTTTTTGGATTGGAAGAATTAATATTGTGAAAATGGCCATACTTGGCCATACCCAAGGAAATCTACAGATTCAGTGCAATCCCTATCAAAATACCAATGGTGTTTTTCACAGAACTAGAACAAATTATTTAAAAATTTGTATGGAAACACAAAGGACCCTGAATAGCCAAAACAATCTTAAGAAAGAAGAACAAAGCTAGAGGTATCATGCTCTCTGACTTCAGACTATACTACAAAGCTACAATAATCAAAGTAGTATGGTACTGGCACAAAAACAGATCATAGGTCAATGGAACAAAAGAGAGAGTCCAGAAATAAACCCACACACTTATGGTCAATTAATCAATGACGAAGAAGGTAAGAATATACAATGGAGAAAAACGGTCTCTTCAATAAGTGGTGCTGGGAAAACTGGACAGCTACATGTAAAAGAATAAAAGTAGAACATTCTCTAACACAACATACAAAAATAAACTCAAAATGGATTAAAGACCTAAATATAAGACTGGAAACTGTAAAATTCCTAGAAGAAAACATAGATGGAATACTCTGACATAAATTGCAGCAATACTTTTTTTTAGATCTGTCTTCTAAAGCAAAGAAAATAAAAGCAAAAATAAACAAACGGGACCTAATTAAATGTAAAAGCTTTTGTACAGCAAAGGAAACCATCAACAAAATGAAAAACAACCTACTGAATTGGAGAAAATATTTGCAAATGATATGACTGATGAGGGATTAATATCCAACATATATAAGCAGCTCCTATAACTCAACATCAAAAAAAAAAACACAACCCAATTAAAGAAAGGTCTATAAAGAAAAATGTCTATAACTGAATAGACATTTTTCCAAAGAAGACACACAGATGGCCAACAGGCACATGAAAAGATGCTCAACATCATTAATCATCAGAGAAATGCAAATTAAAAGCACAATGATGTATCACTTCACACCCGTCACAATGGCTATCATCAAAAACACCACAAATATCTAATGTTGGCAAGGATGTGGAGAAAAAAGAACCCTCCTACACTGTTGGTAGGAATTAAATTGATGCAGTCACTGTGGAAAACAGTATGGAGGGGTTTCTCAAAAAACTAAAAATAGAACTACCATATGACCCAGCAGTTCCACTCCTGCATATATATCCAAAACACCCCACAAAAACAAAAGAACTAATTTGAAAAGATACACACACCTCCATGTTCATAGCAGCATTATTTATAATTGCCAAGATGTGGAAGCAACCTAAGTGTCCATCAACAGATGAATGGATAAAGAAGATGTGGTATATATACAATGGAATACTACTCAGCTGTAAAAAGAGAACAAAATTTTTGCCATTTGCAACAACATGGATGGACTTGGAGGGTATTATTCTAAGCGAAATAAGTCAGACAGAGAAAGACAAATATTGTATGATATCAGGTATATGTGGAATCTAAAAAATACAACAAACTAGTGAATGTAACAAAAAGGAAACAGACTCACAGATACAGAGAATGAACTAATGGTTACCAGTGGGGTGAGGTAAGGGGGGGAGGGACAATACAGGAGTAGGGAATTAAGAGGTACAAACTACTATGTATAAAATAAGCTACAAGGATATATTGTACAACATAGGAAATATTGCCAATATTTCATAATAACTATACATGGAATATAATCTTTAAAAATTGTGAATCACTATGTTGTATAACTACATCAACTATACCTCAATTTAAAAAGAAAAACAAAATGATAAAACTCTGACCCACTGATTTAATTTGTCTCAGTCATAAACAAAGGAGGGAGGGGAAAAGCTTTATGTTTATAAAAGGTGGATGAGTTTTAGAAGAATCATTGTTTTCTATAATACCTACATCACAATATTTACCTTGCTTAATCAAGTTTCAACTGCAATCACATTGTCTGCTTAAACCTGGTTTTTACGTTTTGTCCATTTTAGCAATATCCTTAGTCTCCCTTTTTCCTACCCGCTTTTTTTTTTTTTCCTGCTTTTAAGGTTTCAAAGTTCTCTATTCTCTTAAGAAAACAAGACAAAACAAAAATAAGACTTTTGGGGTTTCCTTGGTGGCACAGTGGTTAAGAATCCACCTGTCAATGCAGGGGACACGGGTTCAAGCCCTGGTCCAGGAAGATCCCACATGCCGCGGAACAACTAAGCCCGTGTGCCACAACTACTGAGCCTGCACTCTAGAGCCCGTGAGCCACAACTACTGAGCCCATGAGCCACAACTACTGAGCCCGTGAGCTACAACTACTGAAGCCTGTGCACCTAGAGCCCATGCTCTGCAACAAGAGAAGCCACAACAAAGAGAATACCATGCACTGCAACAGAGTAGCCCCCACTCACTGCAACTAGAGAAAGCCTGTGCACAGCAATGAAGACCCAATGTAGCCAAAACTAAATTAATTAATTAATTAATTAAAAAAAAAAAAAAAAGACTTTCTCTGATCCCACTGCCTCTCTGGATATCTTCCCAATTTCTTCTATTGTCTAATTTCTCAAATCAATGCCTACCTTTATTGCTGCCTTTTGAGTCAAACCACTCTCTTCTTAACCATCCTGCAATCTGACTTTGGTATCCACAGCCATATCGAAAGTGTTTTCTTTTTTTCTTAAACAATCTTTACCCCTCTCTCATTTCTGAAATTGTGTTTCATTCCTTGTTTTTTAAGATTTTTTTTGTTGTTGTTATCTCATACCCAATTTGTTCTCAGAAGGGAGGAGGAGAGGGGGGTGAGATTTTTGCCCCCAGAGGATCTTTGGCAATGTCTGGAGATATCTGTGCTCATCACAACTGTGAGGGAGTGTCCTGACCTTGACCAATTAGAGGCCAAGGATGCTGCCGAACATCCTGCAATGCACAGGATGGGCCCTCACAACAAGGTATCCTATAGTCCAAAATGTCAGCATTGCCAGGGTTGCGAAACCCTGCCATACCCAGTGGTAAAGTGCCTTCAGGGGCATTTGGAAATGTGAGGAACAACAGGCATCATTTTGGTGGTTACAATGACTGAATGACTGAGGAGAGCCATTGGCATTTATCCTGGGAGCTAAGGATGCAAAACATCCTGCAGGGCACTACAGTCTCACGCAAAACACTGCAATCCAGTTGTACCTCTACTTGCCTTCTCTATTTCCTTTATTGTTTTCCCCTCTCACCAACTTATTGTGTTATTCAAGCCCTTAGTTTCTCTCTCTACCTCTGAGAGCTCCTCCTACCTCTTGATTTCCCCCTCCTGTAATCACCTAGCAATGATATTGGTAAGCCTGGATGTCTGTGACAACAACAATATTTTGGCAGTCAAGCTAAAAACTTGGAGCTATCTTTCCACACCTGAAAGATGCCATTTTATTATTTTCTGGCCTTCATTGTTTCTAATGATGTCATCCGTTATTTGTAATTGTGTCCACTGAATATAATGTGTCCTTTTTCTCTGGATGCCTTTAAGATTTGCCTTCATCTTTGGTTTAACTATGATGTGCCTAGGTGTGGATTTCTTTGTATTTATTCTGTTTTCTGTTAGTTGAGTTTAGGATCTGTGAATTGGTATCATTCATCATTTTGGAATGTTCTTGACATTATCTCTTCACACATTTTTTTTGCCCATTCTGTCTGTCCGCTGTTTCTGGGAATCAAATTTTATATATATTAAACTATATTATGATATTGTCACAGAGATCTCAGATGCTCTGTTCTTTCACATCCTCCCACTCCCTTTGCATTTCAAAGCTAATTTCTTCCAAAAACACCCGCACAGACACATCAAGAAATTGTGTTGTACTAGCTATCTGGGCAACCCTTACCCCAGTCAAGCTGACACATAAACCATCACAGCACCACTAGACCCTGAACCATGCATCTTGTGTCTCCAAGACCATCAGATCTGATACTGGATACTGCCTTTGGAAACTCTGTATGGTTGTCCCTGGTGCCTCCCTTTGCCAGAGTGGACTCAGCATAGTACTCATTTATTCATGCAACAAATATTTACTGAGCATCTACTATATGCCAGGCCCTCTTCTAGGGGCTGTAGAAACACCAATAAGCAACCAAGATGCCTGTCTTTGGAAACATATATTCTAACTGGGTAACCAAGTTGTCCAGTTTTCCTGGACTCCCCCAGTTTTAGCACTAAAAGTCCCACATCCCAGAAAACCCTTCAGTTCAATGGATATCTAGAGGAAGAGCATTTTAGGCAAAGGGAAGAGCAATGACCTTGAGGTGAGTGAGGCCCTCACCTCATGTTATTAGACGGATAGCAAGGACCACTGTGTGGCTATAGTGGATTGAGAGAGATTTAGGCCAGTTAATAACATCTCCAAATTTAAGTTTCTTCATTAGTAATTTGGTAAAAAGAGACAATGTTTTGCTAGTGCCTGGGAAGGATCAAAAGATCAGTGTATTCAATCACACAGATGGCTCTTTGAAGAGATCAGACATATAACTCAGGGATCCCCTTGGCCACCTCACCAGAAGCCAGGAACAGATTTGGGATTATCCAGGAAGGATCTGTGGAGAAACTTCTTATCTAATGGAGTGCATCTCTGTGAAAGAAGAGACCCACAATGTTGTTGAGAATGTCATACCATCAGAAACACTGCCAACCTGGACTGAAAGGGGAAGAGAAAGGACAAAATGAAAGAAGGTTGTCACTCCTCCAATTCTACAGTCAGGAAACTGGTTGATAAAACTTCTATCCTAAAAGTATGTGTTACTCTCATGAAAAAGGAAGGATGACCCTAGTGCAGAGCAGTGAGCCCAGAGGGTAGAGTTATTTTTCAGAATGCTGAGGAAATACCCAAGTTGTAACAGTGTTTTAAAAAATGAAAACAAGATATAGATACAGCTTTAAGGTAGAGAAACACTTTCAGCTTTAACTAGAAAAGATAAATTATATTTTATATCATAAAATCTGTAAACCAAAGTTCTCAAATTTGATGATATAGCAATAAATTGTATTTTTTAAAAAACACTTTTATTTCTTCCTTTATAGTTCAATGTGTAAAATATTTTTTATCTAAAGCATAAAAAGCTGTCTAGTTAATATTCTACTTTTATTTAATAAATAAAACATTTACTCATTCATTTATTTAATTAAAAGAACACATACTTTTCAGGTTTCAATGGAGTACTGGTAACTAGTCATCTTTAGTTTAACTGGGTAGGATATAAACCTTGTCTTGTAGGAATGAATACTTCCTGAAACTATGAAGCTGACCCTAGGACCAAGAGAACTAACAAGAAGTCTTGTCCACTTTGGTTATAACCTTAGGCTGAATGATTTTAAAGTAGCTTTAAAATGATTCCTGAGAAATGTTCTGCAAAAGAAGACATCCCAAGCTCTGCCAGAGAAAAGCAGGTAAGAAAACTCTAGTTTTAAATATAATTTTTGGCAGCTGGATCTTATATCAGTTGGTTTTCTTTTAGTTATTATTAGGGACCTCAAAAGCCAACCTAAATAAAAGATGCTAAATTAATTTGAAGTGATTCATGTTTATAATACAAGTAGATATAAAGAAACCTGATTGTCTAAGACTGGTATTAACTATGAGGCTGCTTCTCATCCTAGGGAAAATAAAACTAACATCCTCACAAAGAAACTTTTGGAATATGCTACTTAACTCCTCTATAACAGGAAAACTTCTCGATCATTGATAACCTTTGAAAAACCTGAAAAAATGTGTTATTCCAACTCACACTATTACCAGCCAAAGGGAAGAGGCTTAGGCCTTATGCTATACAAAATATGTTAACAAGGAAGAGAAGTACAATGAAAATAAAGAAATCCAAGTACACTTTCCAAGGACTAAAATATAACCTCTCCAAAAGATGGAAAGGATTTCTCCATCTCATGGAAAGGCAGTGGTCCGTGACACTGCCTACTTTGTGGGGTTGAGGAAATAACTCTATGTTTATTTTAATGTACCGTGTAATCTGGCTCATTTCCCATATTGTTCTGTGATCTGAACTGGGCAATTCAAAAGAAAAGTTGGGCCAGTGTTTCAAATGTCATCTTGATACAACCTTTCCCATTTCCAAGCTCAGTTCAGTAATTTGCTTTTCTTTTTTTCCCCTTATTGCTTTTATAAAGTTGAGCCAATGATAATAAAATCAGTAGAAAAGAATGACAATATAAGAAATAAGTTACCACAGTACACAAAGAGTTCCTTAGAGTTGGAAAGCAGATTCCTGGTCTTTAAAAGCGTGCTTTCCAGTGTGCTTACATGAGTGGTGTTTTACTTGGATTATTTTTTGTTGGTAAATGTTTCACTTTCGATTACTTCTGCTTTTATTCTGTTTCTCCCTTAACTGCCCAGACATTTTGCACCCCTCTAGTATTTGGTTGGGGTTCATTCTGTCTCCCTCCCTCTCCCAGCCCCCATAGTGGCTTCTATTGTAAAGTCTCTGGTATCAAGCTTACAGTTGACACTGTTCTGGCTTTAACAGAAGGTCGTTTTCAACAAAGGAATTCTGGCTTGTTTGTGTATAATACAGCTCTGCCTAGCTACGTGCCAGGTTGACAAGACTAACATGACGCCTCCTAGCTGCATTATGCTCTGTTCAGTACTATATAAGTCTTAGCGGAAGGACACCCCACAACTAAAAGTGACTTCTAGGCATGACGTTTGTCTCCAACAAGGACTGACTTTAGCTAGGAAGAACTAAGGTGATTTCTAATGTCCTCTACTGGATGTTTCTATCTATTCTAGACATAAAGAGATACCCTCATAGGTAAACGCCCTTCCTCAGACATAAAGTATGGTATGAAGATATTGTCTGTACCTAGGCCCCCCAAATCTTTCTATGAATACTCGCTACGATTAAGTCAAAGATTATTCAGCATCAATGATTTGTCTGTCCTTGACATCAGGTGACTTGACAGAATGTCCCACCTCACTTCTAGTGGTCTAGAAAATAATTCAGTGATAAGTTCTAAACCAAAGAAGCATAGGAGGTAGTCTTTTAGACAGTAATACAAAAATGGATGTTCCCTATATGTTTTAACTGGAAAAATGTATTATTAAAAGACCATTTTTGTCATTGCGTGGCCTTAAGAGCTGCTATACTAAGACTGAAAAATTTGGTATGTATTTGAATCAAACGCCAAAGAACCTGCATTTTAAAGAAAGAGCCTGTATCACATATTGTTTCTTTATCAATATAAACTGCAGCCACAAATCATTTCTCATATTCAATTATGAGTCAGGACTTGGTCCAGCTCTAATTGACTCCAGGAATATTTTCACTTAAAAGAAAATTTAATTCACTGCCATATGTTTGCTGGAGTGGTTCTCTGATCTTGGCCCTGATGATTCCTCTGTCCTCACTACCAGGTGTGGTTTCCAAGGGCCTCCAGGACTCACTCTGCTCTCTTCACTGTTGGCACTGGCTTCATCTTCTTTTCTGACCAGCATGTATTCTTCTCTGGTTTTTTCCCTCCAGTGTCTTTCTCTTTTTAATCACAGAAGTATTCACACTTGAATTGAAATAGTGAAGTCAGCTTATAATGCTAGATCAAAAATATCAGAGAGGAGATACCAATTTCATGGTTCACAAGCTAATGGTATCAATCTGTACCACTTAAGAGATACCAGAATCTTCTGACCCAAATGCAAAATCCATTGGCCTTGAAATAATTTTACTCATATCTGGTAACTGAGGAGTCATATTAAGGTTTTCCTTAAAATTTTCCAGGTCAATGACTGTCATCTCTGACTTTCATCCTTAAAGGGGTAGAATTTGGGGTTTTAAGAGAATACTCACTTGAGTATCAGCAGATTCAGAATTGTATTTTCTGGAAAAAGAAAATGGCCTCATCCAACTTACAAGTTCATGAAGCTCACTTTTGTGCAGAAATAGGATGGCTCTCTATTAATTTAGGTGTGAGATTTATCTTCCCCACCATATCAGTCAACTGTTGCTTGTGTAATAAACTATCACAAAACTTAATGGCTTAAAACATTTACTGCTTTTGAGTTGGTGGGTCAGCTGGGTGGTTCTGCTGATCTGGGCTAGGCTTGCTTGTGCATCTGTGGTCAATTGGCTGGTTGTGTTGTTAAACCTACGTTCATGTACCCAGCATCAGGTGAGGCCAAACAAACCAAAATGTTGGAGTTTGGAGCAGAGAAAGATTTATTGCAAAGGCCAAACAAGGAGAACAGGAGGCTTGTACTCAAAAGACCCAAACTCCCCAATGGTTTTCAGGGAAGAGTTTTAAAGGCAAAATGTGGGGTGAGGGCTGCAGGCTGTGTGACTTTCTTCTGATTGGTTGGTGGGTGAAGTAACAGTGTGGTGTTCCAGGAATCTTGTGTTCAACCTGAAGTTACCACCCTCCACCTGGGTGGGGGCCTTAATTCCTGTAGAAAAACTCAAAGATACATTGTTATGTATAACCCTTGAGGAGGAACTAGGGGTTCCTCCCTATCACTGCACTACTGTTTCTTGACTGCTTTTCCTTTGTTTCTGCATTCCTTCACTTCCCTAATGAGTAACTGTTTGAATCTGCTCTCTGGAACTCAGGGAAGGTCTAGGAGGCTGAAGCCTTGGTCCCATAAACAAGAAACAGGGAACAGGCTTTTGTACCTGGGAGGGCCCCATAGGGTCCTGCTTGATTTCAGTTGGCTAAAGGGCTGGCTGGTCTATAATGGCCTCAGCTGATGACAGTTCTATGCACATGTCACACCCACCTTCCTGGAGCAGGCTAGCTCAGGCATGTTCTCAAGGTGGTGGCCCAAGTCTGAGAAAGAGGGACCAATTGTGCAAGAGCACAAGCAGGAACACGTACAACTTTTAAGCCTCTGCTTTGTCAAGTTAGCTCTTAACCCTTAGGCCAAAGAAAGTCACACGGCCGAGCCTAGAGGTAGGGTGGGAGGGGTGCCTACAGGGAGGCAGGAAGAGTTGGGCTATTAATCAGCCTACCACCCATACCCAGATATAACCAGAGCACAACAGTCCAAGAAGCCGGAAAGAAGGGTCACTTTCTTATGCTGCTGATGTATGGGGACACAGGGAGGTGGGCAGTGGAAGTAGAGTCTAAAGTTGTGAAACCGAGTCCCCCTAAAACTGAGTTCCTCTTATAATTAACCTCTCTATCTAAAACTATTCTCTTTCTGTTCCAATCAGGATTGAGGAGTATCAAAGAAAAGGGGGGATTGAAAATGAGCAGGACCCTATGGGACCCTCCAGGGTACAAAACCCCTTCCATATCCCCTGTTCCTTGTTTGTAAAAAAAAAAAAGGGTTTTAGACTCCCAGGCCTTTCCTGAGTTCCAAAGAGCAGATTCAAGCAGTTACTAATTGGGGGAAGTGAGGGAATGCAGAAACAAAGGAAAGGCTGTCAAGAAACAACAGTTCAGTGATCAGAGTCCAAGTTCCTCCTCAAGGGATATACATAACAGTCTGATGGATATCTTTGAATTGTTCTGCAGAAACCAAGATCTGGCCCAGGTGGAGCGGTGACTATATGTTGACCACAAGCATGTAGACCCCAGACTGGTTGAAACCAGAAGGTAGATGATTGAAACTCTTGAAACAACACCTCGCTACCTTACCACCAACCAATTAGAGGAAAGTCATGTTCCCTACAGCCGTCACTCCAACTGTTGCCTTTAAAAACCCTCCCCTGAAAGCCACCAGGGAGTTCAAGTCTTTTCAGCATGAGCTTCTTGTGCTCCTTGCTGGGCCCTGCAATAAACACTGTACTTTCCTTCACCACAACCTGGTGTCAGTAAATTGAGTTTGCTCTGCCATGGGTGAGTGGACCCAAGTTCAGTTTGGTAACAGTAGCCAAAATAAAAACCTGGAAGTCCAAGTCCAAATCAGTTGGCCAAATAAGAGATCAAAGACAAAACTGAGGTGTGCATCTATAAAGAGGGGTCAAAGAGGAAGAAAGGCCTAGAATGGGGACTTGGAGTGTAGACAAGCCTGAGACATTTCACCCTGCCCCAGGGAGCGTGTTTGGAAGAAGCATGACATAAAATCTTTGCATATTTAAGGGCATAAAGGACATAAACTATATAAAACTGTCATTAAAAGATTCCACCACCTACAGACAGTGAAAGTTCTAAAACTTCTATGCAAGGGAGTTATGTTTCTTGCTTTGCTTTGAAGAAGTAGCTGCTACTATACCATTCTTATATATCCTTAATATGTTTCATCTCCAGTACAAATTTCCTTCAGAACTAAGGGCTGTGAAAACCATTTGCTTCTAAATGAATTAAGAAACTTTCTATTGCTAGCCTAGCCACAAAATTTCTGTAACCCAGTGTCTTTATTCTTTGCCTTGATTGCTAGGATGTTCAGAGTTAAGTTTTATAGTCCACTGACAGGAATTTTTAAGCCAGGATTTTTGGACATAAATTTTCTACTCCTCTTATTTTCTTCTTTTTCTCCTGTCTTATATTTTATAATATGTTCAGTCTTATTGTATCTCTGGTGTTTACACAGAGGGCTTTGAGGAACTTGCAGGTGGATCCTAGCCCACATTTTCATTCCAGAATCTCTTGTGATTCTGGCTTCTGTGACGCCTGTTTCTCAGAGAGAAAACAATACCTCATTGTACTCTGCTTTCGCAGGTCCTGCACAGAATCTCAGCTTAGGGTGTTTATGCACAGAAATAAGAAGCCAGTCTTCCTGAGCAACCAGCTGGAGAGTGTCAGAGACTTGTGGCTGTTCCCACATTTCAGAAGCGGGGTCAAGAGGCTGACAGTGTCCTCATATGGTACTCTTCTCCAGTATTAAAGCTCCTCCTTGGGTCTTCCCCACCACATTGTAGTAGAGAGTTTGTCCACAGGTTGTCAGATTTAGCAAATAGAAATGCGGATGCCCAGTTAAATATGAATTTCAGATAAACCATAAGTAATATTTAGCATAAGCATGTCCTAAATATTGCATGCGATATACTTATGCTAAAAAACCTTATTGTTTTTTACCTGAGATCTAAATTTAGCTGGGCACCCTATGTTTTTTCTGGCAATCTAAACACATCAAATAAATAGAAATAGAGTCAAAGCATCCATATTCTCACATTTCAAAGATGGTTTTTCTTTGCTGATTTCCCTAGAGTCAGTTTTCAATTCATACAATGGTATTTATTTACAAGACACACAGTAGAGAATTTTTTTCTTAGTTACATTCCTTAAGGCACTATTTCAAATGTTCTTCAAAAAGCCAAATTCTAAGGAAAGCATAAACAAGACAAAAAGACAACCCTCAGAATGGGAGAAAATATTTGCAAATGAAGCAACTGACAAAGGATTAATCTCCAAAATTTACAAGCAGCTCATGCAGCTCAATAACAAAAAAACAAACAACCCAATCCGAAAATGGGCAGAAGACCTAAATAGACATTTCTCCAAAGAAGATATACAGATTGCCAAGAAACACATGAAAGGATGCTCAACATCGTTAATCATTAGAGAAATGCAAATCAAAGCTACAATGACATATTATCTCACACCAGTCAGAATGGCCATCATCAAAAAATCTAGAAACAATAAATGCTGGAGAAGGTGTGGAGAAAAGGGAACACTCTTGCACTGCTGGTGGGAATGTGAATTGGCACAGCCACTATGGAGAAGAATATGGAGGTTCCTTCAAAAACTACAAATAGAACTACCATATGACCCAGCAATCCCACTACTGGGCATATACCCTGAGAAAACCATAATTCAAAAAGAGTCATGTACCAAAGTGTTCATTGCAGCTCTATTTGTAATAGCCAGGAGATGGAAGCAACCTAAGTGTCCATCATCGGATGAAAAGATAAAGAAGATGTGGCACATATATACAATGGAATATTACTCAGCCATAAAAAGAAATGAAATTGAGTTATTTGTAGTGAGGTAGATGGACCTAGAGTCTGTCATACAGAGTGAAATAAGTCAGAAAGAGAAAGACAAATACCGTATGCTAACACATATATATGGAATCTAAGAAAAACAAAATGTCTTGAAGAACCTAGGGGTAAGATGGGAATAAAGACACAGACTTACTAGAGAATGGACTTGAGGACATGGGGAGGGGGAAGTGTAAGCTGTGACAAAGTGAGAGAGTGGCATGGACATATATACACTACCAAACGTAAAATAGATAACTAGTGGAAAGCAGCCACATATCACAGGGAGATCAGCTTGGTGCTTTGTGACCACCTAGAGGGGTGGAATAGGGAGGGTGGGAGGGAGGGAGACTAAAGAGGGAAGAGATATGGGAACATATGTATATGTATAACTGATTCACTTTGTTATAAAGCAGAAACTAACACACCACTGTAATGCAATTATACTCCAATAAAGATGTTTAAAAAAAGGCAAATTCTCTATAAATTTGCTTTCTTTTTTATCACAAACATTTAAAAAAGGAAATTTAGTATATCCATTTAGTGTACTGTTCATTAAATCAATCTTTTCCCAAATCCTATGGATTTTTGCTTATAGCTATCATTGAAGGGGGTTTTATGTTTTGGAGATGTTTAGGCAGTATAATGTTATAGAATCACAACTGTAATGCCTTTTATTTTTAAAATATGTATTCAGCCAAATTCACAATGTGGGACATTCTAAAGGACATTTGACCAGGTTTCTTTAATTAGTCAATGGCCCAGAACAAACAAATAGAAATGGAAAGGAAACCTGGGGGTCTGGCAACGGGAAGAGGAATTCCTAGAGAAACAGACTTTGAAGGCTAGCAGGATTTGATTACAGGACTTTGACCGGAATGGGGGAAACAGAGACTCCACTCTTGGAGGGCACACACAAAGTAGTGTGCACACTGAGACTCAGGGGAAGGAGCAGTGACCCCCTAGGAGACTGAACCAGACCTACCTGCTAGTGTTGGAGGGTCTCCTGCAGGGGGGGGGGGGGGTGGCTGTGTCTCTCTCTCACCTCTGGGAAGTACTCCTTGGTGTGAGCCCTCCCAGAGTCCGCCATTAGTCCCACCAAAGAGCCTGGTAGGCTCCAGTGTTGGTACACCTCAGGCCAAACAACCAACAGGGAGGGAATCTAGCCCCACCCATCAGCAGACAAGCGGATTAAAGTTTTACTGAGCTCTGCCCACCAGAGCAACACCAAGCTATACCCACTACCAGTCCCTCCCATCAGGAAACTTGCACAAGCCTCTTAGATAGCCTAACCCACCAGAAGGCAGACAGCAGAAGCAAGGAGAACTACAATCCTGCAGCCTGTGGAACAACAACCACATTCACAGAAAGATAGACAAGATGCAAAGGCAGAGGGCTATGTACCAGATGAAGGAACAAGATAGAACCCAGAAAAACAACTAAATGAAGTGGAGATAGGCAACCTTCCAGAAAAAGAATTCAGAATAATGATAGTGAAGATGATCCAGGACCTCAAAAAAAGAATGGAGGCAAAGATTGAGAAGATGCAAGAAATGTTTAACAAAGACCTAGAAGAATTAAAGAACAAACATCTAGAAGAATTAAAGAACAAATAATCAGAGATGAACAATACAATAACTGAAATGAAAAGTACACTAGCAGGAATCAATAGCAGAATAACTATGGCAGAAGAATGGATAAGTGACCTGGAAGACAGAATGGTGGAATTCACTGCTGCAAAACAGAATAAAGAAAAAAGAATGAGAAGAAAGGGAGACAGCCTAAGAGACCTCTGGGACAACATTAAACACAACAACATTCATATTATAGGGGTCCCAGAAGGAGAAGAGAGAGAGAAAGGACCCGAGAAAATATTTGAAGAGATTATAGTTGAAAACTTCCCCAACATGGGAAAGGAAATAGCCACCCAAGTCCAGGAAGTGCAGAGAGTCCCATACAGGATAAACCCAAGGAGAAACACGCCAAGACACATAGTAATCAAATTGGCAAAAATTAAAGACAAAGAAAAATTATTGAAAGCAGCAAGGGAAAAATGACAAATAACATACAAGGGAACTCCCATAAGCTTAACAGCTGATTTCTCAGCAGAAACTCTACAAGCCAGAAGGGAGGGGCATGACATATTTAAAGTGATGAAAGGGAAGAACCTACAACCAAGATTACTCTATCTGGCAAGGATCTCATTCAGATTCAGTGGAGAAATCAAAAGCTTTACAGACAAGCAAAAGCTAAGAGAATTCAGCACCACCAAACTAGCTCTACAACAAATGCTAAAGGAACTTCTCTAAGTGGGAAATGCAAGAGAAGAAAAGGACCTACAAAAACAAACCCAAAACAATTAAGAAAATGGTAAGAGGAACATATATATCGATAATTACCTTAAACGTGAATGGATTAAATGTTCCAACCAAAAGACACAGGCTCACTGAATGGATACAAAAACAAGACCCATATAAATGCTGTCTACAAGAAACCCATGTCAGACCTAGGGACACATACAGACTGAAAGCGAGGGGATGGAAAAAGATATTCCATGCAAATGGAAATCAAAGGAAAGCTGGAGTAGCAATACTCATATCAGATAAAACAGATTTTAAAAGAAAGAATGTTACAAGAGACAAGGAAGGACACTACATAATGATCAAGGGATCAATCCAAGAAGAAGATATAACAATTATAAATATATATGCACCCAACATAGGAGCACCTCAATACATAAGGCAACTGCTAACATATATAAAAGAGGAAATCGACAGGAACACAATAATAGTGGGGGACTTTAACACCTCCCTTACACCAATGGACAGATCATCCAAACAGAAAATTAACAAGGAAACACAAGCTTTAAATGACACAATAGACCAGATAGATTTAACTGATATTTACAGGACATTCCATCCAAAAACAGCAGATTACACTTTCTTCTCAAGTGTACACAGAACATTCTCCAGCACTGATCACTTCTTGGGTCACAAATCAAGCCTCAGTAAATTTAAGAAAATTGAAATCATTATCAAGCATTTTTTCTGACCACAATACTATGAGATTAGAAATCAATTACAGGGAAAAAGATGTAAAAAACACAAACACATGGAGGCTAAACAATTTGTTACTAAATAACCAAGAGATCACTGAAGAAATCGAAGAGGAAATCAAAAAATACCTAGAGACAGATGACAATGAAAACACGACGATCCAAAACCTATAGGATGCAGCAAAAGCAGTTCTAGGAGGGAAGTTTACAGCAATACAATCCTACCTCAAGAAACAACAAACATCACAAATAAACAATCTAACGTTACACCTAAAAGAACTAGAGAAAGAAGAACAAACAAAACCCAAAGTTAGTAGAAGGAAAGAAATCATAAAGATCAGAGCAGAAATAAATGAAATAGAAACAAAGAAAACAGTAGCAAAGATCAATAAAACTAAAAGGTGGTTCTTTGAGAAGATAAATAAAATTGATAAACCATTAGCCAGACTCATCAAGAAAAAGAGGGAGAGGACTCAAATCAATAAAATTAGAAATGAAAAAGGAGAAGTTACAACAGACACTGCAGAACTACAAAGCATCCTAAGAGACTACTGCAAGCAACTCTATGCCAATAAAATGGACAACCTGGAAGAAATGGACAAATTCTTAGAAAGGTATAACCTCCGAAGACTGAACGAGGAAGAAATAGAAAATATGAACAGACCAATCACAAGTAATGACCAATCACAAGTAATGACATTGAAACTGTGATTAGTAATCTTCCAACAAACAAAAGTCCAGGACCAGATGGCTTCACAGTTGAATTCTATCAAACATTTAGAGAAGAGCTAACACCCATCCTTCTCAAACTCTTCCAAAAAACTGCAGAGGAAGGAACACTTCCAAATTCATTCTATGAGGCCACCAGCACCCTGATGCCAAAACCAAAGACACTACAAAAAAAAAATTACAGACCAATATCACTTATGAATATAGATGCAAAAATCCTCAACAAAATACTAGCAAACAGAATCCAAGAACATATCAAAAGGATCATACACCATGATCAAGTGGAATTTATCCCAGGGATGCAAGGATTCTTCAATATATGCAAATCAATCAAAGTGATACGCCAAATTACAAAC
Source organism: Phocoena phocoena (assembly GCF_963924675.1). Classification (NCBI taxonomy): domain Eukaryota; kingdom Metazoa; phylum Chordata; class Mammalia; order Artiodactyla; family Phocoenidae; genus Phocoena; species Phocoena phocoena. The sequence continues at coordinate 99,682,121 of NC_089225.1, read as the reverse complement.
TGAAGAAGCAAAACCATATGATCATCTCAATAGATGCAGAAAACTCTTTTGACAAAATTCAACACCCATTTATGATAAAAACTCTCCAGAAAGTGAGCATAGAGGGAACCTACCTCAACATAATAAAGGCCATATATGACAAACCCACAACAAACATCATTCTCAATGGTGAAAAACTGAAAGCATTTCCTCCAAGATCAGGAACAAGACAAGGATGTCCACTTTCACCCCTATTATTCAACATATTTTTGGAAGTCCTAGCCACAACAATTAGAGAAGAAAAAGGAATACAAATTGGAAAAGAAGAAGTAAAACTGTCACTGTTTGCAGATGACATGATACTATACATAGAGAATTCTAAAGATGCCACCAGAAAACTACTAGAGCTAATCAATGAATTTGGTAAAGTTGCAGGATACAAAATTAATGTACAGAAATCTCTTGTATTCCTATACAGTAATGATGAAAAATCTGAAAGAGAAATTAAGGAAACACTCCCATTTACCACTGCAACAAAAAGCATAAAATACTTAGGAATAGACCTAGGGAGACAAAGACCTGTATGCAGAAAACTATAAGACACTGATGAAAGAAATTAAAGATGATACAAACAGAGGGAGAGATATACCATGTTCTTGGATTGGAAGACTCAATATTGTGAAAATGACTATACCATCCAAAGCAATCTACATATTCAATGCAATCCCTATCAAATTACCAATGGCATTTTTTACAGAAGTAGAACAAAAATTCTTAAAATTTATATGGAGACACAAAGGGCCCCGAATAGCCAAAGCAGTCTTGAGGGAAGGAAACGGAGCTGGAGGAATCAAGCTCCTGGAGTTCAGACTATACTACAAAACTATAGCAATCAAGACAATATGGTACTGGCACAAAAATAGAAATATAGATCAATGGAACAGGATAGAAAGCCCAGAGAGAAACCCACACACCTATGGTCAACTAATCTATGACAAAGGAGGCAAGGATATACAATGGAGAAAAGACAGCCTCTTCAATAAGTGGTGCTGGGAAAACTGGACAGCTACATGTAAAAGAATGAAATTAGAACACTCCTTAATACCATTTACAAAAATAAACTCAAAATGGATTAGAGACCTAAATGCAAGACTGGAGACTATAAAACTCTTAGAGGAAAACAGGAAGAACACTCTTTGACATAAATCACAGCAAGATCTGTTTTGATCCACCTCCTGCAGTAACGGAAATAAAAACAAAAATAAACAAATGGCACTTAATGAAACTTAAAAAATTTTTGTACAGCAAAGGAAACTACAAGTAAGATGAAAAGACACCCCTCAGAATGGGAGAAAATATTTGCAAACGAATCAACGGACAAAGGATTAATCTCCAAAATATATAAACAGCTTATGCAGCTCAATATTTAAAAAAACAAACAAACCAATCCAAAAATGGGCAGAAGACCTAAGTAGACATTTCTCCAAAGAAGGCATACAGATGGCCAAGAAGCATATGAAAAGCTGCTCAACATCACTAATTATTAGAGAAATGCAAATCAAAACTACAGTATCACCTCACACCAGTTAGAATGGGCATCATCAGAAAATCTACAAACAACAAATGCTGGAGAGGGTGTGGAGAAAAGGGAACCCTCTTGCACTGTTGGTGGGAATGTAAATGGATACAGCCACTACGGAGAGCAGTATGGAGGTTCCTTAAAAACCTAAAAATAGAATTACTATATGACCCAGCAATCCCACTACTGGGCATATATCCAGAGAAAACCATAATTCAAAAAGACACATGCACCCCAATATTTATTGCAACACTATTTACAATAGCCAGGACATGGAAGCAAGCTAAATGTCCACTGACAGATGAATGGATAAAGAAGATGTGGTACATATATACAATAGAATATTACTCAGCCATAAAAAGGAACAAAATTGGGTCATTTGTAGAGACATGGATGGATCCAGAGACCGTCATACAGAGTGAAGTAGGTCATAAAGAAAAAACCAAATATTGTATATTTACACATATATGTGGAACGTAGAAAAATGGTACAGATGAACCGGTTTGCAAGGCAGAAATTGAGACACAGATGCAGAGAACAAATGTATGGGCACCAAGGGGGGAAAGTGGTGGGGGGAGGGGTGCTGGGGGGGATGAATTGGGAGATTGGGATTGACATGTATACACTGATGTGTATAAAATGGATGACTAATAAGAACCTCCTGTATAAAACAATAAATTAGAAAAAAAAAGAAGTGATTTTGGGCTTCCCTGGTGGCTCAGTGGTTGAGAATCCGCCTGCCGATGCAGGGGACATGGGTTCGTGCCCCGGTCCAGGAAGATCCCACATGCCGCGGAGCGGCTAGGCCCGTGAGCCATGGCCGCTGGGACTGCACATCCGGAACCTGTGCTCCGCAACGGGAGAGGCCACAACAGTGAGAGGCCCGCGTACCACAATAAAAAAAAAAAAGAAGTGATTTTATATGGCACATACAAGAAAGGGTAGGAAACTTGGGGGCCATCTTGAAATTTTGTCTACCACAACACCTTAAACTCTTCCGTCTACCTTCAATTAATTACATGACGTAAACTCTGGAGTAAGAACCTTGCACCAGTATCTTATTTGTATTATTGTATCATTGATGTATGCATTTCAGTATTGCAGATATTACAAAGCCCACTGTGCACTGTATTACTGTTGCTTAAAACTGTCAATTATAGGGCTTCCCTGGTGGCGCAGTGGTTGAGAGTCCGCCTGCCGATGCAGGGGATACCGGTTCGTGCCCCGGTCCGGGAGGATCCCGCATGCCACGGAGTGGCTGGGCCCGTGAACCATGGCCGCTGGGCCTGCGCGTCCGGAGCCTGTGCTCCGCAATGGGAGAGGCCACAACAGTGAGAGGCCCACATACCGCAAAAAAAAAAAAAAAAAATTGTAAAAAAAAAAACAAAAAAACTGTCAATTATATTTTAAAGATATTTAAACAGAAAGAATAATTGGTTTATATGTTTCCACACAAAAAAAACCCAACTACATTCAGGGGACCAGATAATTTACAGCACCTCCACGCTCTGAAATGCGATGCAGCCATGGAGGAGAGTGAAGCAGAGCTAAATAAACACACAGGGAGATGTGTAGGATGTATAACTCAATGAGAGAGAACATTTGGAAAGCAGAGTATGTACACACACACACGCACGCGTGCACACACACACACCATGCGCATCTAGCGTGCATAGAAAGAAGTCGGGAAGAACACACACCAGATTGTTAACAGTGAACACATTTTAAGAGTCAGGTTTTGGGGTAGGGATAGCAAACTCTCATTTTTTATTTTACATACTTTATATTTTTAAAATGACCATATTATTACTTGTATAAATTTGTATTTTTTATTTTATTTATATTTTTTGTGGTACGCGGGCCTCTCACCGTTGTGGCCTCTCCTGTTGCGGAGCACAGGCTCCGGACGCGCAGGCTCAGTGGCCACGGCGCACAGGCCCAGCTGCTGCGTGGCATGTGGGATCTTCCCGGACCGGGGCACGAACCCGTGTCCCCTGCATCGGCAGGCGGACTCTCAACCAGTGCACCACCAGGGAAGCCCTAAATTTGTATTTTTGAAATGTAAAAAAATTTTACATTATATACTTGTATTTGTGATAATGGAATTGTGGCTATGTAAAGCAATAGTTTGGGGTGTTTATTTTTTGGTGGGGGAGATACAGACTGAATTACTATAGAGGCAAACAGCCAGGGTGTCTGGGACTGGCTTTAAAATAATTCAGCAAACAGAAAAGGATAGATGAAGTAAGAGAGGCAAGATAGTGATCACTGTTGAATCTGAGTGGGTGGCATATGGGGGTTCATTACATCGTTCTCTCTACTTTTGTGGATGTTTGAAAGTTTTGATAATAAAAATTCCTAAACGTGAAAAAAAAAAAGAGAAAAGAGAAGTGGGAAGAGACTGTTCCAGATTAGGAGTTAAGACAGATATAGGGTTATGAACAGCCAAATATAATGAATGGACCTTATTTGGAGCTTGATATGTAGAAACCAAGTTTTAAGAAGATGTTTTTTAGCAAATGGGGGAAATTTGATTATGGCCTGAGTATTAGATGGCATTAGGAATTATTGTTAGTTTTACTATGTACGTGGCCATGCAATACAGTTAGGTCAAAAAATGTGCCCTTCCTTTTTTGAGATTCATGATATAGTATTAAGGGCTAAAATAGCATGAAGTCTGAAATTTGCTTTAAAAAGTTTAAATAGAGAGAGAGAGAACAGAAGAAATTAGTGTGGCAGATTAATGATGGCTGGTGAACTCCTCTGATGAATTCACAGAGGTTGGTTATATTCTCTATTTTTGTGCACTTTTTGGACGTTTATATGATACAACATGAAATTATATCTAATTTTGAAATACTACATACATGACATGGAAAAAAGTTTTTAAGGACACCATACTTTTTTCAACTTCTAAATGTTCTTATTAACTTCATTTACTATGTTGTTTCTAATTATAAAAGTAGTACATACTCAAAATTAAAATAAATAAAAACATAACAAAGAGCAAAAGAAGATGAAAGTACATTAAATCACATATAGATAATCTGAGAAGGAACAAAAGAGGTCATCTGAAGAAATAATTATAAAATTGTTTTTGATCTTTTAAATTATTATATATACTTGCTTAAAGGAATAGTTTGGGGTCACTATTTGTCCAACAAATTTTCTTTTACTCCAGTGTGGGTTCTATTCAATGAAAAACAAATGGTTGGAGTTTGATAGAAATCCCAGATGTTGGATTATTCAAGTAGTGTTGTCCCCACACTGTAGCAAACGGGAAAGTTTCCAACAAGGGGCCTGGAGCATTGGAGATAATTAATAAAAATGCTTTCTTTTTACTTCTTCCTCTGTTTTCTTTCTTTAACTTTTCGTATTCAATGTTAGGTTCTGAGCAAAATAGTACCATAATTTAGTACATTTTTTTGCCTTTCTGGTAGTACTGAGTGGAAGCTCTCCTTTTATTCTTGTATTAGATAGCTACTTGCTCATTTTAAACATGCAAGAGTGGAAGAATTACCCACTTGGTTATCTTAAGGAAAATATTAGCATGATTCTGTCTAATAGAAGGGTACCTATATAACTCCAAAATTAGGTGGAGCAAAATCCTTAGAAATATACCCATCAGCATTACTTTAGAACAATGCCACATGTGGCTATAAACTGGTGAGATAATTTCCTCCCCGAGACAAATGCTGGTGCTACCCTTGGGCATTGGTCAATCTGAACATGGGGGAAGGGCATCACCATTTGTCACCATTAGTGCCCTACAAACCCTAATAACTGAAGGGTGACCTGATACTAAAATCCAGGGGAGGGAGAGGAGATCAAGATGGTGGAATAGAAGGACATGGAGCTCACCTCCTCCCACAGATACATCAAACATACATCTACATGTGGAAAAATTCTCACAGAATACCTACTGAAAGCTGGCAGAAGACCTCATACAACCAAACTTGCGAGAAAGATCATCACATAACTGGGTAGGACGAAAGGAAGAAAGAGGAATCAGGATGGGACCTGTGCCCCTGGGAGGGAGCTCTGATACGGGAAAGATTCTGTCTCCCTGGGAACACCCTTCACCACGGAGAGATCAGCTGGGACAGAAAGGGAGCTTCAGAGGAGAGTACAGCGGCCAGACTGCAGCAGGCAGAACAGAGAGAGACCAGCACAGAGGGTCCTGGCCACCTCCCTTCACTCCCCAAACTGAGATAATGTCTGCCGGTTCTCTCAGGGGCTGGGTGCTGAAACTTGGGCTTCAGCAGATAGACCTGGGGAAAGGACATGGAGACAGCCTGAAGGACATGGAGTGAGGTCCAAGCAACAGGCGGTGTGGGGGTGGGGGTACTCAGGAACTAGCCTGGGTCTGCCACAGGAGCCTCATTGTTCACATGTGTGCAAAGGGAGGGGCGGAGCTCCACCATAGCAGCCTCGTCCTCAGTGTGCTCACAGTGGGTGCGGCTCTGCCGCTAGGAGCTCTGAGAGTGCTCCAGCACCGTTGGGTTGCCCACACGAGGAGGTGGGGCTGAAATCTGAGCTGATCCCCAGGGGCCTCACAACCCCGGAAGCAGGGCTGAGATCCGAGTTATCTCCCAGTGGCTGTGCTACCCACAGATTTAGGTGCTGCCCATGGCTTTGTAAGCTCAGTGCCTGTGGGACATCTGAGTGATTACCGGTGCTCCTCTGGCTGGAGTGGACCCAGCATTAGTGGCGGCAGGCTTCGCTGGCATGCACACGTGGAGGTGGGACCAGAGTCCAGGCTGATTCCGTAGTTCCCACAGCATGTCCGGGTGCCCGACTCCAGTGTTTGTGATGCCTGATTTCAGCAGATCTGTACCAATGAATCTGCGCTGGTGGCTTTGTGAGTGCAGCGCCTGAGGGACACCAGGGCTGACTGCTGCCTTCCCGTGGCTAAGGCGGGGCTAGGGGCAATACCAACAGCAGTGTGCTTTGCGAGTCTGCACAACAGGTGGCAGGCAACACCTCCTGGTGGACAGCTCCTGCAGAGGAATACTCAGTGGCTCCTCTCCCGGTGGAAGTGCTCCAGTCCCACCTACCTCACACTGCAGCTCAGAAACGGATCTGGAGGCTTCTACTCCAACTGAGAAGACCCTGCTCCAGACAGGGCTGTGATAACCACACAGCAAAGAGGAGGCCCTGCTCAACAGCCAGTGCAGTGCAGTGTGGTGTCACCACAACACCAGTCACACCCCCTATCAAGGGGATAATGGCCAGCACACACTGAGGGAAGAAGTGGCTGGCATTCATACTAAAAACAGCACTCATACCAAAAATATTAGACTTATGCAGGCAACATGGGGATGCTCCCACATAAAAACAGCCCTCCATGACTGCAATAGGTAACTGTTTCTCCTAAACTCATAGAGTCAGAGAAATATAAGTAAAATGAAGAAGCAAAGGAATCAGCCCCAACTAAAAGATCAAAAGAATTCCCCTGAAAGAACAATGAAACAGACCTCTCCCATCTATCAGAGCCTAAGTTCAAAAAGGAGGTAATAAAAATACTGAAGGAATTAAGAAAGGCTATTGACAGAAATGCAGATTACTGTAAAAAGGAACTCGAATCTATAAAGAAGAGCCAATTAAAATTAGAAAACTCATTTGCTGAGATGAAAGCTGAGCTAAAGGCAACAAATAGCAAACTGAATAATGCAGAAGAATGAATAGGTGATCTGGAAGATAGAATAATGGAAATCATCCAATGAGAACAGCAGACAGAATGACAAATGAAAAAAAAAAGAAGGCAATATATAAAACCTGTGGAATAATATAAATCCTGCCAATCTATGCATACATGGGATCCCAGAAGGAGAAGAAAGAGAAAAGGGGATCAAAAATGTATTTGAAGAAATTATGGCTGAAAAATTCCCAAACCTAAAGAAGGAAACAGATATCCAGGTAAAGGAAGAACAGAGGGTCCCAAACAAGATGAACCCAAACAGACCTACACCAAGACATATTATAATCGACATGGCAGAAATTAAAGAGAGCTGCTAAAGGCAGCAAGAGAAAAACAAAGAGTTAGTTACAAGGCAACCCCTATACAGCTATCAGCAGGTTTCTCTACAGAAATGTTGCAAGCCAGAAGGGAGTGGCATGGTATATCCAAAATCCTGAAATGGAAGAACCTCCAACCCAGCAAGATTATCATTTAGAATAGAAGAAGAGAAAGAATTTCTCAGACAAACAAAAATGAAACGAATACAGCAATACTAAAGCTATCCTATAAGAATTATTGAAAGGTTTTCTCTAAATAGAAAAGAAGCAACAATCTATAGGAAAGAGAACATCACAATTGGAAAGTAAGTCACTTAGATAAGGCAGTACACAGATTAAAAAAGTTCATGTGAAAGCAACAATAACTACAATGAACAGCAAAAGGATAAACATGAATATGTAAAAGAGGACATCAAAATCACAAAATGCGAGGGAATGGAGTAAGAAAATGTAGATTTTTTTTTTAGAATGTGTTTGAGCCTATATGACTACCAGTCTAAAGCAAGTATAATAGATATACTAATGGGTTAACATACTTGAAAAACAGGGTAACCATAAACCAAAAACATACAATAGATTCACAAAAACCAAATGGAAGAGAACACAAGCACAATACAAAAGAAAATCATCAAAAAAGAAAGTAACAGACAAGAAATACAAAATCAACTGGAAAACAAGGTTTAAAGTGAAAAATACATACCTATCAATAATTATCTTAAATGTCAATGGACTAAATGCTCCAATCAAAAGACAGAGTGGCAGGCTGGATAATAAAACAAGAGTCTACAATATGCTGCCTACAGGAGACCCACTTTAGGGCAAAGAACACACATAGATTGAAAGTGAGGGAATGGAAAAAGATATTTCATGCAAATGGAAGTGACAAGAAAGCAGGGGTAGCAATACTCATATCAGACAAAATAGATTTTAAAACACAGGACATAAAGAAAGATAAAGGATACTATATAATGATAAAAGGATCAATACAAGATGAGGATATTATTAATATATATGCACCCAATATAGGGGCATCTAAATACATAAAACTAATACATACAAAAAAAATACTAGCAGACATAAAGGGAGAAATTGATAGGAATACAATAACACTAGGAGACTTTAACACTCCACTGACATCAATGGATAGATCTTCCAGAGAGAAAATCAATAAGGCAACAGAGATCCTAAATGATGCAATAGAACAGTTAGACTTAATTGATATTTTCAGGACATTACATCCAAAAAAAAAAAATCACATTCTTTCCAAGTGCACATGGAACATTCTCTAGGATAGACCACATACCAGGGCACAAAACAAGCTCCAACCAATTTAAGAGGATAGAAATTATTTCAAGCGTCTTTTTTGACCACAACAGCATGAAACTAGAACTCAATCACAGAAAGAGAAATTAGGAAAAAACAATTACATGATGACTAAACAACTTTCTACTAAAAAAACAATGGGTCAATGATGAAGTCAAAGAAGAAATTAAAAAATACCTCAAGACAAATGACAATGAAAACACAAACATACAAAATCTATGGGATGCAGCAAAAGCAGTCCTTAGAGGGAAGTTCACAGTGATACAGCTCTTCCTCAAGAAACAAGAAAAATCTCAAATAAACAGCCTAACCTGCCACCTAAAAGAATTAGAAAAAGAAGAACAAACAAAACCTAAAGTCAGCAGAAGGAAGGAAATAATAAAGATTAGACAGGAAATAAATAAAATGGAGATTTAAAGACAATAGAAAAAAATCAAAAAACCCAAGAGCTTGTTCTTTGAAAGTGTAAACAAAATTGACAGACCTTTAGCCAGGCTCACCAAGAAGAAAAGAGAGAGGACCCAAATAAACAAAATAAGAAATGAAAGAGGAGAAATAAAAACTAATACTGCAGAAATACAAAAACCGTAAAAGAATACTATAAACAATTATAAGACAACAAATTGGACAACCTAGAGAAATGGACAAGTTTCAAGAAACATACAGCTCACCAAAACTGAATCAAGAAGAAATAATTTGACCAGAGTATTCACTAAAAGTGAAATATAATCTGTAAATACAAAAAACAAAATAAAACAAAACAAACAAACAAACAAAAACTCTCTGCAAACAAAAGTCTGGGACCCAATAGTTTCACTGGGGAATTCTACCAAACATATAAAGAACTTAAACCAATCCTTCTCAAACTCTTCTAAAAGACTGAAGGGGAGCAAACACTCCCAAAGTTATTCTATGAAACCACCATCACCATGATACCAAAACCAGACAAAAACACTACCATATTTAACTAGGTTCAAAAGTCAGCCTTCTACTGATTTTATGAGCCTTCTGATGTGGTATGATAGAAGTACACAGCATCATCTATGAAGTAGTCCTGCCAAAACATTTAATCTGAATTTAATCAAGCCTCTATATCTGTATCAACTGGTTTTGCTTCAGGACAGATCACCCCAAAATTTAGTGGTTTAGAACAATAACCATTTATTATTTCATATTGTTTTGTGGATCAGAGAGATGATTCTTCTGGTCTGAGCCGGCTGGATGGTTGTGGATGGCTTCACTCTTGATGTCAGCCAAGGAGATGGAAATGTGGCCACACGTTCCTCCTTAGCCAGAAGGCTGACCCAGTCACAGGCCCCCCAGGAGCAGCAGAGCCTTTGTGCACAAGCACAGTTCACGCCTCTGCTTGTGTCACATTTGCTAAAGCAAATGTTCCAATGGCCAGAGAAAGTCTCATGGCCAAGCCCAGAGTCAAGGTGAGGAGAAATAAACTCCACCACTTAATATGAAAAATATTGTCAGTTTTACAGTCTCACCATGACATCTAACTTCTAATTTATATAAACACAGTATTGAGAAGAGCAAGTTAAATGATATCATAAGGAAATAATTAGTCATATCTAAAATGTGAAACATTCAAAATATAACTTGTCTAGTGTTTTTAAAAAGTCAATGCTATTGAGAAAAAAAAAGATGAAAGACGTGATGGGTGGAGGAGGGGAGACTATAAAAGACGAAAACGATGTAAAAACCAGCTTCAAGTATGAACTTTATTGGCTCATTATTCAGGAAAATAAAAACAGCCATTAAAAATTCTTTGGACGATCGACGAAAATCAAATACGGATTAAATACACAGAATATTTTAAATTTCTTAAATGTGATAATGGCATCAAGGTTAGGTAAGAAAACATCCTTATTCTCAAGAGATGCAAGGTGACATTTAGGAGTGAGATGTCAATGCCTGTAATATAGTTTCAAGTGTATCATCAAATCAATACATCTATATGTTTATATATGATAGGAAGGAAGGAAGAAGGAAAGGAAGCGAGAAAGCAAGCAAGAAAACATGATGTTACAGGCTGAATCGTGGTCCCCGATTCATATGTTGAAGTTCTTACCCCAGTACCTAAGAATGTGACTGTATTTAGAAACAGGACTTAAAGGGTGATTAAGTTAAAATAAGGCTCTTAGGGTGGGCCCTAATCCAATCTGACTGGTGTCCTTATAAGAAGAGATTAGGACACAGACAACACAGAGGGAAGACAGTGTGAACACACAGGGGAAGATACAAGTCAAGGAAGGAGGCCTCAGAAGAAACCATCCCTGCCCACACCTTGATCTTTTTCTTCCAGCCTCCAGAACTGTGAGAAAATAAATCTCTGTTTGAGCCATCCAGCCTATGCTACTTTGTTACGGCAGCCCTAGCAAACTAACACACATGGCAAAATGCTGTTAATTGTTAAAACTAAGTGGGGGGTATACAGGTGCTCATTGTGCTATTTTTGTCAACTTTTCTGCATGTTTGAAAATTCATGTGAGAAAAAGTTGGAAGGACAAAACCTTCTAGGACATCTTCTTTAGTCAACTGGCTCTTAAGAAAATATTTTCAATCAATTATAATTGAATTCTGCAATATAGAGCTTTGGCTGCAACTTTGCCAAGAGAATAGTTGAGTAGTTGGAATTTTGACAAATTAAATGAGGAAGCCATTTTTCACTACACCAGCAGTTCCACTGTTTCACATTTCAGGCCATTACCTCTACAGAGACACTTACTGACACGATCGATTTGGAAAATTATTTTGTACAACAGGATGGACAGCACAGCAATTGCCTTGAGTTCCAGCTCCAGGTTATTTCAAAACAGCAGCGATGGCAGTTGCCAAACTTTGGGACGTGGTGACATGGGTAAGGGACATCAATGCTGGAATTATCCAAACGGTGCATTAACTCTGTCGGCCTGCCAATACCTCAAACATATACCTCCTGATAAAGTTTTATTGCTTCTTTAGTAAACAGTTTAGAGACCTTGATCAGTGGATTTGATCCAAGCAAAAAGCAAGTTCATTTTGTATATTTTGCTTGTCTTTTTCTTTTTCTGCTCTTTTCAACAACTTCTCAGACACCCAATGTCCTATTTCTCTTCTCCCTGGCATCCATGAGATATAAAAAGAAGTGATCACACATTTAGGTGTTACTATTGTCAGTGGGTGTTCACATTTCTAATGGCATCAAGATCCTAAGAGAGTGGTTCTCAACCCTAGTAACTAACTCATTAATTACCTGGGAAGAGTTAAACAAAACAAAATAACAAAGATAACGATGCTGGGACATACCCCCAAACATTCTGATTTAATATGTTCTGAGGTAGGACCTTGGTATGGGTATTTTTGAAAAGCTTCCCAGGTGATATCATTGTGTAGCCAAATAAGAACAATTACCCTCACATAAAGTCAATTCCTAACCACAAGTCCAGGTACTTCTGGGGAGTCTCTGAAGAGCCTTTAAGGGTCCTTTACTTTATTTTAATTTTTAATATTTATTTAGGCTGTACCGGGTCTTAGTTGCGGCACACAGGATCTTCGTTACAGCATGCAGGATCTTTAGTTGCAGCATGCTCACTCTTAGTTGTGGCATGTGGACTTCTTAGTTGCGGCATGTGGGATCTAGTTTCCTAACTATGGATTGAACCTGGGCCCCCTGCATTGAGAGCGTGGAGTCTTACCCACTGGACCACCAGGGAAGTCCCCTTAAAGGGTTCTTTAAATCATCTCCAAAACAATCCTTCTCTTTGATTTTAAAATCATTTTGAAAAACAATTACGTCTAAGTATACTATTAAAGTATCATTTCACCCAAAAAATGTTAAAAGTGTTTACCAGGAAGGGACGCTATTGTGCAAAAAGGGTAAAGAATAATTATTGTAGGTAGTTGCCAGGTTGTTGCATCTAAAATATTTTCCCCCATTGACAACTCCATGAGTTTCCACTAGAGCACAGATCTTAATTTCTAAATAATATTTCCTACTAAAGGAAACCAGCACTTCAGTGAGCAATTTCAGCTCTGAAGCATGGAAAGTACATGGTGAGGCTAAGACATCTGTTCGCCTTAAAGCAAGAAAGTGCTCAAAGTCTAATGGGGATGTTTCAAAAGGGCTCTGAAGCCAGAATGAAGGAGCTCCTATTGGCTAAATTTGGACATCAGAAGAAATAATAACTATAAAGTGACTGCAATACAATAAATAAATAAAAATCCCCAGTCCATAATGATATGCAAAATTAAACAAAATGAAGAAAAAGAACAGGAAAAAAATGAGGAAATTCATTTGCCAATATAGAGGTGACTATTAATAACTCTTTATTCTGAATGAAGAGAGACAGTAATTCTGTCCTAATAGAAGGAACTGAGACTCATCTGCAGGTGATGGAGAAAAGCTCTTCTTTTGATGGATGCTAGTTAATAAAGAAAAAAATGGAAGATTTTTAAAAAATCACCAGACTCCAATGAAATAACTGATTAACGTGGCAGTCATTAATAAATATAGCTATTGGATAACATGTTAACAGGACTTCTGCTTTTGTTACAGATGGAGTAACAAGGATAAGATACACCCTAAAACACCAGACAAAATATATGAAACAATAACACTCAAGACATTGGACATCAGCCAGTGAAGGACAGTGATCCCTGAGAGATTGAAAACAAGTGAAGTGAGTACTCTGAATGTCCCAGCTTACTGCCTGCACTTTCCAGGCTGCAGTGTGAGGAAGGGGAATTTAGGCAGTGACTAGTGATTTCCTTGAGTTGAGTTGAGTTGAGTTGAGTTGAGTTGATGGAGCTGGCATTCCAGGGAAGCTAAGATGCCTAGAGTTTGCAGGGGTGAAAAGAAGTGAGCTGAACAAAGAAAACTCTGGAGATCTAAAGGGAATATCCCTCAAGTATTAAACTGACTGTTGTTTAGCACATGCATGTGAGGAAAACACCTAAGACCAGGGAAAGAGCCACCTGAAAAGATTAGAAGGGACAGTGCCAGGAGTTCGCCCAGGGTCAGAAGTAGTGCCTGTTTCCACCAGCCAGAGTGGAAAACCTCACAATTCACAGAGAACCAGATATAGTACTTCAAAGGATCTTGCTTCAGTAGTGGGAAAAATTCACCCCAGAATTAATGCAGCTTTAGTCCCACCTAACAAAGCTTAAATGTAAGCTCCAAAAAGATCAAATTATAAGCAACTTAGTCATGTTCTAGAACAAAGCTGAAGGCATTTATTTATAGGGGGACAAAAAGGACCACATGGTATAATTCACAATATCTGGCATTCAATCAAAGATGCATGCAATTAAGCAGAAAAATACAACGCATAATGAGAAGAAAAATGGATCAACTGAAAGTGACTCATATATGATACAGGTGACAGAAAGAGAACATTAAAACCTTTATCATAACTGCATTGCATATGTTGAAGAACCCGGAGCAAAGATTTAACATGTTAAGAAATTGAGTTTGTATTTAAAAAATTTTAATAAAGAAAATTCTGGGCTCAGATGGCTTCACTGGTGAAATAACATCAATTTTATACAACGTCTTCCAGAAAATTGAAGAAGGGACTACTTTCCAACACATTTTATGAGGCCAGCATTACTCTGATACCAAAATCAAACACAGACTTTATAAAAAAGAAAAAAAGAAAAAAACCCTACAGACCAGTATCTTTTATGAATATAGATGTAAAAATTCTAAACAAAAATTAACGAACTGAATCCAACAGTATATGAAAAGGATAATATATCATTTGCATTCCCAGGAATGCAAAGTTGGTTTAGCATTTGAAACTCAATTAATGTTTCTAAAAAGGAAAACCCAGCAAATTAGTAGTAGAAGGGAATCTTCTCAATCTGATAAAAAGCAACTAAGAAAAATCTACAGCTGACATCATATTTAATGGTAAAAGATAGGATCCTCTACCCCAAGAACAAGTTTTCACTGCTTTTATCCAATATTGTACTGGAGGTTTTAGCCAGTGCAATAAGGCAAAAAAAAAAGAAAGAAAAGTTATACAGATTAGAAAGGAAGATATAAAACTTTCTTTATTCTCAGATAGCATGATCATTTGCATAGAAAATACTAGAGAATCTATATAAAAATAATTAGAAATAAGTGAGTTAAGCAAGCTTGTAGGATGCCAGTTCAATATATGTCAGCTGACTTTCTTATATACTAGAAACAATCAGAAATTAAAATTTAAAAATAGTACCATTTACAAGAGCATCAAAATATTAAATACTTAGGGATACACATGACAAAAATGTATATTGTAAACTATGAAACATTCCTGAAATTAAAGAAGACCTAAATAAATGGAGAGCTATTGTGTTCATGGATCAGAAGACACAATATTGTTCAAATGTCACTTCTCCCCAATTGATTTATAGATTCAATGCTATCTCAATTAAAATCTCAGAAAACTTTGTTTTGTAGAAATTGACAAGTTGATGTGAAAATTCATGTGGAAAAGCAAAGGATCTTGTAGAGCAAAAGCCATTTTGAAAAAGAACGAAGTTGGAGGACTTACACTATCTAACTTTAGCACTTATAAGCTGCAGTAATCAAGAGTGTGGTATTGCTACAACATAGACAAATAGATCAACAGAACAGAACGAGAAGTCAAGAAATTGTCTTATGCACATTATGTCAACTGACTTTCAGCAAAGATGCAAAGGCAATTTAGTTTCAATAGATGCTGGAACAATTTGATATGCATATCCATACCTCACACCATACACAAAAATTAACCCCAAATGATCACATATCAAAATGTAAAAACCTAAAACTACACAATTTCTAGAAGAAAACAAGAGAAAAACTTCATGACAGGTGATAGATTAGGCAAAGATTTATAAGGTATAGAAACAAAAATATGATTTATAAAATTAAAAATAGACAAATTGCATACAATCAAAACTAAGAACTTTTGCTTATTGAAAGACACTGTTCAGAAAATTTAAAAGACAAGCCACATACTAGGAGAAAACATTTGCAATTCACATATGTGATAAAGGTCTTGCACCCAGAATATATAAAGACCTCTCAAAACTCTACGATAAGAAAAAAAAAATTTTTAATGGGCTAAATATTTAAACAGAAACTTTACAAAAGAATGTATACAGATGGCAAATAAGTACACGAAAAGATGCTCAACTTCATCCAGGCAAATGCAAATTAAAACTGTAAGGGGACACAACTACGTACCCATTGAAATGGCAAAAACCTAAAAAGATTGACCATGCATGTGGAAGAACTGGAACTCTCATCACTGCTGGTGAGGATGTAAAATGGTACAAGCACTTTGGACAAGAGTTTGGTAATTTCTTATAAAGTTAATCAGATTCCTATCAGTTAGGTATTTACCGTAGAGATACAAAAGCACATGTCCATACAAAAACCGGTTTGTAAATATTTGTAACGGCTTTATTTGTAATGGCCTGCACTGGAAAATATCCCCAATATCCCTCAACATGTGAATGGATAAATAAATGGTGCAATATGCACACCATGGAATCTATTCAACAATAAAAAGGAATGAACTATTGATACACACACAATAGGGATGCATCTCAGAATAATTATACTCAGTGAAAGAATCCAGGCAAAAAAAGAGTACCTACTGTGGGATTCCATTTATATATAAAGTTTTAGAAAATGCAAATTAATCTGTAGTGGTAGAAAGCAGATCTGTGGTTGTCTTAGTGAAGGGGGAGGGGAGGAGAGGATAAGGGGAAACTTTTGGGGGAGGTAATGGATATGTTCATTACCTTTATCGTATTATGATTTCATGATGTATACACATTTCAAAACTTACCAAATTGTACACCTTAAAACACATGCAGTTTAATAGATGGCAATTATATGTCAATAGGGATGTTTTTAAAAGTTGATACAATGTTTGCATGCTACCAAAGTATTACCTCACAGATTAACTGCTAATTAATAAGGGGGAAACAAATCTACAAAACGTATCTGGCAGCTGCCATGGTAACCAATTAATAAAATTTAACATCACTAATGGTGGGACAAACTGGCAGTAAGTGTCTCCTAATGTAATTTAGTAAGTTCACAGAAACCTATTTTTACACAAAAGGTTTAACCTGAATCTTATCAAATCATGAAGTTTAGAGAAAATACCACGGATAGACGAAGAAGCTAAGTAAGACCTCATGAAACAGACAAATCCAGAATGTGGGACATTCTACAAGAAAATGTTCCTAGTCTCTTCAAAAAGTCAATACATGGGGGGAAAATTGATAAGGAATGACAAATGCCATGTGTGAACCTTTACTGAATTCTACTTTAAAAAAAAAACAGAAAACATTTTGGAGAAGATTGATGATAATTCAATAAGGATTAAAAATCTATCAAAATGTATACTTGTTCCCACAAAATCTTCCCTCTTCAAGGCTGTTCACCACACCCCTAAGTGAAAAGAAAATTGCCCACATATAATTGCAGAGGTCTTGTGAAGCCATATACATTGTAAATGGTGAAGTAGGCTGTGGTTTGAAGCAGAGGAAGAAAACTGAAGTGGTTCCTTAATAAAATGACACTGTCTACTCCAATTAGTGCCATTTTTTCCAATACCTTGAAAAAAACTGTAGAGGGATTGTCAGCTATACCTTTAGTATGACCTACGAGTGGAATCACTTTTTGGTTTTCCTCCCTTGTGTCGCATTGACACCATCAAAGAATCCTGTTTATAATCCCTTTTTAGACATACAAAGACCATCATTAATGTTAGAGTAAATTTTGCAAAGTAAAACTTCCACTAGAAGAACAATCTTTAACATTCTCTGTAGAGATGGAGACCTGTGATGCTTGATAGAACACCTAACCTTGCAGCTTTGAAGAAGACATAGATATGCTTTATGCAAACACTGATGGCAAAGGAAGCTGCCCATCCTCCCGCAATAAGTCTGGTGGTCAATTTTCATGAAAGACATCAGCTTCATCAGACTCAGGACCTCGAATCACCACTTTTTAGGCTGAAGTACATTTTCCCCCCATGTTTCTGCAGGCAAAAATTTGTAAACAAACAAAAAAATTTTTGTAAACACCTGGAATCCTGCAGAATTCTTTTGATGGTTATTTCTGCTCCAGTGATCTTGAAATGAATTGTGAGTTCATGATCCTCAACTTGCTGACATCAAGCGTGCAGATTCTGCCAAAAATGACCTCACAAAGGAATGGATGCTGCATGGATTAACTCAAAAGAGTCCTGGAAAAGTCTGGTGTTCCTTGCCTCAAGTCTGCCCTTGTCTTGCAAGCATTCGATGAGAGCTCTGATTCCATTACTACATTTGTGAACTATGTTTGTGAACAAGAGTTTTTCATCACTTGTCAGCCATATCAAAAGACGGAATCCATTGAATGTCAAAAATGATATTTGCATTTTATCAAATAGCACTCCACAATTTCATCCTCTCATTCAAGCTAAATAGCAACAGCTTTGCTGTTAAATTCACTTTTGAGCAGACTAAAGTGAACCTTTTCTTTGTATGGAAAAGTTCACATCTTTGCAAAAATTTTGCATATTTCCCAAGAAATGGCTATTAATTTGTGCCTGAAAAAATGAGAATGAAGCTTAAGCATAAAGATTGTTTATACATTCTGTGTAAGTGTGGAAAAGGAATTTCCTTTGTTGCAAATGGTGCAAAACATTGTGGGTCTATGTTTACATGCTTTTTTCTGGGATGTAATGTCATTGCTTCTCTTGGTTTCTCAAAGTAGTACTGTAACCTATAAAGGTAAGAAACCCTGCTAAAAGAATGAAACTCTAACAGTGGAATTTCAGGCATTGCTCAGTAGCTGGAGCAGGATTCGTAAAGCATCCAGCTTTTCCGGTACCCTACAACTTTACAACTAAGGTGATCTCCTCCATCACCTATACCTAAGTTCATTCTTCTAGAGTCTACTTCAAGAGGTGAAAAGTCAAATGTTGCCTAATTTTTTACAAATTTGTCTTTTTCAACCAATTGTTTCACCACTTTTTTACGTACCCTGGCCTTACTCAGCTGTAATGCTCCTCTGAGTTTATCAGCAGAGATCTTGTCCTATGCATAAGAAGCAGTAGCAGTGAAGTCAATCTTCATCATATTTTTATATTTGAGGCGAATAATATCTCAGATTGTGTGCTGTATTTTGAACATAATTTCCTGTATTTTTTTTTCTGTTAGAATTGGAAAATAAGTCTGCTACTGAAAATATTTCTACAGTTACAGGGTTGACCCATAATATTGCTCTAGAAATAGAGACTGTAAAGTACAAGTAGAGGATAGGATCATTGATTATGTCATTGGTGTTGAATTACCACAACAGTGTCACATCTGTCTTTCTTTGCTATGTGAACCAATGATATATGAACAAAAATTAATGTGATGGAGAGGTGCAAATTTTTGAAACTTTATTAAATATTTATTAACAAAGTAGCTCAAAAGCAATGATGAAATAAGAAAATCTAAAACTGACAGCAAATATAATTTTGTTTGTGTGATTTTTTCAAATAGAAGTCACAATATTTTCATTCAACCTCATTTGTAGTCACCACACTATTGTGGGGACTACAATCTACTCCTCTTTACCATGTGTTTAATTAAAAAGTTCCCTCATGGATACACTTAATCTCTTTTGAATATATATTTTAGAACAAATTAATAAATTCCATGGCACTAGCCTAAGTGCAATTGAAGCACTTCTCAAGTAGGAAACATAATATGAATTTTTTTCTGCTAGATATAGAATTCAAATAGTAGAGAAGACCAAAATCTGTCCAAACAATTTATTTTTTAATTGTGCTACTTTTCGAGCTCTTTCCTCTACATGGCTTTTCATAAGATGGGATTTCAGGAGCTATGTAACATTTCTTTTTTTTTTTTTTTATGCGTTACGCGGGCCTCTCACTGTTGTGGCCTCTCCCGTTGCGGAGGACAGGCTCCGGACGCGCAGGCTCAGCGGCCATGGCTCACGGGCCCAGCCGCTCCGCGGCATGTGGGATCTTCCCAGACCGGGGCACGAACCCGTGTCCCCTGCATCGGCAGGCGGACTCTCAACCACTGCGCCACCAGGGAAGCCCCTGTAACATTTCTAAAATGATACAAAGGTCTTTAAAAAAATTTTCTCCATCGACTTATCTGACATCTGAGAATTGGGAGAATAATCCTAAATTTTCATTTTTTTTTTTTTGCGGTACGCGGGCCTCTCACTGTTCTGGCCTCTCCCATTGCGGAGCACAGGCTCCGGACGCGCAGGCTCAGCGGCCATGGCTCACGGGCCTAGCCGCTTCGCGGCATGTGGGATCTTCCCGGACCGGGGCACGAACCCGTGTCCCCTGCATCGGCAGGCGGACTCTCAACAACTGCGCCACCAGGGAAGCCCAATCCTAAATATTTTAAAAGTTATATTAAAAATGTTCATTGCAATGAAAACTATGATTTCTAAAAGTTTTAAGTTCCTACAATTGTTTAAAAGACTGAAAATAATTTAATTGTTTGAAATAAGAAACATGAAGACTAATGAAAATGAAGCAGGAGATGGGAAGTAATCTAAAATCTCTGAAATTAATGAAATAAAAGAAAGAATACAGAAAACCAAAAGCTGATTCATTAAAAGAACAAATGTAACTCCTTGTAAAAGTGATTAAGAAAAAATATGTTTAACATTACGAATGAGAAATAAACTCATAAAATTATATTTTAAGTTATAAAAATATAATGTGTACGTTTATGACAATAAATTTTAAACTATATGAAAAACAAATTATGTACTAAAAAGAGAAAACTCGAATAAGTAAGTAATTTAGGAGAAATCAGAATTATAACTTAAGATATATGATTCTTTTTTTTTTTTGCGGTACGCAGGCCTCTCATTGTTGTGGCCCCTCCCGTTTCAGAGCACAGGCTCCGGACGCGCAGGCTCAGCAGCCATGGCTCATGGGCCCAGCCGCTCCGCGGCATGTGGGATCCTCCCGGACCGGGGCACGAACCCGTGTCCCCTGCATCGGCAGGCAGACTCTCAACCACTGCGCCACCAGGGAAGCCCCAAAATATATGATTCTTAAAAGCACCAGACGCAAAGAGATTTATATCGATAGCTGAGTAATAGCTAACGTTTGAAGAACAAATAATTCCTATGTTATTTAAACTCTAGCAAACCATAGAAAAATACGGAAATTCCCCCCATTAATTTTATGAAGCTAGCACAACTTTATATCACATCCTAATAAAGATGGAACAAAAAAGATAACTATAGAGCAAATCCATCTACAAATGATCTAAATGACCTATCAGTAAATTGCATCTCCGTGTGCACTGATAATAAAAGCTAACACAGCAGCTTCTCTCTGCCAGACCATATTCTAAGCTTTCTATACATATTAATTCAGTTAATACTCAAAAAAATCCCATAAGGTAAGTACTTTTATTACCTCCATTCTACAGATAAGGAACTGAAAGCAGACACAGTTACTCTCCTAGGATCACACAGTAAGACTTGGAGTTGGGATTTGAGCCTAGGCAGTCTGGCTCAAGTCCAGGCTTTGTACCACTGAACAAAGCTGCTACAGCCAAGTGGAACTCATTCTGTAAATATCATTCAACTTCAAAATATCCATCAAATTAGTTCACTGAGCAACACTAAAAGAGGAAAGACTGTATTATTATATCAACATCAGTCATTTTCAACAAAAACTCCTGGTAGTATAGAATTGAAGGAAATACCTTAATGTGGTACAGACCACTTATAAAAATCCCATGACAAACATATTAAGCAATAGCATATTAAAGTCATTTCCATTAAAATTAGGATCAAGAAGTGTGCCCACAATTATAATTTCCAGTTTTAGCTGAAATACTGAGATAAAAAAATAATCATTATAAATATTGAAAAAGAAGAGACAAAATTATCTTGTTTTTTCTTAATACTGTTGTACATTCAGAAAAGCCAAGAGGCTAATGCATTTTTTTTGGAAATAATAAGAGAAATTGGTAATATGATTAGGTACAAGATAAATATTTAAAAACCCAGAATAATTTTATTTATAATTGCTATAACCACTTAGGAGTAGAAATGGAAAAAATATTCCATTGACATTAGCCAAACCAAAAGCAAACAAAAAGGGGCTTCCCTGGTGGCGCAGTGGTTGATAGTCTGCCTGCCGATGCAGGTGACACGGGTTCGTGCCCCGGTCTGAGAAGATCCCACATGCTGCGGAGCGGCTAGGCCCGTGAGCCATGGCCACTGAGTCTGCGCATCCGGAGCCTGTGCTCTGCAATGGGAGAGGCCACAACAGTAAGAGGCCCGTGTACTGCAAAAAAAAAAAAAAAAAGCAAACAAACAAAAACCCACAACCTGAGATGGGCACAGGACCTATATTTGGAAAACTATAATTTTTGTTGAGGTATATAAAACAGAACCTGAACTAATAGAACGTTTCCTGATCCTGCATGGAAGTGTTAATATTAAAAATGTCAATCATTTCCAAATGGGTACAACAATTTAATGCAAATCCAATCAGAATACCCATTTTTAAAACAAGGCAAAATGAATATAAAGTTTATATAAAGGGATAAAAATCTGAGAAGAGCCAATAATTTTAGAGGAAGATGTGTGTGTGTGGAGGGCATAGGTACCATCTTGCCTTGCCAAATATTAAAACTTACTACAAATCTACTATAATAAAATGGTATTCCTATACATTTACCTAAAACATTTTGGGACAATACTAAGAGAATTTAAGAACACTATATTCATAGTCAACAGGCTAACATAATTACTTAAATTAATTTTTTTATTTACTCCAATATAGAACATTACCCTGATATATCACAGTAGAGATGGTAATAGAGCATTGTGATAAAATAGAGATGACGGGAACAAATTCAAAGATATATGGTAGCTTCATATATAACCAGATTGGCATTTCACTACAGGGTGATTCATCATTAATTGGATAAATGGTGTTGGCACAATTCTCCACTTGAAATACACCCTCTAAACATTAAAATTCCATACTTATTTTTTTTAATTATGAGGGGAAAAATATAATAAGTTGAAAAGCAAATGGTAGGATGGAGAAAATAATTGCATCATATGTGACCAAGTAAGTGTCATTTTCTCCAATATACAAATTCCTCATAAGACAAAAAAAAAAAAAAAATGAGCAAATATATGAACAGGGAATTCACAGACAAGAAAATGCAATCATAACAAACACTTGAAAATATGCGTAACCCTGCATTTTTCACAGAACTAAAACAAAGAATTTTAAAATTTGTATGGAAAACACAAAGACCCCAAATAGCCAAAACCATCTTGAAAGAGAAGAACAAAGCTGGAGGAATCATGCACCCTGACTTCAGACTACACTACAAAGCTACAGGAATCAAAACAGTATGGTATTGGCACAAAAAACAGACACAAAATAGCACAGAAATAAATCCACACACTTAATAAATCAATCTATGACAAAGGAGGCAAGAATATACAATGGAGAAAAGACAGTCTCTCCAATAAGTGGAGCTGGGAAAACTGGACAGCTACATGTAAAAGAATGAAATTAGAACATTCTCTAACACCACATACACAAATAAACTCAAAACGGATTAAAGACCTAAATGTAAGTCCAAAAACCATAAAACTAGAAGAAAACATAGGCAGAACACTCTTTGACATAAATTGTAGCAATATTTTCTTGGATCAGCCTCCTAAGACAAAACAAGTAAAAGCAAAAATAAAAAATGTGACCTAATTAAACTTAAAAGTCTTTGCACAGCCAAGGAAACCATCAATCTTTTTTTTTACAAGGGAACAGTATAATTTATTGCATATTCATTCACCATAATACCTGATCAATACTTGTTTATAACACATTATGACATGTATTATCCCAAGAAGCAAGGATTTGAAATTGAATATATAGGTATTAACTCAGATTTATCTTTATTTCAAAACTTTTGTCTCATATATTATTTTTTTCATGTTAAGTGTGGTTTTCTTGGGAAGTGAGTATTTTTATTTATTATTTTTTTTTTTACGGTACGCAGGTCTCACTGTTGTGGCCTCTCCTGTTGTGGAGCACAGGCTCCGGACGTGCAGGCTCAGCGGCCATGGCTCACGGGCCCAGCCGCTCCGCAGCATGTGGGATCTTCCCGGACCAGGGCATGAACCCGTGTTCCCTGCATCAGCAGGTGGACTCTCAACCACTGCGCCACCAGGGAAGCCCCCGTGAGTATTTTTATTGAATGAAAGGTTTTAAAAATTCTATAGTGCTTTACAATTTTAAATTAAAAGGCAACCTATTAAATGGGAGAAAATATTTGCAAATGCTATGACTGATAGTGGTTAATATTCAAAATATATAAACAGCTCAGACAACTCAACATCAAAAAACAAACAACCGATTTAAAAAATGGGCAGAACACCTGAATAGACATTTTTCCAAAGAAGACATACAGATGGCCAACAGGCACATGAAAAGATGCTCACATCATTAATTATCAGAGAAATGCAAATTAAAAGCACAATGAGGTATCACCTCACACCTGTCAGAATGGCTATCATCAAAAAGAACACAAATATCAAATACTGGCAAGGATGTGGAGAAAAGGGAACTGTCCTACACTGTTGGTAGGAATGTAAATTGGTGCAGCCACTGTGGAAAACAGTATGGAAGTCTCTCAAAAAACTAAAAATAGAACTACCATATGACCCAGCAATTCCACTCCTGGGTATATATCCCCAAAAAACAAAAACACTAATTCAAAAACATGCATGCATCCCAATGTTCACAGCAGCATTATTTACAATTGCCAAGATGCGGAAGCAACCTAAGTATTCATCAACAGATGAATGGATAAAGAAGCTGTAGTATATATATATATATATATATATATATATACACACATACATACATACATATATACAATGGAATACTACTCAGCTATAAAAAAAGAATGAAATATTGCCATTTACAAATACATGGATGGACTTGGAGGGCATTATGCTAAGTGAAGTAGCATAATAGTTGTTACTAGCATAATAGTGGTAAACTAGTGGTTACCAGTGAGGCAAGGGAAGTGGGGAGGGACAAGATAGGAGTAGGGGATTAACAGGTACAAACTACTATGTATAAAATAAGTGAGCTACATGGATATATTGTACAACACAGGGAATATGGACAATATTTTATAATAGCTATAAATAACATTTAAAAATTGTGAATCACTCTGTTGTATACCTGAAACTTATATAATATTGAACAACAACTATAATGCAATAAAAAAAGAAATATGCCTAACTCCATCAGTAGTACGGAACTACAAGTTAAGCAAGAGACTTTTTCAACTTCAGATTGCCAATTATTAACAGCAACAGATTCTAGTGTTGTTGAAGGTAGAGTTGAAACTGGCAATCTCATATAACTGACAAGAATGTCAATTACTACAAAATTTTATGAAATTAATCTGGTGACATCTACTGAAAACTAAAATGTCCATATGCTTTAAGGATTCCACTTAGAAGAATGTAGCCTATAGAAATAAAAAGCAATACCTAAGAATATATGTTTAAAATTTTTCATTATGGCATTACTTATAAAACAAACAAACAAACAAACCTCCAAATAACCTGAATGCCCCTTGTAAGAAACAGTCGAATAAATTATGATATATCCACACTGTATACTATTATGCATCTTTTATAAAGGATGTTTCATGTACCTTATTGCTCTAGAGATATCCATGGTATATTACTAAATGAAAAAAGACACTGTAGAATAATATGGGTGTGGTTTAAGGCTATTTTTAAAAACAAAAGAAAACAAACTCTCCCTATATACAAATAAACTTATTTACAAGACAGAAATAGGGTCACAGATGTAGAAAACAAACTTATGGTTACCAAGGGGGAAGGGGGGGAGGGATAAATTGGGAGATTGGGATTGACATATACACACTACTATATGTAAAATAGATAACTAATAAGGACCTGCTGTATAGCACAGGGAACTCTACTCAGTACTCTGTAATGGCCTATATGGGAAAAGAATCTAAAAAAGAGTGGATATATGTATATGTATAACCGATTCAGTTTGCTGTACAGAAGAAAGTAACACAACATTGTAAACCAACTATACTCCAATTAAAATTTTTAAAAATTAATTCTTGAAAAAAAATTTTTCTGTATTTTCCAAATAGTCTGAAATAATTGATGTTATGTAGCATGGTGTCCTTACAAGTGTTTTAGAGCTTTATTTAAGTATATTCAGAGATATTATTACTAAAGGATGAACACAGTGCTACACTATTATTCATAATAGTAAAATACTATATACTATATGTAAACAATGACTTTATACATTACCATGTGTTAGCATATTTTATATCTAAATGATAGTAATTATTATTTAGTAAATGATCACTAATTGCTAGTACTACTAGTACAAAATACTACTATTACTAAATACTGGTAATTATAGAAGGATAAAATATTATATATTATAATACAGTGAATAGCACACATATGAAATTTGGATGGTTAATATTTGAATTGTCATATAACAGCAAAGTTCTATATGATATATATAAATAATGACTTATAGTTGTTTTTACATATAGTATTTTACCCCTTAATAATAGTAATAGTTACTTAGTAAATAATCGTAATTTTTGAGGGATAAAGAGCTGAATATTGTAAGGGAATAAATAATATTTGGACACTTACTCTTACCTTGAATTGTATAAAATATTTATTTCCTAGAGCTCAGTGTTGAAACCTTATAGATAATCTGCTTCAACTCTTAAATATCATGCTTCATTAGCAGTATGGAATTTCAGCCTCCACTAACTAACCCCTATAGTTCTGTGCTGACATTCCTGTGCATTAGCTTAAAACAGTTCTGTTTACAGTGTCCAGAACTTTCGAAAAAGTCATATTAATAGTCAATAAAGAAGCATGATTGTGTAAATCCAGCCTAGCAAACTCTGCCATGGCATATCATAGCAGAGAGGCTAGATAACTACCATATAACTGATTCAGTACAGAAAGAAAGTTGGGAAAAAAAACAAGAATACTATCTCATACAATCTTACTGGACCGTCATTAGGCATCTCAGAGCCTTTGTCCTCCCCAAACTGTAACCAGATATCATGTCTCTAAATAATCACGTTATTTAGAGAAATAATGACATATAAGTAAAGAATATTTCTACTTCTAATTCCTCCCCTTTGTACCTAATTGAATGTGCCATCCTCACCATATCTTCTTGCCAACCAGCAAACTCGATGGCGATAAAGAGATGGGTGAACTAATGATGCCAAGCAAGGATCAAGAACCTTAGGAGTACCAAAAAAAAGTGTCCCTCCCTTTGTTTAATCCTCTAACTCACTAGAATAAAGATCTTGATATTAGTATGATGTCTTGACTGCCACCAGCCTCCAAGAAAGAGTTTTCACCTGAGTCAACAGGGAACCCAACAAAATCATCAGATCCAAAGGAAACTTTTTTTTCAGCATCCACTATGCACCAGGCTCTTTGAGTTTTAAGGCACAGAAACCCATTCAAACTAAGGTAGGTAAAATGGGGAGGGAAATGGCAATAATTTAGGGCATCAGGGAAATCTCCCAGAACCTAAGGGTCATCATGGTACATGAGTCTAGGAACAGGAAGAATCCAGAGCTAAGGCCTTGTCCCCATCTGTCAGGCCTTGTTCACTGTCTCTGCTTGTGCTTCAGTCTGTTTTCACTCATATTGGTTTCCATTCTTGCCCTCTCTCCCAACTTCTGCTTCTTCATCTCCTACTTGGCTCAATTTCCCTGAAGGTCTCTTAGTATACAAATTCTAGGCAAAGGGAATATGATTTTTGAATCCATGAATGAATATATGCATGAATGAATGGATCAATAAATGAATAAATCAGCATTACTTTCCTTTGAATTGGAACATTTATTGAAGATAAACAATCCACTGAACTCACTTATTTGCCCCAAATACCCACAGGCAGAATTCTGCGAAGATTACATCATTTCACCATGATGTAATATTTTGAGGGTTCTATTTGAAGTCCCTTATCGTTATGCTCCCAAAAAATATCTACTAAAATAGTGGCTTGTTGAAATAAAGTCCATTAAAACGTAAGAAAAAGACAAAATCTTTTAAGTCAGGCACTCATTAAGTAATTTAGTATTTCATTTAAGCCTTACAATACCTAAAGAATAGGTACTATTATTAGACCACTGAATGAAGAAATTTAGGCACACAGGGTTTAGAAGTCGTTTTCACAATGTCACAGTGGATGCAGGATTCCCACAGGGTTTCTCTGACTGTAGCTCAAGTGCTTGGCCATTGCCCTATATAGCCTACTTTGTACTCTCAGTGAAATGAGACTTTTAAGCCCTGTGTTAAATAAATCTAGTTAATAACAATACAAATGTTTTGCTAAAGTTTAGCAGTTAAACATTGTGACTACTTAGTAGTTAACCTGGAAGTACGATAGAGTTGGCAAAATGAGGAGATGATATTTGTAATCTTTAGTTTCTTTTAAGTACTTTAGTTTTTGTTTTTTAAACACTTGCAATTAATTCAGAACTCTGCAAGGATTTTGCAAGATGTTCAAATCTGCCCCCATACTCTTATCAGTTCCAGTGTTCGTAGGACAGAGTTGAAGTTATAATCTCCTTTATTTATTGTGAGTGTAACCTGTGGAATTATTCTTGACTTTCTAAGCTTACAATAGCATTTCTAAATTCCAACTCTAATTGCCATATCATTTAAAAATTATTAGCCACTACTTTAAAATACACATAAATTTACGTAATTTAAAAAGCACAGTACAATATATAATTTTTAATGTGTCCTTTCCTTTGGACTGTTGGCAATTATTACATATTTTGATGTTGGAGTATATTTCTCTGCTATAATCATGAGTGAACTACTATATCACTGCATATCCATTTCTATTTTACTATAAAATATGACTCCCTTGGCCTTTTACGTGAGATCATAGTAGCTGTCCTTTAGTGTATCCTCTTGTCTCCATATAGCACTTTTACCCATCCCAGGCTAAAGAGTTGTCTTTCTAGTCTTCTAGATCTCCAATAAAGAAATACATGTCTTCATTATCTACATAATGGTCTCAATTCTCCATTTCCCTTTGGATATGAACACTGCTCTGAAACTGCATTACATCATCTGTGATTCCAAGTTCATTTTTAACCTCAGCACAGAGGCAACTGGCAGGTTCTATTAAACCAGGGTTTAGTTCTATCTTATTTTATTTTTTATAGATTTTACTTACTTACTTATTTATTTATTGGCTGCGTTGGGTCTTCCGTTGCTGTGCGCAGGCTTTCTCTAGTTGCAGCAAGCACGGGCTACTCTTCGTTGCAGCGTGAGGGCTTCTCATTGCGGTGGCTTCTCTTGTTGCGGAGCACAGGCTCTAGGCGTGCAGGCTTCAGTAGTTGTAGCACATGGGCTTAGTTCTCCACTGCATGTGGGATCTTCGCAGACCAGGGCTCAAACCCGTGTCTCCTGCATTGGCAGGCGGATTCTTAACTACTGCACCACCAGGGAAGCCCTAGTTCTATTTTAATTCTATTTTTTCTACTCTGCTAGGATCTTAACTCCAAGGATCACAGTTCAGGTACAGCATCTCATATCATCCTGGTATCTTACATCACTAAGGTTTTCTTCTTCTCTCTCAGAAAGACAATTTCATTGGCCAATACTACCGGGCGTGGATCTGGCTCTAATATCTTCTCCAGGCTCTTTTACTGACCTTGCTTAAATTTAAGTATACTTTGAGTTTGTAGAGCTATTCAGAGAGAAGTCAAAGGTAAATGTGGCTTTAATAATTGAATGTAGGGCAGAAATTTTTGCAAAATTATTACTGGTTTTTCCTTAAAAAATATCTGACAGAACGTAGGTAGAATTTATCCAAATTCATCATTCAAGTCTTTCTCTCCTAATCAATTGTAACAAATTTTTTTATTTTGCCAGGAATTTTCCTTTTTTTCTTTGAATAGCACAGGCAAAATACCAATTCTCAATCTAGGAAATGTAAAAAGAGAACATTTCTTAAAGATTTACTGGCTTAATGGAAAAGGATACACTGAGGAAAGAAGTATTAGCTGATAAAATTTTCCCTGGGCTGTGTGTTTCTATCAATCTGCAGAAAATAAAAAATTAGATCTGTAGGACTGTTTTCCTGAGCTCTTGGTAAGGTCTCTGTATCTCCTTACTGTCTTGCCTATATTGAGGTTTCAAGACAGCAATTTCACTTCTAGCAAGTAATTAAAACAATAATTAAAATAACAAGACAAGATATATCCCTCGTTCCTCACTCCCTTGCAAATTGTACTATAAGAAGCAGAGGCTCAGGCTTCCCTGGTGGCTCAGTGGTTAAGAATCTGCCTGCCAAGGCAGGGGACACAGGTTTGAGCCCTGATCCGGGAAGATCCCACATGCTGTGGAGCAACTAAGCCCGTGCACCAAAACTCCTGAGCCTGCGCTCTAGAGCCTGTGAGCCACAACTACTGAGTCCGCGTGACACAACTACTGAAGCCCGTGTGCCACAACTACTGAAGCCTGCGTGCCTAGAGCCTGTGCCCTGCAACAAGAGAAGCCACTGCAATGAGAAGCCCATGCACCACAACAAAGAGTAGCCACTAGAGAAAGCCTGCGTACAGCAACGAAGACCCAACGCAGCCAAAAATAAATTAATTAATTAAATTAAATTAATTTTTTAAAAAAGAAGCAGAGGCTCTCTGCTTCTACCTAATCGTGCTCTCACTCCTCCACATACACCAGTTGTCTTGCAAATTAGAAGCCAGTCATAACCATTAAGAACTACCTTGTTATCCCTTATTTTGATTAATTCTCTTCCTCCAGAGCATACATTTAGACGATGACATCTGTTCTGAAAAGCTTCCATCTGGAAAGCCACAGTTCTCATTTTTTTCCCATCTGCATATATAAGATTCATTGTCATGAAATAGGTTTTAAAAATAGTAATAAATATTTGATTTAATTAACCCACAGAAAATGTCAGTCTTTTAAAACTTCAAATTGAGGGAAGGAAACAGGATATTTGTGTAAGTAAATCAGTTCCATCTTTTTTTTAAAAAATTACATGACTAATATTATTTGTCAGTATGCCTTGGATTTGTAACACTAATTGATTAATAAATCGTCTATTTACTGATGTTCCCATAGTAGAATCCTACATGTGCTATGGGTGTTCAATGATTTACATTTTAATTAATGATTTCTTTTCTCTGAAACTCAAGTGCCAATATGATTAAAATGCATCTGCTGAGGGCAGAGTTCAGTAGAGCCTCTCAAGGGTAGAACTAACATAGAAGACAACAGCCGTTTTACCACAGGAGAGTCAATTAAACCAGCTCCCTTGAGATGTTCAGTCTCAGAGGAGTGAATTCTCAAGTCCCTTCTCGCAAATAACTTCCTGGGACTTCCCTGGCGGTCCAGTGGTTGGGACTTCGCCTTCCAATTGGGAGGTGGGGAGGGTGTGATCCCTGGTTGGGGAACTGGGGTCCAACATGCCTCATTGCCAAAAAGCCAAAAGACAGAACAGAGGCAATGTTGTAACAAATTCAATGAATTTGTGGACCCTTTTAAAAGGGTCCACATCAAAAAAAATTTTAAAGAAAATATACAGAACAACACTTAAAAAGCAAAAAAAACCCAATTTCCTCATCACCTCTGCTGTACACATGGGCCACTGAACTAGATATTTAGGTCTTTATTTTATGCTCAGAAATTGCCTCTGTTGGCATCATTCATACTTTGTACCAGCTTTTGGCCCCTCGTGGTAAAGGTGCATGGTGTAGGTATCCGATGGAACAAGGTTTTGAAACAGAATTGCCATTTACTAGCTGTGACCTTGTGGTAAACCTTTTGACTGTCTCCATTTCTTCATCTGAAAATAGTATTCAATGAGGCAAGTTCTGTCAAGTATCAGGCACAAAGAAGCATTCAATAAATGAAAACTCTTCTCTCCTCTATGGCCATCCAGATCCAACTGGGTTTGGTATCTTCATTGTTTTATATTTCAGTGATATAGAAGTTTATCCTTGTATGGTCCTTTGGGAGAAACGTGTCATAAACTTGCTAGATTTTCTACAATGAATGTGTGTAAGTTTTAAAATCAAGGGCAGGATGGAAAATCCTTACTTTTCTGGATTCAAAGAGGCATCCACATTCTAAGCACACATTTTTTTTTTTAACTGAAGTATAGTTGATTTACAATATTGTGTTAGTTTCAGGTGTACAGCAAAGTGATTCAGATATATACATATTTTTTCATTTTCTTTTCCATTATAGGTTATTACAAGATATTGAATATAGTTCTCTGTGCTATACAGTAAATCTTTGTTGTTTATCTATCTTATAGCGGTGTGTATCTATTGATCCCAAATTCCTAATTTATCCCTCCCCCATCCCTTTCTGGTAACCATAAGTTTGCTTTCTATATCTGTGAGTCTGTTTCTGTTCTGTAAATAAGGTCATTTGTATTATTTTTTAGATTCCACATATAGGTGATATCATATGATATTTGTCTTTGTCTAACTTACTTCACTTAGTACGGTATTCTCTAGGTCCATCCACATTGTCACAAATGCCAATATGTCATTCTTTTTTATGATTCAGTAATATTCCATTGTATACATGTACCACATATTCTTTACCCATTCTTTTCTCCTGATATATGCCCAGGAGTGGGATTGCTGAATCATATGGCACCTCTATTTTTAGTTTTTTAAGGAACCTCCATACTGTTTTCCATAGAGGCTGCACCAGTTTACATTCCCAACAATAATGTAGGAGGGTTCCCTTTTCTCCACAGCCTTTCCAGCATTTATTATTTGTAGACTTTTTAATGATGGCCATTCTGACCAGTGAGAGGTGATAGCTCATTGTAGTTTTGATTTGCATTTCTCTAATTATTAGCAATGTTGAACATCTTTTCATGTGCCTGTTGGCCATTTGTATGTCTTCTTTGGAGAAATGTTTATTTAAGTCTCCTGCCCAATTTTGATTGGATTGTTTTTTTGATATTGAGTTATATGAGCTATCTGTATATTTTGGAAATTAACCCCTTGTCAGTCACAGTTTTTGCAAATATTTTCTCCCAGTCTGTAGCTACCTTTTCCTTTTGTTTATGGTTTCCTTTTAAGTGCACATACTTTACTCCCTTCTCTCTGGAAATCTCATCAAATAATAGTACAGGAATTTAAAAGAGAATAAAAGCAAAACTATTTAGAGAGTGACCTTCACAGATGAGAGATATAAACAAATTTCTGGAAGACAGGAGCGGATAGAAGCTGATATATTTTTTTAAATGGCTAAGGAGGCTGCGGTCTAGAGTACTCTAGGAGGTGGCTGCAGTGAAGAAGGGAACCCATCTCTGCAACAGGGTTCCAGTGCGGTTCTCTGTGCAGGTGTGATAGATAGGATAGAGGGTTGGGGGGAGCTGAAAATATAGGGATAAACTGAAAGCTGAGTACAAGGTAGGTAACTCCTCACACACCTCTCTCATTGCCACTTACAGTAGACATGCCATTTGGCATTGATGCCCGGGGGAAAACTCAAGGTTTCTCCTCTAAAGAAATATAGTGAACTGTCAGCTGAGAACCAGGAGACAAACAGAGATTTTCCATATTTTGCCATTTGGTGGGTCTCCAGGGAAAAGTCACCTCCTAGACCACATCCCACCAGTCTACAAGTTTCACGTGCATACACACATCTCCTATTCAGCCTTTCTATTAGACTGGAAGGTTGATCTTGGAGAAAATAAAAATAATTCAGGGATTTCCCTGGTAGCACAGTGGTTAAGAATTCACCTGCTAACGCAAGGGACACAGGCTCGAGCCCTGGTCTGGGAAGATCCCACATGCCATGGAGCACCTAAGCACGTGTGCCACAACTACTGAGCCTGTGTGCCACAACTACTGAAACCCGCATGCCTAGAGCCTGTGCTTTGCAACAAGAGAAGCCACTGCAATGAGAAGCCCGCACACTGCAAAGTAGAGTAGCCCCCGCTTGCAGCAGCTAGAGAAAGCCTGCACGCAGCAACAAAGACCCAACACAGCCATAAATAAATAAATTTATTTAAAATAATAATAATAATTCAGGTAATATAAGAGCCCTTTCAAAATATCTCTGTTAGTATCTTCAGAGAGTCTATAACACATGGCACTCATAAAAAGTATGTATATAAAGGAGCCCTCACAAAATAAGAACTAAACTTCCAGTTATAAGATAAATAAGTCATGAAGATGTAATGTACAGCATGGTGACCATAGTTAATAATACTTTATTGCATATTTGAAAGCTGCTAAGAGATTGAATTGTAAAAGTTCTCATTACAAGAAAAAGAATTATAACTGTGTAGTATAGATGTTAACTAAACTTACTGTGGTAATCATTTTGCAATCAAATCATTATAATATCATAATTATCAAATCATTATGTTGTACACCTTAAACAAATGCCATGTTATATGTCAATTGTATCTCAATTAGAAAAGAAAACCAAGAACAAGCTCCTTGAAATAAGAAAATTTGGTAATAAATTATAAAATCAATGTAATAGTGGAAAATAAAATCAAGGAATTTTCCCCAGAAAAGAATAATAATAATAAAAACAAAATCCCAAAGAAACAGACAATAGGAGGGGGAAAAAAAGAGATACAGAGGATTAATCCATTCAATTAGTGAAAATTCTAATAAAGGGACTTAAGAAACCAAGGAAACCAAGTGAAACAAAGAAGACATGTCCAGTGTTTTATTTCCATTGTATTATTCTTTATGCCCCCTCATATGTCTTAAATATTTCTTAGTAAAATAATTTAAAGACCCAGACTCAAATATAGCATTGTGAGATCTCAGAGCACAAAGAACGTAAAAATATTCTAAGTCTTCCAGAGAGAAACAACAGCTAACCCACAGGAAATGAAAGTCAACTGCATTAGCCTTCTCAGCAGCAAATTTCTGAGGAAAAATAACTTTGAACAAAGAGTACCATGCAAAAGCCAAGGACTTTGAATAGGAAATGGTCATTTTCCTTTTTTTCAACATGTAAGAACTTGCAGAGTTTATTTGTACTATCTATTTCTGAAGAATTTACTTGAAGATGAACACCAAGAAAGAGGATGATACAGGATACAAGAAACCATGTGACTAAAAAGGAATCTAATGAAAACAAATTTCAAGGTGACAGTTGAGCAGCTATTCTGAAAAAAATCAGTCCAAATTAGAATGTGAAATCATAGGACTCCAAGGAGACATTCCCCAATAAGTAGAAGAAGGAAGAGAAGAAAAAATCAAATCAACAGAATAAATAAGATACTCAGAATACAGTGAATAAGCCATGTTATTTTTCATTCACTAGCAATATAACAATAGAAAAAGCAATTAGAAACCAGGGAAACATCAATAAAAGTTGTAATTCAAATATGCAGCAGCTAAACTGGGGTCTGGTTTTGAGTAACTGATAGAATATAAGGAGAGGGCTTCCCTGGTGGCGCAGTGGTTGAGAGTCCGTCTGCCGATGCAGGGGACACGGGTTCGTGCCCCGGTCCGGGAAGATCCCACATGCCGCGGAGCGGCTGGGCCCGTGAGTCATGGTCGCTGAGTCTGCGCGTCCGGAGCCTGTGTTGTGCAACGGGAGAGGCCACAACCGTGAGAGGCCTGCGTACCGCAAAAAAAAAAAAAAAAAAAAAAAAGGAGAAGACATTTGATGTTGATGCCTAGAACATTTCCCTTTGAGAGATTCAAGGGTCATGACAGTGGACCCACAGAGAGAGGTGTGTTTATTGCCATTATATGGCTCTGTGATAAACCAGAGTCATCACTCATAAAAGAGTAAACACTGTTTTGTTGTGTTTTGTTTTTTTACCTCAACACACAGAATCAACCTACAGACAAAGCACAGGAGGCTTAATTATGATTACAAAACAGATTATAAAATAATCAACATTGACAATATAAAGGTTGAAGAACAACTAACAGGTTAGGAAATAAGGGAGGGAAGAGAGGTAGAAGGAAGGGTAGGGGTGTTAACATCCTCAGCATAAAAGATGAGCAGTCAAGACGGACTTGTGAAAGCCAAGGGAATAAGAAATTTTAAGAATACTATTTACAGTTATAAAAAACTAAAAATAGTAATATGAAAATAAAAGCTGGAACAATGCGGGAGCTAAATCCTCACCCATGATAGCAGAAAATCAATATTTAATATCCAAGTCGACAGATCAAGAAGTGGTAATGTAAATATGTAATTTAGAGATGCATTAGGTAACCACTAACAGAACTTACAACATAAATGATTAACCATGGCTGCTTCTGGAGAGACAGGCTGGAAATAAGGAGCGGTAGTGTGGGGACTGGTCCTTTCTCATTATAAGTTTTTCTGAACTGTTTGAATTTTTTACCTATGTGCTTTATTGCTTGAATTTTTAAAAAATCAAAAATTTTAAAGTCTGTTATGATGTGTTACCCCATTTACAGAAAGTAACTTAACAGAGATTCTAAAAGGTACAGGCCTCTGCTAACTGGCTACTCTCCACAGCTGTAATGAAATAAAACTGAGGTTCAAAATCATCATGCAGAAGTTTTTTGAGATACTAATATGCCTTTATTAATGAAAAATTATACTGTGCTTCAAAAAGTTGAGGTTTTGAGTTTAATCTTATTTTAACTTAAAAATGTTAGTTGAAAACATATGACGAAGAGAATGATCCTTACTACTCAGATATTTGACTAAACTAGACCTCTTTCTCTGTACAATTTCTTTTTGTTGGTCCTCAAATTTTGGCAAAATCAAAGAAAATGTTCTACTTTGATTCTTAAGAGAAGCTGATAAAAAGAACTGAGAGGGAAAATCTGCATATAAGAACCACCAACTTAGAATCAACCGCTTTATGTTATATTTTATTACTGTGCATATAAACCGTTTAGGTTTTTAAATGTGATATCCTTAATTTATTTTTTTTTAAGAAGAGAAGGAATCCAAACAAGGCTTGTGTCTTTTTTTACTATTTAAAAAATAGTTGGCATGTTTAATGTTTCCTCCTACTTTTATTAGGCCAGTTATAAGGTAACCTAATGATACTTAGGTTGGGTTTTCCAGAAGCAGATGCTGAAACAAAGTTTGGGGTGTGAGATCTTTATAGACATCAATACCTGTGGAAGCGTGTGGGAAGAACTGGCAGAGGAAAAAGATGAACTGTAACGCCTGATACAGCCCCTGGACCAGTGGGGAGCTCTAGAGCAAATACTGCCTAATCATGTTGTCCCCCTTTGGACTGAAATGGCTGGTCCTTTATACCCCATCTCTAGAAGTGGGCTGCCCCAGGACGGGCATGGTCTCAGACCCAGCTGCTGTTTGCAATCCAGGCAGACCCTGAAGGAGCCATCGGCTGACCACACTCCCCACAGCTGAGCAGTGAACCTGCCCTGAGGGAAATCTGGGTTGCACATCTCTGTACCTACATCACCACTGACCTGTGATAGTTAAATGCAAAAAGCATCTACCTCATTATGGAGAAACATGTCTGGTAAGCTGAGCCTGTGGTTAGCTGTGCTGTGTCCCACTGTGGCTATGGGAAATGGCTTCGTAGGTTACTTCAGCCGTCCTTACTTTTGCTCAAAAATTATCTTAGGATCCACAGCTCCAAGCACTTGGAAACGTCCTCTTTTCATCTTCTGCTGACTCTGCCTTCCATGGCTTTGGATCTTGACTCTACCTCCGTACTGAGCCTCATGTGATTCACAGCCTGACTTTGTTACAACACTGCCTGCGGGAACCTCACCCAGAGAGTAGGTAGAAACCTGCAGATCACCAGACAGGTTCCATAGCACCCCACCCTATTTGTCAGGAGCAGGGTGTCAGACATGCATGACACCAAACGGTGGGCAGGTCAGAGAATGCAGCAAAGACAAAGCAAGTCTGCCCCCAGTTGGAAGTGGTTTGAGAGGTCTTTGAGCCCACCACCCATTCATCAGTTGTTTCTGCCTGCAACCCTGATTTTCCTTAGGGGAACACCACTCCCTTGCTCAGGTCACGTGGGTTGAGGCTGACCCAACCCCTGTGTGCTTGAGGAGGTCCTGTGGCCCAGGTCTGGCCAATCAGTCAATCTGGATAGAGCGACTGTGTCAGAAATGGACACACCCAACCATGGCAATAAAACTCTACTCCAAGACTTCAGACATACTATTGACAGGGTGCTTTCTCTCTGCGGCAAATGCTCTGTGTAAGGCTACTTTAAACCTCAATTCAGCCATGCCTGAAATGGGCCTGTCAGCCACGGCGGCCACTAAGTTCCTTTCTATGTCTAAACTCATTTGAAGTAGGTTTTTCCATGTGCCCCCCACAAAAAAGCCTGGGCTAATACAAATCCTCTCATCACCTCCTTACTAAGTGCTGGTCCAGTTAATTTGATGGGGAACTCACCACTCCCGCTTACACCAAATCAAAAGCCCCTTTGTAAGCGTAACCTTTATTGGGGCCCGTGGAGCTTCGCGGGCACAGGCGTTCATCCAAATGTTTTGTCTACATCAGTGGTTCTCACACTTGGCAGCACATGAGAATCAACGGGGAGACTTGAAAACTGGAGATTCCTGGGCCTCATCCTAGGTCTACAGAATCAGAATTTCTGGGTTTGTGGCCAAGGAAAGTGTGTATTTTACAAAGCTATGCAGACAGTTTTAATCTAGTGCCAGATGTAAACGTCACTGACCCACATGATGCCAAGTAATTGTTCTATTAAAAGCAATAAACTGGTCAGCTGGGAAACAGTCGTATACATGCCTCCTGTTTGCTTGCCTTATATTTTTTACAGATCTGGTCCTTAAGTTCAAGAAGCAAACACACGTCCTTCCTAAAGAAACAGCAGCAGCTCTGGTGGGAGAAAATTTGAGTGGAAGAAAATTGAGAGGTGGATTTACCATGAGACTCATAAAGCTTAAGTTTCAGGGCTCCACACTTGAACTTGTAAGTGCTTCCACGGCCATATGTTCTTGTAAAATTTAAGGAGTACAATATTTTAACTACAAATGGTTGAGAGCGCTGTCTCTTTCAACTTCTCCTCAGTCGTATTTCCCTTGTGTTGGTGGCATGGAAGGAGGAGCCATGGGTACTTTTGGACCCTGACTAAGGAAGCTGATGAGGTTACGTGTAGTTCTTGTTTAGTGTAATATTTTTGCGGTCCACGGCCTCTTCCATGTATAGTTTAGTTACTGCTAGCTGCCCGAGTGCAAGAACAAATTTTAGGAATGATCCTACCACTCACTATACCAGCCTATTCTACCTTGTAAAATGAAAGTTCAGGGTCCAACATGACCCTCATAATATGGTACAACATCAGGGACACCAAAGACATGTGAGTGAATTTTTCCTAAAATTGACAACAATCCTAAAAATGTACATGCCAATACCAATAATAAGTGGTGAAGCCAAAAGAAAGCTTTCCACATTATCAATCATAAAAAACATCATTCAACCCATCATGCTATAGGGAAGTCTGATTCCTCCCGTTCTCATAGTAGAAAGTATGACAAAATCATTGGTGCAAGAAGACGTAATCAAACACATGCAGACAATAATTTTATTTGGTGTATCAGATAGCTAATTATCAAAAAATATTTTCTAAATTTTGAGATCTTCCCAGAATTTGTCAGCTTTAAATATTTTGCTATTATGGTGTTGGTTTTTATTATAATTCTAAATAAATATTTAATTTCGTTATCTGATAATTTGAATTACTTTTCTTAAAAAGGGCCTCCAAAACTGTATGAGCTTCAGGCCCGTAGATTTGCCCCTGGGTTGAAGTGAGCACCCTGCCCCTGCATGCTGGTAGTGGATGTGATAAAACCTAATGGATTTGTCCTTTAAGCTGCCTCAGTCTTCTAAATGTCAAACCTGCTTTTTATTAAGTCAGTGAATGTACTATTGATGGATTTAATGACTCGGTAGGAATGAGTCAATAATGACTCTGAAGGAATGAAGCTGTGTGGCCAGACAGATAAATAATACATCATTTAAAGGTTTTTGAACTCTTACCATGTTTTGGAAGAAGCTATTCTTCAAATAAATTAGGAAGAAGGATGTATCATGGACACGGAGAAAAATATATAAACAACCAATTATGATTAACCAAGCTAGAGGAAGGGTGATTTATCTCTTATTTCCCTTTATAGGAAATACTACAAAATCATCGTCATGGCAAGATGTGATTAAGCAGATCTTGTCTAATAGCGCAGGTCTGGCTTGGCTCAATATAACCTCAGAATCCATTTCTTCTTTTTCAGCAAGGGCATTGCTGCAAATAGGATGGTACATGGCTTCATGTAGATGATATAAATAGCATATGGAAGTTATTACAAACACACCCAGGTCTCTGTGCATGCTGAATCTCACTCCCAGCTTTAGCTCCTTATAGGCATTAGGGAGAAATCAGTTCCTATGATGACAGATATGCTCCCTTGCCCTATGCATCCTATTTCCTGCGCCACTTTGAATAATCTCAGTGTTTACAAAGCAGCATTTAAAAACTGTTCATTTAAATTCTCTGCTCCAAGTATTTTTAGTCATACCTTAGATTCACGGGATACTAATAGGTTTACTAAGAAGAAAACTGCAGCCATAAAAGTTTGGTAAACACTGGTTTATACAACCTTGAACTGATTTCTTTACTATTTGCAGCAGGACTTCTTGGAGCTTTTAATAATGAATCTCTCAGTGCAGAGTATAGAAGAATGTAGTTTGCAATGCTTCCCAAATTATATGATCACAAAACCTTTTTTTTTTTTTTTTAATGAGGAAAATGAGCTATAACATTGGAAAATGCTGCTTGGGAGTAAAATAAAGGGAGATAATGGAAAGTAAATGCTTTTTACAACATAAAAGCTAAATAAATTATATGATACTTTTATAATCTCTATTATTATTATTATTATTATTATTATTATGACCACTATGCTCAAAGGAATCAATTGATTCTCTCATTTCTTTCTACGGGACCATTTAAGCTATCTATTTAGATGTGAGGAAAAGACAAACTAAGACAAATGTATTTACTTGCATAATCTTCCACTGTGACAGTTTTATTTTACAAAGAGGCTGAGAAAAATTATATAAGCTTCTAGTTATCAAGCTTCTGTCTACTGCTTCAGTAGCTTTCACTACTTTTTTGAGATTTTCCATTACATTTATTAAAGAACAGTGACTGTCAATGCAATCCCTATCAAAATCCCAATGGATTTCTTCAAGAAATAAATTCATTCTAAAATTCATATGGGGGGCTTCCCTGGTGGTGCAGTGGTTGAGAGTCCGCCTGCTGATGCAGGGGACACGGGTTCGTGCCCTGGTCCGGGAGGATCCCACATGCCGCGGAGCAGCTAGGCCCGTGAGCCATGGACGCTAAGCCTGTGCGTCCGGAGCCTGTGCTCCCGCAATGGGAGAGGCCACAGCAGTGAGAGGCCTGCCTACTGCAAACAAACAAACAAAAAAATTCATATGGGATCTAAAAGCACCCTGAATAACCAAAACAATTTTGAAAAATAAGAGCAAAGTTGGAGGTCCACATGTCTTGATTTCAAAATATATTACAAAGCTACAGTATTAAAAGCAGTGTGGTATTGGCATAAAGACAGACAAGTAGACCAATGGTATAGAATAAAGAGCCCAGGAATAAATCCTCTTATATGGCCAAATGATCTTTGTCAAAGGTGCCAAGACCAGCCAGGGGGTAGAGGACAGTCTCTTCAACAAATGGTGTTGGGAGAACTGGATATGCACATACAAAAGATAGAAGTTGGACCCTTATATTGCACCATATACAAAATTTAATCAAAATGGATTAAAGTCTTAAACATAAGACCTAAAACTGTAAAAATCCTAGAAGAAGAAAGGGGAAACCTTCATGACATTGGATGTAGCAATGATTTCTTGGATATGACACCAAAGCACAGGCAACAAAAGCATAATAGGCAAATGAAACTACATCAGACTTAAACTACGTCAAGCTATTGTGTATCAAATGGTACAACCATAGCATGAAAAGGCAACCTATAATGAGAGTAAATACTTGCAAATTATATATCTGAAAAGGGATTAATATCCAGAATACATAAAGAACTTCTACAACTTAACAATAAAAATCAAATAATCCAGTTTAAAAATGGACAAATGACTTGAATAGACATTTCTGCAAAGATGATATACAAATGGGCAACAAGTATATGAAAAGATGCTTAACATCACTAATTATCAGTGAAATGCAAATCAAAACCACAATAATATATCACCTCATACCCATTAGAATGGCTACCATAAAAAAAAAAGCAAAAACAGAAATTTCTACCATTAAAAAAAAGCAATAACAAGTATTGGTTATTATGTGGATGTGGAGAAATTGGAATTTTTGTGCACTGTTGGTGGGTAAAGTGGAACAACTATGGAACACAAATTGTTTCCTCAAAAACTTAAAAAAGAAACTACCATATGAGCCAGCAATCCTACTTCTGGGTATATTTCTAAAGAATTGAAAGCAGAATCTTGAAGAGATGTTGTATCCCCATGTTCATAGAAGCACTATTCACAATGCCCAAGATGTAGAAGCAGCCCAAATGTCTATTGACAGATGAATAGATATACAAAATGTGGTTCATACATATAACAGAATATTATACAACCTTAAAAC
The DNA here is from genome assembly GCF_963924675.1 of Phocoena phocoena. Taxonomy (NCBI): domain Eukaryota; kingdom Metazoa; phylum Chordata; class Mammalia; order Artiodactyla; family Phocoenidae; genus Phocoena; species Phocoena phocoena. The sequence goes on along the minus strand of NC_089225.1, from coordinate 99,639,500 downwards.
GGAAGGAAATCCTGACACATGCTACAATAAGGATGAACCCTGAGGACATTATGCTAAGTGAAATAGGTCAGTCACAAAAAGATATATACTATATAATTCCACTTGTATGAGGTATCTAAAGTTGTTAAATTCATAGAAATTAAAAGTACAATAGGGACTTCCCTGGTGATCCAATAGTTAAGACTCCAGGCTCCCAATGCAGGAGGCCCTGGTTCAATCCCTGGTTAGGGAACTAGATCCCGCATGCCATAACTAAAGGATCCCACACACCACAGTGAAGATCCCGAGTGCTGCAACTAAGACCTAGTGCAGCAAAATAAATAAATAAATATATTTTTTAAAAAGTACAATAGAATGGTGGTTGCAAATGAAAATCAAAAGAAAGCCGGGGTAGTGATACTTATACTAGACAAAATAGATTTTTAAATAAAGACTGTTACAAGAGACAAAGAAGGACACTACATAATGATCAAGGGATCAATCCAAGAAGAAGATATAACAATTATAAATATATATGCACCCAACACAGAAGCACCTAAGTACATAAAGCAAATATTAACGGACATAAAGGGAGAAATCGACAGTAACACAATAATAGCGGGAGATTTTAACACCTCACTTACATCAATGGACAGATTATCCAGACAGAGAAATCAATAAAGAAACACTGGCCTTAAATGACACATTAGACCAGGTGAACTTAACTGATATATAGAGAGCATTCCACCCAAAAGCAACTGAATACACATTCTTTTCAAATGAACATGGAATATTCTCCAGGATAGATCACATGCTAGGCCACAAAACAAACTCAGTAAGTTTAAGATAATTGAAATCATATCAAGCGTCTTTTCCAACCACAATGCTGTAAGACTAGAAATCAACTACAAGGTAAAAATGTGCAAAAAATAAACATGTGGAGGCTAAACAATATGCTACTAAGCAACCGATGGATCACTGAAGAAATCAAATAGGAAATTAAAAAAATACTTAGAGACAAATGAAAACAAGACAAGCCAAAACCTATGGGATGCAGCAAAAGCAGTTCTAAGAGGGAAGTTTATAGTGATACAAGCTTACCTCAGGAAACAAGGAAAGTCTCAAATAAGTGACCTAACCTTACACCTGAAGGAACCAGAGAAAGAAGAACAAACAAAACCCAAAGTTAGCAGAAGGAAAGAAATCATAAAGATCAGAGCAGAAATAAATAAAATAGAGACTAAAAAAAAAAAAAAAGCTCAATGAAACTAAAAGCTGGTTCCTTGAAAAAATAAATAAAATTGATAAACCTTTAGCCACACTTACCAAGAAAAATAAGGAGTGGGCCAAAATCAATAAAATCAGAAATGAAAAAGGAGAAGTTACAGCCAACGCGACAGAAATACAAAAGATCATAAGAAACTAGTATGAACAACTATATGCCAATAATATGGACAACCTAGAAGAAGTGGAAAAATTCTTAGAAATGTATAATCTCCTAAAACTGGACTAAATAGAAAATATAAACAGACAAACTACAAGTAATGGAATTGAATCTGTAATTTAAAAACTCTCCTCCCAACAAATAAAAGTCCAGGACCAGATGGCTTAACAGGTGAATTCTACCAAACATTTAGAAAAAAGTAAATACCTATTCTTCTCAAACTATTCCAAAAATTTCAGAGGAAGGAATACTTCTGAACTCATTCTACTCATTCTGGGGTGACACCAGCACCACACTGATACCCAAACCAGACAAAGATATCACAAAAAAAGAAAATTACAGCTCAATATCACAGATGAATAGAGATGCAAAAATCCTCAACAAAATACTAGCAAACCAAATCCAACAATACATTAAAAGGATCACACATCATGATCAAGTGGGATTTATCCCAGGGATGCATGGATTTTTCAATATCTGCAAATCAATCAGTGTGATACACCATATTAACAAACTGAAGAATAAAAACCATATGATCATCTCAATAGATGCAGAAAAGCTTTAGACAATATTCAATATCCATTTATGATAAAAACTCTCCAGAAAGTGGGCACAGAGGGAACATGCCTCAATATAATAAAGGCCAGGCGTATAATAAGCCCACAGCTAACATCTTACTCAATGGTGAAAAGTTGAAGGCATATCCTCTAAGATCAGGAACAAGACAATGACACCCACTCTCACCACTTTTATTCAACATAGTGTTGGAAGTCCTAGCCACAAACATCAGAGAAGAAAAAGAAACAAAAGGAATCCAAATTGGAAAGGAAGAAGTAAAACCGTCACTGTTTGCAGATGACATGATACTTACTACACATAGAAAATCCTAAAGACACCACCAGAAAACTACTAGAGCTCATCAATGAAATCAGTAAAGTTGCAGGACACAAAATTAATATACAGAAGTTGGCTGTATTTCTATACACTAAAAATGAACTATCAAAAGAGAAATTAAGGACACGGTTCCATTTACTATCACATCAAAAATAATAAGATACCTTGGAATAAACCTACCTAAGGAGGTAAAAGACCTGTATTTGAAAACCCATACGACACTGATGAAAGAAATTGAAGATGACACAAACAGCTGGAAAGATATACCATGTTCTTGGACTGGAAAAATTATTATTGTTAAAATGGCCATACTACCAAGGCAAGCTACAGATTTAGTGCAATCCCTATCAAAATACCAATGGAGTTTTTCATAGAACTAGAACAAATCATCTTAAAATTTGTATGGAAACACAAAAGACCCCAAATAGCCAAAACAACCTTGAAAAAGAAGAAGACAGCTGGAGGAATTAGGCTCCCTGACTTCAGACTATACTACAAAGCTACAGTCATCAAAACAGTATGGTACTGGCACACAAACAGACACATAGATTAATGGAACAAAAGAGAGAGCCCACAAATAACCTATGCACTCATGGTCAATTAATCTATAACAAAGGAGGCAAGAATAGACAATGGAGAAAAGACAGTCTCTTCAATAAGTGGTGCTGAAAAAAAAAAAACACCCAGATAGCTGTATGTAAAAGAATGAAATTAGAACGTTCTCTAGCACCAAATACAAAAATAAACTCAAAATGGATTAAAGACCTAAATGAAAGACTGGAAACCATAAAACTCCTAGAAGAAAACATAGGCAGAACACTCTTTGATATAAATTGTAGCAATATTCTTTTGGATCTGTCTCCTAAAGCAGTGAAAATAAAAGTGAAAAGAAACAAATGGGATCTAATTAAATTTAAAAGCTTTTGCACAGGGCTTCCCTGGTGGCGCACTGGTTGACAGTCCGCCTACCGATGCAGGGGACACAGGTTCGTGCCCCGGTCTGGGAAGATCTTGCATGCCGCAGAGCAGCTAGGCCCGTGACCCATGGCCGCTGACCCTGCACGTCCAGAGCCTGTGCTCTGCAATGGGAGAGGCCACAACAGTGAGAGGCCTGCGTACCGCAAAAAAAAAAAAAAAAGCTTTTGCACAGCAAAGGAAACCACTGATGAAACAAAAAGGCAACCTATTGAATGGGAGAAAATATTTGCAAATGATATGACCAACAAGGGCTTAATATCCAAAATATGTAAACAGCTAATACAACTCAACATAAAAAAAAAAAAACCCAATTAAAAATGGGCAGAAGACCTGAATAGACATTTCTCCAAAGAGGACATGCAGATGTCAACAGGCACATGAAAAGATGCTCAACATTGCTAATCATCAGGGAAATGCAAATCAAAACCACCAAGAGAAATCACCTCACACCTATCAGAATGGCTATCATCAACAAGAAGACAAATAAGAAAGGTTGGTGAGGATGTGGAGAAAAGGGAACCCTTGTGCACTATGGGTGAGAATGTAAACTGGTGCAGTTAATGTGGAAAACAGTGTGAAGGTTTCTCAAAAAACTAAAAATAGAACTACCATATGACTCAGTTTTCCACTCCTGGGTATGCATCCCCCCTCCCCCCAAAAAAACCCACTAGTTCAAAAAGATACATGCACCCCAATGTCCATAGCAGCATCATTTACAATTGCTAAGATATGGAAACAACGTAAATGTCCATCAACAGATGAATGGATAAAGAAAGTATGGTATATATACACAATGGACATAAAAAGGACAAAAATTTGCTATTTGGAACAACATGGATGGACTTGGAGGGTATTATTCTAAGTGAAATAAGTCAGACAGAGAAAGACAAATACTGTATGATATCACTTATACTATGTGGAATCTAAAAAATACAACAAACTAATGAATACTAAAAAAGGAATAGACTTGCAGATGCAGAGAACAAACTAGTGGTTACCAGTGGGGAGATGAAAGGGGGGGAGGAGCTATAGGGGTAGAGAATTAAGATGTACAATGTACAAAATAAACTATAAGGATATATTGTACAAATGGGGAATATAGCCAATGTTTCATAATAACTATTAATGGAGTATACCTTTTTTTTTTTTTGGAGTATACCTCTAAAAATTGTGAGTCCCTATATTGTGCACCTGTAACATATAATTTTGTATGTCAACTATACTTCAAAAAAAAAAGTAAAATCGTGGTTACCAGGGGCGGGGGTGTGGGGAAGAGGAGTTGGTTATGGGTATAGAGTTTCAGTTTTGCAAGATGAAAAAGTTCTGGAGATCTGTTTCACAACAATACTTAAAACTACTGAACTATACGCTTAAAAATGGTTAAGATGCTAAATTTTATATTATGTATTTTTTATCATAAATAAAAACAGTGACTGTCCTGGAGCTACTCAAAGATGAGTTGAAGTCATTTACATCTAGACCTTCTAGGACTACTTCTGTTGACCTTTGTTCTGATCAAATGTAGTTCTTTAAAAAAATTCCCCTTGGAGCCAGAATACTTAAAGAGATTATAAAACCAGAGAGCTAAAGAGTGAGAATTTCACAATGGGTCTGAAATGTTCTCATTTGAAATTCCTTTCAAATTTCACAATTGGTGATTAAACACATCAAGGACTTGCTTGGCCCATATAGGTCTGGGAAGCCTTTCATTACAAAGATCTTTGCAAAGTATCAAAAGAGTTTCAGGGGCTGGGCCATCTCCTCACGCCCCACAGTCCATGGGCATCTGTAATACCTCTTCTTTCAGTCAAAGGGGTGGTTATTGTGTGTATAGACTTATACCATCTTTGGCCTTTATTCTCCCTAGAGGTTAAGACAGTCCTGCTGTTAGGTTGGGAACTCAAATACCTTTAATATTTCACAACATTCAGGCAGTCTTTAGAGTTCTGGGATTCATTGCTGTGTTAGAAGCGTCAGAACAAACCATAGCAAGAAATGCAACATGATTGCAGTTTCATTTACTCCTATTTGTGGCATCCAAGAAGCTGCTTTTCTTTTTATTAAAAATACTGTACCTTACTTTTGTTCTTCAAAGAGAAGATTCATAGCTCAAAGAGAAAGAGCTTTTAGTTAACACATTTTCTACCTAGGTATTTTTTATAACATCTAATCAAAGGGCAGACTTGTCAGAGGAGAAATTTTTTTTACTCTATCAACCGTACAGACTTGATTAAAAGGGTCCCAGGCTGCAAAGACATTTTGGAGAAAAGGAGTCCAGTTTACCTTGCCTTTGTCATACAAAGGTTGCCAAATGATAGGAGGGGGAAGAAGTTGTTTTAGAAGTGAGCCTGCAGCAGGTTGCTTGGAAGGCACAATCTCTTGAATGGCTTCCACTGGGGGCAATTTTAGCCTCATCGACTTCCCCAGGTGACGAGAGGCCCCATCTCCAAGACCTGCATCTCTTTGAAAAGATCTGAGTCACAAAAAGCTTCACAGACCACATATGGAGGAGAAGCAGGTCTTTAAATCCACTGCAAAGGATGCTCCTGTTTTCCCATTTTGCTCATAGAGCATTAATTGATAATCTCCTACCTCTGCTCTTCATCTCCCTTGATCCACTCATTCTGGGTTTTGAGGCAATGACTCACAGATGTCTGGAATGATAAGGATGGGGCTCTGGGCTCTGACTTCTGAGCAGCGCCTGGAGAGAAAGACAGGAGAGAAGGACTCCTAGGACTCAAACTGAAAGCCTTTTCCTCCCTGTTTCCGAAGGAACCCCCTGGGCTCCCGGCCCCCCCTTAGCTGTTCCTTGGTTTTTAAAAGAAGTCTGAGAAGAAGAAAAGAGTAAAGAAAAAATAATGAATAAAAGAGCTGCATTCAAGATCATTTTATCCAATCCCTCAAAGCTAAAGTGCTTAATGAGACCTTCAAAAATATAAGCAGTATTAGTGCTATTCTTATAAGAATGATGCCAATATGCAGTCTGTCTCTAGATTAACAACAGAAATGAACATTTTCAAAGATCACAAAGGAAAGCAGCATAACAAAGAGCTGAATTCCTATCATTGAGCTTCAACAATTTTCATATATGTGACAATCTTACTTCTTTCCCCCACTTTTGAATGTATTTATTTATCTTTATGTTTGCTTGAGTATATTAAAGTAAATTCAATATATCATGCTCTTTTCCTATAATAATTCAGGATACATTTATAGCAGATAAGAACATTTTCCCTAACCCCACTGCTATTACTATAACAAACAAAATCAACAATAATTCCTTCATATTGCCTAATAAGTTCTGGAGCGCCACCTCACCTGCACAGGTTCATTGGCCGGTGAAGGAACAGAGGAAGCCAGGACACAACACACCTGTGTGACACCCTATTCTTCCGTACCCCTTCTCCCTTCAGACCCTTCCCAGGTAGGGCTAGTTTTACCTGCACTCCTCATGAGTCCATCTCTTTTCCAGGGTGGTACTCACCCTCCCACTTCCTTAGAGCCATGAAAGCACAGCGGCTCAGGGGAACGTTTGCACGCATGCACACCTGCACACACACGTGTGAGGACTGGAAAATACATTGGTTTCGGTTTAACAGGTGTATGTTACTCCACATTATCCAATTAACCTATTGTTCCCTAGAGCTATATTCATGGCTCCATGTGAATGAATGGTGGTCCAGTTAAAACAAATAATGGGAAATGAAATACCTTCTCTAATGGTAGGTGCAATATTTTATGCTCCGGATTTATAAGCATCCTCCTCTCCATTTTTCTTGATTAACAGCAAAAGAATAAACTTAATTTTGCCAACAACTCAGTCACCTCTCTTGCACTTTAAAAATCACCTTTTATGGGGGTAACCACTCAGTCACGTCGGGACTGTGGTTCTCTTCCTCTTCCGCTTCCTTTCACCCTGAATGGCATCCGGGTTCAAGGAAGGCAGAGGCAGGAGGGGGGGAGGAGCAAGCGGGTCCTTCGTGGCCCCTGCTCAGATGACTGTCAACCTTCCTTGCTCCCTGCTGCACTTAATGCCGTGCTGCCGGGACTTCCGCTCTCAGGTCCACCCGCCCCCTCCCCCTCCCAACCAGGATCTGCCTCTGAACTCTCTCGGACACTTCCGCTCCCCACTCAGGGCTTTGGAAGTTTCACGTGCTCTCCTGGAGCGCTCTGGAGCAACACGGAACTGCGTGGTGGGATGAGCTGTGTGAGTCTCTCTGCACCGATCTGCCCTACCACTGTTGTTACTCCCTTCTCTGGGCCTTTAGGGTTTGGAATCTCCCCAGGATACATTCTGAACATGAGACACAAACCTTCATGCTCTGGAATCCCCTAAAGCATATCTATGAGTTCCTATTACCTCCCCCTCCAGTTTGTACTTCAAGAGGGGTTCAACAAGAAAAGCTTTTGCAAATGTGTCTGAACATTCTTTTCCTGCCCTCCCTCCCTTTCAGAGCTTATCCCCACATCTTAACTTGGGTTCCCCCAGAAGCAGACCCTGAGGTAAGAGGTGATCCCAAGGAAACACCAATAGGGGAGTAGGAACAGGAAGCAGGGAAGGAAACACACCCACTAAGGGGTGCACTGCCAATCCGGCCATCACTGAGAGCAAAGAGAGAACACGTGCCTCAGAATTAACTCACCTGAGGGGGGAGGGAGCTGGGACACACCGACCCCCATTAGTCAGTGGTGGAGGGCTGCTGCAGGAGAAAATTGTCAGGAAAATAAATACAGGTGCTGGCAGTCCCTGTGACAAGAAATCTGCTTTTACATTATTTTAAATTTTTTTTTTTTTTTTTTTTTGCGTTACGCGGGCCTCTCACTGTTGTGGCCTCTCCCGTTGTGGAGCACAGGCTCCGGATGCGCAGTATCAGCGGCCATGGCTCACGGACCCAGCCGCTCCATGGCATGTGGGATCCTCCCGGACCGGGGCACGAACCCGTGTCCTCTGCATCGGCAGGCGGCCTCTCAACCACTGCGCCACCAGGGAAGCCCCTATTTTATATTTTATGGTAAAGTTTCCGAACTGGTGTACTGCAGCCCACTGGAGGACCATAAAGGACCGGGAGATACTGAGCCTCTCAACCGTCTTGGCAGCTAAGTGGGGCCTGGGACAGCTGCAATCTAAGGGCCAGTCACCAACTGCGAGCAGCCTTTTTGGGGCTGCAGAGCTGCTGTGGTCAAGAGAATAATGGCCCCTAAAGATGTTCACATCCTCATCCCAAGATTAGTGTCCTTACAAGGGAGACACAGGCGGGTCAGAGTCAGAGTGAAAGGGGATGTGATCTCAGAGTGATGTGGCCACGAGCCAAGGAATGCAGGCAGCATCTAGAAGCTGGAATAGGCAAGGAAACACATTTCCCCCTAGAGGCTTCAGAAGGAACACAGCTTTTGATATTAGCTAAATTTGCCAGATGGTCCTGGGTAAGCAAGTTGGACCTTTGTGTTCTGTATTAGCACCTTCATCATAAAATGGGAGTAGAAAAACAAAGGCATTGCAAAATACTGCTGCAAGATCTGCAAATCTAAGAGCATAAAAGCCATTTTCAAATTTCTTATATAAAAAATGTTGACACAAGAGTTTGTGAGTTTCTTACCTGTCTCCCATCTTGTTTAGACTTGATTCTGTTTAGCTCTGGTATGTAGACACTTGATCGGCCTTAGTGACTGTCAGCTGACACAAAATCCAACCGTAGTACCAATCAATCTTCCAGCTGGTATAAGCTCTGGGGCATTAAACACTTCACAGGTCCGCATAAGTAATGACAAATACACAGGATTATGAACAGCTGGAGCCTCCGGCTTTTCTCTTTTGGTGGTACCTCCAATAATTACACTTACAAAGAGCTGAAAATTTTAAAATGCAACTTCTAATAGTCCCTGGGAGGAGCAACAGACATGTATTTTCTTGCATAAACTACAGTTTAAGCAGCAAAACACAGAGTAGTCACAAAGTATTGAAACATCAAAAGTCCAGTGAAACAAGAAAACCTCTGAGGAAATGCAATGAATTTATTATATGAAGTATAAAATTGACCTAATTATTCTTTTTTTAACTGATATCTCACTGAAACAAAATTAAAACAAGCAATAGGTAGAGGAATGGTTTCAATACTTACAATGACATTCTTGAGGAGAAAAAAATTCTTCTTTTCTAAAAAATTTATTCATTCATAAACATGAAAGTTAACAGACCAAAAGCACTCTCCTGGGTGATAAAATGTGTTCTTAAATAAAAAACGCAAATGTCAAAGGCTAAGTAATGCTTAATATGATGTGAAGTCATCAGCTAATAGTATTTTGTAAATTATATTTTTTGAGGACAATGGCCTACAAAAATTCTGAGAACTGGCTTTGTGGAATTAATCCAAAATATAGAAAAGACTATATGATGAAATTTTTTTGAAATTTTTTTTTTTTTTTTGCAGTACACGGGCCTCTCACTGCCGTGGCCTCTCCCATTGCGGAGCACAGGCTCCGGACGTGCAGGCTCAGTGGCCATGGCTCACGGGCCCAGCCACTCCGCGGCATGTGGGATCTTCCCAGACCGGGGCATGAACCCGTGTCCCCTGCATCAGCAGGCGGACTCTCAACCACTGCGCCACCAGGGATGCCCTATATGATGAAAATTTTAATTGCCACATGATTTGTAGTAGCCAAATATTTTACCCAAATATCCATTGATGGAAGAATGCTTAAGGAAATTATGGTAGAGTAGTTGGATAAAAAGTTAATCAGCCATTACAAATCATTTCTTTATCCAAAAATATTTATTGAGTGTCTACTATAGGCTGGGTACTATTCTAGGTGTTGGGGATATGCAAGGGAAGAAAACACAAAAATCCCTACCTCCATAGGCTTACATGAATATGAGGAGGGATACACAGTAAATAAATCGGTAAATTTAATACATGGCATGTGTATGCAGGGCTGGCTTCATGGGCTTGCGACAGGGCCCTGTTCTTATCAGGGCCTCCCTCTTGTTTTAATGCTCTGCTGGCAACCTTCTTAAAATTCTTAATAAGTTTTAAACAAGTTTCCCGCATTTTCAATTTGCACTGGACCCCACCAATTAAGCATAAGTGGGACATCAGGTGGGGAGGAGACTGAAATTTTTTAGATCAGATGGTCAGAATAAGCATCCCTGATGTGATATTTGAGCAAGAAAATGAAAGGTGTCATGGTTACAAAAATTATTATAATTATGGGAAAATGCTTATTATATATTTGTTAAATTAATGATTGTTATTGAGTAAAAAATATAAGCTTGGGGTTTTTGGATTCAGGACAAAAGCCTTGGAACATGCTTCCTTACCCTCTCTCTGCACACCAGCAAATCCTGTCAGCCTCAACTTCACATATGGAATCCAACCAGTCTCATCCAATCCAAGCACCTTTCTCTGTGTTTTGTTAACTGGAGCCACCTACCCAGGTTTCCTGCTTCTTAACTTGTCCCCTCTAAGCTATTCTTCACACAGCACTAACAGTGATTCTTTTCAGACCTAAATCGATTATGTACCTCTCTGCTCTAAACCCTTCAATGGCTTCTCATTTTACTCTAATTAAAAATTTAAAAAACCATTAAAATGATCTTCAAGTCCCTATACGATCAGCCCTGCCCTGACCCCCTCTGTGGCCCCATCTCCTGTCGTTTCCCCTAGCTCACTCTGCTTCTGCCATTGGCTTCCTTGCTGTTCCTGGAACACATCGACTATGCTCCTACCTCAGGACCTTTGCACAGGTTGTTCACTTTGCTTAGGGCATTCTTCCCTTGAAGAGCCACATGGCTCTGTCCCTCACTTCCTTAAGGTCTTTGCTCACATGTTACTTTATTAGATGGGCCTTCCTGGCCACCTTATTTAAAAAAGCAAACCATCCGTTCACACCCCAATACTCCCTGTCTTCCTATCCTACTATATTTTTCTTCGTAGGACTTTAGACTTATTATCATATTATTTATTCATTAATTTTTTATATCACTCACATACACATACAATTGAATATAAGCTTCATGAGGACAAGCATTTTGTTCTGTCATTGTCTGTTTAATATCACCAACCTCAAAAACAGTCTGGCACATAGTAGACGCCATAAATAGTAATTTGAATGAATAAATCAAATTAAAGTGAAGCAAGTACAGGCATTATTGTTACAACTATGTAAAAACATTTGCTAATAAGAATAAGTTCAGTGATAGTAATAGCTATGCCGAAGTGTTGGGTTATAGGAGATTTAAAAATTCTCTTTTCTGAATTTTCTTTAAAGTAGTTGCACTGTTTCTATACACATTTAAAAATCACCATGATCTGCACATTGTAATAAGTATTAATGCAATATCAACTACTAAATGAGATGTCTTTGGAAGGTTTTTTCAGCTTTGCTTAATGGATTTTACTTGAAGTGATTTTACTTGAAGTGATACAAATGTATAGTGAGCAGATATTATTATTTATTTATTTATTATTATAATAAATAATATAATATTATTATATTACATTATATTATTATTATTATATTACATTATTATTATAATGTATAGTGAGCAGATAATTATTATTTATTTATTTATTTATTTATTTATGTTTGGCTGCATTGGGTCTTCGGTGCTGCGTGCAGGCTTTCTCTAGTTGCCTCGAGGGGGGGCTACTCTTCGTCGCGGTGCGCAGGCTTCTCATTGCGGTGGCTTCTCTTGTTGCGGAGCACGGGCTCTAGGTGCGCAGGCTTCAGTAGTTGTGGCTCACGGGCTCTAGAGCACAGACTCAGTAGTTGTGGTGCACCCGCTTAGTTGCTCCGCGGCATGTGGGATCTTCCCGGACCAGGGCTCGAACCCGTGTCCCCTGCATTGGCAGGGGGATTCTTAACCACTGAGCCACCAGGGAAGCCCAGACCAGATAAGTCTTAATCCAGGGAATTTTAGTGGCTTGTGATTGCAAATCCCCATAAACTGACCACGTTTAAAAAAAAAAAAAAAAACTTTAATTCTAGAAGAGTTTTAGATTTACAGAAAAATTGCAAAGATAGCACAGAGAATTCCCATCTCCTCCACCCTGTTCTGCCTATTAATAACATCTTTCATTAATATGCCACATTTATCGTAACTTATGAACCAACATTGATACATGATTATTCACTCAAGTCCATGCCTTATTCAGACTTCCTCAGTCTTTACCTAATGTCTCTTTCTTGGTTCCAGTCTCCCCTCCAGGATGTCATATCACATTTAGTCATCCTATCTACTTAGGCTGTGACAGTTTCTCAGACTTTCCCTCTTTGATGATGTTGACAGTTTTGAGGGGTACTTGTTAGCTGTTTTGTAGAATGTCCTTCTATTGGGATTTGCCTTGTGTTTTATCCCATGATTAGATGGCTGTGGGTTTTTGAGAGGAATATCACAGAAAGTGTCATTCTTAACACATCATATCAAGGGTATGTGTGATCAACTGGAGTTATGGAGTTATCACTGTTGATGTTAACTTTGATCATCTGGTCAAGATAGGTTTTGTTCTGAATTATTTTTATTTACCAGTAAAGAAATAATAATCTCCGTAGAATAAGCATCTTATGAACCACTGCAATTTAGGCCTGTTTGGGTAGCTTCTTTTTTAACATTTTTATGGTACTTACCATGCACTAAGAACTGTTTGAAGCTTAACATCTATCAGCTCATTTTAACTCCACAACAACCCTATGAAGTAGATACTACTCTCCCATTTCACAGAGGAGAAAACTGAGGCAACAGAAAAGTTAAGCAACTCGTCCAGGTATTGCACAGCTAGTGTCACAGGCAGCGTGGCAGCAGAGTACTTGTTAACCATCAGACCGCACTGCCTCTACATGATGAGCCAGAACTTATTGCCATAAACAGAGCACATTAATTCTTTTTTCATTTGCTCTTTATTTATTTTACTGAAGTATATTTGATGTACAGTATTATAAGTTACAGATGTTCAATAGTGATTCACAATTTTTAAAGTTTATACATCTTTTATAATATTTACAGTTTTATTGTAAAATAGTGGCTATATTCCCCATGTTATACAATATATTCTTGTAGCTTATTTTATACATAATAGTTTATACCTCTTAATTCCCTACCCCTACCTTGCCCCATTGTTAACCACTAGTTTGTTTTCTATATCTGTGAGTCTGTTTCTTTTTTGTCATATTCGTTTGTTGTATTTTTTTTTTTTTTTTTGCGGTACGCGTGCCTCTCACTGTTGTGGCCTCTCCCGTTTGCGGAGCACAGGCTCTGGACGCGCAGGCTCAACGACCATGGCTCACGGGCCCAGCCGCTCCGCGGCATGTGGGATCTTCCCGGACCGGGGCACGAACCCGTGTCCCTGCATCGGCAGGCGGACTCTCAACCACTGTGCCACCAGGGAAGCCCTGTTTGTTGTATTTTTTAGATTCCACATGGTATAAGTGATATCATACAGTATTTGTCTTTTTCTGACTTATTTCACTTAGAATAGTACTCTCGAAGTCCATCCATGTTGTTGCAAATGGCAAAAATTTCATCCTTTTTTATGGCTGAGTAGTATTCCATCATATATATATGATGGATATTCCATCATATATATATATATATATATCACAGCTCCTTTCTCCATTCACCTGTTGATGAACTTAGGTTGCTCCCATAGCTTGACAATTATGAATAATGCTGCTATGAACATTGGGGTACAAGTACCTTTTTGAAATATGTTTTTGTTTTTTTGGATATATACCCAGGAGTGGAATTCCTGGGTCATATGGTAGTTCTATTGCATTAATTCTTTAAAAAGTTTTATCTTTGCAGTATATAGTAGTGAGCTCCAGCTCCTAAAGTAACCTCTTAATTGCCATGCTTTCTCTTGATGAAGACAATTCCAATCCCAGCCAACCCAGCACTCCCACAGGCCCTCCTGCCATGGCCCTGACGTGGAGCGTCCAGTTGTCTACAGAATTAAGCCCAGCCCTGCTACCATGGTTCTGAGCTTTCCTGGATGGCAAGTCACTGCTGAAGCAGGCTACTTACCACATCCTCCACACACCTGCTTTCCCTCCTGCTGCCTTGAATGTCTTTCTCTCATCATCTTCCTAAATCCCCAATATACTGTCTGTGAATCTGTGCAAACTTCCCACATTCCATGGCAGAAATAACTTCTCTCTCTTCTTTATTCCCACCAGAGCCTTATCCCTGGAGTACAGACTTGCTTCCTTCTGCCTCCCAGTTTTGCACACATGATTAATATCCTCTACTAAATTCTTGGTTTCTGGAGGCCAGGTTACCTTATCACACAGCAATAATGCCTTCCAGAATAGGACCTGAATAAATGTCAGATTGAATCAACCCAGTTTCTACTTGAAAATGTCAGCTGTTTGATTGACTCATTTACTACCTGCTTCTGAGTGGCATTTTCTGTCTATACAACTATTCTTTCAACATTACCAATGAGATTTCACTTTATCTTCATGTTTTATACAGAGCTTTATTACAGCTGACAGATCAATAATGTGTGGTGAGGTTCATAGGTCAGGCCTCCTCCTGGCCTTTCTGGGGAGATGCTACCTGTATCTCTATCTTTGAAATAATGGAAGAGTTTGACCACTCTGTCACTATCAGCTGTGTCACCTTGGGCTGGTTACAAGAATCCTCTGGGCCTCTCTCACAGGGCGTTAGAGAGGATTATTGAGATCAGAAATAGAAAATCCTAACATAAACAGTAATGAGTGTTAACAGGGGCTGGGGACTCTTCTGTGTGTGTTATATGTACAGCATGTTCACTCTTCACAACAGACTTACGAGGTAACTATTCTCATCCCCATCTTACAGTTTGGGAAACTGAGGTACAGAGAAGCTAACTAGCAATCCAATGCTACAGAGAGGGTAAGGAGCAGATCTCGAACTCAGACTCAGAGCAGTCAATCCCCCCTCTCTGTGAACATCTGTTCCCCACTAAGTCCTTTGTGAAACAGCTGTCCCCAAAACTTACACATTCGTTGTATTTAGATGGTAGATGGAGGGAATGTATACAAGAGATTACCTGAAACCTCTGCTGTCTCCCATTTACTGAGGTCCTCAAAAAGAAAACGATTCAGCAAATATTGAGCGTCTAACATATTCAAGGCATGAGCAGGATTCTTGCAAAGCCAATTCAAATCCTAACGTAAATATTGAGTTCCTTGTTACTGACTTAAGATCTCTTTCAACACACCCTTCACCAAGGGTGAAGAAACCTAATTCCTACTTGAATGTAGAAACCTAATTCCTACTTGAATGACCAAACTTCACTACCCACTGCTAAGGGCAATACTATGAGCACCAGGCCTTACAGTCTGTTAAGGTCGATGCCTGTGGCCTGTGTCACGCAAACTCACACTCTTCACGAATGGCCCCTCCTTCCACTGATGGAAACTCCACCTGACACCTTGTGAGTCCTAAAAGTGAGGAACTGGTCCTAGGATATAAAATAATTGGAGATGCTGGCTAACGTACTAGCCAGACACAGAGTAAATTCCAGCATTGTTAACCAAATTCTGGTAATTGTTTAAGACCCCATCAACAGAATGTATTGTATTATCAACAGAAACCAAACCTGGACCTCTCAAAGGGTCCATGGTATCTAAGTGACGGTGAGCCATGGAAGAAATGCCCATAACTACTAAATAATTACTTTGACTGGTAACACTCACTTTGTGCCGTTAAGAGTTGGGAGATGTTTCTGCTGTTGGTTTCATGTTAGCCAAACCAGTGACTTTGGTGTAGATCCTCAACCAGGGGTGATTGTGCCCCGAGGGGACATTTTTGGCTGTCACCACTAGGGAGGGCTGCTACTAACATCAAGTTCGTGGAGGCAAGGGATGCTGCAGAACATCTGACAATGCACATGACAGCACCTCCAGCAAAAAATTCTCCGGCTCAAAAGGTCAACAGGGCTGAGGTTTTGAGAAACCCTGGTGTGGCCCGGTGTTCCATCTCTCAATTCCTCCATTCAATGGTGAGAATGCATACTAGAGTGAAATTTCAAAATCTTAAATGTCTTGCCCAAACGCACACCACATGCAAATATGCAGACCTTCAGAACACTTTCAGTCCTCTTTGGCATGGAGGTTGCACATGTCCTAGGAACTGGGTGGGTGGGACATGAATGCACACCAGTCCTTCCTGTCTCTGAACTTCTCTCCTCTCCATGCCCTGCTTAAAATTTTTTCCTATATCAGCATTATCTCTCTTCTCAGCACAGAGTTACTCAGGACTTAAAGTAGAAGAACCAGTTTCAAATTTTGCCTAAAATGCAGTTCCAAGCTCTTCACAATCAAACAGCTAAAGGAGGGAAAGAGAAGGGAGGACAGGAAGAGAAGGAAAGGAACTTAACTCCCTCCAGGTTAGTTTGGTTTGTGAAACTTTGTAATACTCCAAGGCCAGACTAGGGCCTTCTTCTGATGTCCCATCACCCTGCCCTCTACTCATCACAGTCTCCGCACAAAATGATATACTTTAAACAAAAAGTATCACCCTAAACCGCATTTATAAGATGTGAAACAAGGAAATGGAAAGCTCGTGGTTTTTAATGAGCTTCACCTAAGGTCTCTCAAACTTAAGACATCAATCACATTCACTGTTCACATACAGTAAAAAGTACATTTATTTTCAAATGTCATAGAAACCTAATAGTTATTTATGACAATTCCTCCTCTGGTCTGTACATTAGTGGTTTACTGGTATCTTTCTTTCCTTCTTTCTCTTCCTTCAGCTTGATTCCCATTCATTCACCCTTTCCACCAATATCCCCTGGGTTATCTTGCTGTCTTCTGCAGAGAATCCAGATAGAAAGTGGGAACATTCCCATCTCATGGGGCCCCAGAAAGCCGTCCTCTTTCTCTTCCTTTTTGGGGCTGGGGAGGCTCATCTCTTCCTAGGGTGAGGACCAACCTGGAGAAACAGGGGAACAGAACTTTCTTACTAGGAATATCTAAACATCACCTCTCAGATAGTCCCCAAACACACCACTCCTGTACCCTACTGAGTGTTCCTTCAAGAAGCGTTACTTCTTGCTAAGCTACTCACATGGCTTCTCTTGGTTTTAATAAAATCAAGAAGATCTGTCTCATGTTACTCACGGAGCTTCCAGCTCTCTACATTTGTGTATTAAAAGTTTAAGTGGACCAAGGGGGTGAGTGATGCCAGGGACTAGATGTAAGCTGGACTGAAATTCTGTGAACCGCTTTGACAATAACATTTCCCCTCTCTGGCTCTGGAACCGCATGCGCACCCACGAAGTACTGATAGCTACCACCATCCCGTACAGTCAGCGTCGGGAAATCAGCAAGATCTGGCTATGAGTTTGCGTTTTCATGCCTCCTTAAGACTCAGGAAGCAATATTTCGGGGGGTGGGGGCAAACACACTGTTCAGCTCGAAAATTTCCTCTAGATGGTGAAAGGAAAATGCCATCCGTCGGCTTCCACCCCGAGAAGAACGAGGCAGGGCTGCCTGGGCTTTGCTAATAAAAGCGGAAAGTGTAAATGGCTTGGTGGTGACTGGCTTTAGCCCCTGGCCGGAGAAATGAGATCACGATTTTCACAAAGGACAAGAACCGCCGCTGCCGCCACCGCTGGGGCTGCTGCTTCCCCTCCCTGCGCGGGTCCCGCATTACATCACCGGTGAGCTCCTGCGGGTGGGGGGAGAGAAGGCTTTGCCAGGGACTCAGCCCCAGACCAAGGAGGATAAACACGGAATAACAAGGATACGGGGCGGGGGGGGGGGGGGGGGGGGGGTGGGAAGGGAGAAGGAGAAGGAAAAAGCAGGACCAGGTTTCCTACCACGACCCTGAACGTGTGTGTGGGGTGGGGTGTTGCACGGGCACCGACTCCTTAAAGCAGCCGCACCCCAAATTCCGTTCCCGCATCGCACACCCCACCCTCCTTCAACTCCCAAGTCCAACAAAAACCGACATCCAAAGCGGCCTGGGAAGTCGCCTTAAGAGGCCCAAGGGGGACGGCAGAGAGGCTCCCGGGGACTGGGAGGGACCACGACGCCCGCGCCTCCTTGGGGGAGTGGGGGGAAGGCGGTCGCCGCTGCGCCCCCGCCCGGCCCAGCCAGCGGTGCCTCCCCCGCCAGGCAACAGCGGCCAGAGGCGGGAGGCAGAAGCGCCTCCTCCGTGCCAGGAGCCGAGACGGCGGCGCAGGGGGAGGAAGGCGCCTCTCCTTACCCCCGATGAGGGGCGGGTCGTGCCATGGCAGCGCCGGCGAGCCACAGCGGCGGCGGCGAGCGGAGCCCAACCAGCAGCCCCCGGAGCTCGACAGTGGCCCGGGACGCCACGGCGGGAGCCCGGGACGTGGGAGCCAGGAGCGCATCGGTGACGGTCCCCGGCCTCCCTCCGCTTGAGGACTACGAGTGCAAAATCTGCTACAACTACTTCGACGCAGACCGGCGCGCGCCCAAGCTGCTGGCGTGCCTGCACACCTTCTGCCAGGAGTGCCTGAGCCGGCTGCAGCTCCGCGCCGCCGCCGCCGCCACCATCGCGCCCGAGCGCCCGCTGCGCCCGCCGCCCTGGCACGGGCCGCCCAGCGCCATCGCTTGCCCCGTGTGCCGCCACCGCACGCCGCTGCCGGACAGCCGCGTGTACGGCCTTCCCAATAACACCAAGCTCGCCGAGGCCTTCCCGCTGGCCCTACGCGCCGCGCACGACCCGCTGCCCCAGGACCGCCTCCTGCCGCTGCCCGCACGCCACCCAGCGCCCGCCGCGGCCCCGTCGCCCGCCCCGGCCCCGCCGCGGCCGCCGGCGGCCGCCGAGGACGCGGCCCGAGGACCAAGCTCCAGCGCCGGCCTGAGCGCCCCGGGCTCCTACGAGAGCTGCCAGAACTGCAAGCGCGCCGCGCTCACCGCGGGCTGCGTGTGCGTCGTCTTCTCCTTCCTCTCCATGGTGGTGCTGCTCTTCACCGGCCTCATCTTCGTCAACCACTACGGGGGCGGCGGGCCCCCCCCGGGGGGCGGGACGTCCCCTGATGCGGCCCCGGCAGCCGGTTTGCCCTTGCCTTCGCCCGTGGGGCCCATCTGCCTGTCGGTGGCCAGCATCCTGGCGCTCTTCTCGGTCGTCGTCACTTGGGTTATCTGCTGGCTCAAGTACCGGCCCGAGGGCGCGGCCACGGGCTCGGCTGGGGGCGGCGGCGGCGGCGGCCCGAGGGCGCGGGCGGCGGCGGAGGCGGGCGGCGCGCGGAGGAGCGACACGTAGTGGGGCCACACGCCTGGCCTCCCTCCCATATCTCCAGCGCGGTCCGAGAGGAGGGGGCCTCTGGCCCGGTGCGCTTGAGCTTCTCCGCCCTCTGCGGAGGGCGGCCCCCGGCCGCTCACCCCCTCACCGCCCGGTCACGGCAGAGCTTCGGTTTTCCGCGTCTCTGGCCTTTCAAGTCCACGCTTCCGCGCTGGGCCAGAGAAGGAAACCGAGGAGGCGGGGATGCTGGTGGCAGTCCCATCTCCCTGGACTGTGCAAGGTCAACTTCCGCTTCATGCACCACCCTCACCCTCGCCAGAGTGCACAGCCATCCCTTCCTGGGGTCCGAGGATTTGCAAGAAGAGGAGGAAGGAGCAGTGGGATGCCCGCTGCCCCGCCTGGAAGATGGTTTTCTGGCTGCTGTGACTTGAGAGTTTCTTTAAGGGTATAGGTGCTAGCTCACGTCTGCAGCAGTTGTGAATGGACCTGAATTGTCCAGAGGAAGCATGAATGAGATGTAAACGTGAACGGTTTCTCTGCTTCCTGGAGGCCATGGCGAGTGAGTGAGCCGGAGCGCTGAGAGTGACGTTCAACCCCCGGGGGCACGGCGCTGGCCGGAGTTGGGAGGCTGCACCGACCAACAGTCCGCATAAGTGCGTGATTGGGCAGGTGCTCAACGCGCGTGCGCGCTCACATCTGCCGCTGGAGTCTTCGGAGCACAGGAAGGGTGGCGCGCACATGGCGGTGGATCCGTCTGCTAGCGGCCCGACAGAGTCCAGAAGTTCCATCTCCTGGAAACTTGTGATTGTTTTATTCACGGTGTTGCTACCAGGAAGTCATTTCATCTTCTGTGACTGGGCTCAGGGAGCTTAACGAGCCCGTTCTCTCTTCTCTTCTCAAAGCTGACTTACTGTTGCCCCCACCTGGAAGATACTGAAAGCTATTCACGCGGAATAGAAACTGTAGGCTTCCCCTGCCTTTTTTCTTAATTTCATTTTTAAAGTAATTTATTTTAGAATATATAAATCTGGAAATTTTGTGCATTAAGATTTCTGGAAAAGTTGTTTGATAAGCAGTAATATTTCTCCCGTACCTCTAGTCCAAATACATTTCAAAAGTAGGGGCGACAGTAAAGGCGTGTTGGTAATTGATTCAAGATTTTATACTGTGAAACAACTGACTTTCAATTATCTGATCAAATAGAAAATACTGCTCAAAAAATGAAACTGACAAATCAACTGACAGGTCTTTCATCCTTTGATTACAAATATATATTATGCTTATCAGAAAAATATTATTTTGAATTCACCTGTTTGATATTATTAGAAATCACTGAAATGTTCACATCTGATCACATTAGATGAAAAAGAATACGTACCTATCCGATTTTGTAACTAAAAAGACGAATTGAGAGTGTATGTTGCAGGTGGATTAGATGTTTTATAAAGAAAAAAACCCTGAATTGTTCCAAATGTATTTTATATGAAAACATTCTTTATTCCATCTTTTGAAATTTGGAATAAGACAAAGTTTTCATGCCTAAAAATCACAGAAGCTACTGAGGGTATGCTGTTATTCCTCATGTATTTATGCAAGCTGTCTGCATGATATCTTGACACTATTAACCAAACTTGAATGGAGCATTTGTATCTATCATAGAGTGAAGTAATTTATGGGCCACTGATAAGTGGTATGGCTGCAATTTAAGAATTGCAATATGGTATGTTTTGTGTCTGCACTGACAATAAAAACAAGAAGCATTTATAGAAAAAATCTGTTTTCATGAAACTTATTTCATGGGGAAATTGCTCTGAGTTATTTTGGTGGGACTTCTTTTCCTGAAATACACATCCTTATCCAAATTCTATCAATAATTTCACATTTTGAATAGGCCTGAGAGAGCAATAACTCACATGTGGGAGTACCCTGCAAAGGCATTTCATGGAATTACTTCTAGGGTTTAACGGAACTCCTGAAGGCCAAGGGAGATCTGTTGTATTTTAAAGACTTACCCAATCCACTACTATAACGTTCCCCTAAAAGTAAACTCTGTTGTCAGATTTTGTTCTCGGTTTCTGCAAAATGCTTTCAGTTTCCTTATACTAAGACTCACACTTCAGAGATTGGTTTTAATTTACTTTTACCTCCAACAAATAACTTGTGTTATTTTTATTTCTGTATTCATTTTAATCTTGTATCCTTTGTTTACCTCCAGTGCCGAGATTCTGCTAGTATTCACAACTGTTTAGTTGTACAAGTGCAGTTACACATATATATGTGTAGTTACCAGAATGTACATGCTAGTAACAGAACTTGGCTTTGTGGATGTAACCATGTGTACATGTGGGCACACACACGTGTTTGCTATTTCATTCCCTTAAATTGGCAACCTAGAAGTTTGTCTAAAGTTACCTGGGGACCAGCTTGCTTCTTATAGAGTTTATTTATGTTCCACAGAGGAAGGTACAACAATGACATAAACTGAATTATTCCTCATAAATGAGAAAGAGATCTTTTGAATTGCCTGAGTCACAACACAGGCCACATTTTGCTTCTTTCATAGGTTGCAGGTGTAAATCTCTTGTAATGAGAAATTTGAATAGTTCAAAATCAAATATATATAATTAGTAGCTCAGTACCTGACCATGGAGAGATTATTTTTTCTTGGCTAACTTTGTTTTATTGCTAATTTCTGACTTCTTTATCAGGAATTGAATATCAGGATGAGGCGATGGAAAACATTTTTCCGATTTCTAGTGGTTTTCTGGCATTCAGCTGTTCCCCCATTTTGCAGATGTGATTTCACCATTCCTGCATCGCGTGGAAAGTCCTGGTATACCAGCATCTTAGAGCATGAATTTAGCAGACACTGTTTAAATGACCAGTGAATTGTCTGGAGGGCTCCTGTGACAGTGGAGTACTTTTCTCTCTTCTCATGGAAATTCTCATCTTCTGGGAAGAGCTTGACTCAACCCTGGGCACATCTCCAGCTCTTGAGTATGAATCACTAGTAAAATCACTGCAAAAAGCCCGACCTTGTCTGGCCTGAATACCTGCTCAAGAACTCGTGGTTTCCATGGCCCAGATTCTGCTTGGGTTCTGAGACTGCTGGTTAGAATTATCTTGAGGCTTCTATAGAATCTAAATTTCCAGTGAAAGAAACTCATCTTGTCGGTGATTGATAGATTAAATACTTGGCCTCTAAATGTAATATGTTTTGGTGAACAGTGTCCACATCCATAAAGAACCTTGGTTTGGGTTCTAAAGACCAGTAATCTCACCCAGGAGGTATGAGTCTGAATAATGGCTCTCTCCTTTCTTGGAAGGACCTTGGCAAGTTATTTAACCTCTTTGAGCCTCGGGCTTCTCATCTGCAAAATGGGAACAAAAGGAATCAGCCCTGCTTTCCTTTTGGGGTTGGCAGGCATAAGGATTTGTATACATAGGAGGGTATATGGGTGAAAATGCTTTGGAAACAAGCCCCATGTGGATATTTAGTTTTGTTTTCATTCAGGTTTGCAAGGGTCTAATATCACCTCCTCAGAGAGGTTTGCCCTCACCACTCTATCCCCAAGGGAATATCTACTGAAGTTTTATTTTCTTCTTAACACTAGTATCTGCAGTGGTCTTATTTATTTGTCATATGCTTTACCTCAATCTCTTGCAACCAGAATGTAAAAACAAGGGCAGAAACCTTGTCTGGTCACCCACTCTATCCACAAAGCCTTAGCCAGTTCTTGGCATACGCTAAGTGGCAGATAACAAGTCTGTTGGCTTGGCTTAATGGGAAACCCTGGACTGAATGTTAAGTGACTTGGCTCCCTTTTCTCACACTTCCCCTCAATAACTCCTGAGACCCTGGGGGACTTAGGTAAACAACTGCTTTCCCCCGACTTCATAAGGAATTTCGAAAGGTGAAAAAATATACCAAAAAGCACCTTGAGTTATAAGAAAAATCAGTTCTATTACAGCAAAAGTCGAACGGCAGTGTAGTCAGTGACAGGAGACAGTGGAGAGACTAAAAGACATTTGGCCTCCATTTCCGATCATTTTCTGCATTTTAAGATTTCAAGGTATGAATCCTTTTGGCTACCTTCTTTATAAGCGCATCTGCCCCATCCCCTCCAAAGCTGGCAGCACCTACATAGTTGGGATAAGCTTACAATGCAGTGAAATTTCCCCACAACAGTGAGAGCAGGAGCTATTAAATTTCTCATTATGTGCTACTCCCTGTTTTACTAATTCTTCAATCTTTGCCACTTTAAATAAATTATCCTTCATAGACTTGCTAAATGTATCATCTCAGTAGCTGAGTAATCCCCTATTAATCTGTGATCCAACTCATCCTCTTTAATCATTTAATTCCCATTAGCTAATATTCGTATTTTAAATTTCTGTTATGATACAAAGATGATTACCTTCACGCCGTGGGCATTGAACTGCATCCCTGTTAAAGATAAATAGCATACTTCTTCCTTTGAAACAATACGTTTTTATTGTATATGTTATAGCGTAAGTTTGTGGAATATCAAATATTTACTACAGTAAATATTTATGAAATGAGTATTAGAAATGACCTTAGCCGGAGCTTGGTTCCAAGTCATGTGAATGAAGAAATTACGAGAGAGATTTTATCTATCTTTTGCTAGATCTCTTTTCATCCTGCATTTAAGAAAAGCTTGGTAATACATACCATTAGCATTGTTTCTATCCATTGATCAAACTTGCAGCTTCCTTTCTCTTACACAAAACTAAAACATGCCAAAGAGAGGCAAGTTTGCTTCTGTGATAAATTCACCATCATGCTTGATTATAAAATACATTCAGGGAAGTAAGAGTGTTCAATCTCCAAGAATATTCCTAGGAGCTCAGGAAGAATGTGCACACTTCCTTTAGAAAAAATTGTCTTTGCATGTAAAATTGGATTATCTTTGGCTTAGAAATACCACATCTCCATGGGGTGGAAGAGGGGGTAGTGCTGAAGTAGGAAGAAAGAAGGTAGAGAAGATGTGCAAAAAAGTTCTCCTAACCCCTAGTATTACAAACACACATTCCGAAATAAACGGGAGAGAAAGTGTTTAATCGCTGCAAGAAGAGAACACTTTTATTTCAGCAGTTATTTCAAGAACCATGGTAATAATTGAGTGGCTCAGCTATCTCTTACCACAATGACAGTACTCTCTATCACATGGAAATGATACTTTGATAAGATTTATATGTCTACTGTGTGTGCATTTAAAACTAGTTTCTAGTCAAACTTGGGAGGTGGAGAGCAATTGCACCTGACTTGCAGCTTGGGGCTGGGGAGGTGGGTGGGGTGGGGTGGGGAGGGGAAGGATTAACTTCAAGTTGTCAAGCAGACAGTTTTTGCTTGGAAGAAAATTTGGGACTGAACTCTGCAAGGAAAAGATTTGTCCCTAGAGTCAATTTCTTATTAAATTCACACACAGCAAACTTATTTCCTGATTGGAGCCTTAGCAGAGGTTCTCAACTCTGGCTGCAGTTTAGAATTACCTGGAGCGCTTAAGAAACAAAACAAAACAAAACAAAACGCGGAAGCACCCGTCCCGCCCCCGGGTCGAGACATTTATTTAATTGGTCTGGGAGTAGGGGTGGGGGTGGGGAGGGGAGGTGCAGCAGCAGTTTTTAAAAGGCGCCCCAGGTGATTCTACTGAGCAGCAAGATTTGAAAGCCATTATACTTCACAACGTTGTTTATTGAAATGCTGCGTTCTCCCCAATCCCACTTTAATGAACTAAACGCCGCCAGGTTTCTTAGAAAATGGGAGATTGTGGACTAATGCTTGGATTTTGGAAACGGCCATAATTTGGATAACTATTTGTTGCTCTGACTGTTCCCTCTGTCTCTACACACACACACAAACACGCACACTCAGACTGTTGACTTTGTATTCCCAGGAAAGTTAGGTAAATATTTGCCTCCTAATTGCGGGCGCTCGTGATCTTTCCTAACGTGGCGGGGATGACGGCTGCGCCTCCGCACAGTACAGGGCTTTTCCGTGGGCTCCCCTCGGTCCCTCCAAACAGGGGTGTGCTTTCCAAGTCAAAATTCAGTGACAACGTGGGGATTTGAGGGTGGATTATATGGCTAACCAAGAAAGTCTAGAGGTTAAATTAACAAAACCTCGCCAGTTGACAGCTGTGGGTGTCATCGCCCGTGACAACTTAAGGGGAAGCTGCTGGTCACCAACAGGTGTGGACATGCGAGCAGATCCAGAGCAGAGAGTAGTGTTTTAAGATATTCGCTAGGAGAGTTATTACATTCTTTCAAAAGACCCTTCCGAGTAGCCGTTCAGCGTACAAATTAATTCCACACTCTTGGATCCAGGTGTAAAGGGATTTGCGCTGAGACCCAGCGGCCAGCGATGGGAGGAGGGGGATCACCTCGATTTCTGTGCGTTTTAACGCGGACGCCCGAGGTAGCTCGTAGCTGAGCTCAAGGACCATCGGGGGGAAAGTGCGGGCGCGGGGACCGCCGAGGGCAGCCACCGCGACAGGTCCCCGGGGAGGCTCCTCGGGCGGGTGGGGTGGAATCCGCATCCTGGGGCTGGCCTGTGCCCGCTCCCGCGCAGTCTCCCGGGCTGGAGAGAACTCGAGGACGCCCGGGGCGACAGGCTAGTCCCCGCACAACTGGGCCAACGACAACGACTTAAGCGTGTCCCTTTCGCAGCCCCCGACCCCAAACCCCAGCCCAGTAATCTTCAAGCTTGCGATCCCGAAGGGCAGGCCGGGGAGAAGTCGAAGACACAAGGACG
The DNA here is from genome assembly GCF_963924675.1 of Phocoena phocoena. Taxonomy (NCBI): domain Eukaryota; kingdom Metazoa; phylum Chordata; class Mammalia; order Artiodactyla; family Phocoenidae; genus Phocoena; species Phocoena phocoena. The sequence continues at coordinate 99,613,235 of NC_089225.1, read as the reverse complement.
CCGTCACCGGCGCATTCGTCGCGCGCGGGGGAACCAGCTGGCACGGTGCCTTGCAAACTCAGCCACTCGACATCGCTGCTTAGCTTGTTAATTGTTTTGTCTTCGTATGGAAACTGGTCTTCAGCCCCTAAGTCTCCGGATTCTGTGACGTCACGATTTCAGGGTCTGAAGGTCTATGATCCAGTGGTGTCCTTACCATCTTTGGATGTCCACGGGCCCTCCCAGCGCCCGCCCCATAGCTCTCGGTTCGCATCTATCTTCCTTCCTCTCTCCCTCCCTTCCTCTTGGCCCCGCTGCGGAGCTTGAGGGATCTTAGTTCCCCCACTGGGGACTCAACCCGTCCCCGCAGTGAAAGCGCGGAGTCCTAACCACTGGACCGCCAGGGAATTTCCCGCATCTATTCTTAAAAAGAGCAGAGAAGCCCCAAATATGTAGGTTAAGAAGAAAGAGACACCGAGTGCGGTGGCTGCGGGGCGCGGAGTCGCTTGTCTGTCCCGTCATATCTCTGCTGCTTTTTGGTCCGCAAGCCGGCTTCTCCCCGAATCCCAGCCCCGCGGGGCTCCGAAACCCTCTCCCGCCTCCCGCCGCCTTCCGCATTGTCCCCACGGCTTTCAAAGACGCAAAAGGTGTCCTGACAAACCTTCCCATTGTCGGGCGGGCGGGTCAGCGGGACGTGGACGCGAAGGGTTGGGGGCTTGGAAATACCTTAGGCATCTTCGGGTTTCCTCTTGGAAATTCCTCTCAGTTCCCCGCGGGGGCGGCGCTGGCATCCGACCCCAGACCTTCCACCACCACGAGGCGGTCCGCAAGGAGGAGAGGTTTGCCACACGGCTAGGGGCCTAGGAGGACTTCAAGAAGCCCGGCCCACGCCACGTTCCAAATATAGCGCTGATCCGCAGGGGGCAGGAAGATTTGGATTCTTTCTGCCAATACTCACCAGCTGCCTGCCACGTGCCCGGCCCGAAGCAGGGGCGGCTGAATGATGCTGTGTCTCAGGTTCTTCTCCGCACGGAAATACAGGCTAATAAACTCTGGGAGTAAGAAAACGGGGTGTTTAAAATAAGCAAAAATTTTAAAGTGGGATTGTTTCATTGGAAGCTTTTAAAAAGGGAACTGAAAGGGAGTAAATTTCCAAATTATTTTCAATCGAGATAAGATAGATCAGTGCCTCCCGGAGGCATTAAAGGTAACTTTTGTTGACATTTATTTACAACCAGAACAGGGCAAACAGTGAGAGGTAAAATATTTCACCAGCTCCCAGATTCCATCCCTTTGGGGTTCGATGCCAGTGTTAGAAACCTGTAGGGCTTTCTAACTGAACAGGAGTGGCAACACCACATTGTGGGGGGTTTAAATCTTAGTTTTGTTGCTTCCTAGCTGTGTAACCTAGAGCAAGTTAAGTAATGTCTTTGGTTCTTTGTTTTTTCTCATTTTAATTGGGTACAATCTGGGTTTTTTTAAGCAGTAAGTAAATTAATCTTTGTAAATGTTTGAGGATAATTCCAGTACCTATGAAGTGCTCAATACATATATGCTATTACTCTTATATAATGATTTATTACTATTATTATACAATGATAATGTGCCAGTATGATTAAGTGCTGTTGTTGCAACACAATTTCCCCAGTTCTCCCAAGATGGGGAACCCAAGCCTCTAGACCAAGGAGTGCCAGGCTTTCTGAGCACTCATGCTGCCAACCCCAGGACACCAGGCATGTTCTGAGAAGTTTCCTGGAAAGTGTGGTCTGATTCCTGGGAGGGAGCCTGGGACAGGTGATAGAGAGATGCCTTAGCAGCCTGTAGTGGTGGGGAGAGGTTGGTGGCACCAGAAAAGCCTGACCTCCCTACGCTGGTACTTTGATAAGTGGTACCTTAAAAGCGTTTGTTCCAAGTGTTGATTTTATCCATGCTTTCTCCCATCACCCTGCACTTCTGTAATGTGTGAGTGGGCAAAGTCCTATCCCTATTTCTTGTTTTTAACATAAATGAATTCTAAAACCTTGGGAGCAAACTAAATGACTTATTCTTAAGTCAACTCTCTGTATCCTGGTAGCCCCTAGTATACAAGTATCTCCCCCATGACCACATATCCTGGAACAGTGAAATTGGAGATTCAGACCACTTTTCCCAGTGCAAATGTGTCCTTCAAATTAGAAAAAGTCATTTCTTGTTGTCTACAATGAACCCACCTTGACTAACATCAATTCGGATTTTTTTAATCAGCAATATCTTAGTCCTAATGTTTCTTCAGTATTTCGTTATTCTCTCTCCCCCTCCCCTTTTCAGTCTTCAAGCAAAATCCTCTTTTCTTCCAGGACTTTTCACTTTCTTCTCTTTTTGTCTGTCTCTGAAAACTTCTATTTTTAGGGTACTTTCCTGCTTTTTGAGCTCAGGAATCTTCTTTGATTTCTTCCTCCTGGAGTGACTTGCCAATCTCTCCACAGAGTTCACCATGCTCCAGGATCTAGCTCCTGCCTTCCTGGATCTTCCTGCCCAAATGAAGCCACGCCATTTGCTCCTTTCTGAACCTGGGGCTACCTCACCAATCAGAGAAGGCGAGTGCATGCCTCCTCCCCTACTTGGAAATGTGACCTTGTTTGGGGGGACCTTTGATTATCCTTTCTATTACAGGGATGACTCTTATGATCTCATTGTAATAGGACAGCCTGGGCTTTCTGAGAACCTCTTCAGCCTGCTTTGGAGATAGAAAACATAGGTCTGAGGTGCTACAGGGATTCCCTTTCCACGTGCACCTTCTTACCTCTGCTGCAGGTACACACTGTTTCTCTTTTTCTCCCTTACTAAGTAGCTCCAAAATCTAGTAAGACTTTATCAGTTGTTTTCTGACAAGTAAGAACTGCTCCCTTTTGCTGAGTAGTATTTCTGCTACCATTCTGAGAAAGCCACGGCCTCCTTTCAAGCCCCCACTGCAGGGCTGCATGCTGTTGTCTCTACTTTATCTGCTGGTTCCCTTGATCCCAGACTTTCACAGGGAAAGGTGTTTTCCAAGCCTTCCTATTAAATAACGTGTGAAGCCTTGTGAAGACATTCTCTCCTGAATGGTCCTGCTTGTTTCTTTCGCGTTTACCTCACAAGGCCGTTAGCTGGGGAAGGATGATTGGTTTCACTAGGGTCTAGGGCTCCTCTGGAGGAGTCCTTCCTTTCCCCTTCCGCTCAGAGTGGTGGCAGCTGCTGGGAATCATTCAGGAGGGACACGCACATCAGCCCCGCCCTGTGGAGCAGCGCATTTCTAGTCTGCCCAACTTTTCTCCTGCCTGGAAGGACTTTTCTCCAGTGTGGGGAATGGGAATGACAGGTCCCGGTGACTGGGAGGTCTGGATACCAAGAAGTTGGGCCTTCATTTTTTCTCAAATAATAATGCAATTTTCAGACAATGGGCACTGAGAGGAAGACTCCCAAGCTCCTGCTGCATTTTTGAGCCACAGACGTGGGAAGGGAGGCGACAGGGAAATCTCGATCTCCTGACCCTCAAAGGTGACATTACTCCCATAGGTGGGGTGAGGGATGGCTCCAAGGAAGCCTCTGTCTGTTGCTGGGAAGATTCAGTCCCCTGTCACCCCTTTAGGAGCCTGAATGAAGTGTCTTCAGAAAGAGAACAGTGGGAAACATCTGGAGAGACTTCAAGCCCCAAGAGCACCCACAGCTGCCTCTTTCCAGGCAGAGCACCTCTGCAGGTTTGGCTGCCCAGGCCCGGCCCCGAGTATGCCAGGACTTCAGAATGCTCCACCCACTGGCAGTAATAACTCCCTAAGGTGTTCTCTATCTACACGTGTTTTTCACTTCCTCCCTTCACCCTTTTCCTTCCTTCAGCAATCACTGCTTCCTACTTCCCTTCTCTGCAGGAATCTACCTCTACTGAACCTGCCCAGGCCTTTTCTGCTGAAATAGCAATGCCCCCGCCCCACCCCACCCCACTCCAAGGTGGCACACCCCTTCTCCCCCGAGGTCCTGCGAGCTTCGCCAGAGCTGAGCTACACCCTTCCGGTCAATCTGCTGACAAGTTACGTTTATATTCTCTTTGGTTATTTTCTGGAACATCGGCTCTGCCAGGTTGAGGACTGTGGTTTGTTTTCATCACAAGGGTAGCCCCAGCCCTCGGAAAAGCACGTAGTAGACGCTCAAGAAGTATATGTGGAATAAATGCGAAGCTCTGAGACAGCTCTGGGAACACAGCCAGAAGACAGGCCGACCAATGGGGGGGGGGCAGGAGGAGAGTAAGGTAATCAAAACTGCCCCAGGGAAAAGCTTCAAAGGCCAGGCTCTCAGGCCCTGGAGATGACCAGTGAGTAAAGGAGCCTGGACATTTAATGAAAAATTTCGGAGGGGGAATGAATGATTGAGAGAGTGTCGGACACGGAGTATGCCCAGCCCCCACACGGAGGAAGCCCCAGGAAAGAGGGCGACGCTCCAGGTGCTGCTAAAGCCAGGAGGATGGTGCTAGCCGGCCACCGCCTCGCTCACCTCTGGGCTCCGCCAGCGCGACCCAAAGCAGGACAGCAGGTCCCGCTTCTCCTCGGGCCATCGGGTCCCCAGGGCGTGCGTCAAAGCAGGCTGCTCCGGGCACCGCGCTCATGAGAGAAGCTCAGATTGCGCGTTGAGACTTTCCGCCTCCTGGGAAGGCTACGAAAAGCCCGCCCGCCAAGGACGCGGAAGGATGCAAGGGCGGGCAGACCAGTCCTTTGGGGTACAGTAGGCTGAAGGCCCTACCTCCGACGCCAGGCTGGAGGTTGCAAAACCAAGAGAGGCACCTAGGAGCGCACCCTACGTGCTTCGGGGTCGGATCCTCGCTGCCCGATCTCAGAGAGGCCACGAAGAGGGCTTGCGCAGCACCCACCTCTTCCGCTATGGCCTCGGAAATAATTACCCCATTAGGTTTGTGCCCTGAATTGCCCCCCCCTTTTTTTAAATCCGGCAGAATCTCTTTATGGGGCTCCAGCGGAAGCATCTCAGCTCCGATGTTCCAGGTTCCAGGTGCAGAGAGGACGGGACCTGCTAGGATGGCGTAGGTGGGGTGGGGGGAGGGTGAGAAGGAGCTCAGGCCGAGGGAATAATGCTGGCCAGGTTGAGAAGGGTGGTCTCACAGACACCCTACCGCAGGACGCTTTCCGGAGTGAGCTCAAGGGTCCCTGCCCTCAGCGGACAGAGTGCAGTGGGGCTGCCTGGAAGGAAGCTGAATTTGGCGGCCCCCATCTCCAGCCAGCTTTCCCACACGGAACCTGGAGGCTTCGAGCTTTCCTGGGTTTCTCTGCCAAGAACTAGAACCCCACCCCTCCCACGCTCTCCTGCCCAATGCAGGCGTCCTCTTGCACCCCCCCAGCGCCTGGGAGGGTTTGGCCTCCTGGACAGCTTCTAAGGTCCTCCCCGCCCCGCCCCCCAGAGCAGCTCTCAGGGGCGTCCTCGGGGCGACAGGACTGGGTTTTCTTCTCTCCACCCCTGTCGCCTCGCTCCAGGAGTAAATGAGCCCCTCCCAGGAACGCTGCTCAGCCCGGATTCGGGCCCCGCAGAATCGAGTTTTGTCCGGCTCCTTCTAAGAGCATCCGAGGGAAGAGGAGGGTGGGGAGCTGGCTGGGGGGCAGGGGGCCGAAGAAACTGGCCGTGGGGTGTGTTCGAACGAGTCTGCTTGTGAGTTGCTGTGTGAGTAAACGAGCGAGTGCCCAGATTCAGGAGGGACCTGAGTGGGGGACACCGGGCTCTGTCGGGGCTCCGGGAACCGTCGGGCGCGCGCGCAGCAGGCTCTAGGCTCGGGGAGAGGCCTGGCGTGGCCCGGAGGGCCGCGTCTCCCCCGGCCGCCACTACAGCGCCAGCCGGGAAGGGTGGACACGATGCGGACACCTCTGGCTTCTCGGCTCCTTCCCCAAAGGCGCTCCGGGAAGGGATTAGGCGCCCGCTGTACTTTCGCTTTGGGCCTGATTGATGCGCCCCGCGCACTGAGGGCTGCGTAATTAATAAAGATTACGCCCGTTTTGTCGAAACGTCCCTCTTAATTAATGGAGAGGAGGACGCGAAGGGTGATTTATTTGCATGTGGAAAATTCGCTCTGCGGTGCGGGGCTTTGCCCTGTGGAGGCGGCCGCTGGGACCCAGGCCACCACCGGACTGAGGCGTTCTCGTTCCGGATCGAGGTGTTCCCCCATCCTGTTCCCCTAGCCTCGTTGTCTCGGGGACCTACTCCCTGGCACTCAACACCCCCTCCCCCCAGTCTGCCATCACTCTAGCTCGGGGTGGCCCTCCCTTTCCTCAAAGGACGCTGGGAGACCTGGCGGGCACTCCCCTCTCTCGCTCCTCCCGGCTCGCTCCCCTCTGCACCTCCTTACCGCTCCCCCTCCCGTCCAGAGGGGGCTTCCTTGGGCAGGGATCACTGATCCAGGGCTCGGCCGGGGCTCCCGTCGGTGCTCTCAGGGAGGGGCCTGCGGGAAGAAGAGGCCAGCTCCACATCCCTAAGGCCAAAGGCGCACAGGAAAGGCTGGGAAGCCACCCCCCGCGTGGGCATGTGCGTGTGTGAACCCATCTCGGGATGGATGTTTGTGTGTCTGTATGGCTATGTATGCCTGTGCGTGGATTTCTATGTGCCTGTGCGTGTGCGAACACGTGTGTGAACGTGTGTGACTGTGTATGTCCCCGTGTGGGTCTTCTGTGTCTGTTTCTAAGCATCTTAGCGGTGCGGTTTGCTAAAATACCACCCTCTCTCCCGCCTTACTGTCCACCTGCTACAGCCTAGGAAAAAAGGGCCGGCTCTCTCTTGAGCTTCGCTGCATTAAGACACTCCCGCTTTAGCCGGAAACATTTCCTCCGGGTGTGGGGACCGAGTGCTTCCCACCCAGCAGGGGCTGGGGGCGGGCGGGTGGGGGACGCCGCGAGTGGCCGGCAGCGTGGAGGGCCCAGGAGCCGGGAAGCGGCTTCAAAGGTTTTCGTAACGACTCTTCGGCCTTTATTTATGCCCCTATTAATACAATATCCATCATGTAGATATTGATCTTTATCCTTTAAACTGATACACTGGGAATCAATTAGCCATGCAGATTACATTTCCTGCACATCCAAATGTTAATCTTTCAGACTCTGGTCCAGTGACATATATTTTTGCAGCCAGATAGTATTAGATTTCGTTTAGAAATGAAAAGAAGAAGAAAGGCTTTCTGAAGCTCATTCCTCTCGGGGCTACTTGTCTTAACTCTTGGCCGGGGCTGGGCGTTGGGGGTCTGAGGACCAGCATGCCTCTCGCGGGGTTTTCTGGGCGGAAAAAAAAGAAAGGCCACAAGGGTGACCTGCACCTGGGACCACCGAGGGGACCCGGGACAGCTTTCTGTGGCAGGGCTCTGGGCAGCCAGTTAGGGCCGGGTCTGCACTTCTGTCCAACGCTCGCTCCAGCTCAGACTTCTCCTGGCCACCCCTTCCCATCACTTTGAGTTTGAGATGGTCAGTTTTCGTCGTTTCAGGGTTTTTCCCTTAGGGTTCTCCTTACTCTAAATTTCTAAATCAAAAGTTTTCTCCCACTCCTCGTCCGCAAACCCAAGGTTGGATTAAAGGTTCATCCCCCAAAAGAGAAAATTTGTTTAGATGAGGTAATAGGTGTTTTCCTGGGAGAAGGGAGATGGAGAAAAAGTTTAAGACCTAGGAAGGAACTTAGTGTAAGTCCTATCTAGAGACTGGAAGGGCTGAGGCAGCCTATTTTGGTTGTGGTGACTTTCTTTCTTTTTTTCTTCCTTCCTTCCTTCCTTCCTTCCCTCCTTTCTTTCTTTCCCTTCCTTCCTTCCTTCCTTCCTTTCTTTCTCCCTCCTCCTTTCCTCCTCCCCTCCACCTTTGAAAGGGTGGAGGGGGTCAGGAAATGACGTATCCCAGGACAAGGGACCCCTCCTCTCCTCGTACCAGGTGAGCTCCCAGGGGCCGCCCCGAAGTGGGTGGGCGTGGCCGGGAGGCGGACTGCGCAGAACACTTCCTAATCGTCTTTTTCCGTCCCTGCCAGTCCTCCTCAGGCTTTAGCCAAATCGCACCCGGACTCCGCTCACGGAAACCTGGTCTCTTCCAGCTCCCCGCACCTGTTACGTTTATTCCTCCGAGTTGGCTGTACAGTCCCCGCTCCCGACCCGCTTTTAAAACCTGGGAACCGCAGGTCAGGGACTCACTCACAGCTCTGCCGCCTTAGGCTCCCGGGACCTCACTGTGGCTCAGCTTGATACCCTGAGTTTGAACAGCCTCCCAGATCTTTCTTGCTCCTTGTGTCACCCGCCTCCCGTTTCTCCCTCTAAAATCCACCTGGCAGAGAAACTTGCTGCGGGGGTTGAAGGGATTCAGGCTGAGAGGCGATGGCGGCTCATGGCGCTGGCTCCGTCACCGGGGCCGCGGCAGAGTCCGAGAGAGACCTGGCCTGATCAAAGCGAAAGGCCACTGCTTCCCCTTCCGCCCCCTCCACGTCTCTCCCGCCCCACACCAGCGGAACACACAGTCCGGGCACTTCGTGTCCAGAAGCGCCCCCAGGCACCCTGGGGCAGGAGTTCCTGGCGTGGTCACTTGCTCTTCGTTCTGCTCCAGACGTCAAGGAAACCCGGAAGACCTCCCGCTTCCCCAGCCCTCACATCCACGTCCCCAGCTCTGCTTCCACCCCACTTCAGATCTGGCCGTGCACTTCCTCTCCTCCTCAAGGCCCAGACAGCCTCCAGTGCCAGCCAGTACCCCCTTTCCAAGACCCCTAAATCTTTACCTCCCCTCTCCCACCCCAGGATCCCTTCAAACGCGGCCCTGTGTGCTGGCATCTCATACACACACCAGCAGAGCAGTTACCAAATTTCTCTTGTAAACTTCAACACCCACCCCCGAACACACACACACACGCACGCACTCTCTTTCCGAGTTGGGCAAAACACTTTTTGAAGGTTAGAGAGTATGTATTCTATTTTTTATGAGACACCTCTCCCCCCTCTCCCAGATTCTGGCATCTTGTCTTCCTTATTTGCATAAAAATAATTTTTGCAGAACCAAATGAACATCTTGTAGGAGACAAGCTGCTGTGAGATTCATTCTCTCCCTCCCTCACTGCCTTTCAAAAAATATATTTTTACACCTCACTTCTTCCTCTCCCTTCTGTTTCCTTTCCTCTTTTTCCTTCTTCCTTCTTTTCTCACAAACCATATGTTCTTTATTGAGAACCCACTCACACGTTCTGGGGCCGCTTCCCTAGCTACAGGGGCACCGCGGGGACAAAACCACTGCTGCTGGCCCACACCACATTTCAGTGCGATGCGCAGATCCCCATCCAGTCCCTAAATCCGACCCCATCCCGACTAATTTTCCAGTGGGGGAGAATAGAGGCGCCAAAGCTTTTGACAAACAACAGCTGGGGGCCTGATCACGGTCGCTAAGCCAGGCGCTGTGATGGGCCACGGGTTTAACCCCAGCAATCACCAATCTGGTATCCGGCCAAGAAGCACGTGGTCAGCGTCTGGCGTTTTGATTTCCTCCCGGTGAACGCGGGAAAACCTTTCCGCGGAGTTGAGGGTTTCCCGTCGCGTTTGCTCGAACCTCGGACTCCATCCTGAGTGATGCCTGCAACCCTGGGACGCGTCCCCGCGAGGCTACACCCTCCAGATAAGGCACCCCCGCCTCCAGTTCAGGGACATTATTTTACACAGCTCATCATTTCCTCCTAAGGCCTGTGTCCGGCTAGAATGAAGTGGTCTCTCTCCTCTCGGAGGCCCAAGAAGTCCGTGGGCCATGAAACTCTTGTGGCCTGGGGTCCACAAGTGCGGGGCTGTGGGCTGAAGGGTGTCACTTGGCCCAAAGCAGATTCCACTTAACCTGACTGGACTGCAGATCCACGCATCCAAGCTGGCCGGGACGGAGGGACTTCTAGTGAAGCGGGCATTCTCCCCACAGGCTTGGAGGGGCAGCTGCTATCTATTTCACCTAAAGTGCCTCTGTAACTGGGGGCAGAGGAAGCAGCTGCAAGTTACTTTCCTTTTGGGGTCGAATTATCCTACTATCGTCCTCAGGGCTCCAGTTTCATTTTGCACGTGCACGTGTGGGAGGACACCACCGTTCCTTCACAGAACTGTGCTGGAGACTCTCCTGTCTGCTCTCTGGGTAACTTGTCAGTCTGAGGAAGTGATACTGCCTCCCAAACCTGGGCTCAGGGCTGCAGGGCCAGGCGTCCGCCTTCCAAACCCCACTGCGGGGTTACTCCTTTGCCCGCGAGTGGAATGGGGACTCGGGGGCCCACAGGTTCCCAGCAGGGGAGGTGCCCTGGTGGAGATCCCCTTCCTGCTCCGGGGACTCAGGTGTGGGTGTAACTTCGGCTTCCAGAGAGACTTTGGAAAAGAAGTAAGGGGAGGCCCAAGCTTCCGAGATAGGGAAGGAGTGGCTGGAGTGTAGAATCGGGTGCTTTCTTTAGAAACCAGTCTGGGAAACCGGGAACTACCCCGCTCTCCGGTGACCTGTTGGTCACCCCGCCTCCCCTCCCCGCCCCGCCTCCCCCTCCCCTCCCCGCCTGGTCTGGCCTGACTACGAGTGGGCACCACCAGCCAGGGAGTCTCAGCCAGCATCGCTGTCCTGGCCCTCCCAAGCCAGACCTCGGGGATACCAACCTCAGGGAATTTGGGGAATTCGGAAGTGACCCTGCAGCCCGACCGGCCCAGCTGCCAGGAGCCTGAGGATGCCCTCCCACCCGTCTCTGGGTCTCCCGGGTCCTCCGGCTGCTGCCAGGCTGAGGAAGAGCTGAGTTAATCTTCTGGCTACATATATACCTCAGAGCGGTCTGGCAGGGGAGAGGCCAGCAAAGAGACTCCCGGGCTGCAGGCCGCCAGTCCCTCCTCCCCGCCCCCCACCCCGTCTCCATTTGTACATTTTTATAGCAAGTGGTGGTCGGTTTATGGATGCGCCTACTGGACGGGCACTTATGGGCCCTCGAAAGAAATCCATTTCAACCTGCAGCACCTCCTTTCAAAGGTCCTCCCGGCTCTACAACTGGGAGGACGCGAAACCCGGGAGAGCGAGTCTGCGGCAAGCGCATCCCTTCCCGGATCCGCGGGCTCTCGAGAGAGAGAGAACGCCCCGCGGGAGAGCACCGGGTCCACGGCGAGGGCTTGAAGACGTAGCCCTCGGCTTCCAAACAAATGAGACTCAGTCCTGGACGTTCTTTAAGCCCTCGTTGCCGCGGGTCCCAGGGTTCCTTTGAACTGTGAGTTGAGTCTGCGTTTGCCCTCTGGAAACACACTTTCGGGTCTCCCTCCTCCAACACGGACGGGTGACCCTAGAAAGTGCTCTGGCCGCTCCACTCAACCTTTGGAGACAGAAAACTTGGGAAAAGTCTAGCTCGAGAAGTAGCTTAGGAAACAGGACACAGGCTTTTGTGGCCCCCAAGTGTGCAAAAAGGAACTGAGAAAGTTGTTCCGTTGACAAAGTGAATCATTTTATGTTAAACAGGGCTGCATTCTAAGCAGCGTCCCTCCTGTGTACTACGAATGCACGTGGGGCCCTCCCCACTTGGGTGGGTGAGGGCATGTCCAGACTTTTTCTGGTGTCTCCAGAGGCTGGTCTCCCCCTGCTCAGAGGGTCAACCAAACCTTTTGACTTTGGGCAGAGCCGAAAGCTGCCTGCTTTTCCCACTTGCGAGTGGATTTTTGAAGAGCCCACTCGCAGTCGGTTGAGCAGCTATACTCCCCCCTCCATCTTGCCTTCTTAGTTTGCCTTAATTAGGGGGTGGGGAGTTGGGTTTGGGGGCCCGAGTTCATGTAAAAACTGTCAAGTGAGTTAAGGGAAAGGGGAAGGAGAGAGAGGGTGGAGAACTCCAGTGCAGAAAAAAATTCAAAAATCGTAAAAGGAAAAGGGGGAACTTGAAGCCCAGAAGTCATTGTTTCCTTTATTTCAAAGGGAAAAACCTGCCTGATTCTCATCCTTTTGATTGATTAAGGCCCTGAATACCTCGCAGGCCCCGAGTGACAGTCCTTGAATAGACTCGAGCGAATAAAGCGCAGTGCTGAGCGCGGGGCTGGCACTCGGGGGTGTAAAGGAGGCGCGTTCGCTGGCACTTACCAAGTTATAAATAAAAGACTATGTACAATAGCACCTTCTCTAAGGACAGACAGTCTTTACAACACTCCTGGCGTCATATCCTGCTGGGGACACTTCAGCTCCTAGCCAAGACTTTGCTCCTTTTATTTTTCCAGCACTTTAGTCTGAATACCATAATAAATTCCTGAGAACAAATGCTGCAGCCGGGCAAAACTTTAACCTATAGATGCATCTCTGCCAAAGCATTGGGGAATCTATACCTCCAGATTTAGAGCTGGGGCTTCCTAGAGACGGTTTTTTAATCAAGAAGAGGAGACCTTTTTCTTTCTCCTCCCTTCCCCAGCCTTCAACCAAGCGGTACTGTGGCCTCCAGCCACTACCTAAGCTTCACACTATCCCTGCCCCCAGACTGTGAAGACAAAAGAACTTATCAGCGCACTCTGGACTCTAAGAGGAACCCCATAGGGAAGACCCTCATAATAAGCCTATGCCAAGGGGCATGGACCAGAGGAAGGAAGACTAAAGATGTCTGGGGGCTCCAATGCCTTCTTATTGTAATTGCACCCCCTTCATTGACAAGGAAGCCAAGAAAAGTGGGCGCGAGGCAGAGCCGCAGGGAGAAGAACAGAGACATAGAGACACACAGAGAGATAGAATGAGAGGAAGAGTCAGAGACAGAGAAAGACACACAGAGATACACACCGAGAGATAAGGAGACGGAGAAATAGAAACTCAAGGAGAGAGACACACATAGAATGACAGACAGACAGACACGGACCCCTCTCCAGTCTCAGCAGCTGCCATCTCCCTCGGACTGTGCCTGTTTCCGTGGGTGTACCCTTCTCTTCCCGGGGAAGAGGCGCAGCGCAGGTTCCTCTCCGGGCCTGCCGAGGCTTCGGCGCCGCCGGGGATGGGAAGAGAAAGTGGCCGCTGTCGCCCAATCAGCGCGTGCCTCCGCCACCCGGGACGGTCTCCCCGTCGGCCAATCGCAGCTCAGGGCTCCTGACCAAGCTTTGGGTGAAAGAACTAATAAATGCTCCCGAGCCCAGATCCCCGCACTCGGTGTCACGACGGGAGGAGACTCAGGCCGGCCGCGCACCGCCCCCGGCCCCCCCGCCTCGGCTCGTCGCGGCGCTCAGAGCCCCCTCCCCAGCGCTCCCAGCCGCGGGGCCGCTCGCCCAGCTTCGCACCAAACTTTTCCGCCCTGGGCTCGGGATCCTGGACTCTGGGCCCTCCCTGCCCGCCCCTTTCCCCGGTTCAACCTCGAGCCTCTCTTTGGACTAGGAGCGAGCAACCCCCTCCCCGTGTCCCTCCTCTCGCTCCAGTCTTTTTGGGGAGGGGCTCTCCACGTTCGGGGGAGTTGCCGAGGGTCACCAGCGCCTCTCTCGTCCTTCTGTTTCGCCTTCACCTGGATATAATTTCCAAGCGGCGCTGTCCCCAGGATGACCACACTGGCCGGATCTGTGCCCAGGATGATGCGGCCGGGCCCGGGGCAGAACTACCCGCGCAGCGGATTCCCGCTGGAAGGTAAGAAAGGGCCTCAGCGCCGCCCAAAACCCCGGGGCCGCGGCGAGGCTGCTCCACCCAGCCCCGGGTCTCCACAGGCGCGTCCAGGAGCCCATTCCCGGGGTAACCCCGCCCCAGGAGGGAACAGTCGGGCGAGATCCCGACTCGATTTTCTCTGGGCAAACGAAGCGCCCTTCTCTCAAGTCCTCGCGGAGCTTGGCCGTCAGGCCTGCTCCTGGGCCATTGCGCTTGCCTCTGTTGTTTTGGAAATGCCGTGGTGGGGAGAGGATCAGGCGGCTTCTGAGCACCAGAAAGCGACTTCTCAGCATTTTGTCCACCAGCATTTTGTCCACCCGAAGGCATCTCAAAACTATCCCGGTTGCTCCCGTGTTTGCTAAACTTCTGTTAATTCCGGAAGGGATTTCTTGCCGCTGCAAAGTTGTGGAGTTTGGAAATTTTAGTATTAATTGATTTATTAATTAGAATTCCATTCATCTCCAGCGGCATCTCGAAGTTTCCACAACCTGTTTGGGGAACTGCCTTTCAGTTAGCCTGAAGGTTCTGGAATCCCAGGGAGGCAAGAGGATTTGCAAGCCCGAAACTTTCTAGGCAATTTGCGAGGTTGAGGCGCCCGAGCCGGGATGCTGACCGGGTGGTGCCTAGCCTTGGCCCTCAGTCCAGAGTAGGATGTAATATCCAGGGCACCAGGGGAGGCGAGGGGACCTGCGAGCAGACCCGTCTGTCGCCTCTGTCCCGGGGTGTAACAGGTGACACGCACTGACACCTGCGGCTTGCTTCCAGGACCCTCTTTGACCTTTGGCTGCGGCCCTCTTAGCCAGAAACCTGAAGGGCTGTCAGCTCCTCCAAGTGCCTTAGAAAGAAAGCTGCCCCAGTTAGACAGTGTTTAGTGTGACTTCGAGAAGGCCTGGGTGAACATCTTTCTGTCAGGGGGCTGTTCCAGCCTCAGAGTCTCCCCCACAAGTTGTCCCCTTTCCTGGGCCCAAAGGGAAGACAGTTTCACTGGAGCGAGTTAGTTTGCCCTGGTTGTTCCCTTCACACAAGATTATGTGCCCCTGAATTGCTTCATAATTTGAACAAGTGTAGTTGAAACAGGGTCTGGGGCTGGGAGCCTGAATGGAGCAGTTTCAGTGTTGAGGCTGTAACATGGCGATTGGCCAGAGGAGTGAGAAATTAGGTGGGTTCATCTTTTGGGCTGCTCTCTGCTCTCCCGAAATGACGTTCTGTGCGTCTCTCTCTTCGCCTTCTGCTCTCAGTGTCCACCCCCCTCGGCCAGGGCCGGGTCAACCAACTTGGCGGTGTATTTATCAACGGCAGGCCACTACCCAACCACATCCGTCACAAGATCGTGGAGATGGCCCACCACGGCATCCGGCCCTGTGTCATCTCCCGCCAGCTGCGTGTGTCCCACGGCTGCGTCTCTAAGATCCTGTGCAGATATCAGGAGACGGGCTCCATCCGTCCCGGCGCCATCGGTGGCAGCAAGCCCAAGGTGAGCGCGTGGTCCTGGCCCTGGAGGCCTCCTGCCTGCAGTGTCCCGAGTTAGGGAAGAATGGGCAGGGGGCAAGGACTGCCATCTGGGGCTTTCTGAGGAGTTTTTCCAAATCTGAGAAGGTGTGTGTGTGTGTGTGTGTGTGTGTGTGTGTGTGTGTATTGGGGGTTGAAGGGAAGTGGCTAGAGTGCTGTCTTAGCTGGCTCTCCTTGATGAATGCTAAGGAAAAACTCCAGCCTTTTTGCAAAGGTGATAAGGCATTTGTTTTTTATGCCTCAGAGTCCTGGAATCCCCATCAAATTATTTTAATAGGCAAACACCCAAAGTGTGAAAGCTGTATGTGCCCACCTGTTGCTGGTTTATTCCCCAAGTATCATCCCAGCTCCCAGCCACTGCACTGCCTTTTCCAAAACTAATCCAAGGAGCCACTTTTGGCTTTTAATGGTTTCTCTCCCAACTCCCATCCCCAGTCGCCTCCAGTCCAAATTGTCTTCAAGGAGTCAAAAGCCAGGGTGATTTGTTTTCTTTGTAATGAGCCAATGACTTGGCTTTTAAAAGGTACTTTGGTGCTATCCTCAAATTATTTTGGTTCTCCTTAAAAAAGGAAAGAGAATCACACTGGCTGTGGCTGAGTGGGAAGGGATTGTATACGGTCTGCCTTTTCTTCTGGATGTGGGGAAAATCCAATATAATTTTCTAGTTGCCACAGGGAAAAACCCAAAGGAGGGTTCTGGTAAACTGAAGACTTCCAGACAACCGCTTCTCCTCCTGCCATGCCAGCCCCCTTTGCAACCTCTCTAAGAATCTCTGGAAATTCTTTTTATTGGGAAAAAAAGAGTCAGTCTCTAAAATTATCCATATTTGCTATCCTCTCTAATTTTTAAAAAACCTGGATACTCACCTTTTGCATTTCATTTTGGTCTTCACCTTAGCTAAAATCTTGTGCTCCTTTGGAAAGGCCCAAGTCACAGATCTAACTTGAGTTTTCTGCTACTCTTTCAAGCATTCCTTTTTTAGTTTCGTTTTCGTGTTGATTCAGTGTAAGGGGTTGCCTTTCTTTATTTCCATGGATCAGAAAGTACACCCCTTCCAATATGTCATAGCTCTTCTTATTTTAAGCCGATTGAGGGGCTGATCTGGGGAGAAGAGTACACAGGCTGCTTCCGGGTGGGATGGTTTCCTCTCTGCCCCTTTCTAAAGTACACAGCCTCAGAGAGCAAGGGCCCTTTTGCTAAGCAGAGGGACCTTCCCAGGGGGCGCAAGAAGGAGCGTCCCTCCAGGCCCGAGGCGGTGCAGCCGCCACATCTGGCCCAGAGGACTGGGTACCAACGCCTGCCTGCCTGTTCTCTTAAAGCAGGTGACAACGCCTGACGTGGAGAAGAAAATTGAGGAATACAAAAGAGAGAACCCAGGCATGTTCAGCTGGGAAATTCGAGACAAATTACTCAAGGACGCGGTCTGTGACCGAAACACCGTACCCTCAGGTACCAGGCTCATTAACGTCTTCCTGGGGCGAGGCGTCAGTCGCTATTATCCGGGCAGGCCATCTGAACCATCATCACCCCAATGATCGATCTGGGCGATCGGAAGACGGCCCCTCCCAGGGCTCTGAAATATTTACGAGCTAGACGTTTTTGGCGTTTTATGGAGGGAGTGATGAGCTGCTTGTCCTGGGGTTGAGAGACCGCCGCTGAGGGCTCCCCAAAGAGGATTTCTGTCGTAGAGGCAGGGCAGGAAACGCGAGGCGGAGGCCAAGCGTTTATTAATATTGATGTTCCCTTTTAAAGAGAAACAAATGTTTTGGTAATCCTAACCGAAGGGAGATGGGGCCGCGCCAACCGAGACTTCACCGTGCGCGCCAAGGAGGGAGGCTTCGGCAACGGCCGGGATTTTTTCCCGAGAGTCCCAGGGCCCATCCGGCGCCCCCGGCGGCCAGGGGGAGGCGGAGGGAGAAGAGGGGCGAGCGCAGGCGAGGGCGAGGGCGCGCGGGTTTGTTTTTAATTAAAAGGAAACTCCCTTTTCCCCCCTGCGAGAACGAGATATTTCGGAGCATGGATTTGTTTACCAGACTGGAATCTGGAAAAAATAAATGGGAGAGAGTGCATTTTCTTTTGACTTTTACAATAGGAAACGATCCTGCAGTTGAAATTTAAACCCTTTATGGCCTCAAAAAAAAAAAAAAAAAGAAAAAAGAAAAAAGTTGAATTGCAGGGGACGGGTCCGCTCTGGTTCTTCCTGCCTTTACCGCGAACCGCGGGGCGCAATGCCTTCAGGTTGAGGCGGTGCAGTGTGGCTGGCGGGAGAAATCTCTTAGATTGGAGATCTAGAGACCCGTCTGTGGAGTCTAGGGAGGGAAACTTCCTACTGGGGAGAGCGGACCGAGACCGCGGTTCCCGGCCCTAACCTGGAGGTGCGAGCTTTCCAGGCTCCCGGCTCGCTGTTCCTAGAGGCCGATTATGCGATGGGGGGTATGAGTGGGAGGGTGAGAGGGGGTGTAGAAGGACGAGGATGCCCAAAGACGCTGGAGGAGGCAGAAGCAAGCTGTTTAGGGCAGGCCTTCTAGGCCCCCCCACCCGTACCCCGACTGGGGGCCGGGGGGCCCCTTGCAGCGCGGCCCTGCACGTCTCAGTCGTAAGCGCCCCCTTCCTCCTTCCGCCCCCAGTGAGTTCCATCAGCCGCATCCTGAGGAGTAAATTCGGGAAAGGCGAGGAGGAGGAGGCCGACCTGGAAAGGAAAGAGGCGGAGGAGAGTGAGAAGAAGGCGAAACACAGCATCGACGGCATCCTGAGCGAACGAGGTAAGCGGCGGCGCGCTGGGCTGCGCCCTGGGGGCCGGCGCCTCCCCGGACTCCGCGTTCTGACGTTGGGGTCCTGAGGGCGGCGCGGCCCCGCTCGTGTCAAGGCCCCTTCTCGCTCCTATCCCCTGCACCCGGGTAAGAGCGTTCAAGTGAAAGACCAGAGACGCACTTAGAGTGAACACAAAAATCTTTTCTTTTTTTCTTCTATTTTTAAACCTTTCCTCCACACCACTCGCAGCCCCACGGAAGGCAGAACTGCAAATTGCAGTCTGGGTGCGGGGCCACCCTGCTGCCCTCTGGGGTACGGGACTGGGCGTCTCTGAGCTGTTGTGAGGCAAGGGGCAGTCCGTGAGCCTCCGGAGGTTAAAGGAACTTTTTCCGCCCTTAGGAAAGGCCTGGGTCTCCAAAGGGGTTTCCACATCGGAGGAGGGGGGCGCAGAGAGGGAGAGAGGAAGAGGGACGGGAACGAGGACAAGAGAGAGAGAGACTCAAAACTCTTTAAGGCAGTGGGGTCCCACCACACTGATTGCCTTATAAATGTATATCTGTAAGTTGGCTGTTTTTTTGTTTGTTTTAAATCGGTTTTCAAATGCGGTAGGGTTTGAACTGTGCGTGTCTGGGAAGTAAAACAAGCCTAAGCTCTGGGTTACAAACCGAGGGGGTCTGGGTTCTTGGGCTCGCAGTGCCGGCACCCTTTCTCCGCCCAGGGGTGCGGACCATCATCTTCTTGTTGGCTGCGATCTGTCAGCCTCAAGAGGAAATCTCCCCCGCGGAGTCATAAGTGCAGCCGGCGGGTTGTCTTCAGACTCTAAAGGTATGCGCACTCCCACAAAAGAAAGCCAACCCCGTGGGAGTTGAACCTGGAAGGGTTCACGGCAGCAGGAGAGTCTCAGCCGTTTTGCGTCTCAGCACTTTTGGCCTTGGGGATGGTTGCACCTCCTCCAAAGCGCAAAGGGCTGGGAGTTGCCAGGTGCCCCCCTCCCCCATGCGTGGCCTTCCCTCGCCGGGGGCCGGGACTTCGTTGGGCTGAGTTGACTTTTGAGTTGCCCTAGAAGGGCAGGCGGCTCTCCAGGTGGGCTTGGAGCGGTCACCCACTTCGACCGGCTGGGTCTGAGCCCTCAGCCGGTGGCATCCAGGGTAGGGTCAGGAAAGTGGTCGCTTCTTTTACCTTCATTGCTCAACTCCGGGGCGGACCGCTGGCCCTCCGGAGCGGCAGCTTTACAAATCAATGCAAACTCTGTACACAACCTCGAAGGGACGCAGATTTCAATGTTATATATCTGAACCACAGATTTCAGCGATAAACAGGTGCCTAGATGCCCCGGCACACACAGGCAATCAAGAAAAGACACCAAAACCCAAGACAGGTTGGGCAGGGGAGATACCTGTGCTGTTGCTTCCCTCCTTCTAAAGCAGGGGCCTCACATGGACTCGGTTTAAGCCCTTCCTTTTGGAGGGGTGCGTTTCTGCCCTGGTCTCTGAGAAGAGACCCCAGCTTTTATTCTCGGTCTAGATGCATCACGGAGGTGCTGGGAGGGAGGAAGGCGAGAAACCAGCCAACCCCAAACCTAACGGGCCCCTGCAGGCAGCGGGGCAATGAGCCCAGAGGGTAGGAGAGACTTGGGAAGGGGGGGTGGTGAAGGGTGGCAAGGCTTTGCTACTTGTTGCTGGAGGCGCCTTCTCCGCAGCTCGCCAGCTCCCTCACAGCACCGGCAACCGAGGCCCAGGAGACAAAACGCCCCAAATGAGCTGGTCAAACATTTGTACAACTTTTCCAGCTTTTACAAAGAAGGCCTTCTCTACACAATCTACACTTGGAGATGAACTTGGGAGACAAAGCCTGGAGAGTCCATTGAAACTCACACTTTAGCTCGGCCCAGACAAAGCTCCGGCTCGCAGCAGCTTGATGTGAACAAAGGAAGGCAACCTTTTTATAATTCAAGGAGAAAAGAAGAGAAAACAGCCCCACAAAGGCCCGAGAATAGACATTATGGGCTTGCAATGAGGGATGAATTATTCAATGAGCCCCAATAGCTGCTGCGCCAGGAAGTTTTATGGACTTTCCAGCGTGGAAAAAGTGGCCATTTCACCTACAAAATGTTTCTAGTCTTTTGGGCCGTCTAGCTGGGCCCGCTGCCATTCAAGGGCAATTGCTAAAGGGCATTTTCAAAATCAGAGTATTCTCCCCAGAGGGGGCTGAACCGTTGAAAACACACACATACACACAACTCGGGAGGCTGAAGTCTAATTTAATTTGGGGTTGTCAGGGAAGATGCAGTGTCAGTCTCTTCAGTGTCTCTAGCTCCCTTTCCAGATGAGCCCTGGAGGACAAGAGGGGCCCAGAGAAAGGACAGAGTGGAGTGTAGTTTGAAGGGAAGTTTAGAAACCTCAAAAAAAAAAAAAAAAATTCCCTCTATCCTTTGGGCCGCAAAATTCCCAGGCTGCCCCGCTTGGAAAATAGACTGAATGTTGATAAACGGCTCTGAGCTCCCAGACCGGGCAGGAGGAGCCCGGCTGAGGAGGGACGTTTAGGTGTCATGATCAGGGCGGCTCGCTCTCTCCGGAGGTTCCAGCTTCCTTTCCGGCCTGCCGGATGTTTCTGAGACTGGCTTTCCCGAGTACCTCTCTCTACTTGTCAGAGACTGGGACACAGGGAAAGAGGTACCCTGAAAGAGGTCAGAACGGCCCTCGTTTTTCTCTCCAGGGTCTCGTCCTTTCTTCTGGATGGCCTCTTTCACCTTCCCAACTTTGCCGTGTCCCTCGCCCAATGCAAGAGCAGCGCTTCGGGCCGACGCGGGGCGCTCAGGCCCGTGCGCGCCCTAGGTGCGCAATAGACGCTGTGCGCCACTTCTGGATCTTTGCTTCCAGCTCTTTTGCCAGGGTGGAAGGAGAGGGTAGGGCAGCCAGGAACATCCCCCAGCACCCTCCTCATCTCCCCACACCCCCACCCCCCTCCCCACACACCATTCCTCTCCCCAAGAGTCGAGCAGGCGCAGCGGTAGGAACCTAACCCCCGTCGCAGCAACTGGGGCTGTGGGCACTGCCCGCGCTGCGGCCACTCAATAGGCGTCTCTGTTCCTCCCCCGGCGCTGCGGAGCTGGCCCGCGGGCGCCGCCACAATGGGCCGGCCCCCACTCCTGCGCCCTGCGCCAAAGCGCCGCGCCGCCCCCTCCCCTGAGCTCCGGCCGGCTCGAAGCTTAGCTCGCCGGGCTGCAGCCGACTCAATTGCCTCCTTTATGTCCTTCTCACTTTCATCTAGACACAGCCCGCCTCCCCCGCCCTCTTCTTCTCCTCTTTTTTCCCCCTTCCTTGCCTGAGGCTCACATTAGTGAAATTTCTGCAACCTCCCCCATTTTTTTCTTATTTTAAAGAAAGCCCTTAACACAAAAGCAGTGACTAATCAATGGAAACTGCTCCTTCATCAACTCCTCCTCCAGCGGCAGCAGCAGCAGCAGGGTGACGCTTTTCCTGTTTGTGAGTTTTGGGAAACATTTTTGCTTTGTGCCGTAATGGAATTAGAGCACAGATGAGGACTGTAAATGGACACGCGACTGCAAGACTCTCGCTTAAATATTTAGATGCAAAGTTACAATTACTGACTTGTTGCTGCGGCTTTGAAGTGGCAGCTCGGGAGTGCAGGGGGAGAGAGGCCAGATTGCCAAACTGATGTTTTGATTGGGGCTGGAGATACACTTTCATAGGACTTTACCCCTTTTAAGAATCACCAGTGAGCGTGGGAGCTTTGCAACAATTTCAAAGATTGAGCCAAGAGACCCCAAGCATAGGTAGGTTGGAGCTTACCCTCCGTTTTTTTTTTTTTAACGCTCCCTTTCAATTTGATGTTTTTGAAAAAGTGCTTTTTTTCTTTTTTTAATTTGAGAAAGTAAAGGTGACAAAAGTTTTGCTTGAGTTTGTAAACTTAGGAGCTTTTCTAAAATTAACGAGGACGACATCAACTTTTCAGCGGGACATAAGATAAAGCAATTAAAAACGTACAGAAGTTTTAAAAGTCCTGGAACTATTTCGTTCCCAGTGGAATCATGAAAAGAACATTTTATCATTAACTGGAGTGCTACTGACATCGAGGGGAGCGGAAGGCCGTTTCTTCCCTCACCCGCCCCCCCGGGCCCCCCCCAGCCTTCAATTTAGCAGGGAAGGACATTTTGGCGCGAGGCAAAGGGCGGGGGGGGGGGGGGCGGTCGGGGAACAGGCGGGGGCGGGGGAGGGAGGAACTTTCCCACAGATTAAAATCACGGGCTATAAGATCTTAGGTTTGTGGCATCGGAACCTTTATTAAAGTGGACGGCCCACTCTCCGAGTCCATTTGTCAGAATCATGAATTTGACCCCAATGTCGTCTCTGGTCTTTGGGGTAAATTTCATGTTTTCTGAAGCCCTTACAATACTCAACAAGGAAATATCACCCGTTTGGAAATGTATTGGAAATATCAAAACTTGAATTAAAACACCTCGCTGTGTTCTTTTCAAGGAGATAACGGTAACGACTTTCCTGTTGGCCCGATTTGAAAGGAAAGACCCGAGTTCGGATCGTGGTTTTATTTTTCGAGGGTTTGTTCTGTTTGGTTGACTGCTATAGGCTCACTTTCTAGCCTTATTGAAAACATGCAGATTTTCTAACTAATGCTTGAAATTGTATGTTTATTTTGAAGTTTGATTTGCTTGTTGATAGCACCGGAACGGGGACGTAGGGGCTTCACGTGGGTAATAATTACTGAAGGGTCATTTAAGAGTCCCCAGGGCTGTGCAGTAAAAGCCATCGGCGCGGTGAGGTGGAACCAGTAAGTGCGCGTCAGTTCAGGGAGTGGAATATGCGGAAATTAATCAGGTGAATACGAGCGTTGCCACCGAACTCAGGTTCAACATTCATGAATACATATATTTTAAGGGGAAAAAAATTCCTTCCTAACTATGAGGTTATATGCTCACATCGTACGTAAATAAGTAGCCAATGAATATTAAAAGCCTCAACAGCAGCAATAAACGGTGAGAGTTTGGCCAGGGATGGGGCAGAGAAGGTTGGTTCAGGTCGGTGGAGTCCTATGGCAGGTAACTTATTTATGTGGGTAAATAAAGATTAAAGAACCATTAAGAATGTACATATATAACTAACAAGACAGTAAAAGGCAATTAAGCAGTCAGTTTAATGCCTTATCTCACTGGCTGCTCTGGGGTTGTTTTACAACTAGGAATTAAAATCTGAAAAGGAAGTTTTCAGCAGCTCTGGCCAAATATTGATTAAGTAGCTGTTTGTTGATACCATTGTTACGCATTAAAAGGCCGGGATCCCGGCCTCTCAGTGGCCATCTTCCATTGTGAGGGATTCTTAACCACTGAGATCAAAGCGGGATCATTTCAACTTATCTGTCTTGGAAAATCCTTCTTTTCCTCTGAAACGTCTAAGGAGGATTGACTGAATTCTCTTTAAGAAATAGGAACCGAAACCAGTTACGTGTCCTAGGTTTGCCGAGAAGAGATTCATGGGGTGTTTTTAATTATCCTATGGTGATTTCTTGTTTAGAACTTAGGCTAAGATGGTGAACTTATCATCAAATAAGTTCTCGTTTGGGGGAGGTGACGAGAGGCATGGAAGCTAAGATCCTGAATGTCACTAAATTTCTAAATATGGAAGTTTTACTGAAGTTACCTGCCAAGCTGGAATGACGTAAAGGCAAGATGTCAGAGTTTTGTGTAAAACTAGCTGGAGAACAATTAAAAACACAGGAAACTGGGAGTTAGATTGACTGCATTTCTCTACATGTGTTTTCACGATTTTTGTGTTTATGGATGGTTAGATGAGTCCCATGTATATTTTTAAACCTCCTACAATGTAGGAGCAGATATGTGTTTGTTTGTGTGTATAGTTAAAGTTTATTTATAAGTCGGTCACTATGAGTTATGTTGGCAGTAAACTATACCCAGTTGCACACACACACAAGGATTTATTTCTCCTGTAGGTTACACTTTCTAGAGTCATGAGAATTTGAGGTAACAGCACAGCTTACCAATTCATATTCAGCACTGCTGTTGAATGCTAAGAAAAATATTTCTTTGAATAATTTTATGACTTTTTGGCTGTTGATTTTTCGATGAACTGTTAGGCTTTTTTTGTTTTGTTTAAGAGTTCAATATATTTGGATAGATTTTTCTTTTATTATGAGAGCTAAAATGCATGCAAAGACTCTTTTGGAAATACCATCTCTGTGCTTAATTTGCAAATTCCAACAAGTCACTCTGAGGTTGTGAAATTTATGCCAGATTCAGTTTTGAATATTCAACTGAGCACCATAGATCTGCCTGTGTGCGGGATTTTCTGAATCCCTTTCTCTGTGTTCATTTCACTACTAAATAACTGTGCTTGGGGTTTTATTTTTATTTCATTTATTTTATTTTACTCTTATTCACTCTTTTTAAATATAAATTTATTTATTTTATGTATTTATTTTTGGCTGCATTGGGTCTTCTCTGCTGTGCACGGGCTTTCTCTAGTTGCGGCGAACGGGGGCTACTCTTCGTCGCAGTGCGCGGGCTTCTCACTGCCGTGGTTTCTCTTGTTGCAGAGCACGGGCTCTAGGCACGTGGACTTCAGTAGTTGCGGCACGTGGGCTCAGTAGTTGTGGCTCGCGGGCTCTAGAGCGCAGGCTCAGTAGTTGTGGCGCATGGGCTTAGTTGCTCCGCGGCATGTGGGATCTTCCCGGACCAGGGTTTGAACCCGTGTCCCCTGCATTGGCAGGCGGATTCTTAACCCCTGCGCCACCAGGCAAGTCCCCTTATTCACTCTTGAACAAGATGAATCTTGACATACAGAGTCAGAATCATTAGTGGGTATTTTCTAACATTTTGTATTATAATCTCCCAATTAGTTAATAATCTATCTGTGCTCAAATGTCCTTTGAAATAGTCAGAGTCATTGCAGTGTGGGACAACTGCCTGAAACAGATTAAGCTGGAAGTGTGAGTCAGTGCAGATCTATTATGACTACCTTGCCCTGGGTTCAGATGCAGTGCTAGAGAGTTCTTTGCTGCATTTTCCATGTATATGTGTATTTCATGTTTCACTTACATGTGGAGTTAAAGTGACTTTCCCCCCTTAGATATCAGGCTATGTGTTCATAGACTGCCAGGGGGACAGCAGAGTCATACTCTGAGTGGGGTCTGATGTCAGTACCAAGGCAGAATTACTGACTCAATAACGGGCTATGTCAATTATATCTCAATAAGGCTGGAAAAAATAAATATTTGATATTATTCTTAAAAAAAAAAAAAAGCACTGGCTGCCTCAGTGGGGAACTGTGATCAGAGAAAGTGAAAAGGAGTTTCAGAAGTTGCCACTCTCTTGGAAGATGCACACCAAAGTGAGAACAGAGGACCATCCTCTGCTCCGTTGGGAAAGGTTTTCTCACCCCGTTCATGCCAGTCTTGGGTAGAGAGTGGCACAGCTCAGCTTTCAGCTCTATCTTGCAGTGTTGGGACAAATGCTGAGCTCCAACAGTGTTGAATTTTTGCTGGAATCGGGATGTCTCTCCTTTTAGAAAGCTTCCCCCACATTTCTGTGATGGTCTCAAAGGAATAGAACATATGTACTTTCCAGTTTGTAACTGGAAAATGAGCAGTTATCGAAATGGCCGTTAACGTTATAAAACGATTATTTAAGAGAGATGAGTTAGAAGCTTCACCATTGTCAAAGGGAGCTATGAAAACCATGGAAAATAGTTGTTGAAGACACTTGAGCAGTAAAAGGCCTTATGAATTCATATCTTCAATGTCTGTTTTCCTTCCTTCCTGATAAAAACTGAGAAGAGACTAACAGATAATTTCTGCCCTGGAAATGTCCACTTTTCTTTAAAGAAGTAGTTGTATTTTAATAAAGAACAATGGTGTAACATTTCGAATTTGATTTGGTGCACATTTCTCCTGCAAAAAAAAATCCTGAGAAAGAGTTTTACCTTGCACATTGCATATAACAAAGTTCGTAGCATTTAAATTTTAGCTGCAGGATTTTAAGTTGAAAAAATCCCAAACAACAAAGAACCCCTTCTCTTTGCGGTGAAGCAACTCAATCAAAGTAAGTAGTCTGAGTTTTTATGTCCGCCTTCTTACTGCAGTGATTGGGAAATGAATCTTCCCCAGTAATACAAACTAGAACTCATGACAGGCAATAACAAACTAGCCATATATTTGTCTCCTTAAACCCATTTAGTGATTTGATTTTTATGTATTTTTATTTGGCCAGCTTTACTGTATCTACAATAGCATATTAATATAAACTCTTGATTCGAGGAGCAATTTCCCACTCATCCTGGATCCAATTCCATTGGATTCTATTTTAAAATAGCTGATCAAAATGCTTTGTGACAAGGATGGGAGACTCTTCTTGGCTGACTAACATAGGATTGAGGGAGAGGAAATACCACTGATTTTTCAGCATTAAAAATTTCCAGGATCATATTGAGAATTCAAATAGTATAGTTTTAAGGAGGCTTAAATGTAAATTTAAAAAAAAATTTATAATCAGATGGTGGGCATATTTCTGGAAACAACTACAGAATTAAATGTACTTGGCTTTATGTCATTACATGCAAACAATAAGTAAGTTAGGGTAGAATAGCTAAGAAAGGAAAGTTAATGGCTGTGTGGAATTTATCTAGCAACATGGAATTGGTTTTTCTATACTTTCATAGTCAATACTTGTATGGTCACATACAAATTTACATTTTTAACAGAAAGCCTGCATTTGTAGGCTTGTGAGTTTTATAGGTACACAGATAAACTAAGAGTACAGCCACCATACCCCTCATATCTTTTATCTTTTTTTTTTTTTTTTGGCAAACCCTAATATAGGCATTAACTTACTTCGGCATTGTCTGGGGGTATTAACATCATTTTTGTTTCCTTTATAGGGTCTATCTTCTTTTTGAAAAAAATCTTGTTTTTAAACAATTATAGACCCATAGAGTCTGTCTTCAAACACATATTTTAAAATTCTTCCAGTATTCAAACATATTATCATGATTAAGAAAATCTTGGCCACAGGGTGTGTGTGTGTGTGTGTGTGTGTGTGTGTGTGTGTGTGTGTGTGTGTGTCTCCCAATTACCGTGGTTGAGCTTAACCTGAACTAAAGAAAATTAATTGGCCCAATTCATTTTATTATAAGAAAAGCAACAGTTTCCTTCTTTATGAATCCCCACTTGGCTGGTTTCCTGACTGAAGTTCACTAATACAAATGAATGTTTCTTGTCTGACTTAAACACACCCCAAAGTCCTTTTTCAAGTCTTTGCTTGCCTTATAAGAGCATAGCACCCAAGGTAAAAGTAGTCTGTCTTGCACCACTGATTTTGCTCTAAAATTGAGAACAGCACATTTTGGGTGTGAGCCCCTTGAGTTCTGATGTCTGGTAAGATGGGGGCACATTATACCAATTTCCCAGGGTGACATGAGAATAAAATGAGAAGATGCAAGTTATGTGCGAGTTACACCTATCTCACAGGAAAACTCAGAATCTTGTGTGTGGGGGGGGAAGCCCTCTGGACATGCAGAAAGTGACTAGCCTACTGGCAGATGGGCTCTGCCCAAGGGCAAATAAAAGCTTAACTCGGGCTTTAGGAGCAACAATGAAGACCAGCACACATACAAGCATGCACACACTCACCAAAAAATTCACTTTCACTGATTCCAGAAAATTGAGTTTATAAGAAACTCTTTAATGTAATAGACTATATTGATTTAATAGTTTGAAAAATAATAAAATTTGAAAACCATTTGCCGAGATGTCAAAAGATATTTCTTAATTACTTTTTCTCCCGTTCTGTAGTTTACTTTTCTCTCTTAGACTAACTTGGCTGTTTAAAACTCTTCCAAATCAAACTTTGTTTTGTTTGTGTATTTGCACAAGTCTTTTTTCCTCCACTGGCCTGACAAATACTGCTTTTTGAAAATGGATCTCACACATGCGTTCTTATTCCTGAAATCCTGGTGCAATCCTTCATTTTGTGGAATTGTGTTTGTGTAATTTCTCATTGCGTCCCTTCTCCAGCCTGCTTCCTTGTTCTTAAATGTCTTTATGGCTCCACACGTGAGATAGTGTGCATTCTTCTTTCTTTCTGCATGATTCTTCTTAATCCCTCTCCTTTAAAATTGGAGTTCAGAAATATTAAGGAAACTTTCCAAAATAGCATTTGTTAAGCTGGAGGATACATTTCAGTGACCTCTCTATTCAGTTTCCCTCTCCAGCCCCCAAAGCTTGGGACTTCTGTACGAGTAGGGTGCAATGCGAGGGTAAAAAGAAAGTAGCCTGGCTTGTAAGACTTGCGGGGGGCTGGAGGGCTGGAGAGCTCCTGCTCTGTGGTTCTCCTGCTGGAGCAGCTTGCCAGTGCAGCCACTGGAGAGAAGGAAGGTTGTTTTCTTATCCCTGCATGCACTGGGCTGACCTGTCTCTGAAATAGGTCAGGCTGGGGCACCGCCAGTTTACGCAGCTGTCACGGCTTAGGCGTCTCAGCGGGCAGCCCGGCTCCTTGGCCGGTCGACCCCCAGTGAATTGATAAAAATTCGCTGGTGAGCCCTGGGCCTTCCTTCTGGACTGTGCTAGCCCTCTGAAGGCTTTTAGAGGCAGGGGGACTCCTGGATTATGGGGGCCAACTCTCAGCCTAAAAAACGAAAGCGTTCTTTTATTCCGAGGATTGCCCTCATGTCCACCCCCTCAAGTGAAAAATACATGTGCTGTCAGATTGTATTTTTAAATCATATTTATTTTTGACCAGGTAAAACCTACACTCTGTACATAATTCAAAATATAGAAAAGGGCGTACAGTGACAAGTCTTCTTCCCACTCAGGACCCTCAGAATCTTGGCTATCTTTCTAGAGAGTCTGCATAAACAAGCAATTGTGTTTCTCTCTTAAACATATTCTCTCCTCTTTGTTTGCACAAATGGTAGCGCACTGTAGAAACTGTTCTGCTCTTTGCTTTTTTTTTTTCCACCTTAGAATATATCTCTGCAATCACTCCTCATCAGACTGAGGGTCTCCTCAGCCTGTTTATATAGCTGCATAGTATTCCATCCTATTGGCAAGTGATGATTTACTTAACAGCATTTAGAGTGTTTCCAATCAAACAGCACCATTTGGCACATGTGTGACTTTATTTGTAAAATAATTCCTCTGTGGTAGAGACAAAGGGAACGGCATTTGTGATTTTGATAGCTTTGGTGGAATTTGGGTTCTGCATTGAGAACAAATGGTGAAGGAATGCTCACTAAACATGGAGTGTGTGTGTGTTTGCCTGTGGCCACTTGTACAAGAAAAAAGAGACACTTCCTTCTACCACTGTACGTAGGTAGGAGCATAGGTTTTGAAATTTCTGCTTAGGAAATTCCTCCAATATTTTGATATTTCTCCAAATGTAACATTCTCTAAATCCAAGGAAAGCTTTTTGCTTTGACTTATTGGTTCCCCTTTTTATTCTTTTTTTCTTATCTACTATTTATGTCACTTCGCCTCCATCAAAAATGGTACACTTATGTTAAGCATTCTTATTTTTCTTTCTGCGCTGGAAAAATTATGGATAGTTTTTAGAACAATTCAGAGACAACTTATTCTGATTGTTTAGTTACAAAAGACAAATTGTCTTTCAGGGTTACCAAATTAGGTTTGAACTAGTAAGAAAGCAGATTATGTCTAATAAAACATGGTCTTGTATTTCTAATATTTGAAAAGTGCTGGCCTGATTCTCTAGGGGTTTCTTGAGTTTGGTAAAGGTTAGTTTTTGATTTTATGAACTTTTAAGGGGTATGTATCCATTCCCTTCTAGGCACAGAAGACATTTTATGTTTTTGCACATAGCTTGCCTCCCTCAAATCATTTCAGCGCATTTTCCCTTAAATCTGATGCTCAGGAATTCAGTTGTTGATGCTGCTGAGTACCTGGCTTACCTAAGCTGGAAGTTCAAGTCTGTGGAATGAACCAGAAAGAACTGGGCTCCAACTATATGAGAAAACAACACTCTCCAAAGCCTCCTGAGAAAACTGGAGATGTGAACACCAATACACATACACACACACACACACACACACACATATATTTTTTTTTTGCGGTATGCGGGCCTCTCACTGTTGCGGCCCCTCCCGTTGCGGAGCACAGGCTCCAGACGCGCAGGCTCAGCGGCCATGGCTCACAGGCCCAGCCGCTCCGCGGCACGTGGGATCTTCCTGGACCGGGGCACGAACCCGTGTCCCCTGCATCAGCAGGTGGACTCTCAACCACTGCGCCACCAGGGCAGCCCACCAATACATATTTTAAAGTCAATATTTCAAGTCATTCCTTCTTAGGACTGGGCCTTTTGGAAACAGGAGAACAAGTTAGGGGCTAAGGATTTAGTTTTGAAAATCAAAATCTTTATTCTGTTTTTTCAAAATAACAGGAAAACAAAAACAAGTCTTCTTTCTTCACTGTTCCTGCAGCCAGCCCCACAGCATGTAGCACTATTCAGCCAGACACAAGGCAGGAAGGTGTGTTTTCCTAATGCTAGAACTTTTGTCTGTGCTTTGATAGAAACAGCCAGCTGGGAACCCTGGTTCTCTTTCTGTTTCCCCTCTGACTGCCTTACGGAACTCCAGAGGAGTCAGTGGGGATGGAAACAGGCCTGGCATTTAGAGCATCTGCAAAGAGCTGAGAAGAATGAAAAGCAGCTTTTTTTTCCCCCTCTCCTGGCTCTGTGCATAATTTGGATTGAATCGGGCCCATAATTTGTGACATCTGATTACTACCTGCAAAAGTATGCAGCTCTCCATGTAGGAAGAAGGGTCTTGGGAGGATTAATCCCAATGAGGAAAATTGTGATTTGTCAGGTTGCTGTGAGGTGCTCAACAGAAATTTCGACCGCATAAAATCAGTGGTTTTCAGGTCCACATCAGCAGAACAACTACTCTTTAGATTCTCAACACATCCTCACATTGTTCTCATCACACAGGTGAAGGAGGAAGCAGGCTGAGGCGTTCTCTGGGGAACTGGCTCAGCGTCAGGGAGCAGGGGTTCCGGTGGGAGAGCTGCCCCTTCGCTTCTGATTTTTAGATTTGTAACTTTTTAAAATAAAAAGAGACCCATGAATTCATCTGGGGAAACACTTCAACTTTCCGTTGTATGATTCCCAAGTGAATGGGATCTCAGTGTCTGGAATTATTGGTTATATGTTGGAAAGTTTTAAGACATAAAATCCTCTCAGACCATTTCTAAAGGGGGCTGGGAGTCCATTTCAGGAGGTCGAGTGAATAAATTGGGTCTCCTCACAGAGCATCCAGGGAACCTGCAATATGCCAGGGCAGAATACGATTTGGGAAGCTCTCCAGGGTGGAAACTTTCCAGGTGGTCGATTTGCTTGACTTTTACGCAGATGGGACACATCCGGCACTCGTACGCATGCAAGACACATTTATCAGAGGGCAGTAGAAAGGCAACTTCTATAGCTTCTTACCAGAAGCCAAAGTCTGCTTGTGGTCACTGGCCCTGCCAAGCTCTGAATACTGCTGAATTTTTGTCTGAAAGAAGAAGGCAAACGGAGCACTAAATTCCCATTTAGCAACAGGTTAGAAACTACAAGGAACCTGGCTTAAGAGTGCAGGGACAAGAGGGGTGCCTGGGTAGTGGAATGTCCCCCATTCTACAGGGAATCAGCTCCAGGTAGAAGGCCACGGTGCAAACTCAAGGCCTGGCTTGTTTTGAATTAGCTTCCGGGCTTTTGTCAGTGAACTTTTTGGGCCTCAACTTCTGTCTGTCTTCTTCCTGCCTGTGGAAAGTGTCAGCTACGGTTTCTCGGGGGCGTCCTGAGTACAAAGCCAGCTGGGGGCTGGGAAGGCCACCTCATCTCGTTTTCATCAGAGGCTCAAGAAGTGGGTGTGGAGACAAACAGATCTTGTGTAGGTCAAGTACTCATTCCCTGGCCCAGCTTTGTGTCATGTGGTTTGTCCTTTTTAGACAAATTGAAACCAAGGGCCACTATACAGGCTTGCCTTCCCAGTGGAGTACTCGCACATACCTGGGGCAGATAAGGAGAGCAACACTCTCCTTACTACAAAATACAAATGACATAGAGAGCCGAATTTGGTCTGAATCTTTGCTGGCTGGCGAACTTTCATCGTTTTATTGAATTACTATAATTTAACGTTACTTGTTTAAAGTAATGATTTTTCCCCTGAAATGAATCCTTTTTACTTATTTATTTTTAAAATTGAAAGCTCAAATTAAATTAATTAGGGAAGACAATGATTTTCTTTCACATTGATATTTCTGGTACTTGGAAAATCCTTTTGGAAAAACTTTAGGAGACGGTCACTCAGACTGTAGTTTATAGGAAATGATGTTACCGGAACAAGTTTGGGTTTTGTACAGGGATGTTTGATAATCTCCCTGCCCCCAATCTTCCGTTCCCAAACCCTGTGAAAATGTTTCTCTCACTTTCTTTTCACAAAGGACTCAATGGGCTGACCTTGGGTGAAAAGAGGGCAGTCTCAGCTGCCGTTCTCTCTTCTTTCCTGTCTCCCCAACCCCTGTCCTGCTTCTACCTGGCTTACCCTCCCCTTGTGCACTCCAGCTCCACACACACATACCATTGCTTCCACCGAGCTCTACCTCATTCACATTGACTTGACCGATTGCCCTTCCTAAGGATGCAGTTTCCAAAAGGGCCCTGGGAGCAATTGCCTGGCATGGAGGAATGACTCCCCAACAGCAGAATTCCAGGTACCCATGTAGGAAAGCTTTTTGGTTGGGGCAAGGTATAGGTTTCTGTTGCCCCGCAAATCGTACTCCAGCAGATCCCAACTTCGCTGTGAATGGGCAGGACTAGTTCTGCTATGAGGAAGCTCTTTGTTGGTGAGCACGGCCTTCCAGGGCGTGGTACCCCATTGAGCTATCTGGGGGAGGCAGAGGCAGGTGGGCACCAAGAGCACTTCTCCTGTAGGTGTATTTTCCACACTTCCTGGATGCCAGGGAAGGGACTTGGCTTGTGTCCTTTGGGTTTCTTGGCAAAAAGCAGGACCAGAGGAAGGACATACAGCGTCTGTTCTGGCTTAGAGCCATAGACAGGGAGGGCACTTTGGGGCCCATCTTGCCTCTGATTCTAAGGAGTAGATATCTGATCTGAATATTCATGCTTCTAATGGTGCCTGGACCATTGTCAGAAGTCAGAAGAAGTGAGGTTCTCCTCTTCAGCAAGAGTAGGGCCCAAGGGGCATCCACGATGGATCTACTGGCTAGGAGAGCTTCTGGAAGGCCAGAGGCTCCTGGACTCTCAGCGCTAGGGTCCTGGAGAGCCTCAGAAACACATTGCTTTGGAGAATGTAAGCCACGAGGGTCCCAGAGGGACAGCTGGCATTTATCCCACCTGTGATATATGGGGTTCAGAAACAGCCCGCTGTGTTTGTGGACTCTCGTGATCTTGGATTCCTGCG
The DNA here is from genome assembly GCF_963924675.1 of Phocoena phocoena. NCBI lineage: Eukaryota > Metazoa > Chordata > Mammalia > Artiodactyla > Phocoenidae > Phocoena > Phocoena phocoena. The sequence continues at coordinate 99,579,943 of NC_089225.1, read as the reverse complement.
GAGCCCCCATAGCTGGCATTTAGACTTGATTGATGTTTTGTAAGTATTAGGTAATGATAGCAGACACAAGTATCTAGAAACAGCCCACATCTCCCCCAGGCCCTCTCAAGTGGAGGTTGAAAGAGGAGTCCTGGGCAGAGGTGGGTTTACCATAGAGCTGAGGAACCTTCAGTTCCAGGGCCCCTCACCTGTGTGTATCCCTTCCAGGGGACCCCTAAATGATAAAAGCTTCAGGTCCCACAAAAATGCATCTACCCTTGTCCTCATTCAGTTTAGGGTGGGGAAGGTAGAAGCTAAGACACATGGGCTCCCTGTGCATGGAGTATGGGCCTGGCACAGCTGTGTGTGACAGCATAAAGATAATAATAATAATACTGATACTCAGTTACCCTCCACTTGTATCTTGGACTTTAGAGCTTCCAGGATACCTCCTCATTTCTTATGCCTTATCTTGTTTACTTATGGAGCCAAAGTCTGGGTCTGGCAATCCAGAGCTGCTGAGAATTTACCCACGTGACCCTTAGGCTACACAGCATCCTCAGTCCTTGCAAGGAGCCCCTTAGATGGATCATGGGCCAACTCCTCACAAGAAGCTGAGGAAGCTCCATCCACTCACTGGTTACAGGCAGGTGGGTAAGACCCTAATTCTGGGGGGCCTTGGTCCCCTCAGCTGTAAAGGTTGTATTAGGCAATTTTTAGATGTTTCTTGTAGGTCTCTGAAACTATGATTGTGACCAGGTTGCTTTCCCTCTCCGGACCTCATTCTCTCTTCCTTTGAAAAATGGAAGTGTTGGCCAGGTGAAGGCAACAGTCTCTCCCAGCTCTGGCAGGTTGTGGCAGCTTCGGCCAAGTCCAGCTCTTGGTAGACATTGGGAAGCCCCAGGCAGCTGTTTGAGGAAACAGTGGGGCCTCCAGGCAGTTGGGGAATCGGGGCAAGAATGGAGAGGCCCCTGGTGGCCCCTCGATGTGTCAGGAGGTGAGCAACTCCTACTTGTCTTATCTCTGGGGGGAAGGATGCCCTTAGGTGCCGGAAGAGTGAGGGTGGGGTCTTGCTGCGCCATTGAGCAGGTAGACACCCTGGCTTTTCCCCATCCACACAGGGAAATGCATGCTTTTTTGTACCTCTTGTCATAGCTGTGGCTTCCAGATGAGGCTGGAAAGGCCTGGGGGTATTGGTTAGAGAACTTCTCCTTAAGTTAGAGTTGCTTAAGCAGGACGGTAACATTCCTTCTTTCAAATCATCTGTGCCTAGACATTTTTTCCTGTGCCTAGAGAGGAACACACGAGATTTCTGGCAACTGATGAAGTCAAATCTAGGAACTGTCTGGGCTTGAGGAGAGAGAGAATCAGACAATGGTGCATTCACTTAATCGGATTCTGCTGTCATATCTTAAACTTAAATTAGCTCCCTCACTAGTAGTTCTCAGAAACCCAATTGGATAAACAAGATTTGCTTTTTTTTTGCCTTTGAGTTAAAATACATGCAATATACACTTACAAATAAAAAAAATCATATTTGAATCAATCAAAAATTTCCACTCGAAACAGAGTTTGTGAGAAAACTTGTAAAGATTAAATGGGAGATAATTTCAAATCTGAAAACTTTTATTGTTTTTTCAAGGACTTTTTTATGAAGCATTTTAGGAACTCGAGGAGAATGTAAGAAATATTTTTCGTTACAGTGAAAACAACTCAAAGCAAGATGTCGTAGCCTAACAAGGGAAGATTTTAATAAAGTTTTCCCCTTGCTTATTTAGTTTTGTGGTGGAAAATTATTTCAGAAGTCAACATCTACTACATATCAAGTTTTTAATATATATTCTGAGAATAGAGAGTGGTTCAAATGCTACAGTCCTTAATTACAAAGGCTAAATGATAAAATTAACAATGTAAAATGTATTGTGAAAAGTCATTTTTTGTTTGAGGAATTTTTAGAGCATCTAAAATACCCAATCTAATATATGCATGCATAATTTTTCTTATGTATCTGATATCTGTGGCTTAAATTTTGTCGTAGTTTTCTTTATCTTAAACAAACAGATTTTGTAAGCAAATTCTGAAAAAATATCTACCAATCTTTAAAAATAGAAGCAGAACGTTATAAAATGAGAACATCAGGAAGAGAAACTATACCCCTTTATATATTCAGAATAATAAGTACTACTGTTTACCATATGAAAGAGTTTGTTTCTATTTTTTTAGTGATTATCCTGTACTCAGATCAAATGTATTGCAATTTTGAACTTTGAATGGCAAATTAAAATTTTTATTTGATAAGATTGAGAAAGTCACTATTTGACCTATAGATTAAAGAAGAAATCTGATCTCGGCTACTTTTGGTCAACATTAGAATTTTTGTTGAGTAACTCCACACAAATCAAAACAATTTAAGTTATTGACTCCCTTTCCGTATCCATAAGCAGACGTCTGACTTATACTCCACATGAATTGGGTTCCAACAGGTATGAAGAAGTCGAATTTGTGAGAGTTATGGCATTCATTTGTTTAATATAGTTTGAATAGCAAGATAACAGTATAACTTTTAAAATGGCAGGCATTTATAATGCTTTGCCAAGTTTGGGGTGGTGAGCAGTAGTCGATCTGAGTATTTGATTTCCTTTGCTTATTTTTTTTTCATGTTTTCTTAGGGAAGTGCTAGTTGAGATTTGAAGAAGAGTTGTTATTCTGTTTAACTATATAAAAACATTAAAATATTTTAGGGAATGCAAAAATACATATGCTTCAGGTTAAAATAGTGAGACATCTTGGATATTTTAATAACATTTCCACTATAGAGTAGCAAAAGTAGACTTTTTAAAACTTTATTCATGAGATTACATTTGCTCATTAAAGTAATATGAACACTTTGGAAGGGCACTAACTTTCTAGTGGTAAGACATTTACTGTTTTCCATGCTACTATTAAAAGAAGCGTTTTTTTATTTATAGGTAGAGTACCATTATGATTATTTTTGTAATTGTTCAGTTACAAAACAGTTTTGTAATTGTTTCTAAAAAATCAGTGTTAATGTAAATTTATACAAATTAAAGAAAATGAAATCAACAAATGCTAAAACTAAACTGTAGAATGACATTCTATAATATAAATATACATTCCACCAAAAGTATATTAATAATACTTAAAGACTTTGTTGTACAATCCAGTTTGGATGTTTGAGATTAAAAATATCCCTTTAGAATCTGGAGAAATTGAAACTGTTGCTCTTTGCCAGGAGAGGGACCAGCAGAGCAGAACATGTTCTAGAGAGTACTTATTCCAAACATTCTTCAAACGCTAAGGATTCTGTATATTTTATTTCATAAGTCCTTTGTGACGTCTCTTTCTCACATTAAGATTACAAAGGTAATTTCCCTGGAAAGCAAACCAAAGCAAACCCCACCAAACTCCAGATTCACTTGCAGAGCACATTGCAATTTAGACGTGCTTTTGTTAGAATGATGGGAATTTTCTAATGAAGGAAGTTGAACTGAGGAACAGATTCAAGAAATTACAGCACCTACTTTGTTATACTGTGGTTGGATTTTTATTCTATTATAGTCCCAAGAGCTGTCAAATTACCTAAAGGGAACAATGAGTTTCTGAACAGAAAAAAAAAAAAAAAAGAAGGAAAAAGAAATTATCCAGAGATGCTGCAACTTACAAAACAATCTTTCCTGGTAGGCTTCGTGCAGTTTTAAATACAATTGAATGTTAATTCTATCAGACCTAGTTGATTTAAAAGCTAGGATGGATCAGTAGCTGATTTTTGGCATTCATTCATTTTTCCACTCTTTTGTTCACTTGACACACAGCTTTTATATACTGGCTTTGCAGGAACCACTGGCTGATCTCTGAACAATCTGTTGGAGGAGGAAAGGGCTCCTCCAACCAGCAGCCAGGGATTTAATTAAATACTGTGCATCCTGTCTATCTCAAACAGCTGAAGAAATAGCTGTTGGCGTAAAGGTACCAGTGAACTTATGTTCTCTGGTGTTAATAGGGCAAGGAACCTTCTTGGTGGTTAAAAAAAAACCCTCCAAAATACCCCCAATCACGTGATTATTATTTTTTAAGTTAAGAAGAATCACATCGAAGCAACAGTCCCGTTCTGTGGAGCTAGACTCAGTATCATGTTGAAAGGGACATGCAGGTTGAAGAAATTATTTTGTTTATTAATTCAGGTTACATGTCCTGCCAGGCTGGCTGGAAGAGAAAGGAAAGAGAGGTGTAACTTTTAAGCACACACTGATTTGTTCTTATTACATAACAAAAGTCTATTTCTTTATCATGTTATCATTCAGTTAATAAAAATTAGCTACAATAACAGCATCAACTTAAAAACCCCTCAAAGTCCAGGGGATTTTCTTTCACAATGAACATGAATACTGTTCAGAAATACAAACAGTCAAAGGATAACTTTAGGTCTGAAAGAGAAACCTGGCAAGGGTAATTGAATAAGCCTGGGTCCCTTGACTGTGTCATGGTGAGGGCAGTCAACATGTCATAATTAGGTTTATTGAGGGCCATTCCAACAATCTGCTTCTATTCTTCCTGCCTTATTGTCCACAGCTAGGCAAATAGCCAAGGGACAAAAGGAATCAAGTGCTGACAAAACATGAAAGAGGAAAAAGATTTAGCTGCTTTTATCAAAGAAACTGAGAGGGACTTTGTGTAAATAAAATAAGTGACTGGCCATCCTGCATTTAGGCAATGCCGTTTTCATTAGAATTAATTCTTGACATATTGGAAGAGTTCCAAGGGAAGGATTTCTACTTCTGACAAGTTTAATTTGTAAATTAAAAACAGTTGGTTAAACATGAGCCTCCATCAACAAAACTTAACCAAAGCCATACACGGCAAAGGACTAAGCAGGTGAAAAATAGAATTACTTTGAAAACAAAGTCTTCCCCCAAATTATGCAAATTCTTATTACTTCATAACAAATGTTTCCCATTGAAGCCTACAGCAGGATGTCTGCTCAGGGAGGTTTGTTTAGATCACATTTTCTTCCCCTTTAAGCCTCTTTAGTTGACATAACACTTACGCCGTGCTTGGGCACCGTGCTGGTTCTTGGGAGAAGTGGCAGCAAGAACAGAAGAGGTAGACTGACACTTTTAAAGAAGTCAAGCTATTACCGCTTTTGTAAGTCTACGAATTTCAGGACGGCTTGTTCTGCTTTTCTCTTCATGGAAGGTGAGAGATTCTTGCAAGTGTGCTTTCGATTCCTAACGGGGATAAACAGTGGAGGCTACTAGGCAGTGTTTCCTAAACTAAATAATCATCAGATCCCAGGTCAATGTTGTCTGCTTGAAGGGTTGCATGCAACGCCGGCTGCCTTGCTGGTTATGACTAGGTGACACAGAGAAAGTGAAAACCTACAGGAGAGAGATTTAGCCAGCATCTGGACAAAGCTTTCTTTTAAGTCTAGAAAGCCCCTTAATAAAACAGCTATTTGTAAAGTTGCAATACTTTTCCTGTTGCATTTTTTCAGCTTGCAAATTAAGCTTCAGATAGGGGTTTTTCACAGGGGCCTGAATTTCAGAAGGTGTCTAGAAAAGAGGATGCTATCATGAAAGATTTGTCCCTTGGGAATACAAATTTTACTTGGGTATCAAGTGCCCCTTAGTTTCATTGAGAGTTACACAGGCAGTAAGAAACCTATTACTTGGGTAGCTTCAGTGACTAGCTGTTTAGATTTTAAAAATTCACATTGCTTTACCTCACCTGGCATCAAGGCATGTTAGAGACTTACATTGCCGCATTCCTTGGCACTTGAAATTAAAGTGAAAAAAATTCTTTTCTCATCTGAAGGAATCATTTAATTCCATCAGTTAGTGGCTATGAAAAACACTCTGAGAAGAGTAACGCCCTAGAGACATGCAAGATATAATCGTTAATCATCAGCAGTACCATTATCATCGGTACCAGCACGATGGCTATCTCTGAATGGAGCTTATCAATGGTTGTATTTATATGACTGTAGCATCCTGGGGAAGCACTGAAATATGTATGGTCCGAACAATTTTCCTGTGGCTCATAAGCTGGATCTGCAGCATCTTGAAGTTTATTTCACTTGAGTGTTTTGGTTAAAAACACCCAAGGAAACAAAACCAACCCCACAGCACACTGGACTGCTGATCTAGCTCTGCACCAGATGTAACTGTGGACTTAGGAAGGGTGTTTTGGTGAAAAGATTTTGCTTTTGGTCCCAGTTCAACGTCTAGCTAGCTGTGTGAGCTGGATTCCTCCAAAGCGGGGGCGACAATAACGTGTTCCACTATCTCAAAGAATTGCTGTGATGCATTAGTGGCCCTGAACACATCTGAAGTTCTGAACGAGTCTAAAGTATCATTTACTTATAATCTGCCCATTGCTTTTGTACTCAGTGAAATAAGATTTGGTAGCTGATTTGCCTTAATGCTTTCCTAGAGTACAGTTTAACAAGAATTAAGTGCGTCTTCCTGTGGTCAGCTCAGAATACCCTGAAATAACTCTGTATCCAGGACATACGGGACTTGGTTGCTGGAATAACATTGCTTTATTACAGAGCAGCACACTGGTGCACATCTAGTGGAAAAGTGGTTTGGGAGAAACTGCTTTTAAGGGTTTGGATTTGTGCAAAATAGGTCTTTTGATTTCCACATTGTTCCAGTGCCTGTTGGCTCATGTCACAAAATTGGAAGGCCCAGCAGGCCAGGAAGGAGTTTCTCTGGAAGGAGTTGGAGATTTATGCAGATTGGCTGCCTCTCTGACATTTATTTGCTGCCCTTTTCTCGCTCTGTTTTGGCAACTCTGAACCAGATGGACAAGCTCATGGAAAACAAGGCCAGTGAAGAGAAGATGCTTTTGATTTCTTCAAAGATAAGGGAGAACGCTTTCTTTCCCTCTTTCTTTTAACACAGCAGTGGCAATTTTTTTGTGCACGAATTCAAAACTGGCAAGTCACTTTTGGTGACTGATTAAAACATTTGAACAAGGACTTTCCTTGTTACGTCACTGAGAGTAACATAAACTCTGTTTACCAAGGCATCCACTGAAGAGAAATGTCCAGGCGCTGGTCCAAATATTATGTCTACCAGAAGCCAACCATCTACTTTGTAGCTGTGCACCAAGAATGTTGTCTGAGCTTTAGCTAAGATGGTAATTCACCAGGACTGAAATCCTTCCCTAATCACCAACCTCTCGGAAAGGAGAATGATGCAGAGGGGAAGCATGGCTTACTGTTTCACTCTGCAATCATTTATGATTTGAGCTGTATTTTACCTTACAATGACCTCTGGTGCTGTGAGTGTATCATTCTATACTTGCAGCTACCACGAAGATATTGGGCACTAAACAGTGACTTCTCTGGGAGAAATGGAAAATATGGCTTTGGTGAATAAAAAGATACACAGACATGTTTTACTATTTTAGATTCAAACGACATTCTCTGTACTGAGAGAGTTAGTGAAGACAATAATTTAAGCACAAATGTTCATATCAAAAGTAATTATGTCCTGAGCACTGGGACATTTATTTTGAAAGTTCCATTTCTTTCCTGCATTTTAAAGTCATAATATTGTCCCTCGGTGTTACCCACGGTACGGAATTTCAGACTGAAAATACTTTATCTCAGGCGTGTTGCTGAACCCCATCCTTGGAATTTCAGTGTTGAAATATGGGATTAAAAATGGTGAATGAATTTGCTAATTAGGTGCAGCTTTTCTTTCTTTCCTTTTTTTTTTAAAGGGAAGTATGTGGGGATGGGGATGTGCTGCTCCCGATTTTCGTCTTATTATTTATTGTACGTTGTCCCGGTCTGTAGACTTTTTCTTTTATTTGTTTACTCTTGTTTGTTTGAACTAATCACTACTTAAGGAAAAGTCCTCTCCCGGACGGCCCCCCTCTTCCCGAAGCCTGTAGCCGAGGTGACCGTTCAGGCATAAAAACGTGCTTATCTGCAAATGAATGGTAGCTCTTTGCTTCATTAAAGCCCCTTTCTCTTTTGGCACTCGCATTGTGACCCTTTGATATTAATTCAAAGGGCAATTAAAGAATGCGGCCCATCTTTGAAGTAAGGCATTCAGGGCAAGGGTAGGGATGAACCTGGGCCTCTGATGGACTGTGTGTATTCAACAGGCCTTTTCAAGACAGTTTGAAGTGAGTCAAAGAAAATGGGCAGGAGAAGGTCAAAGAGAAAAAAAGGGCTAAAGAAACAGTCTGTATTTGTTCGGAGTATTAGCCAAGCAAACTGCAAATAGCAACAAAATGAAACAGTTAATAGAGCAGCCAGACAGAGCCATGTCAATCACTTAACTTGAACAGCATTAGGCTCGCGAAGCTCCCTCCACTGTGTTACCTAATTATCTTGGGAAAGGCAGTAACTGGAAGTAATGGTATTGTATTTCTTTCTGCTTACTGCCCAGAAAAAGGTGATAAATACTCACTGCTCCATAATTATGCAACATATATACATAAAGGAGTAGGAAGGGGTGGGAGGGAGCTGGATGGGGGCGGAGGCTGACTGAAGTTGCTGTTCCTGGTAAAAGGCCCAAATAGGGCACAAATACAGCATTTTCAAACATTACATGCTGGAGAATCACTTAACACGTTTCATCTGGAGCTGGCTGAAAGGTGCACGATTTCTCCTTTAACAACCCTTAAAGACAAACACGTTTAGCCATCCAAGAAAGTTCTTTTTCAGGAAAAAAAAAATTAACCTGCAAAAGCTGTGCTCAAATAATATGACGGATTGGGCTAAGAGTCCCTGCTGCCTCCGTGGAAATTGAGTGAAGCCGGCACTCGGATCCTAGCTTTCCCCCTCGCGCCCGGCTGTTGACACACCCTTGCGGGGAGGTGGCCAGAAAATCCTCAACAGCGAGGGAAGGAGGAAGGACTGGGAGACTGATTGGAGGCAGGATGGGTTTTTATTCTTGCGGTTAGGACGGATAGTTTTGGATTCCACTTTTATCGGTCATTATAAAAAACAAAAGAACAGCGTCAACCACACGCTTCTTTGAACGCTGAGCAAACTGATTTTAAAAAGATTTCTAACTGTCTCAGGGGTGTATGGGTAAGAGAGGGGGAAACCCCAAGCACCCGTTGGAATGTCTGCAGATAGGTCGACCTTGTCTCTGAATTGCAAAACGTGGCCGCCTTTTAAAGGGCCCCTGAGGACTCTGTATAGATCATTTGCGACATGGGCTGTTGCAGATCGTTGTTTGATGTTGGGTTTGTGCATAATGGGTTTTGTTTGGAGGGACAGTAATGGATGTGAAGGATCTGTTATGCAGCTTTTGGACATACTGTTAGAATAGAATGTATCTATTAATTTAAAAGTTTTTGCCTTTGTAAAAAGTCCATTATTGAACTAAGTACTCAATTGCTCTGCATTTAACACACCAATCATTCACTGGCACTTGAAAAAACAACCAAACTTGAATTGAGGGTCACCCAGGGTGAATTGTATACAAAGCTAGGAAAACAAATTATATGGTTAATTTTTTTTTTTTTTTTTTTTTTTGGTACGCGGGCCTCTCACTGTTGTGGCCTCTCCCGTTGCGGAGCACAGGCTCCGGATGCGCAGGCTCAGCGGCCATGGCTCACGGGCCCAGCTGATCCGCAGCATGTGGGATCTTCCCCGGACTGGGGCACGAACCCGTGTCCCCTGCATCGGCAGGCGGACTGTCAACCACTGCGCCACCAGGGAAGCCCTATGGTTAATTTTTGAACATATAAATCGCTTCAGCTATTTAGTAGAGCCAACGCGTAAATTCTCTCCTGTCCTGTTTAATGCTACATATGACAGAACAATGTTTGAGGGACTAGGAGGCATTTCCACTTGGAAACAAAGTTAGCAGAGAGTAGTAGCTGCTTAAGGAACTGGAATTCTGTGAAATTTACAAATTTCCTTAGGTGTCCTGGGAGAAAAGTACCATGAAATACCCTAAATAATAATAAAAACATAGTTAAAAATAGTAATTGTCAAATAAGGGGAAACTCAGGGAAAAGAAATAGAATTATCTAGGACATTTTCATCAATAATAACTATGGAAACGTTACCACTTTTAGAAAGAGGACTTTTTTTCAGACTATTTTTGAAAACTTGTTTTATTTTAGTTTTAAAATTACAGAGCTCATTTTTATGTTCTTTTTCAGGATGACTAAAAATCATAGTATCTGGAAATATTAGGAAATGTCCATGGTCTTAGAATACGGACACATTGACATAACTTTCCGATCAAAATCAGCTCGAAGTCGAAAGAAAGACTGGGAGCGTTTTCGTTATTCTTTGTGTTTTTCCTAATCCTGCGTGATTTTTGCAAGCTTCCACCAACTTTTACCTTTTTAGCCTCTTTTTCCCCACACAAACCCCTGATTTTTGCTGCCAGAAATGAAGGCTGTGGAACAGTGGAGGGGAAGAACAATTTGGGTTCCCTTTTGTCTCCTGTGTTAACTTTGCCCCCCTTCCTGAACTCAGAATCGTGTGCAATCTCTAGGGGAGACTGGTTCTGAAGTCAAGATACATTTTATCATTTGCTCTGCCTGTACCTTGGAGAATTTGAATCCAAATGGCTGAATCTAGAGCAGTGTTGCAGTTATTACACTTGTAGCTCCTGCTGTATTCAGGTTCAATGCCATATCCTTTCATAGACTTACAATGCAAAGGACCCCATTCTATCATCCCCTCGGCTGCTTCTTGGAGGTACACAAAGAATTCCTGGAATCTGTATGATCTTTGGGATCTTAGGGTTTTAGTGATTCCCCCAAATCAGAATGTATCCTTGGATCAACAATCAGTCCTTCAAGGGCCAGACAGATTACAACAAAGCAACAATATAATGTACTTCCTATTTTCTATCTAAGGACGCAGGAGTAACACAGCTTGTAAAGGCAGAGCTGGGCTTGGAATCCAGGTTTGTTGGATTCCAGAACATGCACTTGTAACTGCCACACTATGTAACTGGCTTGTGGCTTCTGGAAAGGCAAGTGACATTAAGAAAGTATTGAGAAGGGAGTCTGTTCTCAGGGACTGTGCCAGGCAACTCTGCAGCTAGTAGGTCTATGAAATGGGGCCAAAAATAGTATTTGCCTTATAAAATTGTAAAAATTATATGAGAGAATACACAGGGGCACAAGTGACCCTCAATAAACATCAAGTATTGTCTTTGTTAATCTTATTTTTGGGGCGTGACTCAGTGGTGGATTTCCCAGGAAGGTGATAAAGCTTCAACTTTAGGACTTTTTCATGCATGAACCCTTGGGAGTTTGCTGGGTGCTGTAGAGTGTTCTGGGTGAGCAGAGGAAATCAGGATGTGTTTCCGCGTACGAATTCCTACTAAATTGCCTTGAGAGATAAACACAAAAGGTAGCTCCAGTAACTTACTGCACTTTTTCCCCATTCTAAACAAATATTCACTTTGTACCTGGCTTTTGTAATTGTAAATTTATATTCTTCTTAAGAAGGTCCCCCCAAACCTGGACCAGCTACTGACTGCTGCCACACTATTGGGTTGGCTCCGCTTTAAAGCCCTTGGAGAGATACCCTCTCCAGGCACTGGTGAGCTGGGTTCTGGCGCGAGGTAGGAGATGGTTGCTTTACTGATTGGTTAGTTGAGAGTTTGATTCATTCATAGGCATTAACTGAGAATTCTACCTGATCCTTCAGATTCTATGTGCATGAACTAGAGAAGTCAAAACCACCGTCCTATTCTGGTATTGTTTGAAATCTGGTTTGCTTAACGTTGTAATTGCCAGTATCCTGAGAGGGTTGGAGGAAAAATCTTGCTCCAAGTATGAAGAATCCACAGGAGGCTAACTTAGAACAACTGGGAAAGTTACAACGTAGGGAATTATAATTCATTTTAGAACAAGGATGACAGAACCTGTATGAATAAGGGGAGACCAGCACTTGCTCAGAAACCAATTCAGACTATTTTGTGAGAAACAGACAACAACCAACAAATCAGCTACACTCATCAAATGCTTACTATATGCTAAGTTAGTGGAGAGAATAATGATTAATAAGATGCCCCTCGCCTCTCCACGAGCCTATAGCCTGGAAGGGAAGACAGTCGCATGAGCAGATCATGCCAATCTAAGATGTCGAAGTGCTTTTAAAGTCCAGGGCACCGAAGGAATGCAGGGAAATTCGTCTGGCCATCTCCAGGTTCAGAGGTGCTTCCTGGAGGAGAAGATCTCAGAGCTAAGCGTTAGAGGGTGACTAGGAGTTGATCAGCACAAGAAGGGCTAGAGGAAAGGCATTACAGGTAGAGGGAACAGCACGGGCAGCAAAGGCATGGAACAATCAAACACATGTTGTATGTGGGGATTGCCAAACAGCTGAGGACAACCAGGGGTCCTGTCACCTCAGTCTTTAAAGGAAGAATAAGCACTCCCTTTTCATCTTTCTTCTGTTGTAAATGAACAAGCGATATACTCTACAACATAATCATATTTTCCAAAGGCTAGGTAGGCTGCTTTCCCCCGCCCCCAGCTTTATTGAGATATAATTCCCATATAACACGATGTGAGTTTAAGGTGTTCAATGTGTTGATTTGATACACTTGTATATGGCAAAGTAATTACCACCAAAGCGTTAGCTAACACCTGCGTCACATCACATAATGAATATTTCTTTTTTGTGGTGAGAACATTGAAGATCTACTCTCTTAGCAACTTTCAAGTATATAATACAGTATTATTAACTATAATCACTGTGCTGTACATTAGATCTCCAGAACTTATTTTTCTTATAAATGGAAGTTTGTACCCTTTGACCAAGATCTCCCCTTTCCCCCGCCCCACTCCCCTACAGCTCCTGGTAACTACCATTTGGGTGTCTGTTTGTATGAGTTTGGCTTTTTTTAGATTCCACATATAAGGGAGATCATACAGTATCTGCTTTCTCTATCTCACTCAGCATAATCCTTTCAAGCCTCCATCCATGTCAAAATAGGTCTCTTTAATATTTGTTATTAAGTAATTGTTGTTTGAAAAGAAATCGGATTCCATACACTTGAGTTCTTTTTTTAAATGGGACAAAAATTCTCCCACTATGAGTGACCATTTTGCAGGAGCATTTTGGGGAAGAACAGAGCCTGATACACGGAAGTGGGAAGCTCTTGGGAATGTAACAACCTAACTCTAACTCTTCCTTTATGCTGTGTTCAAGGAGATGATCTGAGCATGCAGTTACAGACTCTTACTATTTTTTTCTAGATTCCTTCATTTTGTGACTTAAATTTGTATCTTGAAATTATCATATAGTAAAATAGACTTAATTTTTGTTTTGTGTGTTGAGGTGCAGTTCATACGAACCACTTTGAAGTGAACAATTCAGCGGCATTTAGTACATTCTCAAGGTGATGCAACCACCAGCTCTACCTAGTTCTAAGGTATTTAGAACTATTTCATTACCCTGAAGGGAAACCCTGTACCGATTAAGCAACCACCAATCTGTGTTCTGTCTCTATAGATTTAAATATTCTGGTCATTTCATATAAATAGAATCATACAATATGCGACCTTTTCTGTTTGTCTCTGTCACTTAGCATAATGTTTTAGAGGTTCATTCGCGTTGTAACATGTATCAGAACTTCATTCCTTTTTACAACTGTATAATACTCCACTGTATACCCACTGTTTGTTTATCTGTTCATCCACTGGTGGACCTTTGGGAAGTTTCCACCTTTTGGCTATTACGAATAGTGCTGTTAACATGAGTATGGGTTCATGTAACGACCATCACAATCAGGATACAGTACAGTTCCATCACCCCCCCGCCCCCCAGATCTCTTCATGCTGCTCCTTTGAACTGACACCCTCCTCCCACTCCCAGCTCCTGGCAGCCACTGATATGTTCTCCAGTTTTGTTCTTTTAAGAATATCGTATAGGGCTTCCCTGGTGGCGCAGTGGTTGAGAGTCCGCCTGCTGATTCAGGGGACGCGGGTTCGTGTCCTGGTCAGGGAAGATCCCACATGCCGCGGAGCGGCTGGGCCCGTGAGCCATGGCTGCTGAGCCTGCGCGTCTGGAGCCTGTGCTCCGCAAAGGGAGAGGCCACAACAGTGAGAGGCCCGTGTACCGCATACTGCAAAAAAAAAAAAAAAAAAAAGAATATTGTATAAATTGAATCATACGGTATGTAACGCTTTGAGACTGGCTTCATTTACCCCGTATAGTTACTCTGAGATTCGTCCAAGCCATTGAACGTGTCAATATTTCATTCCTTTTTAAAAAATGGATGTATTTATTTATTTTAATTTAAATTTTATATTGGAGCATAGTTGATTAACAATGTTGTGTTAGTTTCAGGTGTACAGCAAAGTGATACAGTTATACCTATGCCTGTGTCTAGTTTTTTCAAATTATTTTCCCGTTTAGGTTATTACAGAATACTGAGCAGAGTTCCCTGTGCTATACAGTGGGTCCTTGTTGGTTATCTTTTTTTTTTTTTTTTTTTGTGGTACGTGGGCCTCTCACTGTTGTGGCCTCTCCCGTTGTGGAGCACAGGCTCCGGAGCAGGCTCAGCGGCCATGGCTTAGGGGCCTAGCCGCTCCGCGGCATGTGGGATCCTCCCGGACCGGGGCACGAACCCATGTCCCCTGCATCGGCAGGCGGACTCTCAACCACTGCGCCACCAGGGAAGCCCCGGTTATCTATTTTAAATATAGTAGTGTGTACACGTCAATCCCAAATTCCCAATCTATCCCTCCCCTCACCTTCTCCCCGGTAACTATAAGTTCGTCTGTTTATGTTTTATAAATAAGTTCATTTGTGTCATTTTTTTAAGGTTCTGTGTATAAGCAATATCATAGGGTATTTGTCTTTCTCTGTGTGGCTTACTTCACTTAGTGTGATAATCTCCAGGTTCATCCATGTTGCTGCAAATGGCATTATTTCAGTCTTTTTTATGGCTGAGTAATATTCCACCGTATAGATGTACCACATCTTCTTTATTTGTTCATCTGTCAATGGACATTTAGGTTGCTTCCACGTGTTGGCTATCATAAACAGCGCTGCAGTGAACACTGGGGTGCGTGTATCATTTCAAGCCATATTGATGAATACTGTTCTATCGAATGGATGTGCTGCAGTTTGTATACTCATTCACCTGCTGAGGAACATTTAGGTTATATCTAGTTTTTGTTCATTGTGAATAGAGCTGGTGTAGACATTTGTGTAAAAATTTTGTTCCAACACAAAATTTCATTTCTCTAGAGTAAACGCCTGGGAGTGGGATTGCTAGGTCATATGTTAAATGTATGTTTAACTTTATAAGAGACTGCCAAACTATTTTCCGTAATGGCTATACCATTCTGCATTCCACCAGCGATGGATGAGAGCTCTGGTTGCTCCGCATTGGTGCTAGCCTTGATATTGTCAGTATTTAAAAATTTTTCCTATTCTTAATAGATGTGTAGAGATATCTAATCATGGTTTAATTCATATTTCCCTAATGACTAATGATATCGAACATCTTCTTATGTGTTTATCATCCATATATCCTCCACATATCCATATGTAACTGAAATATCTGTTCAGTTGTTTTGCTCATTTTAAAATTATTTATATTGTTTTCTTATTGTTGAATTTTGAGAGTTCTTTTTATATTCTGGATTCAACTCCTTTGTCAAATATGTGATTTGCAAATATTTGCTCTCAATCATTAGCTTGTCTTTTCATTCTTCTAACAGTGTCTCTTGCAGAACAAAAGATTTTGATTTCAATGAAGTCCAATTTATTGATTTGTTATTTTATGGTTGTGCTTTTTAGTATCATGTCTAAGAACTTTGTGCATAGCCCCAGTCATGAGGATTTTCTCCTATAAAAGATAGATATTACATTTAGGTCTGTGGTCCGTTTTCAGTTAATTTTTGTACCTGGGTTTACGTTTAGGGCAAGGTTTATTTATTTTTGCGTATGGATGTCCAGTTGTTTCAGCACCATTTGTTGAAAAGGTTATCCTTTCTCTGTTGAAAAACATTTGCACTTTTGTCAAAATCAACTGGTGGTGTTTGTGTGGGTCTGTTTCTGAACTCCCTATTCTGTTCCATTGATTTATAAGCCAATTCCTTTGCCAATACCACATCTCCATCACCAGAGTTTTGTGGTAATTCTTAAAATCCAGTAATGTGATTCCTCCGAACTTCTTTTTCAAAATTGTTTTTGGCTATTCTAATGGTTTTCCACATACATTTTAGAATCGGCCTATATCTACAAAAATTCCTGCTGGGAACAGTTTATTTTCAAAGATGTTTTGTTTTGGTTTTGAAGAGTTTTGGAAATCAGAGAGTGGTAATAAGATGAATCTATTTCTATTACGTACAAAATTAATGAAATCATCTACCAAACTGGGGATGCCATTCTATTACAAATTCTTCCTCTATATAAGTACTCCGTTTTAGTGAAATGGTTGGCAATAAGTCAGAGAGATTGAGCAAATTCATGTCTACACCAGAGGTAAACTTTGAATCACCACACGTTTAACCTGCTTTCTGAATTGGTCACATCAGTCTCAGAGAACAAGGAAGGCATACATAAAATATTTAATGTATATTCATGAAAAACAGGTCAACCTGTCCTTGACTTGTGTATAATTTATTTAATTTATACAGATTTAGGCCTTTGGGTCCTTTCAGAAACATTTGCAAATGTGCAGTATTATAGGGTTTCCAGACCAATGTTCTGTCCCATGAATTAAAAACTAGAACCTCAGGAACTCAGGGAGGAAAATAGAAAGTAGGAAGCTTTGCTTTCTTTTTCTGCTTTGTGGGAAGAAAGAAATTCATCCCCTGCTGTGCTTCAGAAGAGGATCTTAGAAAGATGTTACAATCTTCTTGGTACCTTCTCCTCTGAGCCTAAAATTTCATTGCAAAGTTCCAATGAACTTTGACTGCCATGTTCTAATGTTTTATACAAATTGACACGTATACCAGGTATTTAGCATGTTTTTCCTACCCATTTTCTAACATTTAGAATAGAATAAACATTTAACACTTACAAAGTCAATGTGAGCATTATGAAAATGAGCTTAAACTATAATTAAGGATGCAACAAGTAAATCTCAAATTTGGCAGAGGTTGCCTATGAAACTCTTAGTTTTTTGAAGGATGCTGTGAAAATTGGTCATCTTGGACCTCTTGGCACCTTGTTATGTGCATACCAGGTCTGCCAGAATAGTTCAGTTTGTTGATCTAAACTTTGGAAACTTTGGGTTAAATAAAGTCAGCTTATCTCAGGTTATTCTTTAAAAACTGTATATTGAGATGAATATCCAAGGTTAAAGTTTGTCAGTTAAGTAATTTTAGGAATTTTGCATTGAGACTGCACTGCACTGAAGGATGTGATGCTGAACGGTTGTGGCTACTTGAATTCATTTTAATTATACGAAGTCTAGATGGCCCTAGGTTATATGGTTACAAGGAGAGCATTATTTTTAAAATTTTGTGTTTTCAGAAATACTTTTTTCATTCCTCAACCAAGACCTTATGGTGTTGAAACATAGCCACGTGTAAATGAAAGTAAGTTCTCTGATTTCTTAGTTCAAGAACAGATACAAATATAGTCCAGTAAAGCTAACACAATTCAGTAAATGATAATTATAATGCTTTATTTTTCCGTGGTTCTTTTATATGTAGTTTTTATTTGCTACTTCATGTTGTGATGTGCTGCAGATTGGCACGGCTTTCCTCACCTCAGAGATGAAAGCAAGCCTCAGAGAAGTTAAGTGGCCGACCCAAGGCCACTGAGCTGGTAATAAACAGCAGAATCAGCGTGAGAACCTCATTCTCCTGAGAGCGTTTTACTTTTAGATAAAATGAACTCCTACCGTGTATCTGTGAAAAAAGGTAAAGGATGACTCCAAAGTACTGAATCGCGGATTCTGTGGCAAAAGTTATTTGATATTTTTTTATTTTTTCCATTAAAACAAAAAGAAAAAAGACAAAAATGCTGAATTCTGTAGCACCAGCTCTGGCTTTGGAATATTTCAAAAAACATAGGCGTTTGTATTTTTCTTTCTCTAAACACAATCAGTGTTATTTCCCAGAGTAATTTCTCTGTTTGGACTAGTAGTTATAAACCCTTGTATTCTGATGTTCTTAATAGATGCTGATTGGTATAATGCTATGCCTAGTCTTTGTATTTGATATATCATAGAGTACCTGCAAAGCGCTTATTTGCTTTGTACAATCTTTTGGTCTTACCTTTTGATCTAGATATAAAACAGGCAGAAGCAATGTGATTCCTGCCTTTAATGTAATATGGTTTCAGGAATTAGGAATTTCCATTTCAGAATGTATCAGGAGGCGGGGAGTGGGCTTATTCAGCAGTGATGTTCTGTTGGATACATTGTGTTCGGTTGCTTCAGTGTGTGTGTGTGTGTGTGTGTGTGTGTGTGTGTGTGTGTGTGTGTGTGTGTGTGCATGCATGTATGCATGTTCATTGAAAAGCAGTAACAGTAGGTTTTTCCTCTCCCAACAAACCACTCTTGGAAGGTAGATCTCAGCAGCTGTAGATGAGGTAAAAGATAAATAAATTTGGTTTAGGAAAATTTTAATTTTAAGATGATGATGATGATTATTTTTTTTTAAAGGAAGCCACAGAGGTGGAAATCTGCAGGAAGAAGTTTTCTTATTCTAGTTCCCTGGTCAAGGCCATTTTAGCGGCTCACTTCACAGTATGCCTCAGGGTTTGAGATTTTTATAGTGTGTATAAAATCAGTGCCATGCAGTCAATCCCAGATGTGACCCAAGAGAATAAGACTCAGAGAAAAATAATCTCAGCATTACCAATAAGAATTCCTCTCTCTCTTTTTTTAAGAACTAAATTTCAGATCCACATTTTAGAAAGATATAGTCAGCATCCAATAAAACTCAGATTAAAAAGAATCCTCCATCTGCCCCAAATATTCACTAATTGCAAACAATATGCAAGGGTTAGGAATCAAGTCCAAAGGTTAAAGGTTCTTGCTGGCAAGTGAAAGAGGGAGGAAAGAGGTATATTGATGCATGTCAGTTTCCAGATTCTGGGGTCAAGCTGTTGTGCCTAAAAGGAACAAGGCATCTTCAGAAAAAGTGTGATTATCAAACAACAGGTCAAAGTTTATCTCTAGGTCAATGAAAAGGGTGGGGGGAGGGTCATCATTCAGGTTCTGAATATAAGCTTTGTATTTAAATAAAGTTGTGGCAAGGTATTCAGTTTTTTTTTTAAAAATTACCCTATTAGGTTTATTAAATATTATTTAATAATGAAATCAGAAAATTGTTCTCACTTATAATTAATATGAAATAATAATGATAATAATAAAGCCTCACATACAGTATATAATTTAATCCTTAAAACAATGCTGTGAGATATATATTATTATTATATTATATATTATTATTCCCACTTTGCAGATGAAATAATTGAAGCTTAGATACACAGACGCCTTTTCTAAGTTCAGAGTAAGGGGCAGATAGATATACTGTTCTTTCCACCACTATAGTTCTCCCCTCGCCCTCCCCCGCCCCCATCCCCTCAACCGGCCCCCGGCCCCCCGCAAATTGGATGGTGTGATATGAATTAGTCCTAATTTGATTCAGCATGAAATAGAAATGTTCTTGAGAGCACTCCAGAAAATCACGTTGGTTTTAGGATGGAAGGTTGTCTCTCGAATATTCCTCTTCCTTGAAGCGGTTCTTTTTTTCTTCCCTTTTCCCCAGAAGGGTTTGCCGTCCATACCGTTACAAAGCCCCTTCTGTCCCCCGCCTGGACATTGCCCGGCCGGCCGTGGTGGTGGTGGTGCGGGGACTCCGAGCCAGGACCGGACGGGGACGCGGTCAGCAGCGGCGGTCGGGCGACGCGGGGAGACCCCGTGGACACAAAAGCCTCAGCAGGCCCCGAAGTCTGCGCTGCTCTCAGATGCAAATGGCCCTCCACTCTCCAGCATCCCTCGTTGTTTGTTTTAGGAAAATATTGCGGGAGGGCATTTGGACCAGTGACTGCAGGCATTCTGATCAGCATTCAAAAAGATGAACCGAGACCGGTAGTTAATATTTTTTCTACACAAATGGAAGGATGTTTTTGAAACAATGTCTGGAAAACAGTCAGTTTCCCAGGGGAAGTCGTTGAGAAGTCTCTATAATTAGGGTGATAAAACCTCCAATAATAATTTTAAAAAATTCACAAGCTGTGCTGGTTTTAATTTTTCTGGTACCTGCGGAAAAATACTTGTTCGAGCATATTGCTAATGCTTAAAACGTGAAAGTCTATTATTAATCGGCTGTTTAGCTGTATAAGTTAAAAGCAAAGGAAAACAATATACACCTTGAATTACCATGACGTCATAACTTCAATAGTCAGGCAAAGAGTGTGAGGAATTAGATATTATCTGAGGCCTAAAAGTGCTGAGCCCTTTAGTCAGCAAATATTTTTTGTGTCCCTGTTAATGGACGGCACGCGGAGACATTGAAGCAAAATGTAGACAGTTTGGGTTTTTTTTTTTTTTTTTTCTCATTTAGTAGTTTTTCCTCACAAAAAAAGAGCCTATGGCATGGTGTGTCTGTGTGTGCCCATTCTGTGAATATTTTCCTGATTTTACCAGCAGGCTCTACAGCATATTATAACTATTAATAGTTATATTTACTGTCTCCAATTTGCCCTATTAAGCAAAACTGTCTCAGAATTGCAGGGTCCACTTCCCTGATGCAGGCTGAGCTGAAGTTTAATACCTTTAGAAGTAGTGTCGGTCTAGGGACAGCGTAAAATTTCAAAATGGAGAGGAGAACCAATACATCAAATTCGACGCCTGCTTTCCGAGATGGAGTCAGGTTACCGTTCCCTGAAACAAGTTGCGTAGTTGAGGCATAACATTAAGGATACCGTATTGGTATTCACTTTCTGAATTTTTGGAAAAGAAAATTTAAAAGATGATTCGTTTAAACATCGCCGTTACATACAATATTTAATTTTGTATTCATGAGAAAATGAGACTTCCAGGCTACTAGTAAAGAAAAGCTAATTCCTTGCAGTAGAGAAATCAAAGCGCAGTTTCCGAGTCTCCCGGGCCGAGGGCCTGGAGGAGGTTAGGGGGTCTTTGTACCTGGGGGATTGTCTCGGTGGGAGTGGAGAGGGGGAGGTAAAGATCAGGAAGTTCCTGCCTCGGTGTGAGCCCGAGGGATCAAGGAGGGACCGCAGGGGGCTCTGAGAGGGAGGGATGGTATTAGCGGCCGAGAGGAGGTCCTGCTCGGATCAAGGCATCTTCCAGGCGATGGTGAGCACAGTCCTCGGGTCCTCGGGGCTGGTCGGAGGGAAAGAATGGTTTTCTGTGAGCAGAGAAAGTCCTTCGTGGAAACTCTGAAAACGCTTAAGAGCTCTGTCTCCACTCTGTTTGCCCCCCTGGAATGTGATTGATTACCGCACACTCCCGATCCCGGAAGAAAGAAAAGAGTCCAGGGGCTCTGAGGCTTCCAAGGACAGGGTCCGGCACAAGCCATAGGGAAGGAGCTCCTCATTCTCAAGGGAAGATCTCACAACTGCGAGTAAAGAATGCTACCGGGTTTGTCATTAGTGCTCAAGGGTGGACTTTTCCTTAAGGGCACTTGAGCGCCCCCTGGAAGACAGTGCGCCCTGCGTCACCTCTCGGCGGAGAGTTCTAGAGCGCTTCTGTGGGGTGCTTTATGTGTATAAGAAATGCCATCGTCACAACACCATGCAAAATAGGAATTATTATCCCTGTTTTGAACATGAGTTCCCTGGGGTTGGGGGAGGTTTAATAACCCGCCGGCAGCCACACTGCTGAAAAAACGGCAGATCTAGGATTTGACTCCGCGTGCATCTTACTCCGAAATCTAGCCCAGTGGTCCAACTTCACAGAACCTAAGAGTCATACATAGAGAACCTGAATTAGTATGCAAAAAATTCTCAGAACTTTGACTGATATGGTAAGTGCTAGATAAGTGTAGGTATTACTACCATTAATTTCTGGGCTTCTTGCATAAGAGAATGTTTCTGGGATCATCTTCAAGTGATTTCGACTTTGCAGATCTGGAGTGGAGCTCAGCAATCATCATTTTTAACAAACACCGCAGGTGATTCTGATGTGGATGCTGGTAGATGATTTGCATGATGTCCCCGTGTAATAGTGGCGCTAACTTCACCACCTGATGAGGCCTCTCCAGCTAGGAGGTCCTGCTGCTCCTCCCCCCATCTCCTCGAGACTGTGACCATATTTAGGCAGGGCAGACATTTCCTATCACAAAACCTCAAGAGTGGGACTGCCTCACTCATTTTCAGTATTAAAATCAGATCCCATGACTCATGTTTTTGAAGACTACACATTCCCTCTTTCCCCAGTGAAATCTGTAAATGAGTTTGGCTACTGAACAAAACAAAATCTCTATTTCTCTTCAGTTGGATGAGTTGCAACTCGTCCAACTGACTGAGTTGAGAATAGAAAGTTTAATAGTAAATCTTAAGTACATGAGGGTTTATGATAAATGCAGGTTGATATTAACTGAGATGTTTGACATGCTTGCACTGTAAAGTGATATGAAAATAATATGAAAAAAAATCTCAGAGATCTTCAAGTGGTCTCAGGCAGCGATGATACTTTCTTGCATCCTAAATAATCATGGCCTTGATGGAGACATCAGTTTAGGGGCAGACCCTGAGATGGGTCTCAGAGATGACTTTGTGATAAAATAATACTCAGAGACTCTGGGAAACCCAGATTTCCAAAGGTTTTTCTGGGTATCTAAGAGACCCTGACTTTCAGACCTTCAGAGCAACCATATGTGTCTGAAGCATTGGACAATGCTTATGGCAGGAGGAAGCATGTCAGAGCAGACAAACATATTTCAGTACAACAAAGACAATCTAAATGTAAGGTGAGAAAACACTGACAACATGTAAAGTGAAAAAAGACTGTGACAGCTCCCCACCACTACCCGCCCCGCAGGCAAATAATATATCCACTGAACACAAAATGGGATTAGAAGTCCAACTATTATCTGGTAAACCATCTAATATGTCTGACTAAAAACTTAAAGTGAAACTATGCATTAAGAAAAAAAACCTTTGCAATTGGCATTTCCTGGAGACTGGATGTCAGATGTTTTTTTAATTTGATATTTGTTAAAGTGTGAGCTCTGTTCTGTTCACCCTTTTGCGTGTACTGCTTTGCACAGACCTGGACGTAGAGTAGGCACTAAATAAACATTTGGTGAAGAAATAAATGAGGAATTAGAGAAAAATTTTGTGATGCGGTTATTAAAAACTTTGATCCCTTTTTTTTTCCTGGAAAAGAAAACGTATGTCTAAACATATGTATGGTGTAGGTTATGTCCTGTTATCTGGACTCTGGTTGTATCTTTGACAACTTGTTTTATTGCTGTTTCTGGTGGTGCATCATCTAGGGTTACTCGTATAAATAGGGTCTTGGCTGGCATGAAGTTTTGGATTCTGAGTCACACCCTAGAATGTCTTCAGTGTTTGAGAAAGCATACTAATGTCAAATGAGGATACATATTTTATACTTCAAAACTATAACTTACTTTTATTTTACCTTTCTGCAGTTCTCCACATTTTTCAAAGTCTATTCGTGCTCCTGTAAATCTGTTCCTTACCATCACCTATGGATACTTTTTTTTTTTTTTTTTTTGCGGTACGCGGGCCTCTCGCTGCCGTGGCCTCTCCCGTTGCCGTGGCCTCTCCCGTTGTGGAGCACAGGCTCCGGACGTGCAGGCTCAGCGGCCATGGCTCACGGGCCTAGCCGCTCCGCGGCATGTGGGATCTTCCCGGACCGGGGGACGAACCCGTGTCCCCTGCATCGGCAGGCGGACTCTCAACCACTGCGCCACCAGGGAAGCCCCGCCTATAGATTCTTATTACCCCTTAACAGATGGTGAATACAATGTAGGCAACTGTTTGCCCAGCTGAAGGGCTGGGTTGAGAATAGAATCCTGGGAGTAAAATACCAGTTCTTTTTTGTGTGTGTGTGTGCTGCCTCTAGCTTCCTTGTTTACCAAATAGGTAAATTTGCTGCCCCGGTGGTGGCCACTTAGATAAAAAGGATGCCAGTTGTGTATGGGGCATCGGGACATAGGAGTGGGGAGTCAGGTGACAACTATGGTTCTAGCATTTCTGTGGGTGTAGCTAGTGGCTTGCGTCAGAGGTCACTGAGTTCATGTGGAGATCCAAGACAATCCAATAGTCTGAAGTCAAAGCCAAGGTCAACATTAAGCTAGGTCAACATTAACCATAGGTGCAAGACTTCAAACCATCTGGGAAAGTTGATCAATTAAAAGAGTTTCCTGGTTCTCTATCTGCTTGTGAACTGAGTAATAACTTTGGTTCTTGGGTGTGATTAATTCATGAATGAAGTTTGGCACTTGTTCTGTAAAGCTGAGTACATTACAGGGACATGGGTCCTCGCGGGAAAAAATCCCCCACAACTCTGGCTTCATTCATCCCTGGAGATAGGATAAGGCATCCCTCCATGCATACTGCAGAGGGATTGGGACTTGCATCATGCTAGGGAAAGATGAGAGTTTGTGTTTTATATTTTGCCTACCCCTGGGTGATGCAAGTGGTGGTGGGCTTTGGGGGTGACAGGGAATGTGAGGATGAAATTTGGCACAGAATTCATAAACACAAGCATCTACCTGAGAAAGTTATTATGTCAAATCTACTTCCACTTCGTACTAGTTAAGTAACTCTTTCTGTGCCTCGGTTTTTTCATCCATAAAATGGGGAATAGTGTTAATTTGCAGATTAGATGAACAGAAGCAAGTAAAAATGTTTGACATGGTACCTGGTGCGTAATAAGTACCCATAAGATGTTGGTTATTGTATAGACCAGGTACTATCGTATAGACCTTTTTCTATAAAGGACTGTATAGTGAATATTTTTGGTTTTGTGGACCACTGGTCTCTGTCACAACTACTCCTTTGTAGCATGTGGCCATAGATAAATGAATAGGCATGGCTATGTTCCAATAAACTTTATTTATGGACACCAATATTTCATTTAGTTTTCATGCATTGATGTTTTTCTCCTTTTAATTTTTTTCAACTCTTTAAGGATGTAAAAACCATCCTTAGATCACAGGGCATGCAAAGACAGGTAAGGTAGTAGGTCGTGTTTGGCTGACCCCTGCTATAGACCATTACATCTCCAATTTGGAAGTATTATTTTATCTCCTATTGCCACATCTATGTTTGTGGAGATTCCCATTATTAGAGTTCTGTTGGCAACATCTGGTTCTGTTGCAAAGCATGTGATGGGGTGTTGACAGTCCTTCCTCATTCATCCGAGACTGGTTATACCCTCAAAGTGGAACACTTCTAGTAGACAACTGAAGTGATGGGATAGATGGTCCTTTAAATGCAAAGTGCATTTTCAATTTCGTGGAGTCTTGGCAAAATTTCATCTTTAAGAAATCTTTCTCAGATGGTAATGTATTAGAACTACTGAGGTCAGTGAAAATTAGTGCTTGATCTAAAGTGAAGAAATATAAAGAAATTTAGTCTTGAATGAGTTATTTGGGGTAAAACTGTGTGAGGTCCTATAACATATTCAGAATTCAGAAACCTCAGGTGAGAATGAAGCCATATCTTCAGATGCAATTAAAGAAGAATGCAAGGTAATATTTAAGTGAAATTATAAGGCACTTGTGTCTGAAACAGCCAACCAGCTTTTTTCCTTGTAACTTTGTAATGGCCTCATTTCTTCCACTTCAATTTCTAGAGTATTATATCTGGCCTAAATCTGGTGCAAGTACCTCTTTCTTTTTAAAAAAAATTTTAAATTTTTTCTATTTTTGGACCGCACCGTGCAGCATGTGGGATCTTAGTTCCCCAAGCAGGGATCAGACCCACACCCCCTGCAGTGGAAGCGTGTAGTCTTAACCACTGAACCAGTAGGGAAGTCCTCCCTCTTTCTTATCATAATAATTTTTTCCAGTTTCTGTGGTGCCAACATTTCCCATGCAAGATGTGACAATATTAATTAACATGCATAGAATTTTTAGTTGTGTTTATGATTATTTTTCTGAGTTTTTTCAAGTTTAAGAGGGTGCTAGTAGTGTCACCTTTTAGGTACCAAAAGATTTCACGTGCTGGTTAAAATATTGAATTGACTCAAGGTTGTTTGCAAATTCTCATAAAAATACCCAAGTTTTTTTGGGTTACCTCTCAATGATACTGGAACTATTTCCATTACTATAAAAGTAACACATATTCATTGCAGAAAAAATATTTAAATAATAATTCACGAGTCATTTGAATTGCATTCCCTTTGAGGCTAATGAGTGTAAGGAATAAGCACACGGAAGAACCGCACTCATGGTGGTGATTTCATGAGGGTATCAGCAGCCTCATGAGATCCCTACCCAGGACATGCCCCAGATTCCCAAGACGTTTCTTTAAGGTTTGAAAACAAAGCAAAATGGCTTTCTGTACTTATCATGAGGTTCTCTGTAATATCCATGACCGTATGGCTCTGTTATAGTTTATAGAATGGGCTTTGCTCACAGGCTGATGAAGTGGCTGCCCCTGAAGGCTGATTTCACTGGAATTGAGGAAGAAACCCCATGTCCCCATGAAAGAAGTTTACAATCATGAGTATTGATTGACTTGTCTGTCCCTGCTATTTGGGGGGTAAACTGGGCTTCATTGCTGTTGTTTAGGGATGTTTACACTATGTTCATGGCAAGAAGTGTGGATGTAGAAAAAGTGTCCTTCTCTTGTGCACTGCACTTAGGGCCTCTCTGCTTTTACCAGAGGTTTATGAGCAAAAGTGGATTTACAGTGAAGCTAACTTCAGAGCCCTTAGTGGCGAGGAGTCCTTCCAAATCCTTGCAAAGGGCCCTCAAAATGTGTCACATGGTCATGTGATTTTGTAAAATAGGCAAAAATAAGCTAGTTTTGTGGGTTATTTTTAAAGAACTCTGTCCCCCCCAAATTGTAAAAGCTTCACACCCCACAAAGCCTGGATCTGTTTCTGGCTCTGTATTTGCGGGCTGGGACTTACTTAAACCTTTTCGGAAGGGGAAAAGAAAAACACCTTTGTTGGGAGATATGTCGAATTCTGGGATTTGAGAGGAAATCTTCCCTAAGGCCTAAGACTGAAGAAGACATTGTGAAAGGAAAGATTTTTGTCAGGGAAAGGGGCATGAAGCTGAGACAGGAATGACATTGCTGTTGTCTTCCTGTATTAAAAAAAATCAGGATATTTGAGAAAAAGAAGGGCAGATATCGTAAGCTATCAGAAAAGAACCTCATACACTCATATTTTTTATTTTCTGTAGAAAGTGAAAGGCTTAATATAATGCCTCTTTAATTTAATGTTGGCTAATAAAGTTTGGTGCTGTGTTATCTATTACAATAATAACGATGATATGGTGGTAATGACGAAGACAAAAATACATATGTTACATGAATGTTACAGTTTACAAGACGAAGACAAAAATACATATGTTACATGAATGTTACAGTTTACAAAACACGTTCATATACTTTCTCTCACTGGTAACCACTGAAGCCAAGAAAGAGTCTCTTTATTTCTGGCCTTTGGATGCCTCCAAAATTAACTGGAATTCTGTGAACAATTGAGATAGAGTGGTCTCCATGCTTCTCTTAATTATTCTTTCCTTATTTTGTGATAAAGCCATGACACCATCTGTCAATTTCTCTTCTTTTGTGAATTCCTCAGCATCAGGGCAGTCTAAATAACCATTGAACTTTGACACACAAAGCAGTTTCCCTTCAAATGGCCTCTCATTTCTCACTTGCACAACTACTCAACTGGCAAGCAAAGAACCGAGTTCCCTCAAAACCTGCTCTTCGTAAGGCGGTGTTTGCATTTGTTAGATTTGTCTGTATAAACTTACTAGTTGGTTTGCTGACCTCTGACTGCTTGACCCTTTAAATGAAAAGGCACCACTGGGACATACAACTAAATTTATACACATTCGAGGAAGTGGTCAGAGAAATGTGTGGTAAAGAGTTGACCTGAAAGTTTAGTCAATAGTTCAGTTAGGAAGGAAAAGTGTCGATGGAATGGAAAAGATGAAGTGCTCCTGCAGTACAGAGAAAGGAGGGGTATTTAGGATTGGGAGGTTCAGGGAAGGTTTTGTGGAACTGGGTTTTGAGACCTGACATTGTGTAAAGATGGGCGGAAAGGTGGTAGAACAGACAGTGGTTAAGGTGGCAAAGTCAAGATATGACCAATCCTTGGTCCATTTTGGTAAGCACAAGGGATTCTGGGAAGTGGATTTGTTTCAGTCCAATGAAAACTTTAAACTCCACTTGGTGAACTCTTTGTAGATATTCGTGTACATGTTCATTAATAGTTTTCTACATTTTGAAGCTGATTTATTCAGGAATATATTAGCCATTGTTTCTTATAAAAATTGGTTGTTAGTGCTTGGTATTTGAATATACATGTTACTTGAGCAAAGAAATTTGTGAATGATACTAAGAAATAGATGATCTAGAAATCATTCCAATGCATTTTAGAGTGAAGATTGGTGATTATCTCCTTAATTCTGGAAGCTTATTGGCTTGCTGAGACTTTGGGCAAGTCCTTTTAAACCCTCTGAGTATCAACTTCATTTGAAAAACAAGGATACTAATTTCTAACTCACAGAATTGTTACAAAGATATAATGAGGTAAAGGACTTTAATAATCAGAAAAAAGCAGAATCATATAATGGTTAAATGTACATAGAAGGGTTGAGATGCTAGATATTTTTTTTCCATCTGAGCCCAGTTTGAGCCCAAAGTGCTTCATCTCATTTCATTAATTTTTGGATTCAGTGCATCTGGGAGAAGTTTTCTACCTACCATAGTTGATCAGAAAGTAGAAGTCACTTCACCCACAGATCCACAGAAAATTATGAGTTGATAGTGTGATACAGAGAAAAGAACCATAATTTAGAATTTGAAGACCTAGGTTTGAGATTTAACTCTGTCACTAACAAGCCAGATGATGATAGAGGTACCATTTCATTCGAGACTCAGTTATTATTTTTTTATCAGTAAGGTAAATCATGATGATTTTTAAAGTAATTTCCAGCTTTAAAATTCTGTGCTAAGCAGTGCATTTAATACAAAACATGAACATCTCTAGCAAATAGTGGAAAAAATATTTTAAACAATATTCCTAATTTTTCCCCTGCAATTTACATTGTTAGTTACCTGGAACGTCATCTTCCTGTTTCAGTTGGTTTTCTCCTGTTGGTTTTCTTTTCTAGCCACTGTCTCTCTTTATGCCCATCTTATGCTCAGACATTCACACACGGATCCTGCTCTGGCTTCTTCTACCAGGAAGAAGACAGCATTTTAAGGGCCCCCTCTTACTCAATTGCATCATGGTTGGAAATGGGGATGAGGATTTGGGAGGAGCGGTCAGCAAGGACAACCACCTCTGATGACTCAGGCCTTTGACAAGCTTTCTTAAAACTGTGGCTTATTTACTGTGAGAGTGGAGAGAGAGAGAGGTATGACAGTGGCTTCAGTGCTTGTTTGAATGAATTGAATAACTGCATTCACATGTGAACGCAGTGTGACTACACGTCATTTATCTCGGTCCTCATGGGCAAATGCTTATATTTGTACATTCAAATGTATCTACAAGTTTCGATGAGCAAATTGGAAGCACCCTACATAACCTCAGAACTCAAGTGAAATTTTTACATATCAACAATACTACCAACCAAACAATTTTGTTGTTATTCTTAAAACAACAAATTCATTTGAATACTTGCTGGAGGAAAAAAATTTATTTACTTTTTGATTGTGTAGCTAATCAAGAGAGGGGTTTTTTTTGTTGTTGTTTTTTTTCCGGTACACGGGCCTCTCACTGTTGTGGCCTCTCCCGTTGCGGAGTACAGGCTCCGGACACGCAGGTTCAGCGGCCATGGCTCACGGGCCAACTGCTCCGCGGCATGTGGGATCTTCCCGGACCGGGGCACGAACCCGTGTCCCCTGCATCGGCAGCCAGACTCTCAACCACTGCACCACCAGGGAAGCCCAAGAGAGGGTTTTTATTAGAAACTTATATTTCGTTAATAATATACATGGAACAAAAGAATGGAAAGGAATACGGTAAAGGAGATTGGCCAATCTATATCTCTCTCTTGATCCATCTACACATTCATGCATCCATCTATCCATCCATCTATGCATCCGTCCACCCATCCGTTTATACAATCTGATCTCTAATTTTAGACACTGCTCCAATTTTATTTTATAATGTAATTTACCTTTATAATGTAAAATCAAAAATCCACAACAAAATAAGAAATGTATTTTGTCCAAGAAACTCTTCTTAGGAATAAACTTACAATTGGGTGACGAAGAGTAGGGCTTCACTTTGAACTAAATTGGCAACATAGTCTTTAAATGCTGGCATTATCCTTACATATTGATGGGGTGATTTCCAGTTAAAATTACTGGCTGGTGTGGGTGGGAAGGATGAGTAGGACTACATTTGGTCAGCATCCAGGAGGGTCCTTAATTTATTCAAAGCTGCCGAAGATCAGGACACATTTTCAGACCCTTACCCTCTGCCCTCCTCATTCTGTCCGAGCAGGCATTCCTAACTCAACAAGATTGTCATCAGAGCCTTTTAGAGAAAGGAGTGCCTGGGGTCAACCCACTAACTCTGAAATCACTTATTGTGTTATTACTCTTCTTCATGAGGAAGGAAAGTTGACCCTCTTCTCTTCTGTTCTTTCCTCTTCTGTCCTCCCCTCCCTTACTCTCTCCTACCTAAAACTTCCTTATTCATTTCCTTCCAGCTCTGCAAGATAGTTCCTGGAAAGCTAATGTGGAGAGGAAAGGCAATTGCCCAACAATTCACATAGAAGCCTGCTTTTGAAGGAGTTCTTGATTTTTTTTTTTTTTTTCTTTTCTAGAGTTGGGTACCTGACCTATTCACATTGGTTGTGGCCACTAGTCAAAATGAGAAGATAGTGAATTGGTCAAAACTATGCTTCATTTTGCCTATATAGATTCATATCAGTAGACAAAATTGAAGATGAGAATCTGCCTCCAAGCAAACATACTCAAAGTTCTTCCCCATGGAAATCGAAATGAATGTTGGCATAAAGGAGAGGTCAAGTATACTTAATTTCTTTTAGGCTGTTTGCCTGACTTTTGTTAAGCTCAGCCTTCTCGTTTAAGTCTTGAGGTATTTGGGAGCACAGGATTTATTTACTTTCATAGCTACCATAACCATTGATCCCACAGCACAGACACGTGCCCTGGGCCAGGAGGAGTAGAGTATCCTGGGCTACGTTTTAGATTTTTAAGGGAATTGGAAATGGAGCAAGAACTGAATATCCTTTGTAAGTGGATATGTATATACTGGCTGATGATGGGCAGGATCTTCAGAAGAGGAAGCAGATGAGAGACAGGAAAATGCTCTTATTTCGCAAAATCCGGAAATTCTACATACATCTTCAGTTTTGGTGGTTGTTTTTCTCTCTGAGTCTTAGAACTTAGAGAGCATTTTTATCATGGTATTTTTTTTTTTTTTTTCATGCCCGGTGGGGTTGGATAATATGAAGGTGAAGGGATGCAGAGGGCTACATTTTCGGAGGATATATTGTACATCAGGAGCTGTTCTGTGCTTCACAAACACTTCTTTCCTTAAAACCAGTCTTTGAAGCATATGTTTTAAACCACATTTTACTAATGAAAGAACTGAGTCAGAGGATTAAGCAGCTTGCCCCAAATCAGACAGGAAGTGGCCAGGTGGGCATTTGAAGTAGACCGGCTTGTCTCTAGAGCTGGGGGTCTTCTACCATGGCTTACTGCTTTGTTTGTCCAAACCTTTGGTATCATCTCTTCCGAATTCAACGGTGACTGTTGCTTAGATGCAAAGAGAAGAAAACAAAATTTCAAAAATCAGCCATCCCTATCTAACTAAGGACAGTGACGTATCATTTATCATTATCTGCTTAGTCATCTCGACTGGTTTGCCAGTTCCTCCTGGGGTCCTCTGGTGGGATATGACACTAATTTGGAAGCCAACCTTCCAAGTCTGAGCATCATACCTCTGCAGGATGAAGCAGAGAAATCCCACTCTCTTCTTCATTATCCCCTTCCTCCCGGCCTCTAGCAAAGTACTACTTGCACAGTAGGTCTCCCATGAGTGATTTCTGATGATGACCTTGATGTTGCTACTAATTCGTTTGCCAGGGAGAATTAAGCTCAGCCTTCTCTTTTGCCTCCAGGTAAAGTTTCCTCTTTCATTTATGTTCAGTTATTACCTCTTTCTATCTTCCAACAAGCAATAATTGACCCAGATAAGATTTGGATTTTCAAAACAAGCTTCCCGTACTGCCTCTTTTCTTCCTTTTGGAACCCAATAGAAAATGAAAAGCAAAGAAACAATCTTGAAATACCATATGGGAGGTGTCAGTTAAAGCATTTATGTATTAATTTGATCTCTGTATTAAAGATCACAGGCGCACAGAATCTATGGCTCTGTTACTTAGTAAATAATGTATCTAGGTTTTTCAGCCTTGAGAGACCACTTAATCTTCCTGTTGCTGCAGGGCATGGCTGGATTATCTTCCGTATATAGTGATACTTTACTTTGATTCACTGGAAAGAGCACTGGAGAGGGAGTTAGGTGATTTGAGTTTTACTTTCTTAGTTTAAGCGCCATACATTATTCATATTTGCATGCCTGGTGCCAAGGAAAATACCAGCCAAATCGTAGGCACTCAGTAAATGTTTACTGAAAGATGTGTGATTTGGGGCAACCCTACTTGCTCTTTCTGACCTTCAACTGCAAAATGCAGGGACTGGCCAAAAGTTGCTTCCTTTGATTCTGAAATTCTGTAAATGTTTTGCTTTGGTATTTCAGGTCTCTTAGTCATTTATCTTCTTAACTCCTTTGGTTGGTTTCTGGCACAAAAAGTGTAGTATTTAACTTTCTTCTTTAATCTGCCTTTCTTCTCCTTTCCAAACATCTCCAAGTCATGCTAATCCTGACAAAGTTTAGTTGTTTAGGTTTTGTGTGTCTTGGGTTATCTTGTCTTCATAAGGGTGGCAAAAGCATCTTTTGTTTTCTACCTGCTGAAAGGCTCTTTGTGTAACTGGTCACCTCTTTTATATATTCGGCCTTAGTTTATTTGTTGACTTTTAAATGACTGATTCACACAATAGCAAAAATATTCGATAGTGGAAAATAAAGGCAGGGTGGTTCTTTGTCAACTGTGTCTTATTTAAAGCTCTGTAAATATAGTTAAGGTTTGAGTTTCATAGCCAGAATTCTTTCTTAGTAACTGTATGTAACATAATTTCACATACACCAACCACCATGGAAAATATCACTCACCTTTTATGGTCATGTTTTCGCAACGGATTTATAGGGTTGACTGTGACTTGGAAGAAAAATGTGACGATACTGACCTTTTTTTTAAACCCACATCAATGGTTGAACCGACCTGTTCCTCAAATAACAATGTTACTCATTGATCTTATATTTGGGTAGCCTCTCTTAGTTTTCATTGATCAGGTAGGTTACATTACTCTTGAGACCTCATTTTTTCTCATCTGTAAAATGGGGATGACAATGCTCCAATAGGGTTTTGGTAACGATGAAAGAAAATGCACATAAAGAACGCTGGAAGCAGTGGTTGGCTATAGTAAGCTGTCAGTAAATCAGTGAAGAGCAGCTTTTCTTATATCATTATTACTATTATGGAGGTGATTTTGCCAGAACGTTGAAGGAACTATCACAAGAAGGGCTTTGAGAGATCCATGTTCTGCCTCTAGTTAACCAGTTTACATAAAAATGATTTCAAAATTAAGTTGTTCTACATGGCAGTGGATGAACAACACTTGGACCAAAAAATATGGTATCAATTCAGATGCAGTAACAAAAACATAAGCTAAATCTCCTCATAAAGTGGGTGTTTTGCAACATGGTTTTTCTTTCCCTGTTAGAGAAATATTTTCCCAAAGGAGGAAAAGAAGGTATGTTTGGGAAAGTAAAATGGCTAGCCACAATTATTTCTTAGACTGATATCATTGGTGATATTAGTGGTAAGCAACCCAGAGCGAGAGCATTTCCAATATTCTACAGTTGTGCATAAATAAGGTGTAAATGGAAGAAAGATATATAATTACTATATGGAACATGATCTTATGTTCTATTTCATGGATTTGTTCTTTTCATTCATAACATCTTAGAAATGCATATTTAATCCTGAGAGATTAAAAATGCCTATTGTTCTTTCAAATTGTTTGCTGTGTCCTGATTTTCTTTCCTAACTCAATTCCATTGAATATCTATGAGTTGTCACATTTTTAGTAAGTAATAACTGTGTCAAGCTGTGCTGACAAAATATCCCAGCATAACTGTTAATAAGCATTGTCATTTTCATTGTCATGAAACAGTTTAGCTGATGATTTATCTCTTATAATGCGGCACTTGGGGCAGATGTATGACTTGTCTCTTTAGCAAGTCAAGTAATTTCTCTAACAAAATGTTAAGCACAGATGGGCCATAAGCTGTCAGTTAACTATTATTGTGTCTGCATCTGCTTGCTTTCAATGCACTGTTTTATGTATTCAGTCAGTTACTTAGCTGCAGCTCCCTGAAAAGCTGAACCTACTCTGATTGGCAAATAAAATGTTCATTTGTCTCTTCTTCCTATTGTTTTGTTTTGGTAACACATGTCAGCAGCTCAATTACCCAGTTCATTAACAGCTCCCAAAGGACATGATGGCCAGCCCGTGATAAGAGGGCAATTGTAGCACATATGGTCAATAATGGCCTCTCTCTTGGCAATTGTAAATAAAAGTCACTTGGCCCTTTTCCTTTCACAAGAACTACTGTTTTCCTGTTCCCCTTCAGTGTGCAAATTACCTTTCTTTGCTCCCTGCAATCCAATCCCAGTAAACCAAAACCTAGCTTACTGCTTTTAGAGACACGGAGACTTTAGCACAGAGAGAGCTCTGGCTCTTCATTTTAATTATGACTGACTTTTAAGCTCTTGAGGGAGGAAAGTTCTTATCAGGGGAGACTATTCTTAGAATGCTGTTAGCTGACTAATTAGTTAACTGATCAGCTTTCCTAATTGAATAGCAACACATTTTCTTGGGGCTTTCCTCTTTTTTTCTCTTTGAAACACGCTGGTGGTGGTTACCACGAAGTTTCAAAAAGCCATTTAAAACCAGTATTTGTGAGTAGAAATCATTTGCAGGGGTCAGGTAGGGAAGTGTGGCTTCATCTTTGCTTGATGAGATTCATTTCGTTAAAAGGATTCTTGTTACACACACGTAAATCTCAAAATAAAGGGTTTAAGAAGCCACTGGGTTAATCTGGGTCACTGTCAGGGTCCCCCAAAGCAGTAATGATTCCTTCTTCACTTTATGCCTTTGGAAGGAGGTGCTGAAACAGCAGTTTGGTTGGGATTTTGTGGCTCCTTTAAGCAACATGTTGCTTGTGTCGGGGAAAAGAAAGGGCACAAACATGTTTTTACTTAAACACCTCAACGAATACAGCTACTAAAAATAATCACTAGTGGGGCTGCAATAAGTGAAGGAGAAATAGCCTTTCTTTCTAGCTGTGTTGTTACAAAGGAGGCCTTTTAAGTGACTAATGGTCAGGTAGTGGCTGTTAGGAGGGAACTCCACCGGATTACATTTCCTCAGTGTAACGTGGATAGAGATCCAACACGCACCTGAAATTCAATGTTATTAGAACCGCAAGATCCGGGGTCTTTAGGGCCACGCAGCTCATTGCCTCGGAGGCAGCTTGGCCGTTCAGCCAGCCTCTGCTTGTCAGCCCTTATCTTAAATAAACACCCAATGGTCCATGTTGTGCATTTCAAGTCACTCTAGGGCCCTGGAGCACACGCGGCCCTCCTGGACTGCCCCCGCGGCCGGCCATATTCATAACCAATCTGTACTCTCCTCCCAGGGCAGCAGGGACTCAGGGAGTTGTTGAGTGTCAGGGTTTATTTGCGCTATTTTGATTAGCACCAACCTGGCAGGAGCTTATTTTCCTTCTAATGACCCCGTGCTGTGAGAAGGCGGCTTCCGAGGGAAGGGCTTGGGTCAGAGGGGAGGGGACCGGCGTTACATTTCTGCAGCCCCCAGATGGGGACTGCTGGGCGGGACGAGAGTAGGTGAATGGCTGGAGGGTCTTAATTAGATTTAGAGTTCTTAAAAGAACCTTTCCGAGAGAGAGCTCAGAATATTCTTGCCATACACTGTCCTGCTTTTTTTTTTTTTTTTTTTGCACTTGCTAAAGATTTTTGGGCTGGCAAATTGGGGGAGAAGTTGTAGAGGCAATAAAAGCAAAACAAGACCCCCCTGACCACCACCCACCCCCCCCCCCCCACACCCGCCAAGAGGCCACTGATCAGGTTATAAACTATCTCTCCTAGTTTATCAACGATCATGGTCACAATTACTCAAAACCTAGTTCTGAGTTAGGAATTCTGGAAAGTTCATTAGATAGCTTGAGTTTGTTAGGTCACACACGCTTTCTAGATCTACTTTAGGATTTTGTTGTAAATCTTTGGTTTGTTCCTTTCAGCGGGGTCTCTTCTTTTTTCCTTCTCTTGACGTATATACAATTTAAAAACATTAAAAAAAATAATGTTGCCGATTACTTCTTAGCTTGTGAATTAATGTGGCAGAGAAGCTTCCAGGTGCTGAAGTCTCTCAACTGGCTTGGATTAACCCCTACTGTGCTTCCATTTCAACCTCCCCCTCCTCCCTCCTCTGGAGAAAAAAAAAACACCCAACCTCCCCTTTCTCATCCACTCCGGCTTTCTTTGTGTCTGCTGCTCCCTGCCAGGCAGGTGTCAGAGCCCTGAATGAGGGTAAACGCTCCATTGATGGATTCCACAGATGGAGCGTGGAAATCGGTAGAATAGGCCTCGGCCACAGGCCATTTCTTGGGATCCAACAAAAGCCTCCAAATAAGTCAACAAAAATCCCAAAGATCACAAAGGGAAAGTGTCATTTGTCATTTACTCTGGGTCTGTGAGGGAATATCAGACTCTTCCTGATTTTCACCCGAGTAAACACGAGAGAGGTCATTCACATCTCTCTCAGTGTAAAAGGGCTATTTCAGATCAGAAAACAGTTAGTCGTACCATTGTCCCCTTCGTGTTGAATGGTAAAACTCACAAACACAGGAGACATTCTACAATTAGCCAAGTAAGTACATCCAACTTCAAGTTGACCCGTTAAAGACCTCATGGGATATACTTCTGAAATACCTTCATGCTGTCTGACACAGGGTGAAACCACGTCGTGGGGCTCTTAGGCACGATTTTTATTTTTATCTTGTTCTTTCATCGGTGAAACATAGCTTTGAGTGCCGACGCTGACAGGTTTTGCTCGGAAAGGTTAGTACAGATGGGACGACCATCTGATTTGGTCTGAGGCTGTCTTAGAATAAATGACAGTTGACCAAGGAAGTTCAGCCTCAAAACCTGCAGAGAGAGATTCCCCCCACCTCCTCCCGCGTCTGTAAATTGCATTGTGTTATATCTGGGGAAAACACAGAGTTTAAATGGTTGTCATGTTTTGATTCTTTAATTATTCAAATGAAAAGTCTTGCTGAGAAGAGAGACAGTGTGCCAAATGCATGCTTGTGAATGATTTTGGTTCTCCATTTTTTGCCTGTCTCCCATCTCTGAATTATACTGGTCTGGAAACCAATAATTATAGAATTCCACGTGACTAAATCCCTATAAAATTGAGGTAAGATCTCATGTATAATAGCATTAAGTAGGATGAAATATTTCCTGAGGCTATAGAAGAGGTCACAAGGGGTTAACGGACAAAGACATACTCTCTAATTCTGTAATTCCTTCTTTAATTAAACTTCATGGTTGGTCCGCTGGTGGTAATACTTCTGCCTTCTCCTCCCAGTTTGATTTGTTTCCGAAAGAAGAATTTGTAATCCTATGGGGTATGGTTGTTGCCTATGCTTGATCTTTTTTTTTTTTTTTCTTTAAGCAGAAAATGTCCATTTTCCCAAGGTTGATTTGGGGAGTTAATGTGAGATGATTGGGATAACTAAAAATTTTGCTCCTAAGACCTAGAATTAGCTTAACATAGAAAAAGAAGAAATGAGCTTCTTTTAAAATTAAGACTAAAGCACAGAGTTGAAACACTCAGGCACCTGGGTGAGAGGTGACATTTTCCCGGTGATCACGCTGAGGTTTCTGCTGAATAACTTGTGAATATCCCAACAGATTTCAAGTTTTTATTCCTACTCTTTTGCCTAAAAAGAATTTGATGTTACTTTAGAGCTCTTGATATCCTTTCACTAAGGTGCCTTTAATATCAAAAAAGAAGACTTTAATAAAGATGTATAAACAGAGTGATCAGTTCAACTGCTTGTGAACTGTAGTATTTTCCCTATTGACCCTGGATCTTAGAACTGAGCGTCTGTGATGATTATTAATGGAGACTGCACATGGTCAGACTGACTGCTTTAATTTCTTAAATTCATTCAATATCTTGGAAAATTGATCCATTTCTTAGTGCTTTATTGTTGTTGAACATCTATACTTTGAATATATAAAGAATTCGATAAATATTTGTTGAATTAAATTCAATTGGGAAGTTGATTTGGCATATAATGTTGATTAAACTGTTGTATTTCTGTCAATTTCATTTGGTTCTAAGAAGTTGTGAAAATTTGG
Organism: Phocoena phocoena; assembly: GCF_963924675.1. Taxonomy (NCBI): domain Eukaryota; kingdom Metazoa; phylum Chordata; class Mammalia; order Artiodactyla; family Phocoenidae; genus Phocoena; species Phocoena phocoena. The sequence goes on along the minus strand of NC_089225.1, from coordinate 99,541,282 downwards.
GACAAGTAAGAATAGTAGTGGCAATCAGCTAAATGATTTACATTGGGATTCCTGTTTTGGTGTGTTTCCGGTATTCCTCTTCAAAAGGGGACTGTTTGTGTGTGTGTGTGTGTGTGTGTATGTGTGTGTGTGATAAAGAAACTCAACACCTATTTAGAACACTCCAGGCTAGATGAGAGAGAGTTCTCTGAAGTCCCATAAACCTGGGTCAAATCCCAGTTTCCAAGTTGTGTGACCTGAATAACCTCTCTGAATCTTTCCTTTTTCTGGGGTGAGTATTTACTTCACGGGTTTTTGTGTGGTTACGTAAGGAAAGGAGAGAAATTCTCCACCTCTCGGGAAGGTTTGCTCCAGGTTCATTGGTGACATTGAGTTAAACAAATGTGTAAGTCAGAGAATGGATTGTGAAGGGGTTTTGGTAATAGAGTCAAAACTTTCAAAGTCTGATAAGAATATGGATTAGGATAAAATCTGAGAATTTTTATGCGATTAAAACAACAAAATCTCCACTTAAAGGACCATGTATTATGTATTGATATGGATTTTCTTATGAGAACTATTCTGGAATTTCAAATTAGGGGACAATATCTCTAAAGAACAGTAAAGCAAACTTTGTGAAGGCAGGTGTAGAATGTGACTGAGCAACTTAAATGTATGAAAGTCTCCCTCTAATATTAAGGCCAGGGCTTCCCTGATGGCGCAGTGGTTGAGAGTCCGCCTGCCGATGCAGGAGACACGGGTTCGTGCCCCGGTCCGGGAAGATCCCACGTGCCGTGGAGCGGCTGGGCCCGTGAGCCATGGCCGCTGAGCCTGTGCGTCCAGGGACTGTGCTCCACAGCGGGAGAGGCCACAACAGTGAGAGGACCGCGTACCGAAAAAAAAAAAAAAAAAAAAAAAATTAAGGCCAGACAGTATAAATAGACTGAAGAAATTATATTTAATCTAGTTGCTATATCCTGGCAATTTATTAACATTTAGATAACTGTCTTGCTAACACTGCTTGTAGTTTTCAAGTCATAGCTTAAATATTATTCACAGAAAAAAAAATAATTTCTTTCTGTCAAGCTGTCTGAAAGAAAGGCCTTGTTTTTACTTTGCTGAAATATTTAGCAAGACTAGATACTTGGTATCTAGTATCGAATTTGTTCCAGTATCTTGAGTAAAGTTAAATATGTAAAATAGAACTTCAACGGATTGATTTAATTTGTGCTATTAAAATGGGATTTAAGTTTTAGACTTGTTTTTGGTAAAAACTGAATGATTCAAATTTAGGACATTATTGTGAACCATGTTCTGTGTAAATAATACATTTTAGGGCTTCCCTGGTGGTGCAGTGGTTAAGAATCCACCTGCCAATGCAGGGAACACAGGTTCGAGCCCTGGTCCAGGAAGATCCCACATGCCGCAGAGCAACTAAGCCCGTACGCCACAACTACTGAGCCTGCGCTCTAGAGCCTGTGAGCCACAACTACTGAAGCCCACCTGCCTAGAGCACGTGCTCCGCAACAAGAGAAGCCACCGCAATGAGAAGCCTGTGCACTGCAACAAAGACTAGACCCTGCTCACCGCAACTAGAGAAAGCCTGCACGCGGCAATGAAGACCCAACGCAGCCAAAATTAAAATAAATTTAAAAAAACCACAAAAAACATTTTAATTCTATTGAGTAGTATAAAAAATGGTAGTGTTTCCATCTTTAGAAAGAGCTAGTATTTCCTAGCTGGTAGATTAATCTAGGGTTGCTGACTGAACATTTTTTAAAGCCCACATCCTTTTGGAGTTTACAGATGGGGAAAAGTTAGAATTGACTTGTAAGGTTGTGGCTTCATCGTGTCAAAAATGATCAGTTGGTTCAGATAATTTTCTAGCAGAAAAATCAGGCAAATCGTTTCCTCAGTGTCTTTAAAATGATGCTATTTGGAGTTTTTCCTAGTTAGATGGAACCTTTGGATTGCTTTTGAATAAACAGTCTAGGAATAAAAGTAGTAATTTGCTAGCTTGTTAAAGAAAAATTTATTTTTGGTGGTAAAGGCTGTGCTATTGAACTCAGATAGTCTTGAGTCTTGTTTATCACTGACTGTTGGTGGTTCTTCATCTTTTTTTAAAAATCACAATCCTCTTTGAAAAAATTGGTAATTATTCCCTAGAAAAATTCAGGCATGCAAGTACTTGCAAGAATTTCCAAGTAATTTTCAAGGACTCACAACCCCCGCCCCAAAGCCCATCTATAAATGGTAGTTGGGTGGCTCAAAAGAGCAGAATTTCCATTTTAAAGATGTAAAATGGTGACAGAAAAGTGAGTTTTGGTTCAAAACTTAATTTTTCTCCTGTACTTCTATTCATTCAGCATGTATTTATTGAGCACCTATTATGTTCCAGCAGTAATTCTAGCAATGAACAAGGCAAAGGAAGGGTCTTGAGCTCATAGAGCTTCTATTCTGGGGGATGTTAATTGTTAAGGTGAAACAGTCGTCTTCACCCTCAGAATTAACTCTGGTTGGTACTTGTACATCTAAGCAGCCCTCTTTCTCCAGAAACCAGCGATGATTTTGATTAATTGACCTGACAGTGCATGGCACATCATATTTACTTGGGAGGATTTACTAGCCCCAGAGACTCCCAGAGGAAACATGAAAATTTCCACATACTATTATCCTAATGGGATCATAGTAAGAGAAGGTGCAAGCAAAGATTTAAGGTTCTCACAGGCAGAGGAGAGATTTTGGTCAGTTCTTAAATACTGTTGAGTTTTTCACCTGAATTCACTTTAGACAGAAAAGTCAGGGCAACAGAAACTGGAAGCATGGAAGGAAAACATTTTATAAAAATTTATTTTCTTCTTAGGGGAATGAGTAATCTGTTTCTTGGGGAGTATATTATTTATAACTGAAAAAAATACAGGTGGGAGCAATTTTTTGGATAAATTGTGGCAGAAAATATTTTATATACTTGGGAATTTTGAGGGGGAAGTGAAAAATTAATCTGAAATGTTCTGCAGAGAGGGCTCTCAAAGTGTCTGTCCAGGATCAGTAACATCAGCGTCAATCCCCAGGGAATGTGTTAAAAATGTGAATTCTCAGAGCCCACCCCAGACGTATGGAATAAGAAGAGGGGACAGCCATCTGGTTTTTCATAGGTTTTTCCGGGGATTCTGATGCTCCAGAGGTTTGAGAACCGCTGCCCTACAATTAGGCACAAATTATTGTTCTTTTAATTTGGTTCACATTTATTAAAGGTATACACATGTAAGTTGTATTGGCTGCTTTTGAAGTTTATAATGCAATGAACGACATATTTCTTAGCATGTTAATACTCCTGTAAAGTGTTAGCATACTTAAAGCCTATTTTTCTTTCTTTCAGTTAATACCAAAATTTCCTAAAATAAGATTTATATTAAATTAGACCATTTTACATTAAATTAGATAACAATTGAAAAACCAAGCATAATGGCTAACATACAGTAGAGCATTACATATTATAATTCCCTTTTACTTTTATGTGCCAGTATTAGTTTTCTTTGATTTGTCATATATATTATTAATTCACTCTTAATTTCACAGTATTTGAATGTGAATAAAATGTAGAAGTACTAAAATATTAGAAAACTTAAAATTATATTTGTGGGTTATTTTGGATGTGTACCTTTTGGGGCAGCTTATAATTTATACTGAAGTAAAATGAAATTTTAAATTTCTATAGGGCAGAATTAAGTTTGAGCTTAAGAGAAAAGAGAATTAGTAGTATAGGAGATACTTCATTTTAGGATTGCTTCTAGCACTTCCGGCATTTCCCCAGGTTCTACCAGCCTGAGGGTGCAAATGAGTTACCTTGATGTTGACATTAGTCATCTACAATTTTCTGGCTTTCTCTCCTCATTTGCTGACAGCACACCTCAGCCTCTTCCCCAGAGGATCCTCCAGTTATTTGGGAAGTTTTGAGCGCATTTGCATGTGTTCAGGGGCAAGGGTGCTCTGGCTCCCACGCTACACTCAAGAGTCTGTGGCCTGGTAGCCCTCTGACAACCTCTGCCACTGTCCTGAGGTCCAGGCCTCTGGGAGGGGGCTGCTCTCCTACCAAGAGCCCTATGTCTGGTGCATCCTCAAGCTGAAGAACCTGCTATTGGCCAACAGGTACTCTGCTGTCACAACTCACAGACGCTAAATTGCATTATTAATGCAAATTTCTACTTAATTTCCCAACTCCTCCTCCGGTTTCTTGGGCGCCTGCATACTAAAACTGGAAGGTCTCCTTCCTTGATGCGTGCTCCTACAGGCAAATTCAAGCTTTGGTGAGGAGGGGGCCTGTAGCAAGGCTGGCTTCAGGGACGTGTGGCCTATGCAGTCGCTCAGGGCCCCATGTGCAGAAGGCCCTGTGCTTAGTTTTATGCTCTGTAGTTGCCATCTTGAAATTCATGATAACTTGTGAACACGGGGGTCCTGCGTTTTTATTTGGCACTGCGCTTCTCAAACTAGGCAGCGGTCCTAAGCAGCTGCCTATCAGACCCAGACTCTGAACTTCTGTTTAGAAACAGTTTGGTAGACTATGCCTGCTTCTTCCTGAGTCTGTTCTTGACATTTGCATTAACAATATCTAAACACTCCTTAAAGCATTTCCTAATATCTGGCAATGAGAGAGTAAATTTAACACGGTGTTTCTTATAGGAGCGGTACAGTCTACAAATTAATAGGAGTCCTGTACTAGTTTACGATTATTGCCTTTTTAGATACGAAGTCAGTTTCGGAATATTAATTTAAAAAAATCACTTTTTAACAAATTTTTTCCTGGTCTAAAGGCTGGTGAAGATTGATCAGGAACCAAATTAAATGTGATTCATTTATTAGACAAGAACGGAGTACCCATTAAAGGCTAAGGACATGGGCCAGAAAAATGGAGTAAGGCCTGTCTCTGCTTTCTAAGAGTTCGTAATGGGCTTAGAATGACAGGTGCAGAGAGCAATTATTTCTGCCTGGGGGCCTTGGAGATGGGATAGGGGAAGAGATCAAATACCATTTAATAATGTAATACTGCAAGGAGGGGCTTTGTGTCAGTGGGAGGACATTGGGAGTGTACTTCATACTAGGATATGAATCATTATAGCTTGGTCAGACTGGTTTTTTTTTTCTTTCATATTTTGGTGCTCCAAGAAGCTTGTGGGATCTCAGTTCCTTGACCAGGTATCGAACCCGGGCCATGGCAGTGACAGTGCTGAATCCTCACCGCTCAGCCACCAGTGAACTCCCCAGACTTGTTTTTTGTTTCACATTTGATCACTTTTTTTCTCCTGTGCTTTTAGCCTCGGCACCCCAATCAGATGAAGGCTCTGACATCGACTCTGAACCAGATTTACCGCTCAAGAGGAAACAGCGCAGGAGCCGAACCACTTTCACAGCAGAGCAGCTTGAAGAACTGGAACGGGCTTTTGAAAGAACTCACTATCCTGATATTTACACTAGGGAGGAACTGGCCCAGAGGGCAAAGCTCACCGAGGCCCGAGTACAGGTACTGACATCCAAACATCCCCGTCCTGCTTAAACCCACACAGGAAACAAGAGTGTCTTCTTCTCTAGGGCATATTTCAGACCAAGAAAATAAATATGTCAGGAATAGTCCTTCATTGTGAATGGCAGCCTCTCACATTATAAAGTTCTTCCTTTCTCTCTCATTTCTTCCCTTCGTATCTCGCCGTGTCGTGATAACGACATCGTGACCTCCGCTTCCATTTTATTGCATGTGCTTGGTCCAAGCACATCCTGCCAACAACCCCCCTTGCCCCTTGCCCCCTGCCCCGCCATCTCCCCCAAGGTGTGTCTGTGGTATACAGCAACATATTACTTCGCTAACCAGTCAGAAAGTTTTCCTTTTCCTCTTAATAGGTTGATAAGTCCAATTAAATTTATTGATGTGATGGCTATATTTGGCTTCTTTTCTATCACATTAGTTGATACAAGTGTTTTATATGTATAGATTTAAAACTGTGATCCATTTAATTAGCTTTCTTTGTATTCTTAGTATTTTTTTTGTATTTATGAAAGTATACATTCTTATTTTAGACTTTGGTTGTCATTATGAGGAGAATGTAATTATATCAGATATATCACAGAGAAGGGTGTCAATTCACATTATTTATGCATCATTTCAGGAATCCTTGTTATGTACCAAACACTGTATAGACTTTGGGGGTGGTACATAGATAATAGCAAAATTTTGAGTGGTTACTCTGTGCCAGGCACTGTTCTAAATGCTTTATAAGAATCAATTCATTTACTCACCATTAAAACCCTAGGTTGGTGCTATTAATATCCCCAATTTATAGATGAGGAAACTGAGACTCAGACTATTTAAGTAGCTACCCAAAGTCATGTAGCTGGTAAGTGATCGAGGTAATTGGATTCCATACACTTCCTCCCTTGGGCCTTTCAATTATGAAGATGTGCAAAGTTATATAAGGTAAAATCCCTTCCTTTAAGTCTAGAAGCATTTCAAGTAACTATATTATTTAAAGAACATTTTAAATTTTCAACTCAGAAGTGTTCTGAACCCTCTGGAAAGGCTACTTTGGTGTAATATGTTTCTATTGAGTGATAGAATAATGTTTCATTATGAATAATGAACTTTCTTCTCAAGGTAGTAAAGCATGGTTGGAAAGATTACAAATGCCTCAGGGTATCCTGGAACCACTTACTGCCCCAGGAGTGAAGTTACCTTATCTGGAAACGTCATGTTTTTGCCAGATACTTGACATTCATAGTTAGAGTGAGGCTGGGGACTCAGCAGCAAACTAGGCAGTTGATGTGGTCTCCAGATTGATCGACACTTTCCCATAAGCATCTAACTACCTCTCCTATCACAGACTATTTTGGAATAGCCTCTCGTAGCCTGCAGAGCCAAGTCAGAGGGATTGTTTTCTTCAACTTGACTTTCTTTCTGATCATCACAGTGCTAGGAAGGCCAAGGAACACTAAGATGAATTAAGACAAATTTCTCAAGGAACTAGTATTTAATGGGTAATAAAGTAAACGCATGAATAATTTAAAAACAAAGGCGAGATGATAAGTGCGTTAGAGAGAGCTGAAGTGCAGTGAGAGTCGAGAAGAGGAAAGGGTGAGATTTTATTGGAGTAAACAAGAGGGGATCATGAAGAAGGGAGGGTTCAGATGGCCTTTTGAGTTTAGATAGATATTCATTGGACAGGGAGGTTGGGAGAGTATTTTGGTAATACAGAATAATGAGCAAAAGCACAGAGTTGGAAGCACATGAGTTGCATATCAGATGACCTTTCATTTTTCACTCTAGTCGTGTTGAGAACACAGTGAATAGTTCAATTTGGTTAAGGGTAGGGAGTGCTAGGGTGGCAGGAAGGAATACGATTGCTTGAAAATCTATTTGCTCTGTTTGTATTCTTAGTGTTTATTTTTTGGTACTTATGAAAATGTTCATTCTTAACTTTGGTTATCACTATGGGGAGAATATGATTATGTCAGATACAACATACAGAAGTGTGTCAGCTCAGGTTGTTCACTCATCATTTCAGGGATCCTTGTTATGTACCAGGCACTCTGGAGTTTAGGGGTGGTACATGGACAACGGCAAACTTTTCAGTGGTTTCTGAAGTAGGTCAGTGGCAGTGAGGATGGAAAGGAGAGAACTGCCTTGAAAGGTGGGATGTAGGCAACTGATTGTGTGAGCTGGAGGTGGGTGCAAAGGTGAGTGTAGGGAAGAGTCACAGATACACAGGGGTTTGCGACACAAATGTTTTACAGCTGGAGCTATTCGATCCCTCTGCCTGTTACATTGTGATATAGCGCTCCTTCCCAGAAATGACCACCGCTGACCACAAATCATGATGATATTTATATTTGTATATATAAATATCACATTATTTTATGGTAATATATACAGTGTATGTATTATAATATATATAATAATGCTACAGATATTACATATATCAAATCTATTTGCTTTTATTATAGTTATGTGATCACCTGGTTTAAATGTAAAGTGAGGTCCATTCATTCTTCCATTCTTTGGGCAAACCTTTACTGAGTGCCCACTGTATTCCAGGATCTGGTCCTTATCCTCTCTGGCTGGCCAAGCCCACATACTGGGTCTGCCCTTAAGATAGATTGAAGATCAGTTCTGAACTCAGAGTCAAAAAATAAACATTGGCTGTAAAGAAATCAAACAAAGAGAGTGATGGAAAATTGAAAAGCGCGTGCTGTGTTGCTCTACCTCGTTCATTGTTGCTTTTGCCAAAGACAAGGATGGGGGAACAGAGTTAATCTCAACCGCATGCAGCTTGTACAGTGCCCGGCACTCGCATCTGGCTCAGTGAACGTCAAAGGAGAATAAGAATGGCCCATTAACTTCCAGAGGACATGGGATCAAACCAATAAAGAGTGGTTCATATTTTTCTATACAGTGACCTCCTCTCCAAAGCGGGGCCCTCATTAACCTAACAGCTGTCCTAATGTGGCTTTAACCCGGTGACTCTTTACATTCCTTATGGCTTCATTAGTTCCCTTGAGACACATCACGTCTTGCACCACAGCTATGATCTACAGCCTAACAAATTCCCTACAACACCCGGCATATGGATCTTTTACTTAACCCAGCAGGAAAAAGAAGGGGGTAGTTAATCACTGATTAAAATGCCAGAACAAAATCCTTTAGTTTTTAGAAGGATCTGGGAAAGCAGTAGCAAAGTCAACTCAGTTTGAGTGATAGCCAGAGAGTGTGAGTTATTTTAATTTGGGGCACCTGGGAAAACCCAACACCGCACCCCCCCCCCCGCCCCACAAAACCCAAATGTGTCTACATTCCTTTTTTTTTCCTCCCAGAGTGGGGAAAAAAAAAACACCTTCTAAACCCTTCTGGATAAAAATGAGACTAAAGCTTTAATAAATTAGACATATGTCAGTATTCCATAAAAATTTGTTTAGACAGTAGCTGTGTTATATTTATCAGGGTCAAATCTGAGTACACAATCTAAGAATTATTGTACAGCAAAGACTAATTTGCCTAATTCACCTCCTGGGTAGCTGTTACTATGCAAATAATGGCGAGCACTAAAGTTTTGTAAGGAAGGGTGACTTGCAGACATTTATGATGTGTAAAAGTTTTAGTAAATATTCCATCTAAAACTCCGAGAAGTAGGCAAGCATTGTTCTCTTACCACCCAGGTAATGGAAGACAGGAGAGGAAGCTGCTTGTGGAAAAGCATTTAACTAGGAGTCAGAAGATGTGGGTTTTGGTTTCAGCTTTGCCAAAAATGTTTTGTTGGGCAAGTAAGTCACAATTTTGCTGTAATCCTGCTGGACTTCAGGTGTTTAAAAATTTAAATACAGATTTGAAAATATGGGGTTTAGATCAGATGATCTTAGTCTGGGTCCATGGATGACCAGGATAATCATGGATGGACTTCAGGAGATCTGGGAAACTTGAGATTTGTGCACAAATGTGCCTTTGCCTGTGAGTGTGTGTGTGTGTGTGTGTGTGTGCGCGCACACAAGTGTTAAATAGGGAGAGGGCCCCAGCTCTCATCATATTCCCAAAAATCGCTACCTCCTATTCTTTCTTTCTTTCTTTTTTGGCAGCACCACACAGCTTATGGATTTTAGTTCCCTGACCAGGGATTGAACCTAGGCCCTCAGCGGTGAGAGCGCGAAGTCCTAACCACTGGACTGCCAGGGAAATCCCCCCCTGTCCTTTCCTTTAATTAAAACCCCCTAGGATGCATGATCTCTCAGGACCCTTATAGCATCAGTAATTTGTGATCCTCAGGGAAGCCCAATGGTGGTTTAAAGCCATCTAACAGATCTGTATAGTTTATTTTTATTTTATTTTTTGCGGTACGCGGGCCTCTCACTGTCGTGGCCTCTCCCGTTGCGGAGCACAGGCTCCGGACGCGCAGGCTCAGTGGCCATGGCTTACGGACGCGGCCGCTCCGCCGCATGTGGGATCTTCCCGGACGGGGGCACGAACCCGCGTCCCCTGCATCGGCAGGCGGACTCTCAACCACTGCGCCACCAGGGAAGCCCCAGATCTGTATAGTTTAAAGATATGTACAGAATATTGGCCCTGAACTCCATAATAAAGCAAAAATGTGGTCATCCTACAATTCTCTGCAGGAGTTTGCCCTTGGGATACATAAAGATGCAGTTAAGTATGCTTTCATGTGTGTCGTGATCCTCTGACATTCACAGGAGCGTGGCATTTCTCCTCATCAGCCTTGCTCATCCTTTCCCCAACCTGCTCTCCATACAGTGGTCAAGGCTGGGTAGCAGCAATGGGAAGAGGGCTGGGCATGTGCGATATGGGAGAGAGGGAGTGGAGTGAGTGGGAAGGTCCAGGGAACAAGCAGCTTGTCCTGAATTTACCTACTTGGAAAGTACTGTAATTGGCACTTTAGTATCAGCTCTAGTATTTTTTTTAAATCTTTTTTTTTTTTAGATGTTAGGGGTAGGAGTTTATTAATTAATTTTTGCTGTGTTGGGTCTTCGTTTCTACGCGAGGGATTTCTCTAGTTGTGGCAAGCGGGGGCCATTCTTCATCGCGGTGCGCGGGCCTCTCACTATCGTGGCCTCTCTTGTTGCGGAGCACAGGCTCCAGACGCGCAGGCTCAGTAGCTGTGGCTCACGGGCCTAGTTGCTCCGCGGCACGTGGGATCCTCCCAGACCAGGGCTCGAACCCGTGTCCCCTGCATTAGCAGGCAGATTCTCAACCACTGCATCACCAGGGAAGCCCCTCAGCTCTAGTATTTAATGAAACATTTTATAATCTTGTTGTGAATTCTCTTTCTAAGGATTAATGATTACATTCTCTTGCCATTTTTTAAATGGCATTTGAAATAACCCATCTGGAACAATGTAGGTTAGATTGCCTTTGAGGACCACGCCGAAAATGTGAACCAGTAATTTATTGACAGGCAAAATTAGGCCTACACCATGGGACAATTAACACTAATCCATGAACCTTGGAAGCAATTTGGACCTAAGTCTCCATTCAAGCCAAACTGGCGTTCAATTATTTGAGGTGTTATTTGGGTACTTTCCTGTTTGCTCAGGGGCACAAAAGGCTTTGGCTGTAGACCAGAGAGCTTAGAAAACAAAGCAAGTCTCTAATTCTTGGATTTCTCAGTGTGATGTTTGTATTTAATAACTAACATTTACTGAACACAGTATCTCTTAGGTGTTTTGCAAGCTTTGATTGTATTGTCTCATTTAACTGATTATATTGTCTCACTTAATCTTGTGAAGGAGCTTTTTTTTTTTTTTTTTTCCGGACGCGCAGGCTCAGCGGCCATGGCTCACGGGCCCAAGCACTCCGCGGCATGTGGGATCTTCCCGGACCGGGGCACGAACCCGTGTCCCCTACATCGGCAGGCGGACTCTCAACCACTGCGCCACCAGGGAAGCCCTGAAGGAGTTTTTTATTTCTCCCATTTAGCAGATGAGAAAACAGAGACCTACAGATATTATGCAAATTGTTCAAGATCACAGAGGTAGTGAGGGGTGGGGAAAGGTGGGATTCAACTATTGCCTGGTCTGCACTGCTTCCATGTGAATGAAAAGTATTACCGTATTTCTTAAAATATTAAGTTTTTTTTACAACTTTCATTGTTGAGAACAAATTGGTACTTTTTTTACTCGTGAAGAGAAAAATTTATAAAGACCTGTTCTTTTGTGATTCATTACCTTTTTTCCCTAGTTATCATGATGTTATATTTTAAATTTTGCTTCAAAAAATCATTTGATATTATATTACTCCAGAATGGATCTAAATATCATGTCCAAAAGCGTGAATATGACTTTGCAGAAGGGCTCTGAAGAGAGACGTACAAGTAGGGAAAGATCCAGGAGCAGATGAAAATGAACCAGGCTGCAGTTCATCAAATGAAATAAAAACTTGGTGCGAGGGAAGGCTCTGATATTATACAGGCAATTATAAGCAATTAACCACGCCTGGTAGTAGTTATCCACCAATGTATGTCTCCCGCCCCACTTTCTTACCATGCTAAGTGTGATGTGTAAGGCCAGGTAATGCTGCGTGGGGAGAGTGAAATCACATTGAATTAGAGATTGTAGAATGACATTTAATAGGTAGATAGCTTAGTAAAACTTGTTCTTCCTGCCCTTCTGGCTAAGAAATTGGTGGAACACTCATATTCTCCTCCAGAACATCAAAGGCCAGTTTGTCTCTGTTGCAACTGCTACTCTTTTCAAAACAAAGTTTCTCGTGATAGTAACAACTGCATCATAGTTGCCTTCCACCCATTTTAGATGAACTTATTCAGTATTCTGCACTTACACAAGCCATTCAGTAGATTATTCCTTGATTGTTAGGAATTAGACAGACAATATTGGAAGAGTTGGGTAGGACTTCTGAGGGCAAGGGAATGTCTTTCAGTCAAAGATGGGCTAATAACAGTACCCCAGGATCACTGTGCATAGCCAGTTTGGGTACTTAAAATGAAGGTGATGTCAAGGGCATTTTTTTTTTCCTATTAAAAATAGATGTTTATGAGTTTCAAAGCATAAAGAAGACAAGGGCCGTTTCTCATTTTGCAACTTCAGTATATTTTTCCTTCAGTGCTTCTTTTGGCAGTGTCAGCTGGTTCTAGGAGATGCAGAGGCTGGCAGTGGCAAGATGATAGAAAAATCTGGTTAAGGGCTTCCCTGGTGGCGCAGTGGTTGAGAGTCCGCCTGCCGATGCAGGGGACATGGGTTCGTGTCCCGGTCTGGGAAGATCCCACATGCCGCGGAGCGCCTGGGCCCGTGAGCCATGGCCGCTGAGCCTACGCGTCCGGAGCCTGTGCTCCGCAACGGGAGAGGCCACAACAGTGAGAGGCCCGCGTACCGCAAAAAAAAAAAAGAAAAAAAAGAAAATTCTGGTTAAATGGCCAGAGACAGGCAGCTCAGTCTTCAGTAAGCCCTGCTTCCCTCAGGAATAGCCCTCTGGATTTATTTAGCCTAAATTTAAACAACATTTAAATTCCTTCCTTTGGGAAACTCTTAAACCTCCTGTTGAAGGTTTGTTTTTCAGTAAAGATTTGCTTCCCAACTATTTCTCTTCATCTTATATTGTAGTTATAATATATGCTGTATTGTAACTATAAGAATTTTTATCCAACTCCTGGTAGGTTTATTCCATGTCATCAATATTTACTTGTATCATTTTGGAAAAATGGAAATAAAACCCCCAAAACTTTACCCCTAGCCTTTTGGATTTAATGTTTTGAAGGGATTTGGAGTTATGATGTTTCTTCTAATTTATTATCTGAGCAAAGACATTTTTGATTTAAAAAATTGGATTATGGAGGCGTTAGCATGAATGTAGATCAAAAGTAGGTTAAGACTGATCGACTAACCAGGCAGAGCCCACCCACTGGAAAAATCACATTTGGTTTACTTATCTAAAAGTTACAGCAGGAAGTTGGCACAGAGAGATTGGCAACATGCTCTGATAATGTCAGAAGTGGCAAGCTTCTGAGTTCTTCATAAGGGATCTCACCAGTAGATTTGAAGACAGTAAGTCTGAATGAGTGAAGTCACATCAGAACTTTTGGAAATTCAACTCTCCTCCCGGCCTAGTACATAAAGCTGAAGATGCACTGCCCATGGGCTGGTCTAGATAAGTGTGGGGAGGAAAAAAAAAACAAAAAACAAACAAACAAAAAAAAACCATCAGCTGAGCCAGGTGTGCCTCATTAATCTGGAGGTTTTATACTATAAAATATGACACAGTGCAGTGGTATGGGACAGTGCATTCAGGCATGAAAACAACCCTAATTTCTCACCCCCAGCCTCCTCAGGCTAACCAGCTTGTTCCAAGCGCTTCCCTGAAAACAGTTTCCTTACCCTGATGTCTTTGGGAGTCCCGGTAACAGACGCTTAGACTTGCACTGAGAAAACACAATTGATGCAGACCTGAAATTGAGCACTGTCAATGGTTCTATTATCCCAGGTGGTAATTTCTCAAGTTAAGTAAAACTCTAATTTAATTATGTATCAACATGGGAAAATATTGACTTCCCTTCTTTTCCTGTTGGAAACTTAAGGAGTATTAAATGTTAGTGTTCTGAGGAAGTTCAAATAGCTTTCCTTACAACTGTCTTGCATCATGGTTAGAGATGACCAAACTCTTTTCCAGATAAATGCTTGGGTGCTTGGCAAAAGTTTAAGCAGATACCTTGGCAAAGTATCTGTTAAACTGGGCTTTCTTGCTACAGAAGGGAGACATTCCTCTCTCCACTCTTTTAAAAATTTTAGGGCTTCCCTGGTGGCGCAGTGGTTGAGAGTCCGCCTGCCGATGCAGGGGACATGGGTTCGTGCCCCGGTCTGGGAGGATCCCACATGCCGTGGAGCAGCTGGGCCCGTGAGCCATGGCCGCTGAGCCTGCACATCCGGAGCCTGTGTTCCGCAACGGGAGAGGCCACAACAGTGAGAGGCCCGCATACCGCAAAAATAAAAATAAAAAAATGTTTTGTGACTTGAAATTTACATTTAAGTTGTATAATTGTTAACTTTGTTCTATAAGGAAATCAAGTCTCAACTTTTCTTAGACATGCTGGTCTCTTGTATCTCTTCCAACTGGCGTGACCACTTTTCGAAATCATATCCAAGCTTTCAAAGGAGTTGAAACTTTGTCTCCACTCTAAACTTCTCCTAATTTCTCTGCATTTTCAAACATGGAGTTTCTACCTCCTGTGAGCAGTTATTTTGGTGACCTTGATTACTCTGTGAGTTCCTAGAGGAGGAGACAGTAAGCTTACTTGAGTGCAGGGATCCTATCTTATCCACCCCTTTAGCCCTCTGTTGAAAAGATAGGTGCTTATAGCTGCTGTTGAAAGAAATAATAAATAAACCCACTATTTAAAAGAGCTTCATAGATAAAATGCTTTCATTTCTTGAAATACTTACCTCTTCAGCATCTATTTCCATGAAGACCAGCACAATGTCTCACACTTTGGAAGGGATGGTAGAATAGCTCCATTTATCCTTCTGGTTAATTTATATGACTTTCTAGGAATTGTGCACATAATGTCCATAGAAATACAAACACATTGATAAGACTATAAAAAACAAGGGTTAGTGTGATAGGTAAGACCAAATTAGGACACGTGTCACGCGGGGGCCAAACAGACTCCTGGATCCTCGCCGTTATGCTGCGGTACATGAAGGTGGGAGGGTGCTTATGGTGATGGCAGGGAGTTCCCGTTGTTCCCATCCCTGCTTAGCCATCCCTTCCCATGGTCACCCCCCGGGCTCGTGGGGGCTCTGCAGGACCATTGAAGGCCCTCGAAGTCCTTCTACTGACCCCTGACATCTAACTCTCCTTTCTTCCCTGACAATACAACCCAGAAGGTGGAGGGCTCTTGTGTCTATTTGCCCTGTCAGTAAGGGGCCTTTAATCTGTTTTAGCATGAAAAATTCATTAAGACTGTACTATTATTTCATCAGTGAAATCCTCAAATTTTAAATTAAATCCATAGGTCTGGTTTAGCAACCGCCGTGCAAGATGGAGGAAGCAGGCTGGGGCCAATCAACTGATGGCTTTCAACCATCTCATTCCGGGGGGATTCCCTCCCACGGCCATGCCGACTCTGCCAACATACCAGCTGTCCGAGACCTCTTACCAGCCCACAGCTATTCCACAAGGTATGGAGGAATGGAGTCGGGGGTTAAGATGCAACTCCCAATCTTGTTCCTTGCTGCTTAATTTATGCAGTGAAATCTTCTGCGGTGTCCTTGTGGCTGTTTGTATGTTCATTACATCAGGTTGTCCTGAAAGTACTGATACCTGTCACATTTCAGAAACATAGTTTGTCCTGTGACCTGTCTGAATCTCTCTAGATAAACGGTGTTGTAATATAATACTGTTTCAGTATTTTAAAACAAAACAAAACAGCATCCCTAAATAAGCATGCAATTTGCTTTTCATTTGTTAAAACTTTACATTTATACTCCAGTCTGCCATTAACTGAAGTTCTGTGATGGCTCCTAACTGCAGTAGGAATAGAGGGAAGGTAAGCTTTGATAAAAAGTCCCTCTGTCTTAGTGCATAGAGGTGAATGGAATAAATGATAAAACTAAGTTAGTTTGCATTATGAAAGATAGCATTGCAGGCATTCGAAACTATACTATGACACCAATGCTCAGGTGCTTTGGAAGCATATTTGATAAGAAGCTTGAGACTTGCATTTTTTCCGTGGGTTAACCCTCACGTTGACTAATAACATTCACTACCAAAATAGGTTTGTTCGCACTGTCGATGTGATTTCTGAATTTCTGTTCTGGGTGAGTGTGCATTGAAACTACGTAGATAAATTATGTACTTGCATATACGTGCAGAGATGTGGCTGTATTTGTTAAGAGTGGTTCTAGACCTGAGTGTCAAGAAGGACAGTTTGAAATTTACATGTGGCTGACCAGGATATACTGCTGATGGCTTGGTGACTGTGAACTTTGGTACTGAACTTTCTCTGCTGGCCTCCAAAGGAGATTTATGGCCGATGACCTTCTTCCTTGCAGCCGTGTCGGATCCCAGCAGCACGGTCCACAGACCTCAGCCGCTTCCTCCAAGCACTGTACACCAAAGCACTATTCCTTCCACCCCGGACAGCAGCTCTGCCTACTGCCTCTCCAGCACCAGGCATGGATTTTCCAGCTATACAGACAGCTTTGTGCCTCCGTCCGGGCCCTCCAACCCCATGAACCCCGCCATTGGCAATGGCCTTTCACCTCAGGTCAGTCCCGTGTTTCCAGA
Source organism: Phocoena phocoena (assembly GCF_963924675.1). Classification (NCBI taxonomy): domain Eukaryota; kingdom Metazoa; phylum Chordata; class Mammalia; order Artiodactyla; family Phocoenidae; genus Phocoena; species Phocoena phocoena. The sequence goes on along the minus strand of NC_089225.1, from coordinate 99,524,520 downwards.
CAGACGATTTGCTGTATACCAGAACCAAATAGTCAATTCCCTGAGGCAGTCATATAATGAATTGCCAAATTTAAACCATAATGTATTCTTTATACAAGCCACATGATTTCAGTTTTCTAGTTTCCTTTCTCTCCACCCTTCCTACGGGCTGTATCAAAAGCTGTAGCTTAGACTTAAAATCCAAGTGACTTTTAATGTAATCACAGAGATTGTATGTTATACTTAGTTGTCAAGGCATTCATCTTCTGCACTCCTTGTTCAGGGTTTTGGGTAAGAGGTTCACACACATTTCTTTTTTTAATGGTATTTGGTCAGCTGATAGGGTTGTGAGCAAAAACACTTAATAAGAAAACACCAAAGCTTTTATACAATATTTGGAGAGGAGGTTCACAAGTTGTGTGGAGAGAGACCCAGCTGATGACTACAGAACTCTAGGATAAATGAGTTATAAACACACAAATTAGGAGAATTACTGCTCTTTGGGAATATATAGATATTTGAATGTTGTAATTGTTTTTCTAATTTGCATTGAACTATGAGCTTTTCTTGAGAGATTATATTAATAAATTGCCTTGATAATTGCATGTCAGAGGGTTGGTTAAATTTCCTACATGTGGCATCTGTCTGAGGTTGACATTATTAGCAGTTGTTTAAATACAGATCACTTGATTTTATTAGAGAGCACTTGGCCCAGGTGGCGAGGAGAGCTGCCCGCTGAATTTGGAGAAATGTCACGAAGGGGTTGCAATCTATAATTGCAATCGAGAATCTCTTCAGGGCCGAGAGTGAGAGTTTTAACAGCTTTATCTTTTCTTAACCCCCTTTTTCCTCTTGGTGGTTAGAAAAACAGAGAGAAGCTCAGAATGACACAAATGAAAAGTGAAAAGACAATTATACTCAATTACACACTAATCACTGACTATCACTGCTGCCTAAACACCAAGAGGGCATTCTAATAGGCAGAAAATGAGATTTTAATGGCACAAAGGGTGGCCAAAATAACGATTCATATATCTTCGCCTTCGTTTTCTTCAACTTGTGGTCTGCGTCTTGGGAGTGGAGTTCCTGGGCTCTGCACAACGGTGATAACTCCGAGCAGCTGAAAAGTTCAAAGCCGTTGGAGTTGAAAAGAATGAATAGCAAAGGCAATGAAATAAACATTTCTGCCTAAAGGCAAAAGTTCATAAATCCTTTTTTGTAACAGTGAATGTAATTAAGTTTCATAGATTCCTATAGCACATCCTGGGATAAAAAATAAGAGGTGGCTTTAAGCCTCAGCTGAAAAATAACAACATGAAAACAATGGACATGCTTCCTACAGGACTTTAATACATTTAATTTCCAAGTGCTCGCCTCTGTGAATGTGATTTTGCATGAAAATCATGGATTTATATTAATAGATTCATCTTTAAATGTCTGGATCTATAGCATAGAAGCTTCTTCCACAGTTTAGAAGTAACATCAGAAGTAGTTATCTCTGCAGTTTTATAAGTCATTTGGGGCCATAGAAGAGCTTTTTATGAAGATGATTTAGTTGAAAGTTTGCATAAAAGTAAACTTCAACTCGAACCACTTCTGTAAGGTGAGACCCAGGATTCTTCTGGCATTTCTTAGTGTTCGAGCATAGTAAAAATAATGACACGAACATGTATTCTCTAAGTGAAGCTCCTAGTTTCTTGTATTATAGATGTCTGCTCTTGTATGTTATAGGAAGTATAAGTGTATTATACTGTGTTATATAAGTGGAGGTACTAGCACTTGACCTTGAAACTGTTAATCCTTGATTTCAAGAAGCCTGGCTATGATTCCAGAGTTGGCGGTAGGGTGGGAATCATTCCAATATCAAGCCATGGAAAATTCCACAGGCAACTTCTCCTGTATTTCTTTACTATGCTCTTACACATTATGTTAACTCCTCACTTATTAAATTGCAAATATCCAGGACATTTTGCATTTCTACCATATATTTCCTCCTCAACCCACCACTAGGAACCCATGTTGTCTTAGTTCTTGTAGCATCTCCAGTGAGTTAGAAAAGAAGTGAATAACATGAAGCTCCTTATTTCCTTAGGCAAAGTTGGAGGAAGAAAGGCTGAGTGAATCAATATCTTGCCAGACACATTTACAGAAAGATGGAATAGGGACATTAGGAGAGTTGGGAATTAAAACTCAGATTTCTATAGCCTTTAAGATTTACCATTTCTCAGGAATGCCTCTATTTAAGCAAGGTGGGGAGGTGTGCACTACCCTGTTTTTGATTGTTTGGCTTTATTAAAAATATTGTAAAGAAAATTTGAAGAAAAGAGTCCACGTCTAACAGCTGGTTTACCTGTTAACTAAAGAAGAGAGTAAAGAAAGGGTGGTCATGGCTTAGTCTTTTTCCTTGCTATAGAGAAGTGCTTATTAATATACTGGATCATATAACATTAAAAACAGAACTAAACCTGCCACTGCCATTTCTCCTCTTCTCCTCCAACTTTTCCACTTCCTCTGTCTCTATCTGGACGTCTAATATACAGACAAATCAACTGAGGCTCAGAGAGCTTGTGGTCACAGCGCTAATAGTGAGAGAGCTGGGACTGGACAGAGGATTCCCAGCTCCTACTCTCGAATCTCATTCATGATAGCACCCAGTTGGGTGAAGAGGAGACAGGTTTCGTAAAAAATAGAGGTGGGGGTCTTATTCATATTTTAAAATCATTTTATAGAAACTAGTTTTCTAAACTTTGGATTTGGGTTAATTAACACTCTTTTTGCTAATGCACTCTTTACATGCTTTTAAAAAAATTTTTATAAATTTATTTCATTTATTTATTTTTGGCTACATTGGGTCTTCGTTGCTGCTCGCGGGCTTTCTCTAGTTGTGGCGAGCAGGGGCTACTCTTGATTGTGGTGTGCAGGCTTCTCATTGCGGTGGCTTCTCTTGTTGTGGAGCAAGGGCTCTAGACGCTCGGGCTTCAGTAGTTGTGGTACATGGGCTCTAGAGCACAGGCCCTGTAGTTGTGGCACACGGGCTTAGTTGTTCCACGGCATGTGGGATCTTCCCGGACCAGGGCTCGAACCTGTTTTCCCCTGCGTTGGCAGGCAGTTTCTTAACCACTGCGCCACTAGGGAAGCCTTACATGCTTTTTTGCTTTACACATTTTTTTATCAATCTTTTAACTTCCCCCAATAATAAAAAGTACTTCATGGTTATTGTAGAGAATGGAAAAAAAATTTAAAAAGGTATCTCTAGAGTAGGAAAAAAATTCCCCTGGGGAGTCACTATTAATATTCTTGCATATTGCCTTTCAGCTCTTTTTGGGTCTTATGCTTAAAAAAAAAAAAAAATATATATATATACACACACACACACACACACACACACACACACACACATATATATATATAATTGAGATAGTATGCATGTTCTATGTTATATAATATGTAACTTTGCATCTTACCTATTCCCCGCCTTTACTCTTCATCATAGGTCTTTACCTACCTGTTAATTTAAATTGAATTGGAGCTAAAGTTTTTTGAGTCGTTATGATCAAATCATTGTAACTCTCTTTAGTGGATGCTATTTTATTTGTGCATTTTGTTGGATTCTTTTCTCAGTGTCATCGAAATTGATGCATTGTTTGCCATTCAGACTTGGAAATCATGAGTTAGAATGTATGTGAACCGTTGTGAAATCGGCTTCCTAGTTTCTTGTCAGAGAATTAATAGACGCCATTACGATAAGCCAGCTGTTTCTCTGTTGGTGTGAGGGATGTAGTTGATTTTCCTTTGGGGTCTCTAAGATATCTGCTCCCTTGAGCAAAGATTCTTTTAAAGCTTGGAATCAGGGACTTCCTTGGTGGTCCAGTGGGCAAGACTCCGTGCTTCACTGCCTGGGCCGCAGGTTCAGGAAACTAAGATCTCTCATGACCTGCGGCCTAAAAAAAAAAAAAAAAAAAAAAAAAAGCTTGGAATCAGAGCCATTAGTCAAATGGTGTTTCTTAGATTCCCTCAGTGCTTTTCCCAGAGAAATTCTCAGCTTCGGGAGGGATGGGTGTGAAGCAGTGAATCAGGAAAAGGTTACACTGTCCAGCTGGCGGGATTAGAGTAGTAGTAGACTGACAGGCATCTATGACATTCTAAATCTCAGAATCCTGACGAAAACTTTTAGAAGCTTTGGTCGTATCCTGCCTCAAGTTGCTAAAAGTGTCTGTGTGTTACTGAATCGTTGGAAAAGTGTATCTTGTTCTGAGGGAATCCATAACTGTATCTGGGGAATATTCCCATTTTATTTATGCAAAAGCTGAGGCCAGTGCAACACAGTTAGAGTCACTGGCAGAGTTAAAAGCCAAGTCTACCTCTCTTGCAGTTATTACTAATTCTTTAATAAACCAAATTACACATTTCATTTGCTGAAGAAGCATAATGTAGAAGGTTTTCCGTGGGCTCCGGCACTGATATTCAACTCGATTTTCCTGCAGGAACCGTCAAAAGCCTTCACAGATGGAGGGCTGGTCTTCACACTCCCTCAAAAGCTGGATTTGTCAGGGAACTTGAGATTCTCAGGGATGGGTGGGTTGGGAATAGGCTAATTCCCTTCAAATTTTCTACTGTCTCTGAATTTCTAAGACCATTTGAACTATATAACCCTTTCAGGAGATGAGGCTTTTATAATGAATGACAAAACATGATCTGAGAAGGAAACCATTCAACTCCCTCTACCCTGCCGTAGCACCCTCTTTTGAAAAGTTGTGTGTTCTTGGTGTGGGAACACTACAGAAAGAGCAAAGGGAAATAGAGACCACGTACTTCCCCTCCAAACCCAGCTGGTGTGTTCCCAGCACCTTCCTGCACGTGCAGGAGAAAAAAAGGAATGCCGACTTGGAATACGGAGTGCCAAGGAAAATACTATCATATTCTCATGCTCAAGACGTGAGACTAATTAACGTTTGGCCCATGTTCTTCTAATTAACTTTCCTTTGCAAGAAACATTACCCTCACTGCTCCCCCCACCTCCAAAACACGCCGAGCCAAACCCCCAAAACAAGGCCAATTAAATGAACAAACTTATATCGTTTCAGCACCCCCCTACTCCTACAAACGCCACGGTTTCTGGTGACAGCTTCTAATGATTTCTTGAGTGAAATACAGTATCAGTGGGTTACACTAGGAAGTTATCTAGGAAGCTTTTTTTTATTGTTATGTAGTATACAAAAATGGGCCAAGTTGGCTGCATTTAGGGTTCATCAACCATTGCAAATGATTCTTTGAATGTTTTGGGTTTGGTAAAACCTAAAACACATTTTGCCAAGCACTTTTCCTCCTTAATTTTTCAAACTGTGTATTTTAGGGAAAATTTGATCCATATGGTTTTGATTCATTTACTCTTATATCATTGACATTTTTTTTTTCCTACGGAGCCATTTGATATCCAAGAAGCTTTCTGAGCCTTTCCTACGTTCATTTTAAGCATTTTCCTCCTTAAAAAGAGGAAGTCCTCTTTGTAACCTCAGAGGCTATAAATTTTGAGTACTCTCTCAATTCAGCAATACTTAAAAATACATTTGGTATAAATCTGGATTATTATGAACACATTTTATGTTTAGAACAGATGGGCAGATTTTCGTTTCTGGTTTATGAGTGAAACCAATGATAAAATAAGAAAATAGGCTTAAATTACAAAAAAAAGGTTTTGTTATAGACAACTTTTAACTGTTATTAATAAATCCCCACAGTAAGATCTATGCTCAGAGGCCTCATTTTAAATTTTGGCCAGGTCTTGTGTAAGATGTAATTGAATAACCAGTACACCTGTCCTATGTCATGGATAATGCACTGAGGAAAGAAAAAATTCTCATAAAGATTTGTGTACCAGCCTTAAACGTGCTTGAATGTTTGCTCACCACTCAGCACCTCAGGAACAAAGAGTAGGTCTGCAGATCTCATCAAGTTTATCGACCATTCATCTGTTAAGTCTGGTTGAATCATCACAGCTCTGTGGGGATGAGATACTGCCTCTGAAACAGACCCAAGAAAGAGCAGATATATCTTTACACTAAGGAGGTTGTGGTTAATGGTGGAAGACGTCAGGATGAACTTTTGTTCTTATTCACATTTTATAAAAGAAAAATTTTAACTCCACCACCCATCCAGTTACTTTTAAAGAATAATATTAAAATTGAGATTATCAGTGTGTAATGTATGTAAATTGCATATTTGGTGTCAGCTACGCTTATAAGGCAGCTTCTCCATTTCATGCATATATGCATTAGACTGTCGTGGTTCCATTTCAAATCAGATTTCAATTGCTCAGCACCGGTTTCTTTTGACAAACATTTGTTACTCCTGAAACTTACTAGGGAGAAGCATTTAAGCATTAATATGTGTACACAGAACTCAAGACTGCTTTTGATTTTGCTTGTCGTTTCCTGCACCACAGTGTTCACAATTATCTCCAATTCCTTAGCTGCAAGGCAAGATGAAGGATTTTTGTCCATTGAAGGTGTGGTTTACTACACATCAGTTTGTTATGCGAATGGGGTATAGTCATTAAGAATGGTTGTGATGGGTACTTTTCCATTTCGTATAGAGAGAATATCCTTTTCATTGTGGTATAGCAATTCCTTGGTCTTTAGTACTGTTGATACATGTAAAAGCAGTAAGATCTACCCTGATGGCAGGGCCAGCTCCTGTTTCAGGAGAGCTATTTTTCTGGACATTTTGGGCACACATCCAGAAGCTGCTTGATGCCAGGCCATTTGTTTTGTCCATTTCACACACAGGTTGCAGATCCTGTGCCCTCAACCTACCTTTATCATCGTGAAGAACCGGACAAACAGGTGGCCTGCCACCAACTCATTTCCAAACAAAGGCACTACCTTTTTACAATTTCCAGAAATTCATCTGTGGAAGAAAAAGGAGTGCTTTTGATTAAAGAGATTGATTGGGTGTCAAACAAAGCTTGGACAGAGAGACATTCTGTACAAGAGTGGCAGCCTCTCCGAAGCTTCAGCCTCTTTCTGTTTCATTTCTAAAGCAATTCATCAGCTCAAAACCAGGGCTGCAGAAGCCTTTTACATGTTTATGAAGGCTCAAGGATGTTTATGATCATAAATAAGCCCATTTCAGCTACACCAGAGTAACCACTGGCCATTTGCATGTTTCCATTCCGCCATGTTAGGTTTTCAAGATATTCTGCTTCGTGGTGAAAATGTTGCTGCTAATCCATTTGTTGAATCAGTGCAGGCTGTAATTGACCTGGTGCCTTTGGTTTTTCTCCGAAGGCTGTGGTTGCTACCCTTAAAGAGCGCGAGGAGAGCCCTGGTTTATGTCAGCTCTAGCCACAGCCTCTTGAGTTAGTTGGAGAATTGTGAGAGAAGCAAGTACCTGGCCAAAATCTCTTTTTAAAAGAAAGGAAGGGAGCAGCAGCCACCAGTGACTGAATCTTACATCATGTCACTGAAATGAGCCACAAGAAAACCTTTCTTGCTGAATTAAAATTTTTGTGAATTAAATTGATTTAAGTAGAAATTCCATCAGCTACTTTCTCTTGTACATTGGACAAAAAATGTAACAACCCCAAGGTATTTAGGCCCATTTGAATTCCTTTAGCCATTGAAGAGAAAAAATTGAGTGTGATTGCTTGGTCCATAACTAAGCTACTGGAATAAAAAGGTTTTCTTTTTCGTCAGTAAAACATAGGAAAGCCGTGCTGAATTCTAGTGTGAGGCCAATGGTCTGAATCAACCCTTTATATGTGGTTGGAATGCAATGTAAAGCTTTTAATTTATTACTGCATTTGCAAAATGGCAATATCTATAGAAATCTCAATACTTGCATATTTATTCAATTAGAGGCTGAATGTGTGCTTTGTACTGCAGACACAGAAGACTGGATTCAGTCATTCGTTGTATACTATTTTTTTTTTTTTTTTTTTAAAGAATCTGTCTCTGCGAAACAGTCTGGGTTTCATCAGAGGTGTATATTTTTCAATGTATAGTGTCATATTTAAAAATTCCTCTTGACATTTAGCTAGAGTTCAGTAAACTAGAGTTTCTGAGATTAGTGATTGTATTGTCTCCACTGATCAATGGAAAAGATGGTAAATTGGGAGACCCTTTGAGATAGTGCATTTTGTGGAATCAAAGGGTTGTGTTTCTACCTTGCGGGGAATATTTTGGAGCTGTGAGATGACTGGGCAGGCTGTCCTCAGCGCTGAACTAATGAAGGATGCAGGCATTATTTAAAGACATAACCATCTTTTCCCTCCACAAAATGCTGATGTCTCATTCTGGGTAGCTTGCATTACAAAATCTAATTAAACAGTTGCCGATTAAAAAAGCCCTCTATATCACTTCTCGGCCTTTTGGCTAAGATCAAGTGTAAAAACCCTCTAAAGAGCCGACCCTCTATATATAAGATTCCAAGGGAAAATTTCTAGTTCAGTATGAACCCTTCTATGACACTTGTAGGCAGAATTTCTTGCTTTAGTCTCCGTTGATGCCCCATTAGAGTGTTTATACCTTTTTAAAATACATACCACACTGTATTATAACATATCCATCCCCCTTTGGACCATGAGCTTCTAGAGGCGTGATACCAGGTCATAATCATCTTTGAACACCCAGAAGCCAAACAGTGTCTCATAATAAAGGCTTGTTCCCCAAAGTGGGCTCTTTGAAATAGTGGTTTGGGGAAAAAGGATTTTGAGTCAACGATTTGGTAAATATTTCAAATTATATCCCTTTACCTTTCAGAGTCCCAGTGCACATTAGCCTACTAAAGGCTCTGACGAGTCTTGCAGTATAGAAACATGTTTGTTTAACTCAGTGTTCTCTAATTTAACTGGGGATCCCTTTTGTTGAGTATCAGACTACCAAGTTTTGAGGAATATTTCCTAGGAAGTGCTGAATGAAAAAAATGGGTAGAGACCCAACTCATGATTTGTCCATTTCTAGAATTGTTCTTTAATTTTTTTTCACTAGTGAATGTTTCTTCTATTTAATGTCTGATGTTATCTCCTGCTTCAATACATTGTCACCCTCTGCAAGTGACCTTAGCAGGAAAAAGAGTAATTTTAAAGAAGAAGCTATTAACTGCTTAATAATGTTGAGATAGGCAGAAAAAGGGAGTAAAAACAGAGAGAATTCCTGTTTAGTGAACTGTCGGCCATGTGGGTATAACTCATTGCTCTAAGCAGAACCCCCAAAGTCAAAAGCACTAGATTCCAGTACTTAACAGCCACTCACTAGCTGTGTGTCTTCAGGCAAGTTGCTTAAACTATCTCAGCTTCTGTTTCATCCTCCTGTTAAACTTGGGAGATATTGAAAAAGAGTCACCCTATAGAGCTACGCTGAGAAAAACAGTACTTAAAAGGATTAAATGCATTTTGATAAAGTGATAATACTGTTTGTTGCAACAGAGCTCTCATTAATTATTGTTTGCTGAAAAATATCACGCAGGCCTCTGACAAAAAAACATACTTTTCTTTGTCCCTGATGAATACGACAAATGTGGAAGCTGAATACCATCAAAGGAAAAGCAGTTTCTTGGTGGACTGGAGTATTTTAAGGTATTCTACTCAGACATTTTAAAGACCTAAGGACACATATTGGTGTCCATTCAGAATGCAGTCATTGCAATGCTACTGGGATATGATACTCCCCAGAAATACAATGTACAAAAACTGGTTTTGTTTGAGTAATTCAGATCACAATAACATGAGAACTCACTACAATGAAAAGAAGAGGCAACCATCCTTCATTCCATGGGGCTAAGAGTAGGGAGGGGACAGGGTTGTCCTATTGTTTCCTATTCTTATTCTTGTTTTGATTTATTGAAATGTAATTTTTAAAAATTATTTATTTATTTTTGGATGCATTGGGTCTTCGTTGCTGCACTCGGGCTTTCTCTAGTTGTGGTGAGCGGGGGGCTACTCTTCGTTGCAGTGCACGGGCTTCTCACTGCAGTGGCTTCTCTTGTTGCAGAGCATGGGCTCTAGGCACACGGGCTTCAGCAGTGTGGTGCACGGGCTTCAGCAGTGTGGCACACAGGCTTCAGTAGTTGTGGCTCACGGGCTTAGTTGCACCGCAGCATGTGGGATCTTCCCGGACCAGGGCTCGAACCCATGTCCCTTGCATTGACAGGCAGATTCTTAATCAGTGTACCACCAGGGAAGCCCCTTGAAATATAATATTGACATGAACTCATTTTTAAAAAATCTACAGTCAAGCTTTTATGATACTAGATACCTCAAAGGCAGGAGAATCTTATGAACGCTATACTTCTCTCTCACCAGCAAAAGAGAAAGGTAGCTAAAACAACAGGTGCAAGGTTTTAGAAAGTAAGGGGCAATCTGAGTAATTTTGATTTAATTGATGGTGAGTATTCTTTTTATCACTAAATTACAGAGACTCTATTTTGTCAAGATCTGTAGGAGCAGATTTAATTTCTGTAGGTCAACGGACTATGTATATGGCCTCACTGTGGGTCCTGGATGTTGCCAGCTACTTCAAGTTGCCTGGGAATAGGAGACATAGCCACTGCCCAATTTATGATCAAGAACACAAGTAAGTTTTCAGGTAGAAAAGCACTGCAACATCTTTATTGGTCCAGTGTCCCTGGAGTCAGGAAGGTGGGGAATTAAAGTAGGTAGGACTTTAGCTTACCGGAATAGTAGCTTCTGGTCCTTAGAAGGCTGTATTCTCAGATGTTGTCCCATATGTATAGAGTTGTTACACATTTCCATGCATCTTAAATGAAAGCTTTTTCTGCCTTAACACAAAACCTGTGAAACAGGGCAGAAAACACTTCCCGAAGGGTAAGTTCATTCTCAGACTTTTGCAAGGCTGTGCACTGATTTCCTATAGTTAATAGAAACAACTTTCCTGATATCTACTCGTTAAATCAGTATCACTTGATCTTTTCAGTTGGCTCTTTTCTCTGTCCTAAGGACTTATCTTCCTTCACAGGAAGAGAAGTGTAGGGAAGTTTCTCTTCTGTAATCTTCAGGCGTTTAGTAGATGGAGTCTTATGACATGGACTTTAGGCAGCCACAGAAATATTTGCCTGAATCACACATGATCTGGAAGAAAGAAGAAATCTCACTGTTGAGCCGGGCAAATTTTTTCCTCCCTCAGTAGGCTGGAATGTCTGCCCTACACACAGTTGTAGTATTGGGTGGAAGGGGAAGTTTTTGGGGAGTGAAGATACAGTGTAGCCCAGCACCCCTATGCTTCAGAGGGGCAGTGTGGAGGTCCTTCTTTCGAAAAGGTAACGTGGACACCTAGGTTATTGTAAAGTTCTGCGTGAATCTCAGACAGAACTGGTCAGTTAAGATTCAGCAAGGTATGCATTTAGGAATGGTTATTAGGTGAATCAGCCCTGCATTTTCTTGAATGCAGGCTTAGCTTATGGGCAATTAGAGGTAAAGTTTTAAACACCATCTCACTGAAGTACCCTGGGATGCCCAAGTGTAGAGCTTTTCCCTTTCTATATTTGGAATCCTAGATCTCAAGAGGTCAATTAATATTTAGTAAACGTGTCCAGAAGTAGTCATAAAATTAAACCAAGATATATGCTTAATTTTCTACAGTCATGTTTTTGAAATGGTGATAGGTATGAGTGCTTACTCTTTAGAAGGCTGCTGTTGTTTCCTGAAATGAGAAGAGTTAACAGCAGGTAATGTCATTCCTCTCAGAAAGAGTTTGAGACTCTCTGTGTTAAGTGATGAATGAGGGTATCTGACCCACATCTGTTTTACATTAGAATGGAACATTGCCCTGACATCTTAGGAGCATTTGTCAAGATTCCCTGGACAGAGCTTCTGTAAATTACATGCTGCAAATGTGTCAGGGTCAGATAAGAGGATATCATTAACTCCCCCAAGTTTACTCAGGGCTCTGTCAGTCCATCTTAATATGCTAACAGCCAACAATTTTCCTTGAGCCGTTTTGCTATATTTTTCATTCATAGAAGAAAAAATATGTATGCTACACCCTACCCCCCCCCAATATCACACATGTTCTTTTCTCATAAATCATATTAATTGTAGACATGGTCACAAAGCATATTAAATGCAGGCATGCGTAAATGAATTAAAACATATGAGAATTTTATTACAGACCATGGTGGGTGTAACATAGTCAGATACCAACTGTATGAGCCATACTTTTTCATTTAGGTGAAATGAGCTTTTTCTTAATGGGCTTTATTTTATTGATAATAGATGGACACGATATGACTGTTCATCATTGTCTAGAAGTAAACTCTGTATGTGTATATGTATATGTGTCTCTGGCAAGCCATTTCTATGCTAATTTTTTTGCCTAGGTTTATATTTTAGTCATCAGTCTCTAAAGAATATTGCTACCCATTTGACGGCTTAGGTCTATTGAGAAAGAGGTATTCTAAAGAATCAATAAAGTAAAAGTCATTCTGTAACTTGTCACAGAGCTGGAGATTAAAGCACATATAACAGAGTTTAACTGAGAAGGTACTCACTGTGGTCTTTACAAATAAAACTTGGAAATATACGCACCATATGAACCACACTTGTCTGACACGCATACTTTTGCATCATGTGTGAAACATAGCTACGTTAAAATGTTAGCTAAGGATTAAAGTAAAAAATAAGTGTGTATTTAGCTGGACATTTTACATGCACTGGTTTTCTATCTGGTTAGGTAAAGGTCAGCCATGCCCTTCCCGTAACTCTGGGTGGGTGAGAAGGTCACCATCCTTACCTTGCTAGAAACTTCTGCCTTCGGGCAACTTCCCTCTTACAGCTTTCAAACAGACAGGGCCAAAAAATCTAATTATTTAGATGCTAATCAACTGCAGGATAATTCCCAAGGCATTTGAATCTGAAGACAACATTTTCAGGGAAGTCTCTGCTGTTCAAGTTTAGGGTTAGTTACAGCCTCAAAGATACAGTCACTGATATTTAAGCATAACATAACTCCAGTAGTATCCGTATCGGCAAAAAAACACGGGCATAAACATTTGAATTTTTTGTTTGGTTGTGGGAATAAATTATATCCAAATTTTAAAAGTTTATCATCATTAGCCTTTTGAGAAAAGTGTAGAAGCTATAAAAAAAAACCCTTTATGTCATACAAAGCTGTAATTCACAGTGGTTTTCTAAAATGCAATTTCTAAATGTGTATTATTAAATGTTAAATCAGAAAAGCATCTGATTACTTAAGAGCAAAAACGTAAATAAAGACATGAACCAGGATTCCTGCTAAGGAAAAAAAGAAGCGCCTAGACGTACACCATAATTTGCTAAATCATTTTAGATTTCTGATAAGCTCTGAGCACTTTCAACTGATGGCAAAATCATAACACTTAAGCCAAGATGGATATTTTCCAGACACATAGTTTTAAATGTAAATCTTAGCTTGACTCATAGTTTTTTATCTTTTATATTTAATCTTACAATAGGAAAATTAATTCAAGAGAAATATGGCATGAAGCAATTGCAAAGAGTTAGTTTTTCCTGAACCATATAATCTTCCAATCAAGATATAAACAACTTCTTTGGAATTCTGAAACTTGAGAATGAGCTTAAAAAGATCTTCAACCAAGTCTCTAATAAAGGGAATGACTGAGGAACCAGCAGAAGTCCCAGTTCAAGACTCTAAGGCTTGAATTTGTTTTTAAAGGTTAGCCATAAAACAATTTAGAAACGGTGTCTGGGAAGTGTTTCGGAGGTAACAATTTACTGATACACTTAATAGATTTTTTTCCAGATGCCTCACCTAAGAGTTGTACTCAACTAAAAGTTAAAAAAAAAAAAAAAAAAAAAATCCTCCTCCCACCTCCATTCCCAAGGAGACAGAACAGAGATCTTTATAAAAGGAAAACTTTTCCTGTTCATTGCAGTTCCTGTTCTCATCTGACATTTAATAAGAATGTGATTGATGTTCAGTAGACAGAACTGATTAACCCTGAGTCTATTTCTCTTCCTGTGAAATTGTTTGTGAAAACCAGGCAATTGTGTTTCTCTTACCTCAAATTAAAAAATAAAATAAAATCAGGCAAAAATGCCATCCCTGTAATAGAAATAGCTTATTAATGGCTTATGAGGAAAAATCCCCCACTTTGCAACCAATGGAGATTTTATTTTAGGCTTTGAATTACAAATTGCTGTAGGAAAAGCTTATATGAAAGAGATCCTGACAATATTCTTAAAAAGAAAATATGACTGGAAGACATTCCATGACCATATTGGGGGAGTTCTAAGAAGTCTGTTTACCAACTTTGTGGAGCAGAAAGAAATTTCCATAGTTTCCCTTGAACCCCATTAAATAGCAAAATTGCTTTTAAAGAAATGTACATAAAAATGTAATGGGACCCTTCCATAGAGATTTGAGGTTTTAAATTATGTTAGGGGAAAGTAATGCATTTTGTATTGATATAGTTATTTTTCTTTTCCAACACAGATTTCCCTTTTAATTTTTAAATAAGAAGCGGTTACAACGATGTACATTTCTCAAGTTTTCTCAGTGTGAAATATTGAAATAAATTGCGTTAGTTGTCATTATTCATTAATTTCCATTTCAGAGCAAATGTAGGGAAGTATTAGTGCTTCTTTTCCCATCCTCATCCAATTCTTGAGAAAGAAGTCATGATTACAATGTGTGACCATCACAGTGGAAAGAAAAACTCGTGGGAGAATATCTGTCTGTAAGCAAGATAACGGGTCTCTGGTCCTCTTTATTTCCTCACATTAGCCTCCGCAAGTATTGGGTTGCTGAGCTAAGGGCAGTTGCTAAAGCAGGAGCTGTCACGAGCTTCCGGTGTGTGACAGTCATAATAGCGACACGAAGATCCATCAAGCATCCCTCTTATTCCATTCACACAGCAGCCATCCCTCCTGACTGGATCATGAGCTGGGATGTCTTTAGGACACTGTGCCCTGGCACCTTTAAGGAGCCGTCTTTCTCTTGCCCTAGAATACAGCCTTGGCAGATGGTACTGTATGTTCTCCATCCTCCAACAAATGTATTTCAAGGTCTTCCTGTCCTAAGGTATTTTCTAATTCAACAGCTGCAAAAAGTTGCTGCGTGAACATCGTCAGCTGAATTTTGCTTCTAGGAAGGACTCATTTCTTCTCTTTTAGGATCTTCATGTTTTTTTCCTCCCATGTTCAGAATTATTGCGGCCTTCAAAGTTATGCAAACAAGAAATATATGGCAGAGGATTAAAAAAAGTTTATCACAAAAATGTACATATAGCTCATGGGAGAGTGTGCATGTTTTGAATAAAATTCTTCTATTACTCTTCAACTCTGACTGATAGAGTATTCCATTTCTTCCTTAAAGAGATATACCATTAACAGAATTTCAAGTAAGTATCTTCATGAAGGACAGTACTAAAAATATATTTCCTTTTTATCCAGTACCACTGCATATTTTTCTTTGAATTTATACAGTTACAAAGTTGATTTTTCTAAGTGCTTTTTAAAAAAACTTAGCACAGATTATTTACACAGTAAAATATCTGTGCCCTGTGCCATAATCCCCCTTTCATTAAAAATATCACATTTTTAATATTTTAATTTTCCTTGTCCATTCTTGCCCATTAGACCAGTACACAGAGGGGTACTCCTGATTTGAAAGGAGTGTGTTTGGCACTGAACAACCTCTACTTTAAAGACTTCTCTTCTAATAGACGTTCGTAATTTGGGCTGAAAGAAAATATTTAATAAATTAGTATATCAATTGACATTTATGAATTTTCCAAGTATATACTGCAAAATCATCTACATGAACTCAAAGAAAGGCAAAAAAGAAAAAAATATATATAGATGGAAGAACATTCAGGAAATAAATGCATTTGGGGCTACGTTCAGGTTTTTTAAATGAGAAAATGAAGTAATTAACTTACTGTAATCGGCAGTGTATGAGAGCCCCATGTTCTGGTGACTCTTCATTCTCCTTTAGCTGTGACTCCTATTCTTACTTTACTCTGTGACTCTCACTTTCCCCTAATGCCCAATAAAACAAAAGTATGCTCTGAAACATACGATTTTTTTTTGAATATAAGTAATTTTTAGAGATTTTGAAAAATCTCAAACTCAAGAAAATTTTGATCCCTTGTACTGTCTTTAAAAAATTTCGGTAAGACTGTGTTGCTTTCCCCACACCAGCCCGCCTTCCCATCTGCTCACGCATAGAAGAACTCAAGTGAAAGGGAGACAAGGAAACGGAGAATAGAGACTTGCCGGGGTGGGATGGTGAGGAGAATCATGGCTTGTTAAAATGGAGGAAGAAAGGGTAATCCATAGAAGGTGGAACAGATTCTGTTTTGTTTTCTCTTTTTTTTTTTTTTTTTTTTTTGTCTTTTGGGGCTAATTGAAGATGGATCAGTTTAAAGCTTTATTTCAAGAAGATTTTGTTTAGCTCTGAGGATTATGCAAACCCTTCCCAAAGGGGATTGTGGCCTCACTGGTTTTGGAATCTAATTTAGGAAGCTTTCTGGAATGCGAGATTCATCCCTCCCTCCTGCCTTGCTGGTACCCCTCCATCCAGGATCCTGTGGCCTGCATTACCTTGGTGGATAACCCAAGACCTACAATCAGGGTTGAGTTTCATTACTGCCCTCTCATCTCGCTCTTATTTGTACACTTTAATCTCCATATGCTTCAAACGTCTTAAAATACAACAGGACTAGGATGGAAATACTGTGCAGTGGTGGGTCCCTGCATTGCGATACTTTGTAAGCAGGTGATATTTTCTGGAAGCTCTTCACTCAGCAGTTGATTTCTTCTGCGATTGCTTTTTGAGTCCTGCCACTGACTTGCATGAAGTTCAGAAAAATCACTTCCTCTCCTGGGTGGCAGTTTTCCGGATGCAAAATTAATTATCTACTTGCTTCCATCACAAGGTGTTGTAAGGGTCATCGAGCCTGTGTTTGTGAAACTTGTCACCGTGCTAATCGGAAAGTTGTTCTGTTATCACAGTTCTGTTTTTTTAAAAGTTCGCTTGCTCTCCAGGGTTATTTAAAAAACCGAGCAGACTTTTTATAACATGTTTGCACTTCAGGCTTTTTTTTTTAAAGCGCTTCTTATGAAAATGTTAGTTTAGAGAAGAAATGAAAGGATTAGGTAATGGGGGCAGTTATTTGGGGAATCATTTACCATTCATTCATTCATTCATTCATTCAGTACCTAATATGTGCCCGCCCTCTGTTAGGTGCTGATGATTTGAAAATCGGTAGATTACTCCCCTCAGAGCTCTCATAATTCAAAGTAGGTGACCAAGTACTAATTACACAGTAAGAGGGATGAGGAAAACGCAAGGGAATATCAGGGAGGGTGTACTAATTCCTGATTACTGAAGGATGGCCAAAATGGAGAGTGGAGTTTTCGCGAGAGGGAACTCTATGAAAAAAGACATAGAGATCTCAAAGTACACAAAAAGAATTTGATTTGGATTCAACTTAAAAAAATATATAAGCAAATGCCTGTTTAAAATGACATGTGAGACTCCCAGTTGTAATACATGGTTAAACATTATTCGACACGAACAGATATAATTTCTTCCTCCTTCCAACCTTCTGTCCCTGTGTCCCTCCTTCTTTGAATTTCCAGTATGATTTTATCACTAGGGGCACGGTGTCCTCTCTCTCCCACCCTCTCTCCTTCCTTCTTTTTCTTTTCCCTTCTTCCCCTACCCTCCTTCCCCTTTCCCCCTCTCCTTCTTCCTGAAACTGCAGTCAGATGCTATCACTGGGCATGATGTAATATCTCTGCCACTGTGAATGGAGGTCACCGTCTTCGGGACAGCTCTTTAACAGCAGATTTCCAAAGAAGTGAAACTTGGCCCTTTTCAGTTATCCTTTCAGCTACAGGCTAGGGTCTGGTCCTCCCTGCATTCTCACTTCTTCCTAATCTGCCTGTTTATTTTAGGTAATGGGACTCCTGACCAACCACGGTGGGGTACCCCATCAGCCCCAGACCGACTATGCGCTCTCGCCTCTCACTGGGGGCCTGGAACCTACCACGACGGTGTCGGCCAGCTGCAGTCAGAGACTAGACCATATGAAGAGCTTGGACAGTCTGCCAACCTCTCAATCTTATTGTCCACCCACCTATAGCACCACGGGCTACAGTATGGACCCTGTCACAGGCTACCAATATGGGCAGTATGGACAAAGTAAGCCTTGGACTTTCTAGGGGGTAATTACTCCTGTAAGGGTGGAACACTTTAACTCTTCCTTGAGAAAGGGGAGCTGCCAGCATGATTAAACCTTCCATCCTGGTATCAATTTTGTGGCAAAGCCAGCTGGTTGTTCCAGCAAGGGCTTCCCAGTATAATTATTTTCTTAACCAATGTCAGCAACATCTTGCGGTTATTAATTGCTGAGACGTGAAAGCTGATTGCCACTAGGTAAAACACAAGGGTTGGCCAAAATGAAATAACCTCTGGCATTAGAAACACATGTTCTTAATGAGGTCAGCTCAAGGATCATATGGGGTATAATCCCAAGGACACAGAGTTCTGTCAAACTTGTCTTAGGAATAAAAATATTCGTCTCGATCCTTTGATACCTCGGTATTAAATATGACATTGTCAGCCTGTAGCTGATTTTGCCCCTTGCTGTGAATTGTCCCAGCCTGACCTGAAAAGCTGCATGTGTTTCCTTACAGGTGCCTTTCATTATCTCAAGCCAGATATCGCATAAGTGAACTGTCCACTTGGAGCTTAAACTGGCCCTGTTTCCGGTCTCCACAGCCTAGACGTGAAGAATCTTCTCAGAAAAAAAAAATCACCCTCTTGGGGGGCAGTCTCGACAGGAGACAAGGGAGAATGATTGATTTTCTTTCTCCAGTAGTTGGTTTCAAGTTCTTTTGAACGTGTTGGACAAAAGCAGTGGAGAAAAGGAAGATCCGGAACAATAAAAGACAAATGCAACATTTTAAGGCAATGATTTAACATGGCTACATATCAAATATCCCAACTCTTTAGTGCTGATGATCAAGGAGCTAAAACATTCCATTTGTGTGCGTGTGCGTGCGCGTGCGTGCGTGTGTGTGTGTGTGTGTGTGTGTGATTTATCTTGACTGGTTTGGGCAAGCAGAATGTTCTGAAATTATAGTCGGAGAATAAAGTATAACAAGTTCGATGTCCAATGCTGACACTTCTACAACCTTAAAACTGCTCGCTCCATGAAGCAGGAACGGAGGAATCCTTGACTTTTACACACTGGAAATGGATATAAAAATAAATGCCACCATTTTTAGGAAGTTAGACTAGATGTAAAGGACCTCCCAAATAAATTATTTGTTATCTTATCCTCATCTGTAATTCAGTTGCCAATACATGTCCTGGATGGACACGTCTTGCTAACAGGATATGGGGGAACCAGAAGAAAAGCTTGTTTTCTTTCTCAGTGTGGGAGAGGTGTGTGACATCTGCCCAATTTAGTTTCATTTGGAAGCCAACCTGGGCGGGGGGAGGGCGTGGTGGAGAAGTGATGTGCATTCCCACAGCTGCTTTTCATTATCAGTGTGCAATACTGTGTACCTCACGGGTGCTTTGGCATTGGCCAGGGCCATAGAAACAGAATCAGAACTATATTTTTGCAGGTGCTTTATTTTCGCAGCCCATGATTCATTGTGGTAGAATGCAGTGATGTTTGCCATTTGCTGGACAACCAATACCCGGCTCGCTCCTTTTGATTAGAGACCATGTTTGAGAATAATGCTTTTAAAATGACTTCGTTTACATTCTTCTCTTTTCTATGAAAGGCAGGGCAACACCAGAAATGTCCATGTGGCTGTCATGTACTTTTAAATTATACAATAATACCTGAAATTGAAAGATCATAGGAAACTGAGGTTTACATACGTTTGTGTGGTGACATTTTAGAATGTCAATAAATTTGTTTTTTGAGATGTTAAGAGGAACAGGAAGGTGGAATGCAGTGTTATTTATTTCTTTCTATTCTTGGAACCATGAACGAGGTAGGCACAATTACATTCCTTTTAGAGTTAAGAACTATGACGTAGTGAGTTAGTGAGACTAGACATAGTACTGAGTTTAGTTCCTACGTTGGTGTTAGCGGGTGGTGGATCAAGAGAAGCGTTATCTTCGTGTTGCAGCCTCAGCCAACAACAATGTGTTGTAAAAATGTCTTTCCTGTAAAAAGTGCAGTAAATATTTACTATTTATAATGAATAAACAGTTATGAAAACTTGCCCAACACTGCTTTTTTGGGGGAACTGGTGAACGCAGTATTAATAAAAACTTGGAAATGGGGAACCAACAAAGCATACACTTCACTTCTAATCTAATGCCTTTTATTTATTTATTTATTTTTAATTAATTTATTTTTTGCGGTATGCGGGCCTCTCACTGTTGCGGCCTCTCCCGTTGCGGAGCACAGGCTCCGGACGCGCAGGCTCAGCGGCCACGGCTCACGGGCTCAGCCGCTCCGCGGCATGGGGGATCTTCCCGGACCGGGGCACGAACCCGCATCCGCTGCATCGGCAGGCGGACTCTCAACCACTGCACCACGAGGGAAGCCCTGTTTTTTTAACTTATTTTTTTAAATATTAAATTTATTTCTTTACCTAGAAATAATTCTCCATCAAATATTGGTATATACTTTTATCATTATCACAAAAGGTTATTCTGGAATGAGAAGGAAAGACAATCTCAAAATTCATCCACCCATTTTCAGGATGTTCCAATGACCAAATCAACCTCATGTTCACCTTGTTCCTCTGCATAACTCAGTAATATTCATATAACGAAATTTGCCTCACAACTATATATGCATATTTTTAAAATTAATTTTCATTGGCCTTTTAGATTAGACTGTCCCATGCATGAATAAGGTTGCACAACCCACACTTGTGTTCTCATGAAGAAGCTCGGTTGAACGTACATTTAAGGATTGAAGCTTGTGTTTTCATAGATGTGGAATCTAGAAAAGCCCCTCAAGCCCACCTTCCTCTCTCCCTGGTTGTCTCAGAGCTGTCAGCTCTCTTCACTGTCCCTGGGAAGCGTGTTTTCCCTCAGAGCACTCACTTCCATCTTCAGCGCCGACAGTCATACCCACTGAGGTTTTTACTGAAGCTCTCATATTTTGTTATCTATTTTGTTTTAGAAGCTTTCTTTACGCTTCATGAAAAGGCATTACAGCCTATTTTATTCGTTCTTCTTCCGCCTCTCCCTTCCTCCTTTTCTCCCATCCTCTCTCCTCCCTTTCCTCTTCTTTTCCCTCCCTCTGTTCCTTCAACACTTATTTAATGAGAGTCTAAATGTGCCAGGCATGGTGCTAGGCCCTGGTGCTACAGCGGTGATTCTAATGTAGTGGGTAAGACGGAGAAGCAAATACATGGCTACAGTAAAGCAAGAGGACACTTGACTGGGGAAATGGTCATGATACTCTTTGAAGGTCTTTCTTGTATTACCTCGTTTATTCCTCCCAACATCTTATATGAGGCAGGTGATGTCATCAGCATACTTCTTTTACGAGAGGTCACACAACGGCAGAGCTGGGATTTGAACCCAGGGGGTCCAATTTCAGAACCTGTGAGCTTGAACTCTCTCTGCTTTCCCAGACTGGTATGAGAGAACCTTATAATAAAGGAGTTCCATCTAATTTGTAGCAACTAGTCATGTATGGCTACTTAAGTAAGTTATTGAAAGTAAATAAAATTTAAAAGTCAGATCCTAGTTGCACTAGCCACATCCCCAGTATGCAAGGGTCACATGTGGCCAGAAGCTACCATATTGGGCAGTGATAAGAGAACATTCCCATCATCATGGAAAGTTCTATTGTTCAGCGCTGATCTAAAGCACCTGAGCTCGTCTTTTTTTTTTTTTTTTTTTTTTTTTTTTTTTTTTTTTTGCGGTACGCGGGCCTCTCACTGTTGTAGCCTCTCCCGTTGCGGAGCACAGGCTCCGGACGCGCAGGCTCAGCGGCCACGGCTTACGGGTCCAGCCGCTTTGCGGCATGTGGTATCTTCCCGGACCGGGGCACGAACCCGCGTCCCCTGCATTGGCAGGCGGACTCTCAACCACTGTGCCGCCAGGGAAGCCCCAAGCTCATCTTTTAAAAACTCCAAGGACTCGGAGTGCAGTAGATAAAAATGTCCAAATTCTTTCAACGCCTTAAGGTCTTTTTAGCAATACACTCTTCCTTCTAGTCAAATATATTGCCCCTTTTCTGACAATTATCTATTCCAAAAATAAGAAGAGGAAAGGAAGGTAATCCTTACTGAGTTTTTACTCTTGTTATCTTGCTTAATCTTCACAAAATCCTGTGAGCTGGACATTATTAGCCCCAATTTACAGATAAATAGACTGAGGTCCAGAGTTGTTCATTAGTTTGGGCAAGGTCACACCCTGTCAGAAATAGCAGAAGCAGGCTTTGACTTCTGTTCAGCCTGACGGTGGAGCTCATTACTTTACCCCTGCAAATCCTCCTTGTGGTACTCACTTCGTTATGTCAACCTGTCCTCACGCCAAACTCAAGTTGAAAGCAGGCATTTAAAAGAAAAGTCATTCACTCTCAACACAGAAGAGAAATGCTACCAGGATGTGGGATTACTCAGTAGAAACTGATCTTACGTATCACTTTCCCTCCCCTCCTGATCTCAGAGCTTGCCATGTGTGGCTCATACCTCTTTTTGATATACTTCTTTATGCCCTTCTCTTATTTCTACCTGTCTCTGAGATCTGTTGCTCTGCCCACATTTCTTATGTTGAAACTCTCTGTAGATCATTTTTTCCCCCTGACTTCCTTTTGGGTATCTAATCCATCTCCAGGGGAGTGGGGATCTGACTTCCTCAGTCCTAACCTTAGTCGGGGTCCGTACTCTAATCCCCTGGAACAGGCAGCCCTCAGGGCTTTGAACTCTTTGGCATTCAACTGTGTTCAAACCTGATCGTGTGTGAAGGGCTTCCCTTTTGTTCGTGTACTTATAGAATTTAATTCGAAAACTTTAAACGTAAAAACTGAAAATTAGAGCTTAAAATTATTAAATAGTGGATGTACGAATGTCAGCTGCTGAGTCGTGCCTTGACAGCAATTTTCCTAGAAATAGGTATATTTTACATCTGTGATGGAAACAAACGTATTGATTTAGGATTTTAACGAGCTCAGTTTGGAAATGCGTTTTCACACACACTTGGATACTTGGGGAAACATTCCATGTTAGGAGGGATCTTCATTAGCATTGGTGTATGGAACCAGTGTAATGGACCAGGTCACTGGCTTATGGTTGTGAGTTTAGAAAGAGACTTAAATGGGGGAGGGATGGATTAATTAATGCCATTTGTGTGGACATGCCATGGAAGAATCCCTCCTCAAACTACATAATTGCCACATGGAACCAGAACCGAGATCTCTATAGAAGGAAATCTATTTGGGGGGTGAAGAGTAGGACCTCAACCTTTCTGAGTAAATGATGTTTTGGTGTTTAATCACTTATGGGTTAGGAGAGCTGGTGTCAAACATCAAGAAGGAGAACAAGTGACAAGTGGCAGTATTTATGCAAAGAGATCCAGAGACGAGCCTCAGCCCTGGACAGGGATTCGTGGATTTGGAATCAGTGTTAGATGATACATGAGACTATAGGAATAAAGGACGCAATTTAGGGCTGTTGCCAAATGCCAGTGATATACGTTAGCTCTGTCTTTTTCATAGACCTACTCTTTGGTATTGCTGACCATTGCAACCCAAGTATCTAGTCCCATGTGTGACCCAAAGTGAGTACTCAGTGCCTGCCTGTTGAATAAGTAAATGAGTGAAGAGTGACTCAAACTGTCCTAACGTGCTCTTCTGAAGAAGGAACTCAACCTGAAGGGTGTGTGAATTGTAGTTGGAAGGGAATAAGACGAAGCAAGTATTTGGAGGGACTGGCTTTATCCAGGAAAATGAGCAGCTTTTAAAACATTTTCTACATAAGTAAGGGAAGTAAGGAAGAACACAGACATACGTATTGGCAGGTGGGTGAGGAGGCCATGAAGTTGCACGAGGCCACCTCTGCTGCCTCTGTTTTCTCTGGAGCTGAGCGCAACGGAAGGGGACAAGCATTTAAAATGGCCTCAGGGGAGCAGTGAGGGATCTGTCTTAGGACACGGAGAGGCTGTGGAGCAGCCTTGAGCACCCAGGAGAGGGCAGGAAGACTTCTTGTAGCTGTGCTTCGTGGCTCACGCAAAGGGATTGAGTGGACTGGGAGACTGGATTGATTCTTTTGGGGGGATTTGCAGCATCACCAGCTAGGTGTGAGTGGTGGAAAGGCTACTGGAGGGGATGGAAGGGGCTGAGTCTTGCAGGACCTTGAAGGCCATTGTAAGAGTTTCCTCCTAAGTACCTATGAGGCTGCTAGACTAAGGTTTTAAAGGAGGGAGAAACACAACCTGACGTACATTGTTGGAAAGATCATTTTGGAGAGCTGCTGTTTGGTGCTGGGGACAAGAACCGAGGTAGGATTCACTGCACACCAGAGAAGAGATGACATCATCTCTGCCTAGGGATTCAAGAGAGACGTTGAAAATGGACCCCAAGCTCCTGGACTTGACAGGGTTACAAAGTGTAGGGGATATTCTTCTGAGACAACCCTCTTCCCATGACTTTACATCGTCACATCCTTAAGAATGACGTATTGCTCTGAAAGTAATTTTCTGAAGACAGTGTAGCCTAATGCTATAGATTTTAAGGACTCTAGACCTAGGTTTTAAATTCTCCATGGGCAGTTTAAAAATGTGTACTACCTGATAAGTCATCTAATTTCTCTAAACTAATTTGAAATACTGTAAAGAAAGAAAAATGGTGATGGTTTCCTTATTGGACTCTATTGAGGGTTAAACGTTATCTTGCATATGCCTGGCTAAAGGTGGGCAATCAATAAGTTTTAGCTATTAATATTATTATTTAATCACATTGGTCATAGTATGCAGACTGTAAAATGTACTCCTGGGCTTTTAAACTTGCATATTAACCTACCCCAGTTACTAAAATAATGGAGGAATTATTTTTAATGACCATGAATGGAGAAGTCAAAAAATAGCTCTTCTATGTGAATATAATTTATTGAGCAGATATATTCATAGTTTCTTTTTTTCTTTGCCATACATAGTCATAGTTTTTAAATGATTCTCTCTTACCCCGGAGAGTTCCCAAAATAATGGGATTGAAGTCACAAACAAAATAATAACCTGACCTCTGCTCCAAAGAATCCTTACTGATGATGGCTTATTTATCAAGGCAACTTTTGTCATGGAAACAGGTACGTTTCTAAGACGCAAAGGAAGTACAGTAAGGGTCAGTCTGAGGCCGTGGTCTCCAACACCCCACCCCCTGTGCTGACGTACAGAGGAATGTCTCACTGCGAGACTGATTCCTAACAGTGTATGAACCATTTCTAGTTCCTTTTGGTTTGGATTTTATAGGAATGTGTATTTGTAGGGGGAGAAAGTGTGAGTAGATTTTTGCAGGCACAAGTCCGGGGGCTTTTAACCTCATGGTCCAGGACAGGAGGTGGTCTAGTGTTTGACTACCTAAATGGTGATTCCTATATGTCTTCTTTGCTGAAAGAGCCCCAACTTCGTTCAGTTTTCTTGCAGTCATGTCCTCGGATCAGTTGAAACCAGTGAAATCCAGGGTGTGGATGGGGAGGGAAGGAAGAACTGTGTTCCAGCACCCTCTTGAAGATGAGACTGAGACAGATACTCCATATTATGCTAACAATTAGAATGTGAGTTGGGAGTCATTGAGAACTGAGTTCCAACCCTTTTATTCATTTATTTGGTAAACACCTTTTTGAGAATCTTCTGCTAGCCAGAAATTGTTTTAGTGTCTTTGATGTTTTGTTCAACAAATAGACTTGGTTCCTGACTTTGGAAGCTCATGTAGGGAAGATAGAGCTACATGAGTAAAGAAGCAAACGTATAATTAGAAATAGTGCTGAATGTTGGAAAGGAACAGAATGAGATGCAAAGAGAGATTCATGGGACCTACCTAGATTGAGTCTTTAAGGAAGGTCTGACAAGGAATGAGAAAAAATGAGTCTTGGGAAGTGAACAGAGAAGTTTTCTAAGCAGAGGGAATAGAATGTGTGATGGCCTGGATCTGAGAAAGAGCTTTGCTTGTTTGAGGTACTGAAATTACATCCTTGCATCTGTTTTGCAGAGGCGGACTGTGGCATAAGATGAGGCTGGCCTGGGCTGGGTCATGCCCGGCCCCCTGTAGGCCACAGTAAGGAGCTTGGATTTGATTCTCTATGCAAGGGGAAGTGACTGAGGACTTTCAAGCAGAGGAGGGACATTATCTAATTTCCTTCCTCCGTGAACGTTGTGTTGGAGGGAGACAGGAGTGGAAATCCTGGGCAGTAACATGATGAGACTTGACCTGCGTGTGTCCTCCTGGAGGGAGGATGGCTGTGGAATCACTCAGATGTGGATGTGGATCCTCATTCAATCTCCTATGATTATTTACTTATGCTCTCCAGGCAGTGCTTTCTCTGAGCTGCCATTTTCAAAATTAAGTGAGTAATAATTCATAGGGTGGTGAGATTAACTGAGTTAATTTTATGTGTCTTAACAGACACAGTGCATATTGTGAACTTCAAGAAACATTCATTTTTCTTTCCCTCCCCACTGGGAGTAGATAAATGACCTGATACTCTCCTTGTTTTTTTTTTTTTTTTTTAATTAAACAAATATTATATATTTATTTTTGGCTGTGCTGGGTCTTCATTGTTGCACGCGGGCTTTTTCTAGTTGCCGCGAGCGGTGTCCACTCTTCGTTGCGGTGCGCGGGCTTCTCATTGCGGTGTCTTCTCTTGTTGCACAGCACAGGCTCTAGGCGCGCGGGCTTCAGTAGTTGTGGTGCACGGGCTCAGTAGCTGTGGCTTGTGGGCTCTAGAGCGCAGGCTCAGTAGCTGTGGCGCACGTAATGGGTTAGTTGCTGCGCGGCATGTGGGATCTTCCGGACCAGGGCTCGAACCCGTGTCCCCTGCATTGGCAGGTGGATTCTTAACCACTGCGCCACCAGGGAAACCCTGATCTCTACTTCTTAATGAAGACGTGTGTGCTGCATAGAGGCCAATGGGTTGGTGAAAGTAAGACAGAGAAGAGCTGTTAATCCTTGCCCTATGGGGTCTATTATAAGGGTAGTGATGTCTGTTAGTATTTACTTCACAATATTAAAAATTCTGTTTTCATTGTAAAAATACTAAAGGTCCATTAAAGAAAAATTAGAAACCATAGAAAACTAGAAAGATTAAAACAAACAAACAAAAACTCATCTAAAGAGACACAACCCAAACATAACCACGGTTAATAGTTTGGTTTTCTTAGCCTCTTTGCACCGAGGATAACACAGCAGACAATGTCTACTTGGTAGCGGTGCTGAAAGAAAGACGAGCTATTCGTGAAAAGTTTAAAAAATTTTGGACAAAGGATACTATATAAATATAGTGCACTGTTGTTTCATTGTCACTTTCAAGATGATTCTAAAGATTTAAATATCGGGCTTCCCTGGTGGTGCAGTGGTTGAGAGTTCGCCTGCCAATGCAGGGGACACGGGTTTGTGACCCGGTTCAGGAAGATCCCACATGCTGCGGAGCGCCTGGGCCCGTGAGCCATGGCCGCTGAGCCTGCGCGTCCGGAGCCTGTGCTCCGCAACGGGAGAGGCCACAACAGTGAGAGCCCTGCGTACCGCAAAAAAAAAATTTAAAAAAAGATTTAAATATTGGGGTCCTCTTTTGGACTGATCAGCGTTTCAGGGCTTCAAGCATTTCCCCAATATTAGGGAAAAGAAGACATCTTGAGGGAGGTAACTTTGGTATCTCATAAATTATTGTCCTAGCAGCTAAATGGATTTTATGCCTTGTAAGTAATTTATTACATTTAAGAAAACGTGTTGACTATGGCAACCTGAGGATATAATGCCCTATTGCTGAAGAGATGAATTGGCATTAATTCATTATTCTAATAATAAGCAATTAAATTATATTTCTGACAGCTGGTAACTGGAAGATTTTCATGCACAAAAAAGGAATTGGCTAAGTTACTACACACACACAGCATCAGATAAATCCCCATTGTCTAAGTGACCAATCTCACGCCACAGGAAATCAGCACTTGGGCATAAATGTCTTTCAGTCTTTGGAAATACAGTGTATATTATCCAGTTACTCAGTCTGTGTCATGAAATATGAAAATAGTTCAGGAAAGACACATCCCACTTGACCTTTGCAGAATGATTTAATAAAGTTAGCTTGATACAAAAATATGAAGGAGTAATTGCTGACAAAAGCAGAATTGTGGCTTCCTTCTTTCAGATCCTCCTTTCTTTGGAAACACTTCACAGGCTTTATTAACTCTTTAATGTTTTTGTAATTGGTGGCATTTGTCCCTGAGGCCATGTTACTAGCCCTGGAGTTGGGTACCATCGGAGCAGAGATTCTGCATCTCCTAGGTTTTCATCCCCTTTCAGCACTCATCTTGATATCTTTGTCTATATAATTAGGCAAATATGTTTTCAATTGTTTTTACGTGTATACACATTTCATCCCTTTTACTGCTATCTTGATTGATGTTTTATGGGATAAATTTTCAATTGGTGGCCTCCTCCACTTAGAGAGGTGCCAACATTGGCTTCTGCATCCACTTAGGACTCTATCAGTTCCATCTGCAGGTGTAACTGAATATGGTCCTTCACTTTCCCAAGGAAGGCTGGACTTCCTGGGTTTTCTAACTGAGGGCTCTATCACCCCATCATTTTATTCACTGTTATCTATTTATTTTATGGTGTTACTCTGATTTGAAATGAAATATAGAAAAAATGTGGAGACTACAAAGAAGTTTAAAAGAAAACTTCCTTGTGGTTTTAGAACTATCATCACAATGGCAGGCATCAGCTGACGTGATTTCTTCCCAGAGGCCTCTCCGACCTCTCAAACTAGTCACCCGTTCCCTCTCAATAACGTTATGCAGATTATTTTCATCAGAGGGCACGTCATTACCTGATATTTTCTTGTTCACTTATTTGTGTTAATTGTGACAGTAGGGATCTTGTCTGTCCTACTTAATGGTATTCCTCCTGCGCCTCTAATGGCCTGGGATATATTTGGTCCTCAATAAATATTTGCCTAATTTAATGAATGAACTGACTTATATTTTAAAACACATCTTTTTTTCCCCTCTTAAACATCTAAAAATACTAAAAAGTTCTATTGTAATGACTAGGTTTATGTTTTTCTTTACATCAGCATTTCTTTTGATATTGTGTCAGCCAGGACAACACTGCCATAACAGACAGCCTCAAATCTTAGTGGCTTAAGACAATGAAGATTTACTTCTAACTTTCTCTACATGTCCAATGAGCTCTGCTCATCGTGGTCACTCAGGAACCCTGGCTGATGGAGGTTTTATCTTTGCACATGCTTTCAGCAAGGCTGGGACAGGAGAAGGGAATAGATGAGTTGAACATTGGCTCTTAAAACTTCTGCCCAGGCGCGACACATTTTATATCTGTTCACATTTTATTGACCAAAGCAAGCCACACAGCCTAACGTCAAAAAAGGTGGAGGATAAGCATTCCCACCTTGTGCTTAGAAAGAGATCTAGAATTATTCTAACTAGAGCTCTTGTGATGACTATGTGGGTTATTAGCACGCTTGGTAAATGATGAAAAGTAATTCTGTTTCTTAACCTAGATTTCCAATCCTTCTCTCCAGCCTCTCCACTACTAACAGGCTCTGGTATATCATGCTCAAAATTTTCTCTTCATATGAAAATATATGTGGTGTGTATATGGATGTATGCATACATCCCTTTTTTGGTACTCAAATAAGAATATTCAATGACACTCTTCTGTCTTTTATTCTTGGTTGTTGGATTATTTCTACATAATATATTTTAAAGAAACCTTTCTCTATATATCATATAGCTCTCCTGCATTAGTGGCCATTATGTACCACTAATACATATGGCTGTACGTACCATACTTTACTTAACCACTTCCTTTTTGATGGTAGGGTGTTTCCAGTCTCCTCCTTTGACAGCAATGCTAACAGCACACCTCGATGAAGCTGCTGTGGTATAGTGTAATAAGAACCAACCTGGCTTGGCTTTGGAAAGATCTGGTTCGTAATCCTAAATCCCACCGATTAGCTGAATAGGCAACTCATCCAAGCCTCGTAAATCTTGGTTTTCTCAGCTATGAAATGGAGATATTAACACATCCCTTATGGCACTGTCATGAGAAATAAATGGGGTAATTTTCCTGTAACCTAATGGCCTTTCAATAAAAATTTGTGGGTGAGTGTTACAAGTCACTGAGCTTGAACTGAAGGGATTATTCATACTGAATCTTACTATAATAGTAGGTAACAGTTAGTAAGCACTCAAATGTATAGATGCCATGGAGATTCTCTCATTTTTTCTCTATTCTGTTGTATAAAACCTGAATTTTTAAGAACAGAAAGGAAACTGCAATTTATTAATTTTAAGATCTTAAATTTCCGAGACACACAAGTACAAATAGAGGTTTGGACATTAACATGCAAAATGACACCATCATCAAGATCCTTGAGTACACACAGAAATAACCATGGAAGGGGTGGTCGTGACTGGGCCCTTCAGTCCTTTTAATATTATGTATCTCATATAATTTATAAACTGCTATAAAGAAAGAGAACAAGGCAGAAAAGGGTCAGTGAGGGAAAGTCTAGCATTAGGTTATGACCTCAGGATTTTTCTCTACTGACTTCCTATGTCCTAACTGAAAATAGGTACAATGTTAACTATCCCGTTATGGTAAATCATTACCTACTGGAAAGTTAAATGAGATGCAGGTGAGCAAAAGATAAAACTGTTTTCTGATACAAGCATTCATTACATTTTTCTTACAAACTCTCTCTCTTACACAGCTCATCACAATAGCTACAGTTTTTTGCCAAGTGTACACGTGGTGTCCTTTGATCTATTCTATCCTATCCTACGTGGTTCGATTCAGCTCTATCTTGTTTTATCCTGTCCTGTCCTATTCTATTAATTTCATTTTATTCCAGTTCATGAAAATAATTCTGATCTTGATCCCTACATTAATTTCATGGCCAAGATTAACAGTTTGAAAAATCCTACCCTCAAAATGCTCCTTTTGTTTCGTTTTGTTTACTAGCTAGTCGTCTAGATCTAGATTGTGATGCCACCCAAATTTACATATTCAACAGAGTGACGCACTTCACTTCTGCTCATATTCCATTAGCCAAAGCAAACCACATGGTCCTTCTCACTTCAGACTTAACGTATCCCAAATAGAACCCCTCATTCCCCTTCTGTCACAGTCTGATTCAGTCATGCTGCCCCTCATCTCAGTAAGTTGCATCACTATTCACCCAGGTGATCATGCCCCCAAATTGGGAGTCATTTTGACTCTTCTTTTGCTTTCATGCTGCACATCCAAATTATCAGCACGTTGTAGTAGCTTTAAAAATATACCTCGGGCTTCCCTGGTGGCGCAGTGGTTGGGAGTCCGCCTGCCGATACAGGGGACACGGGTTCGTGCCCCGGTCCGGGAAGATCCCACATGCCGCGGAGCGGCTGGGCCCGTGAGCCGTGGCCGCTGAGCCTGCGCGTCCGGAGCCTGTGCTCCGCAACGGGAGAGGCCACAACAGTGAGAGGCCCGCGTACCGCAAAAAAAAAAAACAACAAAAAAACCCCAACATATATATATATATCTCACATCCAATCACCTCTTAATATTTCTGTTGCTAACAGTTTAATGTAGTCATTGCTCTTTCTCAATACCTAGACCACCACCTCAGTACTCTCCAAATGTGATCTTTGTTTCCACTCTTACCGCCCCACCAAGTCTGTTTTCCATGCAGCAGCCACAGTGATTATTTTAAACGTAGATCAAATCTTCTAGTGTTGTTTTCTCACACCTAGAATAAAATTCAATCAATGTTTTTCAATTGTGGTTTGTGATCTGTCTGTCTCTGTGTGTGTACATGTATGTAACCATGTGCTGGTTTGTGATGCAAAAGTGTTTTTCTTACTTTGAGTTGCAGCAAAAAAAAAATTGCAAACCTATTTTATAATCTGGCTCCTGGATCCCTTTACAGCTTCCTTTGTTGTAATCCTTTTGTTTATTCAGCCCTAACCACACTGGCTTCCTTGCTGTTTCTTAGCACTCCAAGCACCCATTACCTCAGGACCTCTGTGCTTTATATTTATTCGTGCTGAAACATTGATCATCCAGATATTCTACAACTTCAGTTTGCTTTACCTACTTAGACACCCTCTCCCCATTTTCTTTGTCACTTTCAGAGGCCTAAAGGTTGGTTCAAAAAATCAGATTCTAGGGCAAAGGATCCAAAGAAAACGGATGCGGGGCAGAACCCATGTATTTTTTCTCCTTAAGATCCTTTGTTAGTATATGTATATAAAATTCTATACTTTTTATAACCAAACTAGAATGAGGCACATATATAAAAAGTTAAGAATCTGTGTATCTCCCTCCAACTCCCCAAATTAACAGTATCTCGCCATTTATTCTTTATGCTTATACAAATATATAAACCTATATTGGCACACATGGAGTTGTTTTTATTTTGATTTTTGCACTTTACTGTGTTTTATTTTTTTGTGTTGCTACATAATGGTGCAGAGGGTGGATCTGTCTTAATTCATTACACCATTTTCTGATGGAAGGACCAACATTCAGATTTTTCCTGCTAGTAAATATGCTGGGGTAAATTTATTTATACATCTCTATCTCTGTCCCTGTCTCTGTCTCTACCTCTCTATTCGTATCTCTTTCCATGTTGGCACTTTTGCTTCTACAGGATGGATTTCCAGAAGTGGGACTGCTGTGGTAAGCTATTTCATTTTCAGTCAACTTCCCAGGCCTTCAGCAACCTAGTGCCCTTCTTGCCTTAGCTCGCTCATGACTCCCACCCCCAACCGTCCCACCAAAGTGCACACAAGATGGCGACCACGGGAGGTAAAGTAGCTGTTGTGGCTCCTGACCTAAGTTGTTTGTTTATAGTGACCCCCACCTCAGAAGCAGGCAGTCTGCTCCTTTTGACCACTGACAAAGGGAGTAATTAATATAAAATTCATGCCCTTTTCTGGATTGTATTCTGTACTACCTGCCTTTAAGGGGACTTTGAATGAAGCTAAACACATCGGGGAGTTTGGAAAAATTTTATATAGTTCATAAAAGAGGAGGGGATAATGATGCTGCTATTCAAAGTCCCATTTAATGTGTTGCTGGTATATACACCCCTGAGAGTTTAAGAAAGACTATATTAACCGTATCATTAGAGTACCTAATGCAATAGACAGTTTTTTAGATAAATTCACCACATGGTTTAGAATTGAAATCTGTTTTTTTTTTTTTTTGCAGTACACGGGCCTCTCACTGTTGGGGCCTCTCCCATTGCGGAGCACAGGCTCCGGACGCGCAGGCTCAGCGGCCATGGCTCACGGGCCCAGCCGCTCCGTGGCACGTGGGATCTTCCCGGACCGGGGCACGAACCCGTGTCCCCTGCATCGGCAGGCGGACTCTCAACAACTGCGCCACCAAGGAAGCCCTAAATCTGTATTTTTATTAGAATTCATTTGTCATTAGTGTAATAGAACAGGTTTTTGATTTTTTTCTCTTCATCCTAGCTTCTTTTTCATGATTTCCTAGTTCTCTGCTTTATCTTTTAGAGCTTCTAAGTTATTTATTTTTTTGTATTTTTCAAGCAATTAATATTTGGCAATTAAAAGAATTTGTGGTTAAAAAAAACTTTAGTTTTAGGTTAACTGAAGTAAAGGCAACAACAACAACCAAAAAAGCAAACCCAAAAGAAATATGTGAACCGGAAAAAAACATAATGAAAAAAGCGCTATAAGTTCATCAGGACTAAAATAAACTAAATAGTCTGACACATACACATATTCAATGATAAAGTAAATACTGCATTTTAAGATGTTCAAATTCATTTTATCGAGTTGATTAATATATACATCCTGAAACACTTTCTATATTTTAAAGTGAATTTAAAGGATTAATTCCTGATATCAAAATGATGTAATAAAAAAGCGAAAAGGTCGTCATATACAAAGACCATTATTAAATGATTCTGCATGGCAGTGGTGGCTAGCTGGTTTCACTACATCAGAGATCTCAACTCAGAGCCTAGGACACTGATCAAATAAAAATCAAGAAATGAAAAGGGATTTCATGACTTCATTATTGTTGACTATGTTCTCTTAGCCTGAGGTTTTTGTTTTTTTTAAATGAAAAAATGGAGAATTTGAATCTAGAAGGCAGTGGGGCTGTTGCACAAAACATGCAACTACAGCGCTATCGCTTCTATTCTGATCTGGCTCAAGTTCATCAGGGAAAATTAACCTTGGCAGCTTATTCAGTGACTAAATCTTGATATTTTTCTGGCTTAATTCATAACATAACTGTAAGCTATTGCTCCGTGTTTATATTTCCCATCCATTTCTCACATTTCCAAAGCATGCTGATATGTGATCCGGGCAGTTTAGCTACCATAATTGGCATTTTTCTTGGGCCAAAAGGAAACAAATTCCTTATCCTCCATACTTTTTTAATTTCTGAAAAACAACAAGTAACATGGTTAATCCTCTTTTTGATCTTTTTTCCTTTTGAATTTTCCTTATATTCTTTCTCTCTTTTAATCTTTTACTCTTTTTAATCTTCTCATTTTGCCCCACCCCTTTTATTTGACTTCTCGTTATGTATTCCTTTCAAAGAATTGGTCCAGTCTATGGAAATGGGTCTTTAAAGGGTGTTCAAAGAGCCATTATCCACAGTTAGAGGCCCTACTATTTCTCTAAAGAATTTCATTGCAGCACTTGCCAAGCTGTCCCAACAGACTATCTTTCACAATATTAATAGCACATACATCTTGTGGACAAAATGATGCTCAGTGAAATTATTTTTTGTGACAAAAAATTAAAATGCTTTAGATTTTTCGTCTTCTGTACATACGTGTAAGACAAAAGGTTATCCTAACAACTCAGAAAAATTGGTAGTTGATTTAACAAGCCACTTAGCTTTTTCAGTCAGCAGCATCCATATACATTTTTAATTTCTGTTAGACTACGTTGGTGACAACGATGGTAGCAGAAAGGCAGTTTAGTTTCAGATGCAAGCACTGTTGAATTAATCTTTACTTTCTTACGCAATTTTGAAACTCACAGAGCAGTGAAGTTGTTCATGTATAAGGTATACTTTTAACAGTAACCAATAGTTTGGAAAGAAAGGAATGAAAGTTTGGGAAGTTACAAATTAAAATATACAGGCCTTCTACCTAACTTGAAAGACTTATTTGAAATGAGTTGCCTATTTCTCTTATAAGTCACATTTTCAAAACACACTCATAAGATGTTTGGCTGCTGGTCTAATATTACACCTTTCTCTTTCATCTTTCTTTTCACTACAAACCCTTAATGACAAACGCAGGCAGGCCAGTGATACTGATATACCGCGAGCTTAGCATGTGAATTAGTCATCAGACAATCAGTTCAGGGGTCAGGCTTAGAGAAACAGTGCAAAGTTTGCAAAATGCAGGTCGGCAGAGGTGCTCTCCACTTCAAAGGGGGCGTGCTTGGCCACGAGAATTTAGATCCCAGGCAGAAACAGCTGGGATTGTCGTTTGTCCAGAGATGGAAGGTTTGTGTGTGTTTGAGCATGTTTGTAGCTGAGATTGGGTTTCACTACTTTGTAAAACAACAATTTACTTTAGGTGGCTGTGCTGGTGAAACACAATAGGAAGTTAGTGTCCACAGAAGCCCAGGTCACTAATATCAAGCAAGGGGACTTGATCTAGGACAAACCACACCAAAAAGACATCTGAAACGTCCCCGTGCGGTTGCCTTGCTCAGGACAGTTAAGGATTTCATTTTCTTAGAAATTTATGAAAGCATTTCCTTTTCTTGGGAGTGAAGTTAGAACATGGTCTTGTTTGTATAGGAACTGAAGGGAAAATATTAAATTTTGAGTCTATCCTGAAGATTTTAGAATTTGCTTTTTCTATCTCTTATTTTTTTCAAGGGCAAATGTATGAAACAAAAAGTATGACTCAGATTTTTGTTTGAAAGAACTATATAGAAAACCGATGTGTCCTTTTCCACTTCAATTTATTTTCCTTGAGAAAAAAAAGGGAAGTCAAGTCTGCACATTACCCTAACGGTAAAACTTGTTTTAATTAAAGTTGCAATGAATATTTACATTTGTATTCAGTCTGTAAGTGCATTTTAGTTTCAGTTTTAAAACTGAGATTTCTTTTCAGTGTACTTAGGGTTTTAGGGCAAGTCATCCACAGTCAATCAGCCAGAGTTCAGCAAGTAGGGAAGTTGCTACCTTCCAAGGAGTAAACGTACAGGATACTAGTTTGATCTCAAGTTGATGTTACCATTTTTCATCTTTGAGAAAAGCTACAGCATGAATCAAGAGAACTGGATTCTTGCATCTCTCAGTGTTTTTTCAACTACTGGAAAGAAAACTGGAAAGCGAAGTAAAAAATGCTACAGAAGAGAAAAAAATCCAAAATCCAAACCATATGACAATGCCTATTTCTTCATTTTCTTTGTCATGTTGTTTTACTCTTTCCTGGCGTTAACTGTCTTTTTGGGTTATAGTTGCTCCAAGAAAGCCATTTCAAAGAAAGATCTTTACCAGGAGTTCAATGAGAGTGAGCATTGAAACAAGAATGTGACCCTTCCATGGCGGAGAAGTATTACTTTGAAGACGAAAGTCTTCTTTGAACACTGAAACAAGGATACTGTGCCAAATACTTGTAGAAGGCTCCTATCGCAGGGGGAACGTAGACACCTTATGCAGCTAATTCCAGCCTGAAAAGCCAAATTATTGCCTAAACGCAGAAAAAAGACCGACTTTCTAAAAAGCTGATTTATTTGCAAAAGAACGTCCAAGAAGCAGCATAACTTATAATGGCTTTCTCTCTTTTTATAAGTCACTATTAACATGTCACTAATTCTTCCTGGGGCATCTGTAATGGAATGTTTTGGGTTGTGCTTTTAAGTTATGGACAGAAAAAGAAGAAAAAACGTTCAAATCAGGTATGGTGAATAGTTTGAAGGAATTTGTCACTTATTATATTTCTGGTTATAAAGACCATGGGTTTCTGCTTTCATTGGGAATTAACTCTGGGAGTACATGCAGTATAGCAGAACATGTTTTACCCTTCTTTATGAACTAATACCACTGAATATGGGAATATATCAATTCCCTCCTTGCCCCCTGCCCCCAGCACCCAGTTGAGTTAATATGCAACGGGAAACTTATTAGCACAACATCTGCGGAACATAATTACACTGCTGTTTTATATCCTTTCACTGGAAAGCTAGGAGCTGAAAGCTGACGTTTTTCCTTTTCATGACTTGAAAACATTCATAAATCTTACGAGTGCTTCTCTGACTTTCATTGGTGGCCATTAATGGTCATTTATTTCCACAGGCTATTCCCATGAATGTAAAAAATAAAGTATATTTTTAATACTGATTAAGTTGATGTAAAAGCACAGTATATCTAACATGTATTTATTTTCAATGTATCAGGTTGTCTAACTCTTTTGCTCAATAATTTCTTTGATATTTTAGATTGATTTAGAAACGCTTTGTGTTTGTTTTGAACACCAGAAATTTCAGTGGCACTTTTGAAAGGGTTTTAAGAATAATAACAACATCATCTATATAACAAACATTATATTGCAAACATCATAAGTAAATAAAGATGGTCCCCAACTGTCTACAAAACGTCACAGTGATTGTGTTGTGACCAGCTTTCGCCACTGTGGTAGAAATTCATTAACTGAGTGTCTACTATGTGACAGACACATGTCTAGGAGTTGGGGATGTAGAGAGGTGCAAAACAAAATGCTTACCTTCATGGAGATTACATTCTAGGAGGGGAGACAGACAGTAAATAAATGCGAGGTCAGGTTGTAATAGTAAGGAGAAAAATAAAGCAAGATAAGACATTAGCGTTGGGGGTGCTGTTTTAGGTAGGGGTTATACCCAGTGTGTCTGGGCAGGTGATATTTGAGGAGATTTGAATGACAGGAAAGAATTAGTTATGCGATGAGCTGGGAGAAGAAGATCCTAGACAAAGGGTCAGAAAGTGTGAAGGCAATGTAAAGGGGAAGAGTTGGTGTGTTGGAGGATAAACTCATCTGGGAAGAAGTGAAAGAGGAGAGAGAAGGGGACATGTGTCTGGGAGAATTGGAAGGATCCAGATCATGGGAGGCCTTGCTGGTCCCAGTAGGAAAACTGAATTCTATTCTAAGCATGAAGGGAAGACACTGAGGTTTTAATTGCTGTTTTTAAAAGATTTATCTGGCTGTTGTTTGAATAGACTCGAGGGAGGCAAGAGTGGAGGCAGGAGGCTACTGAAATGGTCCAGGAGAGAAATGAAGTATCTTGGACCCATGGCTGCCCATATAGCTGTGCAGGTTGTGCACAAGCTAGAATTATCAAACAGAGTTCTACTCCAGCATTTCCATGTGGATCAGTTCTGTTCACGTGTTCATGATTCAAAATTCAGTTTTGTTTAATCTTAGTGCAAACGTCAGCCATACACAATTAAGATTTGAAATAATCCACATTAATATCAGTTCAGATCATGAAATTATCATTTATTATTTTAGCACAATAAGCTATAATGGATTGCATCTTTGGCATATTATAATTTAAATATTCATTTTTCAGATGGGATAAACAGATTTAGGGGAGAAAGAAATAAAACAGATGGATAAAACTAAGATCGGAAGTGATGGATAAATAGACAAACACAAATTTAGGAGAAAAATTCCCAATACATTTATTAAATCATTGCTAGTGCTGTAAAAAAAAAAAAATCCCCTAAAGTTCAGGTAGTGATCTGTGCAGGGGTGGTTATACTTTGAAATAGCAGCATGATGATTTTTTTTTAATCTTTATTGGAGTATAATTGCTTTACAATGGTGTGTTAGTTTCTGCTTTGTAACAAAGTGAATCAGTTATACATATGTTCCCATATCTCTTCCTTGTTGCATCTCCCTCCCTCCCACCTTCCTTATCCCACCCCTCTAGGTGGTCACAAAGCACTGAGCTGATCTCCCTGTGCTATGCGGCTGCTTCCCACTAGCTATCTACCTTACGTTTGGTAGTGTATATATGTCTACCAGTGCAAGAGTGTTCCCTTTTCTCCACACCCTCTCCAGCATTTATTGTTTCTAGATTTTTTGATGATGGCCATTCTGACCGGTGTGAGATGATATCTCATTGTAGTTTTGATTTGCATTTCTCTAATATTAGTGATGTTGAGCATTCTTTCATGTATTTGTTAGCAGTCTGTATATCTTCTTTGGAGAAATGTCTGTTCAGGTCTTCTGCCCATTTTTGGATTGGGTTGTTTGTTTTTTTGTTATTGAGGTGCATGAGCTGCTTATAAATTTTGGAGATTAATCCTTTGTCAGTTGCTTCATTTGCAAATATTTTCTTCCATTCTGAGGGATGTCTTTTGGTCTTGTTTATGGTTTCCTTTGCTGTGCAAAAGCTTTGAAGTTTCATTAGGTCCCATTTGTTTATTTTTATTTCTATTTCTCTAGGAGATGGGTCAAAAAGGATCTTGCTGTGATTTACAACATGATGATTTTATTAGCACAAATCAAATTCCTGGAAAAAGTGATAATGAAAACTAACTTTTATCAAATGGAAATTTTGGTAAGTATGTCACTTGCTTTATTTTATTTAATTATCACAACAATTCCAGGAGGAGATACTATTATCTCCAATTGTAAGAAATTTGTTCAGTGTCTTGATACAATATATAAAATACCCTAATGACTCCACCAAAAAACTATTAGGACTAAGAAATGAATTCAATAAAGTTGCAGGGTACACGACTAGTATACAGTAATCCATTGCATTTCTCTACACTAATAACAAACTATCAGAAAGAGAAATGAAAAAAAAATCTCATTTACAATTGCATAAAAAATACCTAGAAATAAATTTAATCAAGGAGGTGAAAGACCTGTACACCAAAAACTATGACGCTGATGAAAGAAATTGAAGATAACACAAATAAAAGGAAAGATACACAGTGCTCTTGGATTGGAAGAATTACTTTTTTTTTTTTTTTTTTTTTACAGTACACGGGTCTTTCACTGTTGTGGCCTCTCCCGTCGCGGAGCACGGGCTCTGGATGCGCAGGCTCTGGACGCGCAGGCTCAGCGGCCATGGCTCACGGGCCCAGCCACTCCGCAGCATGTGGGATCTTCCCGGACCGGGTCACGAACCCGTGTCCCACTGCATCGGCAGGTGGACCCTCAACCACTGCACCAGGGAAGCCCCTGGAAGAATTAATTTTGTTAAAATGTCCATACTACCTAAAGCAATCTGCTGATTAGATGCAAATACCAATGGCATTTTTCACTGAACTAGAACAAATAACCCTAAAATTTGTATGGAACCAAAAAGGACTGCAAAGAGCCAAAGCAATTCTTGATAAAGAAGAGCAAAGCAGGATGTATAAACACCTTGATACAAAGTATACTACAAAGCTATAGTAATCAAAACAGTATGGTACTGGCACAAAAACAGACACGTAGATCAATGGAACAGAATAGAGAGCCTAGAAATAAACTCATGCTTTTATGATCAATTAATCTATGACCAAAATGGCAAGAATATAAAATGGGGAAAAGAAACTCTTTTCAATATATAGTGTTTGGAAAACTGAGCAGTTATATGCAAAATAGTGAAATTGAACCACTTTCTTATACCATATACCAAAACAAACTCAAAATGGATTAAAGACTTAAATGTATGACCTGAAACCATAAAACTCTTACATAGGTAGTAAGCATTTTGACACTGGTCTTAGCAATATTTTTTTGGATATGTCTCTTCAGTCAAGGGAAACAAATGGGACTATATCAAACTTATAAACCTTTCCACAACAAAGGAAACCATTGACGAAATGGAAAAGGCAACCAATTGAATGGGAGATGTTTGCAAACAATATGTTCAATAGGGGGTTGATAACTAAAATATATAAAAAACTCATAAAACTCAACATCAAAAAAAAAAAAACCTAATTCAAAAATGGGCATAGGATCTGAATAGACGTTTTTCCAAAGAAGATGTACAGATGATCAACAGGCACAAGAAAAGATACTCAACATCACTAATCATCAAGGAAATTCAAATTAAAACCACAGTGAGATATCACCTCACACCTATCAGGATGGTTATTATCAAAAAGTCAAGAAATAGGGCTTCCCCGGTGGCGCAGTGGTTGAGAGTCCGCCTGCCGATGCAGGGGATGCGGGTTCGTGCCCCGGTCCGGGAAGATCCCACATGCCGCGGAGCGGCTGGGTCCGTGAGCCATGGCCGCTGAGCCCGCGCGTCCGGAGCCTGTGCTCCGCAACGGGAGAGGCCACAGCAGTGAGAGGCCCGCGTACCGCCACAAAAAACAAACAAACAAAAACAAACAAACAAAAAAAGTCAAGAAATAACAAATGTTGGCAAGAATGTGGAGAAAAAACCCTGTGCACTGTTTGTAGAATTGTAAATTGGTGCAACCACTACAAAAAACAGCATGGAGTTTTCTCAAAAAG
Source organism: Phocoena phocoena (assembly GCF_963924675.1). Classification (NCBI taxonomy): domain Eukaryota; kingdom Metazoa; phylum Chordata; class Mammalia; order Artiodactyla; family Phocoenidae; genus Phocoena; species Phocoena phocoena. The sequence continues at coordinate 99,482,912 of NC_089225.1, read as the reverse complement.
TTAAAAAATAGAACTAACATATGTTCCGCAATTCCACTTCTAGATATTTATCTGAAGGAAACAAAAACATTAATTTGAAAAGATATATGCACCCCTGTGCTTGTTGCACTATTATTTACAATACCGAAGATATAGAAGCAACCTAAATGCCCATCAACAGGCGAATGGATAAAAAGATGTAGTTTATATATACAATGGAATATTACTCAGCCATAAAAAAGAATGCAGTCTTGCTATTTGCAACAACATGGATGGACCTGAATGTTATTATGTTAAGTGAAATAAGTCAGACAGAGAAAGACAAATGCTGCATGATTTCACTTATGTGTGAATCTAAAAAACAAAACAAATGGACAAACAAAAGAGGAACAGGCTCATAGATACAGAGACCAAACTGGTGGCCGTGGAGGATGGGAGAAATAGGTGAAATGAATTAAGAGGTACAAGCTTCCAGTTATAAAATAAATAAGTCACCAGCTGGTAATGTACACATAGGGAATATAGTCAATAATATTGTAGTAACCTTGTATGTTGACAGATGGCAACTAGACTTATCGTGGTGATCATTTCATAATGTATAAGAGTACTGAATCACTATGTTATACAGCTGAAACTAATATAATATGGTAATTATAATTCAGCAAAATAAAAGAGAAATTTGTGCAATGTTACACAGATGGTAAGTAAAGGTCATCTATATTTTGAACCCATATTTGTTTGACTCCAAAGCTCATAATTTTTACCATTAGTAGCAAGGCCTTATGCCTGGCTCATTAGGACTTACTGAAGAAAGGAAGTTTGTGAGGGTTCAGAGAATGGCAAATGAATATCAGGGCTGACTAAACTTGGGCATTGTGTTATGGTCCTTAAATTCTCCCTGATTACTGGAAAGAGATTCCAGGGGCTGAGGCAGGGATGGACATATGGGAAGAGATGGGAATGATGGGGTGGGGGGGGGGGTTCTGCTGACCCAATTGTGGATGAAGGAAGGTTCTAAAGACAGAGACCTTATAGGGAGTTAGTAAAACATTTACTTTTTTTCCCTACATGTCTGCTAAGGTTTTGTGGCCAGTAATTGAGCCTTTTAAGGAACAAAGCTCACAGATGGAGGATTTATTTATGTGGTGCACTTGCTGGTTGCTTGTTAGTTACACTGTTAACAGCCTCCTCAGCATCCATTTCCTCCTTCCTTCCTAATAGAACTGTGATATCATTTGGGTATTTAGTCAACCCCGTACAGCTGTGTGGTCAGGAAATGTTGATCCCTCCCCCTACCAGCTCCAGGGTGGGTGTGATTGGTCTAGAGGGAATCTAATGCCCCTTGATGATGATTTATTTAAAACTAAGCATGTGACTCTGTGAAAGGGAGTCTATCAGCTGGCTTCCAAGGAAAGTTTTGCCTCCCAAGGAAAAGTCAAAGGAACAGACAGACACATCTTCTTCCTCCTGACATTGTTTCATGGTGTGATGTTTGTTTGGTGCTAATTTGTCCATTTTGATCCAGCTTTGGGAGGCAGCAGATATGGTCAGAAGAGAGGAGAGGAAAGGACCTGGATTCCTCTTGATATCATCGGTCTGCTGAATCAACCAACACTGAAGCTTTATTCAGCTTCAGACATCCTGTTATGTGGGATTAAAGTTCTTTTTTGTTTAAGCCAGTTTGAGATAGGTTCTGTTGCTTATAGCCAAATAACATTCTCAGTGGTATAACCTCTTATTACCATGGTACTGAAAAATTTTGACACAGCTTTATTCCATCATCCACATGGCTGCTTGGGTAATACTAGGAAATATCCACGTTTTTGACCTCAATTACTCTAAATGAACAGGGCTCCTAAGTTGGAAGTGATACCATTGGACACCACTTTTTTCATCTTGCCTCTACCAAAAATAAAATGCTTGGAGTTGTAAGAGGTCCTGCTCATTTTTTCCTGCTCACTCATCCTTTATTGAAATTGGCCATTTGCTATAGCCCTGCTAAAAGGGGTGGGCTTGGGTGGCCATGTTTTTCAAGGATCTTGTTACATTCTTTAGCTACCAGTTGACTCAAGAGACTGGACAATTGTCTCAACTGGATTAATCATATTTATATCCTGGGATTTTTTTTTCCCTTAACCTTTCAGTCTTGTTTTTTTTTTTAGTGAATGAATGTATTAATTTTTGGCTGCATTGGGTATTTGTTGCTGTGCGCAGGCTTTCTCTAATTGCGTTGAGCGGGGTCTACTCTTCACTGCGGTGAGCTGGCTTCTCATTGCCGTGGCTTCTCTCGTACGGAGCACAGGCTCTAGGTGTGCAGGCTTCGGTAGTTGTGGCACGTGGGCTCAGCAGTTGTGGCGCATAGGCTTAGTTGCTCTGCAGCATGTGGGATCTTCCTGGACCAGGGCTCGAACCCATGTCCCCTGCATTGATAGGCGAGTTCTTAACCACTGCGCCACCAGGGAAGTCCCCCTTAACCTTTACGTTTTAAAATAAAATACAGGGCTTCCCTGGTGGCGCAGTGGTTGAGAGTCCGCCTGCCGATGCAGGGGATGCGGGTTCGTGCCCCAGTTCGGGAAGATCCCACATGCTGCAGAGCGGCTGGGCCCGTGGGCCATGGTCGCTGGGCCTATGCATCAGGAGCAGGCCCCGCAGTGGGAGAGGCCACAACAGTGAGAGGCCCACGTACCGAAAAAAAAAAAAAAAAAAAAATACAGATACAAAAAAAAAAGAACGCAAATGCATAGCTTAATGAATTATAATCAGGCAAATACCTTTATAACTACCCTCCATATCATGTAATAGAACTTTGTCAGCCAACTCTGAAGCCCCTTCATTTGTCCAATCCCAATAACTATCCTGACTTTTACATTTAACACTTTCTTGAGCTTCTTTCTTCTTTTATTACTAAACTGTGCATTCTAGACCCTGTGGTTTAGTCTTGCTCATTAAAACAAAGCAAAACCAAACCAAACCAAAAAACGTAGAAGCCTCTCAGATCTAGAAGTCTCTTCCAATCTACAGTTTGCTCCTTAAAATAGATATTGTGGTGGCCCCTCCATTCCTTACTCAGGACTGAGGCACTCATACCTCCAGCTGCCAGGGGCACTGTGGATCCTTGCGTCCATGCCTTTGTATAATTCTGTCCCCTTCAGTGGACACCTGTGACTTGCTTCGAATGAATAGAATATGGCAACGGTGACGGAGTGTCACTTCTGTGATTGTTACATCATAGAAGACTGTTTTGTTAGCAGATTCATTGTAGAGATTCTCCTTTCCGGTTTGCTGAAGTAAGTGACCCTACTGGGGAAGCTCATGTGGAAAGAAACTCTGCCTGCCTGGTTTGGTCCTCTTCTGTCAATTTGAATAACTGTGAAGGGCCACCTAGCTCCTGTGCTCTGCTGTGGCATCAGCTGTGTGTCTGTTATGACTAACCCGTAGCTCAACTTCCCCCTCTGCCAGATGCTGCTTCCCTCACCTGCTTACAGATATTGTTCCTTAGTTCACTCCCCAATGAGCCCTTCTGCATGCAAGTCTCTGTCTCAGAGTCTGTTTACAGGTAATCCCTTAAACTCTTTCTTTTGCTTGGAATTTATCTTTTGAAGAACCCAGGGTATTTAACCTGTAGGCTTTTTCCTCCATCTGAATTTTGCTGATTACATGTTCATCAGTCCTCTGTCTTTTCAGAAAATTAGCAGCAGGATGCAGGTGCTAGATTAGACTCAGGTTCCTTCCCTTTGAAAACAGCATAAGTGTTGGTGTTTCATTTACAAAAAAGGGCTATCGTATTTAGTTTTCTCTCTTGATTTAGGAGATATTGATATGCAATGCCTAGTTGCATTAATTCACTGAGGATTGAAAAATCATGGTAACTCTAATTTTATTATTTTGTTTTCATTTAGTAGCTAGCATAATTTTGTGAAGAGATGCTTGCTTGCCCTCCTCTATCCAATGGTACAGTTCGTATAGAAAAGACAAGAAAAATATGTGATTCTTTCCTTTTATTTACTCAGTTTTTAAAATAAATTTATTTATTTATTTTTGGCTGCATTGGATTTCCATTGCTGCATGCGGGCTTTCTCTAGTTGCAGCGAGCAGGGGCTACTCCTCCTTATGGTGCGTGGGCTTCTTACTGCGGTGGCTTCTCTTGTTGCGGAGCATGAGCTCTAGGCGGGCAAGCTTTAGCAGTTGTGGCACACAGGCTGAGTAGTTGTGGCTCGCGGGCTCTAGAGGGCAGGTTCAGTAACTGCGGCACATGGGCTCAGTTGCTCAGTGGCATGTGAGTTCTTTCCAGGCCAGGGCTCAAACCCGTGTCCTCTGCATTGGCAGGCAGATTCTTAATCACTGTGCCACCAGGGAAGTCCTATTTACTCAGTTTTATTAAGACAATGGATTTGATTCCTGTCATCTCAGATGACTAATTATTAATATGATTTTAAACATTATAATCTCATGGATTTAGACATATTTGATAGACTTCAAACCATCGTAGTTCTTATTTTTGTTGAAGTTAAAGTTGGCCTGTCTCTTCAAATTGGCTTCTGATTCCCTTTAATGTGACCCTAATAGTCTCTGATACCATTTTGACTCTCTGGTACATCCCTGGCTCATCCTATATATTTGTTTCTTCAGACCAGTAATAAGCCATTTCTCCAAGAAGTTCTGGTTTCTTTTAGTGTGAAATATTTCAAGACAGCAATATGGGTACTGGGGTGCCCTCACTGATTTTTGGTAGGTCATTGTTCTGGGTCTTTTCAGTGTCCAGAACTAAAGGAGAGAAAAATAATAACACACACACACATAATATGTACACACACACACATAAACACATATACATAGATATACATGTACACACACACAGGTAAATACACACATATAATACACACGTGTAAGCACACACATATGTACATACATAACATACACATAGATACACACAGAGATATACACACAGATACACACATATAAATGTGCACACATACATACACAGATATAAACACACACATATGTACATAGACATATACACATACGTCTAACCTTGTAAATTCATACTGAAATTTCCAATTCAAATTTAGGAATACAGGGTCTTTACTTCTCTTATAATAATTCTTTATCTTCCTTTTTTTTTTTCTAAGACGTGGAGTAACTTTATTACTTTTTAAAGATTTATTTATTTATTTAATTTATTTTTAGCTGCATCAGGTCTTAGTTGCGGCACGTGGTATCTTTGTTGAGACACGCGGGATCTTTTGTGGTGCGTGGGCTCTTCATTGTGGCACATGGGCTTCTCTCTAGTTGTGGCATGTGGGTTTTCTCTTCTCTAGTTGTGGTGCACAGGATCCAGGGTGCATAGGCTCTGTAGTTGTGGCGCACGTGTTCCAGAGTGCGCGGGATCTGTAGTTTGTGGCACGTGGGCTCCAGGTGAGGCGCACAAGCTCAGTAGTTGTGGCACGCAGGCTTAGTTGCCCCACGGCATGTGGGATCTTAGTGCCCTGACAAGGGATTGAACCTGCGTCCCCTGCATTGTAAGGCAGATTCTTTACCACTGGACCACCAGGGAAGTCCCCTTCTTTCTTTTTCTTAAGGGCACAGGGGATGTAGAATTAGAATTCTACATTAACTTTATCCTACATTATTCATGTAATGTAATCTCAGAATAACAATGCCAATGATACTTTCACCAGTCTGATTACTGAAAACAGTTATTGCTAGTTTTATTTAGTACATGCTATCCTCACTCTCCCACTTTTTTATGGCTGCACTATGTCTTCATTGTCAGATATATAGCCATTTACTCCTTAGACTTTTTCCCTTTGAATGCTCATTTAGTCTGTGTTCTATAAGTTATTCTATGTTTGCTCACTAGTAGTCCTCATGTTTATGTCTTTTTTGTCGTTTTGGCTGTCTCAAGCTTGTTTTTAGTAGATTCCACAGGAAGGGCTCATGGGAACAGTACTCCCTGAAATGTTGATAATAGTTGTTGTGTGCCTTTTATACTTGAAAACAGCTTTGCAGGATACAAAATCCTTAGCTCACATTTTCTTTTCTTGGGAAGCTTAAATATATTATTCTATTTTCTTCTCCCATAAAATGTTGCTATTAAAAACTCTGAAGATAATCTGATTTTTTCTCTTATAAATCATGTGCTCTTTTTTTGCCTAGATATTCCTCAAATTTCTTCTTTTTCTTTAAAGCCTAGTAATTTTACTAGAATACATTTTAGTGTCAGTTGTTCTGGTCCGATGTTCTCATGAATTTGAGAATTATACATTTTTTAAATTTCAGGAAAATTTTCTAGAAATAAAGTTTCTAAGTATTCTATTCCTTTATTTATTTATTTTTAAAGGAAATTTCTATATCTGTAAATTGGACTTTGCCTGTCTTCAATATCTGTCATGTTCTCTTCAATCCTTTTTTCTCTCTTACTTCACTTACTTTTAATTAAAAATATTTTCGATGGGGTGGATGAGAGTAAGGAAAATGGGTGAAGAAAACCCCTCCCCAAACCAAAACATAAATCAAAAGACTAAAAAAGTTAAAAAATATTTTCTCCTTTTCACCTTCTAGTTCTCATAAGGCATTAGTTATTATGTGTATTGTCTCTTGTATTCATCCAATTTAGTCTTCATGTTTAAAGTGATTTTTTCTTTTTATTTCTAATTCTTTCTTGAATTCTGCCACATAACTTTTGAGTTTTTCTAATGCTGATTTATGTCTTGGTTGTTTTCATAATATCTTCCAGCCCAATGAAACAGTCCATTACAGTTTAGATCTGGTTTTTGAGCACATATTTCTGTCATGCTGGATGTTACTGTTCTCCCATTCTCTTTTTTCTTGTGGCACTTTTGTAGATTTGACCTTAATATTTTCAGTGACTCATTTTTACATGAATTTAGTTTTCCTGAACTTTAGACAAACACTGAGCTCAGAAAGCTTTTCAACTTCACAACACTCCTTCTCCTTTCTTTTTTCACATGTTCAATAAAATGGAGGCTTGTTTTCTGAGATTTCCAGGCTGTTGTTCTTCTTGCACCCTTTTATCTGAACCATCTCTTTCCTTCATCTCTGTTGCTCCTGTTCTGTTTAGTTTTGTTTTTCTTCTAGTAGTTTCTCTTCAGGCTGGACCTGTGTTCTGGAAGGTAGCCTGGGGGCCAGTTGTGAGAGTTCACAGGGGCTACACTGCCCCAGCCTTTTCAGGACTCCTTGGACGGCTCCTTGTTTGCATCCACTGCTGGAGTAGGCATGACCCCTTCCAGCTGTGGATTTCAAATGGGCCCTTCACATTTCCCAGGGAAATCTGTCTACTTTTGTGATAGTTTCCTCTTCTCAGGTTTGTCAGATGCCCTATTTCTTCCCTTTGCTTTCATTTATTCAGACACCAATAACTTACAGATCTAGAGGCTGTTGGCAGTTTGGCCCTATCCACTTATATTTTGACGTGTAAGACTGCCTCATCACATAGTTTTGTTTGCTTCTTTTCTTTTTAAAAAATTATTTATTTATTTTAGTGCTTTGGCTGGGAATGTTTTGTTTCTAATTGAGGTGAAATTCATGTAACATAAAATTAACCACTTTAAAGTGTACAGTCCAGTGTCATTTAGTATACTCACCATGTTGGGAAACCATCACTGGTATCTACTTCCAAGACATTTTCATCACTCCAAAAGAAAATCCCATAGCCATTAAGCAATCTTTCCCTATTCTCCTTGGACTTCAGCCTCTAGAGGCAACTACCAGTTTGCCTTCTATCTCTACAAATTTACCAATTTTGGACATTTCATGTGAATGGAATCATACACTATATGACCTTTTGTGTCTGGCTTCTTTCACCTAGCATAATGTTTTCAAGTTCATCCACTTTGTAGCTTGTATCCTTACTTCATTTCTTTTTATGGCTGAGTAATATTCCATTGTAGATACATATCATGATTTGTTTATTCATTCATTCTGTTACTTAGTTTTATTGTAAATGTCCATGGGCTTTTAGTTTTGCTTTCCAGTTGCTCTGTTAGTTTCTGTGTAGGGATTCAGGAAGATCCCCAAACTGCCGCTGCCACTTCAGCCATCTTCCTAGAATTCTATGGGGTTTTACTTGAGACATTAAATGCCTGAGTTTTATTATTAAAAATGAAAAGAACAGCATCTGTTCCTTTCATCTGTTCAGGTGGTGCATGAAAGGGAACGTCCACAAAATCCTGCTGAGGTCCTAGTGCTCTCCTTTTCTTTATTCTTTTTGAGGTTGATTAACAAGCTTTTCTTTGGATTTCATAAATCTGTATCTTCATTTCCACCGCCACCACTTCCATTAATTTTAACCAGCTTGGGTGTGTTTCTGTCCTTTGCAGCCCAGCATACCATGACACCACCCCTCCCCCCAATCTATCACTTGTGTTTCCTCTACAATTCCATCCTAGGTCCAATTCCCTCTTAGGAAGAACAGCAGAATACCTCTCAGTGGTATTCCTGAGTTGACAGGAATACCAGTTCCTGTCAATTCAGTTGACATGTTCTTTAGTAAACTCCCAAAGTAACAGATGACTCTGTATGTATGAACTCATATCCTTTCTTCTGATTTTTATATTGGTCATTTTCTCTGCTGCTCCCTGGCTTTGACTGAATTCCTTAGATGCCAAACCAGAGACAGGAATTCTCGAGCAACAGATTTATTGAAGCAGTGCTCTCAAGTGGACATTGGCAGGGAGTAAGTGTCGCAGACTGAGACAGAAGCCAGGCAAGATGTGGCGTTAGCTGAAGCCCAGCCTCAGTCTGATCCCACATGGAACTCTGGGGTATGAAAGACACCAAGAGTTGTCCTACCTTGAGGACATGGTGCAGACCTTTTGTCTGGGACTCTAACAGCCTAACATCTTTGGGCAATGCCTCTCCTCTAGCTCGGGGTAGTTTGATGGGGAAGGGTACAGCCCTGAACTATTAGCCCTCATCTCAACCAGGGTTTGGGAGCACCAGTTCAGTAACGAGGATCTTGGTGGGGCACCAACTGTGCCTACTACATTTTCTATCTGGTTTCACACGTCAAGAATTTTTCTTCCCTATACATATGTTTATCTGTATCTATAAATTTCATGCGCATATAACACACATAAAGGTATACCTATGAACCCTTGTACATATGCGTATGTGTATGTTGTGCATTTGTATGTTTATAAACACATGCCTTTTAACTTTGGTGATTTTTCCCATCCTACTTTTGTTTTATTTAGACGAAGTTGGGGGCTTGAAGAAGGAGTGAGGCAGAGGTTTTTCTACTGGGAATAGAGTCGGGGACTCCAGTGACTTCTACTAGGAAGATGCTCCCATGAGAATTGGTACATTAATGGCAGGGGCTGCGTTGTGGGATGGGGGGCTCTGCCCAGCAAGGGTGAGGGGGCTGAGGGATTCCTTAAGAGGGTTTAGCTTTGCTACTTGTGAGTGTGGAATCAAAAGGGGCAGGAAGTGGCCATTTATACATCTGTAGGTCACTTGCAAGTCAAATTTTCTGTAAGAGGCAATTGCTCCTGTTGGGAATTTGTGGTATCTCATATTTTGAGGCTTAAAAAGAAAAATATCCTTTGGGCTGTGGTGTGGGGTAAAGGTGGAGGCAGCAGGAGTAGCTGAGGGAGGGAGTAATTAATGTCTCAAGGTCAATTTCATCTTTACCACTTGCGGTTCTGTGGTTCCTCTTTGATTTTGTTTCTTTCTGTAGTAAAACTTGTTACAGAGGTGATAGAGTTATGTGGAGCCTTCTATGAGAGCTTCAAGTCAGTGAAAGTCACCATTAAAGGCCTTTTGACAGTTCACAATATTTAGTTCATATGTGTATTTTGAATTTTTGTGGTGAGAAATTATACATATTTGCCTTTTTAAAGAGATGTTGTATGAGTGCTTGTGACATGTTAAGCCCCCCAAAACTGTTTAAACACTTGGATGTATTAATTAATTATCTGTAACTATCTACGTGTAGAATCCGATGTTCCCTGTCCAAATGGGTGAAAAGAAAAAAAAATTCACAAAGACATTGCTTCTTTCTTTTTCTACTTTTTAAGAATTGTCAAAACCTCTTTGTTTCTTTTCCCAGCGTGGACCCTGCAGGCAGAAGCGGAGGGTAATTTTAGGAATGGATGATACATAAGGAGGCCAAAACCCGGGAGGTCATGACCTGTGGCTTCTATAAGTGAAGAGTTTCTATTTTGGGAGAGCAGTGCTTGCGATGTTCCCTTATTATCTGCAGATCCCACAGCTTGGGGTGTCACAATTGGCCTCCAACCTCATTTTCCTACTGACTTTCTAGAGACAAAACACAAGCAAGACCCATCTGGTACTGCCTTTCTCTTTCTGCACTTCTGCATTCCTGTTTCTCTCATATTCTGACATGTTTTAGGATATTTTGTTAATATGCATATATGTATACATATACACATATATACATATCTATCTATCATCTATCTATCTATCATCTGTGCCACTTCACTGGAAACTGCTAAAAATTTCTAGCCCATTTTGGTGGTGGGTTTTTTTTTTTCACATTTGGCATAGATCCTGATTTTTGAGTTTCCAGGAAGAACCTCGTTTGAATCATAAGGATCTTGATAAAGGACTTTGTCTCTGTAATTTCTCTTTCCTTCAGGCTCCAGAGCTCCAAAAATTTAACTTTCTGTCTATTGGGCAAGAGCTGTCTTCCCTCACAGAGAATCAGCTCATGTTTTTCTTTAATAGACTTTCAATGTTTGAAGCTGGTTGAAATTAAGAGCTTTCATCATTTAAGAACTGTCAACAGCCAAAATGTCTTAATCCAGCGTGAAACTGAAGTAGAGTGTACTTTTAAGTGCTCTTGGGAAAAGGTGACATTTTAAATAAATAAGTGAAATAAATTAGAAGATGATAGCTTCCTGAACCTCAATAGAGGTTCCTGGAAGCCAACTTTTAACCATGTGATATGAGTTAACTTCTTCCCAAAGAATGGGTCCATTTAGGCAACAAGGCGACCCTGTTTCCCACGATCAGAAAACACTATGCAATGTTTCTGATCACATGGCTTTATAAATATATTTCACGCCTAAGTGCGTGGGACTGGAATTGGATGGGTAAAGTTTCCTTAGTTTAAAACTGCCACGGCATAGAACTTGTTTTCTCCTGTGGTTTAAGAAGTGTTCTGAGACCCCAGTATACTCCCCCTTTGCAAAGCAGATGTGCTGTCAGCAAGGAGCTTGTAGTTCACGGTAACCAGCTGTTGGGAACAAAAAGTCACAAGACAGATTCTCTGACAGCAAAGTTTTTCTTGTGAAGGGTCAGAGAATAAACATTTTAGGTTTTGCTAGCTAACAGGCAAAATTAAGGATATTATGTAGGTATTCATGTCAAAAGAGAGAAAACATTTTCCACAGATTTTTAATTGACAAGATTAAAAATACAATAATCACCACAGTTATTGTGTATAATCTTTGTCATGCAGATCTACTAATGAGAAGAATGAGGTTTTTTGGGGGGGTAACATTTTATTTAATTGGGCTTCAAAGTTAGCTGGCCATCATCAAATCATTTGTAAACGTTCATCTGTCAGAGCCATTCTTTTTTTTTTTTTTTTTTTTAAACATCTTTATTGGGGTATAATTGCTTTACAATGGTGTGTTAGTTTCTGCTTTATAACAAAGTGAATCAGCTATACATATACATATGTTCCCATATGTCTTCCCTCTTGCGTCAGAGCCATTCTTGACTGGAGGTGTGCATATGCAAACAGGTGGCAGGCTGGATTTGGCCGTAGGGCCATTTGCTAAGAGAACCCATCCTAGGCACTCTCTCTAAGTGCTGCGTTTGGATTTATTTCTGCTGTCTGAGGAGGCATAACAATAGTAGAGAAGTACATATGTTTAAAATGTGTATGTATGAAGGAAAATAATAGTTCTTTTCCAATTTTTTTTTTGTTTTTTAATTCAAGAAATATGGTGCTCTCTGCATTTGCTCACAGTGATAGATTCTAGCTCCCTTTTTTTCCAGTGTTAATCCCAGTTCACCCTCCTGCTAGGCATGGCCTTTGGTTGTAGATAATGCTAAATCCCTTTCTCAATGTTTTCAACGGCCTGACACATGTCAGGTGGTGGGGATACAGTGGTGAGAAGGGGTGACAGGTCCTACTCTTAGGAACTTGCGTTTGAGTGGACAGCTGGACAGCCAACATTTGCTAGACATCTACCAGTGAGTCATGACTAGGCTAAACACTCCACTCTCAACATCATACTTAGTTCCCACAATAATTCCTTGATGTCCTATTTTTATTCTCATTTTATAGACCAGAAGTAGAATGTCAGAGTAATGGTTAATGAAAACTGGGTACTTAGTCTGTGCAAGACTTGGATCTAAGTGCCTCACATACATTTTCTCATTTAAACCCAACCCTTATGTGGTTGGTACTATTATCCTCATTTTGTAGATGTGAAAACTGAGGTAAAAAGAAGAAGCTGCCCAGGGTTGCTCAGCTGGTAAAAGGCAGAGCTGGGATTCAAACCCAGGCAGTCTGTGCTCTAGCATCTAAGCTCTTAACATTCTGCTTTTTCAATATTAGAAAGATTTTGTTTCTTGCCCAGGATCACACAGGTAGTAAATGGCAAAACTGAGATTTGAACTTCAGGAGTCTGACTCCAGAACGTTTTTCCATCATTTCTTGTACCCAACGGTTCCCATTTTCTGGTTTGTCACTGGGATTGAGCCCTCATTCATGAATGAGTTGGTTCCAAGGTAAAGGGAGGAGGTGGGTGTAGTTCACCACCAGATAAACACAGGAAATGAGGATGATAGAGCCCTGTTCCTACATTTCCTGATCAACAGAGGAGAGGGAGAACCACACAGGGTGGGTGTGCCCCATGGATCCTGAGATTGAGTCAGGGAAGCTTAGCTGACCTGGTTATTTTTTTGTTGTTGATCTTGGACAAATCAGTTAACCTCTCTAATCCTCAATTTCTTTACCTGTACAATGCAGCTAATAAAACCTTCTTGGAAGGGAATTTAATGAGAAGTGTTTAAAACATTCTTATCTTCTATGATGCTTAGTTTTCTGTTTTCTATGTCAGCTTAGCTAGGCTATGGGACACTGAGATTTAATCAAACATTAATCAAGGTGTTGGTGTGAATATATTTTCTACAGATTGTCAACATCTGCAATCAGTTGACCTTAGGTGAAGGAGACCACCCTTGATAATGTAAGTGGGTTCCTTCCAATCAGTTGAAGGTCTTAAGAACAAAAGGTGAGGTTTCCTGGAGAAGAAGAAATTCTCGTTTAACAGCATTGACTCCTGCCTGAATTTCTAGCCTGCCCATCTGCCCTACCAAGTAGGTTCTGGAGAATTCTCACTGATATAGCCTCTCACAGGTACCTCGTACATGGTCACTAGATAACTACAGCTATCGACGTCCTAAGGCCTGTAGAAAATCTCTGAATCTTGGTGATACAAATGATTGAAGTATCCATATTTTACTTTCGTGTATTGACACATTTCAGGCCTGTAAAATAAAGACACTCCTACCTTTGAATTTTGTTCCAATTACAACTTGTATTCACAACACAATTTTCTTTGAGTTGTACTGCTGTGGCAAAAATACAGATACGCTTCCATCATCATAAAGCCTGGCTGATGTGCTGATTAAAGGAAAATGGCATGGTGAATTGAAAGATGCTGTAACTACTATATCTAATTACAAAGAAGAACATGTTACTTACCAAAATCCGAATGTGTTCTATAATAAAAAACAAGGGCAATTAACAATCAAACAGGCAACTGTTTTCTTGACAGGCAGATGACACAGAACAGGACTAAGTACACCCAGAAAGTTTTTGCTTGACGAGGAAAGCTGAGATGTGCCTTCAAATTGTAAGGTAAGATCCCCAAAGCACATGACTTTGTGGTTATAAGGCCAAAGAGGGACTCAGGAAGCACCAGAATTGTTATGCTTGGTTCTGTATTACTGAAGCAAAGTCCTATTTATTTTTAAAATGGAGGAAAATATGTATTTACAAGATGCTCAATATTTTTGCCATAAAATACACTTTATTTCTTTGTAATTTTACTTGGAGATAAACTACTATTGTTTTGAATGCCTATTTTAATATGTACATTTCTTTACTCTATTATCCTTTAGATTTTTTTTTTTTATTTAGTTTTATGTTCAGAATCTCACAGTCTTGTCTTCTGACTAGCCCATAGGAATCTGTATGGTTGAAGAAGTTAACATCCATAAATTAACATGAGCTCTAGAGATGAAAAGTTTTAGAAAAGTTAAAAATTTCCTAATAAACTCAATTCTTTTCTCTTTCAGGCAGGTATGTGTGATGCATTCGCTTTCTCCTGGACATATAGCTGCTACTTTCCCCGACAATTATTCTTAGTAAACCTGAGAATGGGCTAATGGGCTTATTATTGTCAACCAAGGGGATGGATCCTTTATACTCAACCTTTGGTCTCTGGGCACAGGGAATGTATATAATAGCTTAGAGTCAGGCATGATTTTCTTGTCCAGAGGCCCTGGTTTGCAAACTGTAGCATGCACAAGAACCCTAAACTGCAACCTCTAGAGATTATGAATCAGTAGTTCTGGGGTGAAATTCAGGAATTTTTATTTTTAACAAACACCCTAGGTGACCCAGAGGCAGGTAGCTCATGGACCACATTTTAAGAAATACTCACTGGAATGGAGTTATCTACCTCTCTCTCTTTTTTTTTTTTAACCTAAACCCCTAGTAGTAATAAATATATTTATTTATAAATTACCTAAAGGTACCTACTGCTTTAATTTTTTATGCATGTACTTTCTGTGCATCATAAAACATATATAAGAATGGAAGTTAAACATTTTAGGATGCTCTCAGGAAGAAGGTTTTCGGCCTCACAGCCAAAAAACCAAAACATAAAACAGAGGCACTATTGTAACAGATTCAGTAAAGACTTTAAAAATCGTTCACATCAAAAAAATCTTAAGAAAAAGTTTTTCTACATCTGTCAAAATAGATCATTTAATTTCTTTCAGGAAATATTTCAAAATCAGTCTTGGTTATATAGTTAGTATCTTCATCGTTGGGAAAGCTAAAGTTCATCCTTAATTGAATATGTGAATCAAGTGGTGACTTCCTAGACCTGGAAGGAAGCAATCACAAGCTACATGATGGCTTTCAGAAGGATGCTATGTAGTATTTTTATCTGGGGATCTCTATATCAGAACACATTTAGTTAGATATTCCAAATCCAAGTGTGAAAAGTTTTTTCCATCCTCTGAGCCATGAGCTTTTATTAATAAGATCTTTAGGGCTACAAGAGTCTCATGAAGAGGATTTGTCTTTTTCTCCTTCAAAAGTCTGCCATTCACTCCAGGTTTCCTCAATATAAATAGTTTTTATTTTGGAAAACAAGAACCTTAGGTCTTTTCTCTACTATTCCCCACCTCCTCAAAATGTGAAATCATCTGCAAGCTTGAAGAGCGTTGTTGTGGAAATTACTCAGCCTCGGAGAATTTCATGGCCATGACCACAGGCCACACACATTCCAGATAAATTAAGTGTGCATGAATTACTGGAACTCTGATGCTCCACTCATTCTGCACCTTCCATCGTTGCTCCGTGTCATTAGCATATCAGATGTCACAATCTCCCTAATCCGGTGACACACACTTCCAACCCAGGTCTTGATGATTTCAAGGCAAACCCAATTTTTTGTTTTTAGATGAAACACTAAGGCATAAAAACAACCTCATAATCTCTCCAGTAGGTTCTGTAGGGTTTAAAAATGGAAATTAACTGGTTTTTAATGTGTACATGTGTTTGAAAACATGAAGGAGATACCCAAACTGGTATCATCCATGTATCTTGAGAACTTGAGTTGTCTGAACTGTCCTTAATTTTCATACTGGATCTCTTGTGAGGGTACATGGGATCAAAAAGCATGTAAGTTGGGCTTCCCTGGTGGCGCAGTGGTTGAGAGTCCGCCTGCCGGTGCAGGGGACACGGGTTAGTGCCCCGGTCCGGGAAGATCCTACGTGCCGCGGAGCGGCTGGGCCCATGAGCCATGGCCGTTGAGCCTGTGCGTCCGGAGCCTGTGCTCCGCAACGGAAGAGGCCATAACAGTGAGAGGCCCGTGTACGGCAAAAAAAAAAAAAAAAGCATGTAAGTTGAGGCAAAGTATAGTTCTTTGAAAAAGAAATAAATTTATCTAATTATAGATATGAAACTGTGTGAGCCATAAAAACGAATCTCACTGGAGCAACTGCTGCAAGAACATGTCTTCTGTGAAATTTGCTCATGGCTGAAACCATTCTCATTTGCTTTAAAGAATAAGTACTTGAGGACTTCCCTCGTGGCTCAGTGGTTAAGAATCCACCTGCCAGGGCAGGGGACACAGGTTCGATCCCTGGTCTGGGAGTATCCCACATGCCGTGGAGCAACACAGCCGTGCGCCACAACTACTGAGCCCACGCACCACAACTACTTAAGCCTGCACACTCTAGGGCCTGTGCTCCGCAACAAGAGAAGCCACCGCTATGAGAAGCCCACGTACCTCAAGGAAGAGGAGCTAGAGAAAAAAAAGCCCGCATGCAGAAACAAAGACCCAGTGCAGCCAAAAAAAGGAAAAAAAAGAGTTAAGAGTTAAGTACTGTTTCCCTATGTTGATTCATATGACTTATCACATGAAAAACAAAATGGATAGAGATGAGTTTTATTGGGGACCCCCATTTCCCCAATTATTCCTTAAAAACATGTTTCCAGATGGCTAGAGGAACAAATCGATATACACAGAAATGCTTAAATTATTACTTGGAATTCCATGGGAATTAGCAGACTGTAGACCAAGATTCTGGCCAAAAATGTCATGGTTGGACCATGACTTCCTATGGGTCTGCCATTCATGGCCCGTTTCTTGTTTTTCTTTCTTCAGTGTGAACATATGCCCAGAGGCTGTTTGTAATGGGAGAATTTTAAGAAATTCATAAATTTAAAACACCCCACACATACAAAATTCTTTCTGAATGTGTCATCCTAAAATTCTTCTCCCAAATCCGCATAAAGTAAAGCAGCATAAGAGCTATCTCTTTGTAATATTGTATCTTATGCTTAATTTTTATTGATCTTGACTTATAATACTAGGTAACATCATGAATGGAGCCATATAAGTTCACCATCTGAGTTTAAATGGCAAAAAAAATCACCTTTTCATGTTTATTTCTTGGAAATAAAAGCACCTCACATTTAATTTCAGAGCTATCAAACCTAGTCTAAAGTAATAATGCAAATTTGTATGACAGGGTTTTAACATAAAAAATATTTATATAATATGAATTAACTTGCTCTGTATATAAAAGAAATATAAACTCTTCAAACAGCAAGCATCTGATCCTTAAGAACAGAGTTCATTGAGGTTAAATTGTGCTCAGAGAGTTTAAGGGAAAAAAGAAAGAAGAAAGAGATTATACCTCTTCTTATGGCAGGAAAAAGCTCATTTCCAGGGTAGAAACTCCTGAAATCCATAAAATATGTTCCAGATCCAAGTCTTGGTGAGCTCATGCATCCTATCTGGACACTTCTGCTATAGAAAGGCTTGGGACCAATTTCCTTTCATATTGATTAGGGATAAAAATGTCCAAAGTATATGTGAAAGACAAGTTTAAAAATTAAAGTAAAATTCTGTTCTATTTAACCCTAATGATCTCCTTTTATACATCCAATCTATGAAATATTGAAAACCCAAAGCTGCAATGTGGGACAGACCCAGAAACACAGAACACTGATGAATATCTGCTAAGCCAGTAGCAAAACATTCATTAACATGCAAGAAGGAAGTAAAATACCTGAACCAGGGGCTCTTAAGCTCTTTCATGCCATGGACCCTTTGACAGTCAGGTAAATGGTCCCTTTCTCAGAATATTGTTTCTAAACGCATGAAACAAAATACATAGGATTACAAAAAAGATCAATTATGTTGAAATAGAGTGTTGATAGAAATATGTAAAAAAAAAGCCAAATTTGTGACATAGTAATATTTGTGTGTTTTTTGTGTTCTGTATGTGAAATTTTTTTTTAATTGAGGTATAGTTGATGTACAATATTATGTAAGTTCTGGTTGTACAACATAGAGATTCACAACTTTTAAAATTTATATTCCATTTATAGTTATTATAAAATGTTGGCTATATTCACTGTGTTGTATAATATATCCTTGTAGCTTATTTATTTTATATGTAGTAGTTTGTGCGTCTTAATCTCCTATGCCTGTATTGCCCCTCCTCCCTCCATCTCCTCACGGGTAACCACTAGTTTGTTCTCTATACCTGTGAGTGTATTTCTTTTTTGTTATATTCACTAGCTTGTTTTATTTTTTAGATTCCACATAGTGATATCATATAGTATTTGTCTTTGTCTGACTTATTTCACTTAGCATAATAACCTCCAAATCCATCCATGTTGTTGCAAATAACAAAATTTCATTCTTTTTTATGGCTGAGTAATGTCCTATTGTGTATATACACCACATGTTCTTCATCCATTCATCTGTTGGTGGACACTTAGGTTGCTTCTATATCTTGGCAATTGTAAACAATGCTGCTATGAACATTGGGGTGAATGTATCCTTTCCAATTACTGTTTTCATTTTGTTCAGATGTATACCCAGGAGTGGAATTGCTGGTTCATATGGTAGTTCTATTTTTAGTTTTTTGAGAAATCTCCATACTGTTTTACACAGTGGCTGCACAAATTTACATTTTCACCAACAGTGTATAAGGGTTCCTTTTTCTTTACATCCTTGCCAACACTTGTTATTTGCTGTCTTCTAGATAATAGCCATTCTTACAGGTGTGAGGTAACATCTCATCATGGTTTTGATTCGTGTTTCCTTGATGATTAGTGATATTGAGCATCTTTTCATCTCAAGAAGAAAGATGGCCATCTGTGTGTCTTCTTCGGAAAAATGTCTATTCGGGCCTACTGAACGTTTTATAAATTTTTTTTTTTTTTGATGTTGAGTTGTGTGAACTGTTTATATATTTTGGATATTAATCCGTTATCAGTCACATAATTCGCAAATATTTTCTCCCATTCAGTAATTGTCTTTTCATTTTGCTGACGGTTTCTTTGCTGAGCAAGAGTTTTTCGGTTTAACTAGGCCCCATTTGTTTATTTTTGCTTTTATTTACTTAGGAGATGGATTCAAAGAAATATTGCTGTGATTTATGTCAAAGAGTTTTTTGCCTATGTTTTCTTCTAGGAGTTTTACAGTATTTGGTCTTACATTTAGATCTTTAATCCATTTTGAGTTTATTTTTTATATGGTGTTAAAAAATGTTCTAATTTCTATTTTTTTTTTACATCTTTATTGGAGTATAATTGCTTTACAATGGTGTATTAGTTTCTGCTTTATAACAAAGTGAATCAGTTACACATATACATATGTTCCCATATCTCTTCCCTCTTGCATCTCCCTCCGTCCCTCCCTCCCGATCCCACCCCTCCAGGCACCGAGCTGATCTCCTTCTGCTATGCGATTGCTTCCCACTAGCTATCTACCTTACATTTGGTAGTGTATATATGTCCCTGCCTCTCTCTTGCTTTGTCACAACTTACCTTTCACCCTCCCCATATCCTCAAGTCCGTTCTCTAGTAGGTCTGTGTCTTTATTCCTGTCTTACCCCTAGGTTCTTCATGACAATTTTTCTTTTCTGAAATGCCATATATATGTGTTAGCATACGGTATTTGTCTTTCTCTTTCTGACTTACTTCACTCTGTATGACAGACTTTAGGTCTATCCACCTCATTACAAAGAGTTCAATTTCGTTTCTTTATAAGGCTGAGTAATATTCCATTGTATATATGTGCCACATCTTCTTTAATCACTCATCCGATGATGGACACTTAGGTTGTTTCCATCTCCGGGCTATTGTAAACAGAGCTGCAATGAACATTTTGGTACATGACTCTTTTTTTATTTAATAGTATACAATTTTTTTTTAAACATCTTTATTGGTGTATAATTGCTTTACAATGGTGTGTTAGTTTCTGCTTTATAACAAAGTGAATCAGTTATACATATACATATGTTCCCATATCTCTTCCCTCTTGCGTCTCCCTCCCTCCCACCCTCCCTATTCCATCCCTCCAGGTGGTCACAAAGCACCAAGCTGATCTCCTTGTGCTATGCGGCTGCTTCCCACTAGCTATCTACCTTACGTTTGGTAGTGTATATATGTCCATGCCTCTCTCTCGCTTTGTCACAGCTCACACTTCCCCCTCCCCATATCCTCAAGTCCGGTCTCTAGTAGGTCTGTGTCTTTATTCCTGTCTTACCACTAGGTTCTTCATGACATGTTTTTTTCTTAAATTCCATATATATGTGTTAGCATACGGTATTTGTCTTTCTCTTTCTGACTTACTTCACTCTGTATGACAGACTCTAGGTCTATCCACCTCATTACAAATAGCTCAATTTCGTTTCTTTTTATGGCTGAGTAATATTCCATTGTATATATGTGGCACATCTTCTTTATGCATTCATCCAATGATGGACACTTAGGTAGTTTCCATCTCTGGACTATTGTAAATAGAGCTGCAATGAACATTTTGGTACATGACTCTTCTTGAATTATGGTTTTCTCAGGGTATATGCCCAGTAGTGAGATTGCTGGGTCATATGGTAGTTCTATTTGTACTTTTTTAAGGAACCTCCATACTGTTCGCCATAGTGGCTGTACCAATTCACATTCCCACCAGCAGTGCAAGAGTGTTCCCTTTTCTCCACACCCTCTCCAGCATTTATTGTGTGTAGATTTTTTTTGATAATGGCCATTATGACTGGTGTGAGATGATATGTCATTGTAGTTTTGATTTGCATTTCTCTAATGATAAATGATGTTGAGCATTCTTTCATGTGTTTGTTGGCATTCTGTACATTTTCTTTGAGGAAATGTCTATTTAGGTCTTCTGCCCATTTTTGGATTGGGTTGTTTGTTTTTCTGTTATTGAGCTACATGAGCTGCTTATAAATTTTGAAGATTAATCCTTTGTCAGTTGCTTCATTTGCAACTATTTTCTCCCATTCTGAGGGTTGTCTTTTGGTCTTGCTTATGGTTTCCTTTGCTGTACAAAAGCTTTGAAGTTTCATTTGGTCCCATTTGTTTATTTTTGTTTGTATTTCCATTTCCCTAGGAGACGGGTCAAAAAGGATCTTGCTGTGATTTATGTCATAGAGTGTTCTGCCTATGTTTTCCTCTAAGAATTTGACAGTTTCTGGCCTTATATTTAGGTCTTTAATCCATTTTGAGCTTATTTTTGTGTATGGTGTTAGGGAGTGATCTAGTCTCATACTTTTACATGTACCTGTCCAGTTTTCCCAGCCTCACTTATTGAAGAGGCTGTCCTTTCTCCACTGTACATTCCTGCCTCCTTTATCAAAGATAAGGTGACCATATGTGCGTGGGTTTATCTCTGGGCTTTCTATCCTGTTCCATTGATCTATATTTCTGTTTTTGTGCCAGTACCATACTGTCTTGATTACTGTAGCTTTGTAGTATAGTCTGAAGTCAGGGAGCCTGATTCCTCCAGCTCCATTTTTTGCTCTCAAGATTGCTTTGGCTATTCAGGGTCTTTTGTGTTTCCATACAAATCGTGATATTTTTTGTTCTGGTTCTGTAAAAAATGCCAGTGGTAGTTTGATAGGGATTGCATTGATCTGTAGATTGCTTTGGATAGTAGAGTCATTTTCACAATGTTGATTCTTCCAATCCAAGCACATGGTATATCTCTCCATCTATTTGTATCATCTTTAGTTTCTTTCATCAGTGTCTTATAATTTTCTGCATACAGTTCTTTTGTCTCCTTAGGTAGGTTTATTCCTATATATTTTATTCTTTTTGTTGCAGTGGTGAATGGGAGTGTTTTCTTGATTTCACTTTCAGATTTTTCATCGTTAGTGTGTAGGAATGCCAGAGATTTCTGTGCATTAATTTTGTATCCTGCAACTTTACCAAATTCATTGATTAGCTCTAGTAGTTTTCTGGTAGCATCTTTAGGATTCTCTATGTATAGTATCATGTCATCTGCAAACAGTGACAGCTTTACTTCTTCTTTTCCGATTTGGATTCCTTTTATTTCTTTTTCTTCTCTGATTGCTGTGGCTAAAACTTCCAAAACTATGTTGAATAAGAGTGGTGAGAGTGGGCAACCTTGTCTTGTTCCTGATCTTAGTGGAAATGCTTTCAGTTTTTCACCATTGAGGACGATGTTGGCTGTGGGTTTGTCATATATGACCTTTATTATGTTGAGGAAAGTTCCCTCTATGCCTACTTTCTGCAGGGTTTTTATCATAAATGGGTATTGAATTTTGTCAAAAGCTTTCTCTGCATCCATTGAGATGATCATATGGTTTTTCTCCTTCTGTTTGTTAATATGGTGTATCACGTTGATTGATTTGCATATATTGAAGAATCCTTGCGTTCCTGGAATAAACCCCACTTGATCATGGTGTATGATCCTTTTAGTGTGCTGTTGCATTCTGTTTGCTAGTATTTTGTTGAGGATTTTTGCATCTATGTTCATCAGTGATATTGGCCTGTAGTTTTCTTTCTTTGTGACATCCTTGTCTGGTTTTGGGATCAGAGTGATGGTGGCCTCATAGAATGAGTTTTGGAGTGTTCCTCTCTCTGCTATATTTTGGAAGAGTTTGAGAAGGATAGATGTTAGCTCTTCTCTCAATGTTTGATAGATTTTGCCTGTGAAGCCATCTGGTCCTGGGCTTTTGTTTGTTGGAAGATTTTTAATCACAGTTTCAATTTCAGTGCTTGTGATTGGTCTGTTCATATTTTCTATTTCTTCCTGATTCAGTCTTGGCAGGTTGTGCATTTCTAAGAGTTTGTCCATTTCTTCCAGGTTGTCCATTTTATTGGCATAGAGTTACTTGAAGTAATCTCTCATGATCTTTTGTATTTCTGCAGTGTCAGTTGTTACTTCTCCTTTTTCATTTCTAATTCTGTTGATTTGAGTCTTCTCCCTTTTTTTCTTGATGAGTCTGGCTAACGGTTTATCAATTTTGTTTATCTTCTCAAAGAACCAGCTTTTAGTTTTATTGATCTTTGCTACTGTTTCCTTCATTTCTTTTTCATTTATTTCTGATCTGATTTTTATGATTTCTTTCCTTCTGCTAACTTTGGGGTTTTTTTTGTTCTTCTTACTCTAATTGCTTTAGGTGCAAGGTTTGGTTGTTTATTCGAGATGTTTCCTGTTTCTTAAGTAGGATTGTATTGCTATAAACTTCCCTCTTAGAACTGCTTTTGCTGCATCCCATAGATTGTGGGTTGTCGTGTCTCCATTGTCATTTGTTTCTAGGTATTTTTTAATTTCCTCTTTGATTTCTTCAGTGACCACTTCGTTATTAAGTACTGTATTGTTTAGCCTCCATGTGTTTGTATTTTTTACAGATCATTTCCTGTAATTGATATCTAGTCTCATAGCATTGTGGTCGGAAAAGATACTTGATACAATTTCAATTTTCTGAAATTTACCAAGGCTTGATTTGTGACTCAAGATATGATCGATCCTGAAGAATGTTCCATGAGCACTTGAGAAAATTGTGTATTCTCTTGTTTTTGGATGGAATGTCCTCTAAATATCAGTTAAGTCCATCTTGTTTAATGTATCATTTAAAGCTTGTGTTTCCTTATTTATTTTCATTTTGGATGATCTATTCATTGGTGAAAGTGGGGTGTTAAAGTCTCTTACTATGAATGTGTTACTGTCAGTTTCCCCTTTTATGGCTGTTAGTATATGCCTTATGTATTGAGGTGCTCCTATGTTGGGTGCATAAATATTTACAATTGTTATATCTTCTCCTTGGATCAATCCCTTAATTATTATGTAGTGTCCTTCTGTGTCTCTTCTAATAGTCTTTTTTTTAAAGTCTATTTTTTCTGATGTGAGAATTGCTACTGCAGCTTTCTTTTGGCTTCCATTTGCATGAAATATCTTTTTCCATCCCCTTACTTTCAGTCTGTATGTGTCTCTAGGTCTGAACTGGGTCTCTTGTAGACAGCATATATATGGGTCTTGTTTTTGTATCCATTCAGCCAATCTGTGTCTTTTGGTGGGAGCATTTAGTCCATTTACATTTAAGGTAATTATCGATATGTATGTTCCTATTCCCATTTTCTTAATTGTTTTGGGTTCGTTATTGTAGGTCTTTTCCTTCTCTTGTGTTTCTTGCCTAGAGAAGTTCCTTTAGCAGTTGTTGTAAAGGTGGTTTGGTGGTGCTGAACTCTCTCAGCTTTTGCTTGTCTGTAAAGTTTTTAATTTCTCCATCAAATCTGAATGAGATCCTTGCTGGGTAGAGTAATCTTGGTTGCAGGTTTTTCTCCTTCATCACTTTAAATATGTCCTGCCAGTCCCTTCTGCCTTGCAGAGTTTCTGCTGAAGGATCAGCGGTTAACCTTATGGGGATTCCCTTGTGTGCTATTTGTTGTTTTTCCCTTGCTGCTTTTAATATATTTTCTTTGTTTTTAATTTTTGGCAGTTTGATTAATATGTGTCTTGGCATATTTCTCCTTGGATTTATCCTGTATGGGACTCTCTGTGCTTCCTGGACTTGATTAACTATTTCCTTTCCCATATTAGGGAAGTTTTCAACTATAATCTCTTCAAATATTTTCTCAGTCCCTTTCTTTTTCTCTTCTGCTTCTGGAACCCCTATAATTCGAATGTTGGTGCGTTTAATGTTGTCCCAGAGGTCTCTGAGACTGTCCTCAGTTCTTTTCATTCTTTTTTCTTTATTCTGCTCTGCAGTACTTATTTCAACTCTTCTTTCTTCCAGGTCACTTATCCGTTCTTCTGCCTCAGTTATTCTGCTATTGATCTCATCTAGAGTATTTTTAATTTCATTTATTGTGTTGTTCATCATTGCTTGTTTCATCTTTAGTTCTTCTAGGTCCTTGTTAAATGTTTCTTGCATTTTGTCTATTCTATTTCCAAGATTTTGGATCATCTTTACTATCATTATTCTGAATTCTTTTTCAGGTAGACTGCCCATTTCCTCTTCATTTGTTACGTCTGGTGGGTTTTTATCTTGCTCCTTCATCTGCTGTGTGTTTTTCTGTCTTCTCATTTTGCTTATCTTACTGTGTTTGGGGTCTTCTTTTTGCAGGCTGCAGGTTCGTAGTTCCCATTGTTTTTGGTGTCTGTGCCCAGTGGCTAAGGTTGGTTCAGTGTGTTGTGTAGGCTTCCTGGTGGAGGGGACTAGTGCCTGTGTTCTGGTGGATGAGGCTGGATATTGTCTTTCTGGTGGGCAGGTGCATGTCTGGTGGTGTGTTTTGGGGTGTCTGTGGACTTATTATGATTTTAGGCAGCCTCTCTGCTAATGGGTGGTGTTGTGTTCCTGTCTTGCTAGTTGTTTGGCATAGGATGTCCAGCACTGTAGCTTGCTGGTCGTTGAGTGAAGCTGGGTGCTGGTGTTGAGATGGAGATCTCTGGGAGATTTTTGCCTTTTGATATTATGTGGAGCTGGGAGGTCTCTTGTGGACCAGTGTCCTGAAGTTGGCTCTCCCACCTCAGAGGCACAGCACTGACTCCTGGCTGCAGCACCAGGAGCCTTTCATCCACATGGCTCAGAATAAAAGGAAGAAAAGGTAGAAAAAAGAATTAGTAGAAGTAGAAAGAAAGAAAGAAAGGAGGGAGGGAGGGAGGTAGGAAGGAAGGAGGGAAGGAAGGAATAAAAGAAAGAAAGATAAAGTAAAATAAAATAAGATAAAATATAATAAAGTTATTAAAATAAAAATGTATTTATTAAGAGAAAAAAACAAAACAAAATAAGAAAACGGACAGATAGAACCCTAGGACAAATGGTGGAAGCAAAGCTATACAGACAAACTCTCACACAGAAGCATACACATACACACTCACAGAAAGAGGAAAAGGGGAAAAAATCATAAATCTTACTCTCAACGTCCACCTCCTCAATTTGGGATGATTCGTTGTCTAAAGGAGGGAAGGAGGGTAAGAAAGAAAGAAAGAAAGAAAAAAGATAAAATAAAATAAAATAATAAAAATAAAAATAATTATTAAAAAAAATGAAAAAGAAAAACGGATGGATAGAACCCTAGGACAAATTGTGGAAGCAACGCTATACAGACAAAATCTCACACAGAAGCATACACATACACACTCACAAAAAGAGGAAGAGGGGAAAAAATCATAAATCTTCCCCTTAAAGCCCACCTCCCTAATTTGGGATGATTCGTTGTCTATTCAGGTATTCCACAGATGCAGGTACATCAAGTTGATTGTGGAGCTTTAATCGGCTGCTTCTGAGGCTGCTGGGGGAGATTTCCCTTTCTCTTCTTTGTTCTCACAGCTCCCAGGGGCTCAGCTTTGGATTTGGCCCCGCCTCTGCGTGTAGGTCGGCGGGAGGCGTCTGTTCTTCGCTCAGACAGGACGAGGTTAAAGGAGCCGCTGATTCGGGGCCTCTGGCTCACTGAGGCCGGGGGCGGGGCGGGGGGTGGGGGGGGGAGGGAGGGGCACGGAGTGCGGGGCGGGCCTGCGGCGGCAGAGGCCGGCGTGACGTTGCACCAGCGTGAGGCGCGCCGTGCGTTCTTCTGGGGAAGTTGTTCCTGGATCCCGGGACCCTGGCAGTGGCGGGCTGCACAGGTTCCCCGGAAGCGGGGTGTGGACAGTGACCTGTGCTCGCACACAGGCTTCTTGGTGGCGGCAGCAGCAGCCTTAGCGTCTCATGCCCGTCTCTGGGGTCCGCGCTTTTAGCCGCGGCTCGCGCCGGTCTCTGGAGCTCCTTTAAGCAGCGCTCTTAATCCCCTCCCCTCGCGCACCAGGAAACAAAGAGGGAAGAAAAAGCCTGTTGCCTCTTCGGCAGGTCCAGACTTTTCCCGGACCCTCTTCCGACCAGCCGTGGCGCGCTAACCCCCTGCTGTGTTCACGTCGCCAACCCCAGTCCTCTCCCGGCGCTCCGACCGAAGCCCGAACCTCAGCTCCCAGCCCCGCCAGCCCCGGCGGGTGAGCAGACAAGCCTCTCGGCCTGGTGAGTGCCGGTCGGCCCTGACCCTCTGTGCGGGAATCTCTCCGCTTTGCCCTCCGCACCCCTGCTGCTGCGCTCTCCTCTGCGGCTCCGAAGCTTCTTCCCCCTTCTGCCTATGATCAAGTAAGTTGTTACAAATTCTTCAAGGAAAGAACTGTGTCTTATACTTTTTTTTTGTATTTAGAGTATGCCTTGCAAGGTGACATGCACAGAGCAGAAACTTAGTATTTGCAGATTGAAAGAAATGACAGGCTATAAAATGTTCATGGTGCACTGTTTGAAAATCTTTTCCTAGAGAAGTTGTAAGTTATTTGGGTTTTTACTTCATCCTTTTACTCTTCAGAAATTAAGAATAAGAAAGATGACAGATAAGTTTGTCAGATGGGTACAGATAAGTTATTCCATAGAAAACTTATGAGTTTCATGAAACCTTATAATTGTAAATTAAGAATATATTATTTTGCCCAGCTACCTTCCAGATTAATGCCACATTTTTACTCTATGGCCACCTAGCTTTAAAGCCCTATGGCCGGGAACTGACTACTTCCTGAGACATTTTTTTGTAATCATTGTATTGTTAGGAAGCACTTGCTCACAATGAGGAACTGTTGCCCTCCCCTGACTTTTAGGAAATCTTTATGGAAGAATGATTGCAGAGTACCAGGAGGCAAGAATTTTGCCCTGAAGGGCTCTGTTTGAGGACTGGAGAAAAGAGAAAACAACATTGATTCTCACTGTAGCCACAACTAAAATGATGGCAACAAAATAACGTTTAATGATCCCATGTGACTGAGTCATCATCTTTTGAAAAAGAGTCTACTGCAGGGTTTATCGTGTGACATGTTGGGAGTCAAGCATAATAGGTTTGAATCATTGTTTTAACTTCATGAACTGCTGTAAATTACTAACTGATTTTTAAACTGTAAGTCCTCTGAAAAATGGCAGTAGTAATATCTGTCTCAAAGAATTTCTAATGAAAATTAAATAAGATGATGCAGTTCAGTACTTGGCATATTAGTAGGAATGCCTTTAGCTGCAGGTAACAGAAAGATCTAAGTCAAAATAGCTCATATAATAGGGAGGTTTGTTATCCCACAGAATAAGTTCGGAAGTAGGGATATTTTAGGGTTTGACTTATAGGATTCAACCATGTCATCAGAGATCCAGGTTGTTTTTCATCTTTCTGCCTTAGCATTCTCATCAGGTTGCTTTTACCCTCAGACTTGTCAAGATGTCCAAACAGCTTCAAATATCATGTCCTTACACAGTAAGGCTCCACAGCAGGTCTTCTCTTGCATCTCCCTGGTCAAGATGCATCACATGCCTATTTCATAAAACAATTATTGGGAAGGGAATGTGTTTACTGTGATTGGTTTAAATTAATCAGGTATTATATTCTGGGCCTGGGAAGGATTACTCTACTCCTTTCTAGGAAGTGGCTACCTGATTACTGAGC
This sequence comes from Phocoena phocoena, assembly GCF_963924675.1. NCBI lineage: Eukaryota > Metazoa > Chordata > Mammalia > Artiodactyla > Phocoenidae > Phocoena > Phocoena phocoena. The sequence continues at coordinate 99,454,447 of NC_089225.1, read as the reverse complement.
AAAAGATATTAACAAGGAAAACATGGAGAAATGTTTGCTTGGAGATTACCAACAGTGTCTGCCATACTACCCTTTACATACTACATTATTATAAAATCAAGAAAGATGCAGGATTATGGTACAGTGGCAATAACATGACTCCACCAATTCCTTATTGTATATGATCTTGGACAAGTCATTTAGCTTTTCAAGCCCCAGTTTTTCTATCTGGAATATGGAGGTGAATAATTAATTATACCTATTCCTCAGGGTCATAAGAAGATTATGTATTTGAAAGCCGTTTGTCAAAAAAAGCTCTTCAATTTTTATTTAAACTTGTAAATAGACAGTATATTATAATGACATTATGATGACTTCTTATGAAGAGTAGAATTACTCAGCTTTTTAGTTGCAAAGCTGACAATTGAAACTGGCTCTTTTACGGTTTCTATGTGATTGTAATTGTGTACTATAGTCAACATTTAGAAAAATGCATAAAATATAAAGGAAGAGCTTAATAAGTTGATGTAAAATGAATACTTGTGTAATCCCTATCCAGGTCAAGAAATAACATTTTGAGTGCCCCCAGAAGTCCCATGTCTTCGTAGAATCTTTGAATACATATATTTTTAGCAAATCAGTACAATTTTTTTTGTATCTACTAGTTTCTCACTGTGTCATAACTATCTCAGACTATTTTATTATGTGGTATCGGCCATTCTCTTCTGTATTCTCCTGCAGTAATATTTATTATTGCACAAGAATCTATTGTGTGTATGTTAGGCACTGTGCAGGCATGACTCTGTCACTTCATAAAGACACTCCTAAGTGTAGCATTCTTCCCATGATTAAAAGATCAAATTTTTATAAACGTGATTTCTTCTGCTAAGCTCCAAGTCTCAGATTTTCAGATTATTTATTGTGAACTTAAGCAGATCTTTCACAAAATTTGCAGAATGATCTATCTCTAAGTTTTTGGTTTTTTTTTAAAACAAATATTTGTCAATTTTTGCCAATGAAATTTTTTAGAAGATTTAAGTTTTTCAGTAGATTCTCTTTTCTCTATTCACTTAGTCTTTCTCTCTTTTTACTCATGAATATCACCTCCAAACTCTGCATTATGCCTTGATGTTTGTTGCTTTATAAACTTTAAAATAGTTTAGTAATGATTGGACTTGAGGACTTCTCCTTCCAATCAAGATGAAGTAATAGGGATTGGATTTGCCCTCCCACCTGAAACAACTAAACACTGGACAGTCAAATGACAACACTCAAGATACTGGACATCGGGCAGCCAAGGCCAGCAATCCCTGACAGATAGAAAACAAATGAGGTGATCTTTGGAATTGTCCGAGCTTATTTCCTTTAGGAAGTTTCTAGATTGCAATACACAAAGTAGAACACAAGAAGATGTACACAATCTGAGTTGAAGAGACAGTCTGGGGAAGACAAGCCAGTTAGAGTGGGAAGGGCAGAACACCAACCGTGAGAGAGCTTTACAGGGAGAGGATGCTAGAGATTAGCACATGTGTATGAGAAAATTCCTTGATGCTGGGAACCACTCAAGAGGATTAGAAGAAATGATGCCTGAAGGTCACACAAGGCCAGGAATAGTGCCTGTTCCCAATGGCCAGAGTGACAAATCTCATAATTCATGGGGTATCAGAGTACTAAGAAGGGTCTTTCCTGAGTATCAGGGAAAATAAAGCCTAGACTAAACACTGCTCTGGTTCTGTCTAACTAAGCAAGATCTGAAGGCCTCAAACTCTTTTCAAGTAATTTATCTGTTAGCAGAATAAAGTTCAAAAATACTTCTAGGAATACAAAAATAACTAACACCCAACAAAGTGAAGTTCAAAATGTCGGCACCCATAAAAAAATTACCAAAATGCAAAGGAGCAGGCAAACACTGCCAATAATGAGGAGAAAAAATCAATCAAAACTGATGCAGAAATGACACAGGTGACAGAATCAGTAGACAAGGACATTAAAACAATCATTACCACTGTATTGCGTATATTCAAGAAGCTAGAAGAAAGACTGACTATGTTAAGTAGAGACATGGAAGATATACATATCACCCAAAAAAATATTCTAGAGATAAAAACCATAGTGTCTGAGATGAAAAAGATACATGAGATGAGATTAATCACAGATAAGATACTGCAGAAGAAGAGATTAATAAATTTGATGACATAGCCGTAGAAACTACTCAAGAACATACACAGAGAAAAAAGATGAAAAAAAGAACAGATCATCAGTGATCAGTGGTACAATTTCAAATGGACAAGCATACATGTAATTGTAGTGCCCATAGGAGAGGATATGGGATGAGGGAGGGCAGAAAATATATTTGAAGAAATGATGGATGGAAACTTTCTAAATTTGATGAAAACTATAAATTCACAGATATAAACAGATCAACAAATTCCAAGCCAAGAAACATGAAGAAAATTACATCAAAACACAAAACAATTGATGTGCTTAAAACCAGTGATAAAGGGAAAATGTTAAAAGTAACGACTGAACTTGAGACTTTTCTGTTTTCCCCAGCTCATACACACAGGCATACACGCATTTTCAATCTCTCTCTCCTTCATAACACACACACACACACACACACACACACACACACTTTAATTAATTTGAGTGAGGTCCTCTGTCCCCAGCATTTGGTTTGATTAAAACTAGCATATGCTTTGTGTAACTACAGAAGGACAATCTTTATTTTAAAAGTTAATTCATGTGATTTGGAAATAGCATATCTCCTTAACCATAAAAACTTAAACTCAAGTGAGACAGCTGTTTCCATGTTCTTGCCTGGGAATCACTCCCCCAGCAAATGTTTCACATGCATGTACAGTGCCTTTAAACTCTTGATCATTATCTACAGCAATTAGGATGCTTTGACATCTGGTGTCTCCTTGATTAGATCTTTCATGAAAGTTCTAAGTGTTAAGAAATAAAATGGTGAGGATGAGGAGCCTCTTTGATGGGACAAAGGGCCCTTCCTTAGATCAGACAACTGTCTAGGAGTAGGACAGATATTTCCCACCACGGATGATGGGGGAAGTGTTGTAGAATCACGAAATGAATCGAAATGAATTCGAGAGATCAGCTTGCCCTCTCCTTTACAGTTACAAAATAATAACAGAAGCCCCAGGGGTATTTGATGACTTGCCTTGTTTCCAGATGAGAAATCACTGACTGATTTAATGGAATCCCAGTTTGACCAAATTATTTGATCATCTCCTTCACATTGGTCGCAGTGGAGCTTGTTCCAAATGTTATTGCCAGGATAGACATCCACCTGAGTTCCAAAGTCCCTAACAGTGGCTCCAAGTAACTTATTCTGAGATTTTCAGACCAATTTAAAGTACTTTGGTTATCCCCAATCCACACTCTCTTTACATTCCTCCATAATTTATCTTCTCCCTCTGTCTCTACACTTCTGCAATAGCTGTTTTCATAAAGCCAAATAACGTATCACAAATGCTTTGTGATGTGAAAATGCCATCTTACCATTGAACAATACACATGCCTTTCTTAGTTTTGTTGCTTCATAGTTTCTATTGAGCCATATGTCTCCAGGTAGATGCAGTGCCAACTTTTCAACCATGGTAAGATTACCCATCAGGCAAGAATGTCACATAGCCTACTGCCATATCTAATGACATAAAATTAAAGGAAAATTAAGTTGAGATACTAATAATGTCTACAATATATAAAATCACAGCTGAACATTTTTGCTATTTGGAATCCTTAATTACAAAAGCACCAGCTATATGTATCTCATTCAAAGAAATTAAAATCACCACAGCAGAATTTTTTTTTTCCTAGTGAGGCTTTTTATTACTGCATTTAAAAAATGGTTTAAAATTAGTACTTCTCCAGAAAAGTTCCTGGGTTCTCATGTCAGTTGCTTCCTAGAGTCCCTTGAGATTTGTACCTTGTGGTGGTTGGCTTTTTCTGTGACCATTAAGAGCTGGGCAGGCAGGGGGTAAGATACCTAATTTCACCAGGAAGGAGTCTTGAGCCAAAACCAACTTGGAGGTAACTAAGCCAGAAAACACCATAGGTGTTGAACTTAGCCAGAGTCAGGAGACTTGCCTGAACATTGCTGTCATCTATGAGGCGGTCATGTTGCCAGCATAAACCATCACCTCATCCATGCAATCGTCGTCTTGTTCTTTCTGCTCACCCTCCTCTTGGCTACACTGCACTGCTGATGAAATCACTGCATTTTGTGTGACTGCAACATGCTCCCATCACATGTCTTTCTGACACATGTGCAGAATCGAACTCTTCAGGCCCGAGTCCTCTGCCGTCCTGCCAGGGGACTTGGTACTAAGAGTCTCCCGGGTACAGGCCAGTTGGAGGGACTCTTGGATTGGGCCTCTTCTCTCTGGGGTTGGTGGGGGAGAATCAGGACGTGCACACCAGAAATGTTAATGCTCAATTGTTTTCTGTGCTTTTTTGATGCTTTTCTATACTTTTTAATGCTCAATATTTTTCTAGACTGGAACCTTCTTAAACTAATAGATCATTATCAAAGCATATTTGAATTATATTCTCAAAAGTTAAAAAAATATCTCTAAGTCCATGTTCATATAAAAGAAAACAACTTGAAACAAACTTTTGTGTAAAGTTGCAGGTGGTATTTCTTGAATACAGAGACTCTAAACATCTGCCTGTAAGAATTGTCCTCTACTAACGATTACTAGGTACCGGAATAATTCTGTCTGTTCTCTTTTATTGCACTTGCCTGTACCTTTTGGAACCACCCTGTCTGCTTTGCCATACCTCGTTGTGGGCTGCTGTGGCTTCTCTCATTGGCTTCAAGCTTTTGGCTCTCAGCTGGCCTTAGTTTGTGTGTGTGTGTGTGTGTGTGTGTGTGTGTGTGTGTGTGTGTGTATGATGGTCATGGGGCTTATTTGCTCTGTGTACTGTAATCCTGTGTAAGAAATGACCCATTTACACATTTATCCAGCCTTTGCCAAACTTACCTGTTATCCAATTCCCTGACAGGAGAAGAAGGCTGTCATAGTAAAGTGCAATGCCTTAAAATACCTGGAAATGAAGCAACACTTCTCATATATCTATCTCAATTGTCTAGAGATATTTTTAAGAACTATGGTTAATATAGAATACATCAAATGCCGATGCACAAAACAGAAAACAGTTTTGCATTCTGCAGGCTTTGTAGAGCCAACATTCACTCACTCATACACAAATTGATCCACTCATTCACTGAAAAACATCGTGAAAATGTTTGAGGTGCTGTGCTTATTATTGTCATGTGATTATGCCTCTTTTATAACACTTATTGCATTAAGCAGTGCTATTTGTGCAGTGGTCACCTCTGCTAGTCTCTGAACTCTTCCAGTGTTGGGATTGTGCAAAGATAAACAGATTTCCTGAGTCAGTAATCTGATATCTAGTGTTCTTCTCAAGGTTCATTAATATCAAAAGTAATTAATTACCACAATCTTTATTTATTTATGATTTTTTCATGTAAAAAAGATCCATTGATGGGGGTACCCTATTACATAGAAACATTTGCAAATGGATTATATGAAAGTAAAAATCTATAATGTATTAAAAAATTTTTTTTATTGGAGTGCAGTTGATTTACAATGTTGTATTAGTTTCGTGTGTACAGCAAAGTGAATCAGTTATACATATATCCACTCTTTTTTAGATTCTTTTCCAATATAGGCCATTACAAAGTACTGAGTAGAGTTCCCTGTGTTATACAGTAAGTCCTTATTAGTTATCTATTTTATATATAGTAGTGTGTAAAATTTACCATGAACTTTAAAGCGTCCACTTTCATAAACATAGAATTTTCAGACAACCACACTTTTCTTTCATTGAGAGGGTATACAATATGCTCTGTAAAATTTCTGCCAAAGGGTACAATCCACATTACATATGCACTAAAATGTAGAAATGCAGCTGGGGCTTCTCAACTAACTTTATGTGATACCCTATTGATTATCTACCCTCATCATCACCTATGTACCTCAAATAAACTCGATGTCCCATATTTCTTGGTTGCTTTTTTTAAAAATCTTTTTTGGAGTATAATTGCTTTACAATGTTGTGTTAGTTTCTGCTGTATAACAAAGTGAATCAGCTATATGTATACATATATCCCCATATCCGCTCCCTCTTGCATCTCTCTCTCACCCTTTCTATCCCACCCCTCTAGGTGGTCACAAACCACCGAGCTGATCTCCCTGTGTGATGCAACTGCTTCCCACTAGCTATCTATTTTACATTTGTTAGTGTATATATGTCAGTGCAACTCTCTCACTTCGTCCCAGCTTATCCGTACCCCTTCCCATGTCCTCAAGTCCATTCTCTACATCTACATCTTTATTCCTGTCCTGTCCTTAGGTTCTTCAGAACCACTTTTTTTGTTTTGTTTTTTAGATTCCATATATATGTGTTAGCATACTGTATTTGTTTTTCTCTTTCTGACTTACTTCATTCTGTATAACAGACTCTAGATCCATCCACCTCACTAAAAATAACTCAATTTCGTTTCTTTTCATGGCTGAGTAATATTCCATTGTGTATATATGCCACATCTTCTTTATCCATTCATCTGTCTATGGACACTTAGGTTGCTTCCATGTCCTGGCTATTGTAAATAGAGCTGCAATGAACATTGTGGTACGTGACTCTTTTTGAATTATGGTTTTCTCAGGGTATATGCCCAGTAGTGGGATTGCTGGGTCATAGTTCTATTTTTAGTTTTTTAACGAACCTCCATACTGTTCTCCATAGTGGCTGTATCAATTTAAATTCCCACCAACAGTGCAAAAGGGTACCCTTTTCTCCACACCCTCGCCAGCATTTATTGTTTGTAGATTTTTTGATGATGGCCATTCTGACCAGTGTGAGGTGATACCTCATTGTAGTTTTGATTTGCATTTCTCTAATGGTTAGTGATGTTGAGCATCCATTCATGAGTTTGTTGGCAGTCTGAATATCTTCTTTGGAGAAATGTCTGTTTAGGTCTTCTGCCCATTTTTGGATTGGATTGTTTTTTTGATATTGGGCTGCATGAGCTGCTCTTATATTTTGGAGATTAATCCTTTGTCAGATGCTTCATTTGCAAATATTTTCTCCCATTCTGAGGGTTGTCTTTTTGTCTTGTTTATGGTTTCCTTTGCAGTGCAAAAGCTTTTAAGTTTCATCAGGTCCCATTTTTTTATTTTTGTTTTTCTTTCCATTTCTCTAGGAGGTGGGTCAAAAAGGATCTTGTTGTGATTTATGTCATAGAGTGTTCTGCCTATGTTTTCCTCTAAGAGTTTTATAGTGTCTGGCCTTACATTTAGGTCTTTAATCCATTTGGAGTTTATTTTTTATACGGTGTTAGGGAGTGTTCTAATTTCATTCTTTTACATGTAGCTGTCAGGTTTTCCCAGCACCACTTATTGAAGAGGCTGTCTTTTCTCCATTGTATATTCTTGCCTCCTTTATCAAAGATAAGGTGACCATATGTGCGTGGGTTTATCTCTGGGCTTTCTATCCTGTTCCATTAATCTATATTTCTGTTTTTGTGCCAGTAGCATACTGTCTTGATTACTGTAGCCTTGTAGTATAGTCTGAAGTCAGGGAGCCTGATTCCTCCAGCTCTATTTTTCGTTCTCAAGATTGCTTTGGCTATTCGGGGTCTTTTGTGTTTCCATACAAATTGTGACATTTTTTGTTCTAGTTCTGTGAAAAATGCCAGTGGTAGTTTGATAGGGATTGCATTGAATCTGTAGATTGCTTTGGGTAGTAGAGTCATTTTCACAATGTTGATTCTTCCCATCCAAGAACATGGTATATCTCTCCATTTGTTTGTATCACTTTTAATTTCTTTCATCAGTGTCATATAGTTTTCTGCATGCAGTTCTTTTGTCTCCTTAGGTCGGTTTATCCCTAGGTATTTTATTCTTTTTGTTGCAGAGGTAAATGGGAGTGTTTCCTTAATTTCTCTTTCAGATTTTTCATCATTAGTGTACAGGAATGCCAGATATTTCTGTGCATTAATTTTGTATCCTGCAACTTTACCAAATTCATTGACTAGCTCTAGTAGTTTTCTGGTAGCATCTTTAGGATTCTCTATGTATTGTATTATGTCATCTGCAAACAGTGACACTTCTTCCTCTTCTCTTCCGATTTGTATTCCTTTTATTTCTTTCTCTTCTCTGATTGCTGTGGCTAAAACTTCCAAAACTATGTTGAATAATAGTGGTGAGAGTGGACAACCTTGTCTTGTCCCAGGTCTTAGAGGAAATGGTTTCAATTTTTCACCATTGAGAATGATGTTGGCTGTGGGTTTGTCATATATGGCCTTTATTTTGTTGAGGTAGGTTCCCTCTATGTCTACTTTCTGGAGTTTTTATCAAGAATGGGTGTTAAATTTTGTTGAAAGCTTTTTCTGCATCTATTGAGATGATCATATGGTTTTATCCTTCAATTTGTTAATATGGTGTATCACAGTGATTGATCCTTGCATTCCTGGGATAAACCCCACTTTATCATAGTGTATGATCCTTTGAATGTGCTGTTGGATTCTGCTTGCTAGTATTTTGTTGGGGATTTTCTGCATCTATGTTCATCAGTGATATTGGCCTCTAATTTTCTTTTTTTATGACATCTTTTTCTGATTTTGGTATCAGGGTGATGGTCACCTCATAGAATGCGTTTGGGAGTGTTCCTCCCTCTGCTGTATTTTGGAAGAGTTTGAGAAGGACAGGTGTTAGCTCTTCTCTAAATGTTTGATAGAATTCACCTGTGAAGCCATCTGGTCCTGGGCTTTTGTTTGTTGTAAGATTTTTAATCACAGTTTCAATTTCAGTGCTTGTGATTGGTCTGTTTATATTTTCTATTTCTTCCTGGTTCAGTCTTGGAAGGTTGTCCATTCTTTGCTAAGAATTTGTCCATTTCTTCCAGGTTGTTCATTTTATTGGCGTAGAGTTGCTTGTAATAATCTCTCATGATTCCTTGTATTTCTGCAGTGTCAGTTGTTACTTCTTTTTCATTTCTAATTCTATTGATTTGCATGTTCTCCCTTTTTTTCTTGTTAAGTCAGGCTAATGGTTTATCAATTTGGTTTATCTTCTCAAAGAACCAGCTTTTAGTTTTATTGATCTTTGCTATTGTTTCCTTCATTTCTTTTTCATCTATTTCTGATCTGATCTTTATGATTTCTTTCCTTCTGCTAACTTTTGCATTTTTTGTTCTTCTTCCTCTAATTGTTTTAGGTGTAAGGTTAGGTTGTTTTTTTTGAGATTTTTCTTGTTTCTTGAGGTAGGATTGTATTGCTATAAACTTCCCTCTTAGGACTGCTTTTGCTGCATCCCATAGGTTTTGGGTCGTTGTGTTTTCATGGTCATTTGTTTCTAGGTATTTTTTGAGTTCCTCTTTGATTTTTCACTGATCTCTTGGTTATTTAGTATAGTATTGTTTAGCCTCGATGTATTTGTATTTTTTACAGTTTTTTCCCCTGTAATTGGTATCTAGTCGCATAGCATTGTGGTAGGAAAAGATACTTGGTATGATTTCAATTTTCTTAAATTTACCAATGCTTGATTTGTAACCCAAGATATGATTTATCCTGGAAAGTGTTCCATGAGTGCTTGAGAAGAATGTGTATTCTGCTATTTTTGGATGGAATGTCCTATAACTATCAATTAAGTTCATCTTGTTTAATATGTCATTTAAAGCTTGTGTTTCCTGATTTATTTTCATTTTGGATGATCTGTCCACTGGTAAAAGTGGGGTGTTAAAGTTCCCTACTATTATTGTGTTACTGTCGATTTCCCCTTCTGTGGCTGTTAGTATTTGCCTTATGTATTGAGGTGCTCCAATGTTGGGTGCATAAGTATTTACAATTGTTATGTCTTCTTGGATTGATCCCTGATCATTATGTAGTGTCCTTCTTTGTCTCTTTTAATAGTCTTTATTTTAAAGTCTATTTTGTCTGATACGAGAATTGCTACTCCAGCTTTCTTTTGATTTCCATTTGCATGGAATATCTTTTTCATTTGTTTAGTCTGGTGGGTTTTTATCTTGCTCCTTCATCTACTGTGTGTTTTTCTGTCTTCTTATTTTGCTTATCTTACTGTGTTTGGGGTCTCCTTTTTGCAGGCTGCAGGTTCGTAGTTCCCGTTGTTTTTGGTGTCTGTCCCCAGTGACTAAGATTGGTTCAGTGGGTTGTGTAGGCTTCCTGGTGTAGGGGACTAGTGCCTGTGTTCTGGTGGGCATGGCTGGATCTTGTCTTTCTGGTGAGCAGGGCCACATCTGGTGGTGTGTTTTGGGGTATCTGTGAACTTAGTATGATTTTAAGCAGCCTCTCTACTAATGGGTGGGGTTGTTTTCCTGTCTTGCTTATTGTTTGGCATGCGATGTCCAGCACTGGAGCTTGCTGGCCGTTGGGTGGAGCTGGGTCTTAGCGCTGAGATGGAGATCTCTGAGAGCAGTCTCGTCGATTGATATTACGTGGGGCTGGGAGATCTCTGGTGGCCCAGTGTCCTGAACTCGGCTCTTCTACCTCAGAGGCTCAGGCCTGACACCAGGCTGGAGCACCAAGACCCTGTCAGCCACACGGCTGTTTGGACCTCTGGGGTGAGGAGCCACTGCTCTGTGACTCTGACTAGAGGGGGCTGAGGAGCCCCCAGAACATTAGGGATTGCGTGATAGGTAGTAGGAGTCAAACACCTAATGGACCAGTCTCATCCTTCTTGTTTTTGAAACCTACCATTCTCCCAGCCACTCTGAAGCAAAGACTCAAACTCATGTCTACTCTTTTCTCTCCACGGCTTCCTGCTGAGTCAATCCAGTCCAAATAGTAGGGTCTCTTCCACATTATTTCCTGTATTTATACCCTTCCTTTCCATGTCCCCTCTTTAGCTCATTGATTCAGCCATTAGTTCACTCATACTTACTTATTTATTCTGAAAACCTTTAGGGTGTTAGTGTGTGCTTTGCAGAGTAACCTTGCCACTGATATTTAAAGATTATTAAGACTTTTTATTCTTTAGGAGTTAGAGACTAGCTAGAGTGACCCGTATATAAAGAGCTATACTCACAATTCAGTGGGAGATAGAGGCAGGGCGGCTAAGAGGTTTGTAGAAATTTAAATTAATTTCCCCTGCTTTAGGAAGTTTCCACAGTGTTTGCACAATTAAATACAAACTCCTCACCCAGGCATTCAAATGCTTCTACAATATGGCATCAATTTAACTTTCCAACTCCCACTTTTCCTGTGCATGTGGTACCCTATGCTCCAGCCAAATTTTCCCTCTCTGATCCTTGAAAATACCTTGAAGTATTCTTCTCTCTTCTTCTTCTGTGGAACCTCATTCTCTGCATCTTCTGTAAAAATGCCACCCATACATCTGTGCCCCCTTGGAATGTTACCTCCTGTCTTTCCTGCCTTTTTGATATGATCTCTCCCTCCTTTCAATTCACAGAGCATGTTTTTTGCACATTCCTTATGTCATGATGTCAACCCTGTGTTATAATTATGTACATACTGGATTGTAGGTCTTTGAAGCTAACTGTGAACTACTTATTTTTGTTGATTAGAAGCTCAAAAACACATTAAATTTAATTATGTATGTGACAAGAAATACTTATTATATGAAAAGAAGGCTGAAGAGAGAGTGAGAGTGCTAGATTTTTTCCACCAATTTGTGGCAAAGTTTCCCCAATTATTTAACCTCACAGTCTCTATATACTCACCAACAAAATGGGAATATTAATACCTGCCTTATTTATCTTTTAGGATGGTGACAAATAAAAACTTAAAATACAAATATGAAAATACTTGAAAATTGTTGAGAAATCTGTTGTTGGTGACAGTACCGAAGATGTTAACAGGGATTTCTATGGAACGTTTTAAAATATGTCCAATACAAAAAATACATATTTACTAGTTTTTAACTTAGCCTATGATTCAAACCCTTTCAACATCCAGGAGCTGTCATACAGATCCTAAAAGATTTTTGCAAATAAACTTTGATCTGAGAATGTCTGCAACCAGTTCATTATTTCTACTTAGCTATAGGTATCATATTTTTTCTCAAAGTCCAGGTTCCATCTTATTTGATTGAAATAACAAAAATTGTACTGTGTTCTGGAGGAGTGTGCCTTTCACCTGAGAATGTTCCATCATTAACAGACTCCTGTGTCTTCTAGGATTTGTCATCAGTATTGTTATAACCAGGTGTCCTGACTCCTTTACTACCTTTTTCTTTTATAATAGTTTTTTGGAGTTCAGAGTTTTTGTTTGTTTGTTTTGAGTTAGCTTTTTCTCAAAAAACCCAGTGTTTCCACAACACCTGCAAGAAGCCTTCCTTTTCACATCACTTCACTATGATTACTTAGGTATAGTTAAGTTGAGAACACTAACAGTGTAATCAAGAAGCATGTATTGAGTAACCACCATGGCAGAGGCTTCATGCCAGACAATTTACATACATAATTGCACATAATCCTCACACCTACCCCACTGAGTAGGTGTTATTATCCCCATTTTATAGATGAAAAATCTGAAGCTCAAGAGGGATTAAGTGTCTCTCCCAGGGTATGTCTTGATTCCAGTCCTTATTTGTCCTTTGATGATTCCAAAGCCAGGATTCTTATTTTCTCTGGTGCAGTGCCTCCCAGATTTTCTTTAATTCCAGAGATATTTCTTCAAAGGCTGTCTTAACTTTAGTCTATAGTATGTTTGCTGATGGTAAACTTTGGGATTTTCTGCTTTTACATCCTCCAAATTCCCTAGTACAGCCCTCTTGGATACCAAAGACTCAATGAGTTAATGTTGAATGAAGTGTGTCAAGGAAAAGTCTTTCATCCTTATAAATTGTACCTCAGTTACATTAAGTATTTTGTTAGCATTGTTCTTTTCCTGGATCAGTTCTTATAGACTAATGGTTAATCCCTAAGTTTTTCTATAATGAGTTATAACCAGTTAACTTTTTCGTTGTTTCCTTGGCCTTGTATTCAAGCATTGATGGTTGCCTGAGGCCATCAAGGATGTGCTCGACTTCATTTGATCTTAAAAAAATTCCTGAAACATCTTATAGGCACCTGTGCTCAACTTCATTTGATCTTAAAAAAGCCCTGAAACATCTTATAGGCATCTGTTCCTTTGGTACAGGATTTCTCACCAGTGGCACCATTGACCTTTTGGTCTGGACAACTTTTTGTTACTGGGGGCTGTCTTGGCAGGATATTTAGCAGCATCCATGGCTATACCCACTAGATGCTGGTAACCCCTCCCACGATGCGACAAAAATGTCTCCAGCCATAGCCAGATGTCCCCTGAGGAGCAGACTCTCCCACCACCTCCAGTGGAGAATTACAAACATGTAGTAACGGAGAGAGAAAAAAAGAACAAAGACTTCTATCTCTACAACAAAACACACACTTCCTATTCACAGGTATCTTTTGAAGAAGCTGAGTATGTCAATTCTTAAAAGTGGATTTCATTTGCTTAAATGTGGAGCCTGAAATTCGGTCAATAGCCACCTTTCCCTTAAATTTATATGATACTCACTGGATTGCAAATTAGGTGAATTTTTATCCACCTTAAGCACTTATATTTGAATCACCTGTTCTGTGATAAAGAAGAAAATCCGGGATATTTTGGTTCTGCTTTTCCCCCCAAATTGTGTATTTCAATCATATTAGTGAGAGTTGAGAATACGGTTGTTACTGATAGACATTCAGGGCTGCCCAGGTCACAATGGCTGTGATTTGTCTCTTCCTGAGTTAACCTGACTTTTTTTCATTCATTATCCCATCTTACTTTTCAGTTTGAAGCCATTTTCTACTTGACTTATAAAATGTACTTTACCAAACAGAACAGTTAATTACCCAAAGGGGAAACACCCTACGCAAGCTGAAATCTGGAATGCAAAATAATTAGGTATCTATGTTTTCCCTAAGCTGTCAAAGAAATCTATTTTCTGCCATAATTTTGGCAAACCCTTGATTTTCTGCTGAAGTCTGATTTCTGATTGTAAGATTGATAATGAATGTGGTTTCAGAGTATTAATCCTATCCCTTTCACAGTAGTTGTTCTCAGTGTTTACATGTTCTGATAATAGGGCTGTCTAAATAATTAGGGGATTATCCAATTACACTTCATTTCTCATTCTTCAAGCATTCTCATTCTTTAAATACAAATAACATATCTTCAGGTAGTATTTTAAACTTTGGGCAACATTAATTTCATTTAGTCTTCATTGGAAGTCCTGTGGGATAACTATTTTTATTGTCATGTCAAAGAGTAAAAGTGAAAAGAGGCTTAGACAGTTTAAATGGTGGGTCCAAGGAGCCACAGTAGTTTTATATGTATATATGTATGGATGGATTTAATAAGTATTGGCCACCTAAAATGTGCCAGGCATAAGTCAAGGTCAGTGGTGCTCAACAGAAATAGAATGTAAGCTGCCTAGGTAATTTAAAGTTTTCTAGTTGTCACATGAAACAAAAAATAAACAGGTAAAATTAATTTAAGTATTTTTTAACACTATAGATTGAAAATATTATCATTTCAACAAGTAATTAATATAAAAATTATTCATAAGATACATTCTATTCTTTTCTTTCTACAGAGTCTTTGAAATCAAATATCACAGTACCTCCCAATTAAGAAAAGCAGCTATTCAAGCGTTGTGTTTTGAGGTTGTAGTTTTGGGCAGCACCTCTCCAGGGACAAGGATGTGGAGGCATCTAAGACAAGCTCTCTGGCGACAGGAAGTTTGCCCTCCAGTGCAAGAGTAAGATAGTAAACAGCAATGAGTGAGCGAAAGAAGTAAGCCCATGCCTTCTAGCTCAGGATCATCAACATTTTGGGGGAAGATAACTGGGTGTGTAGTGCAGCTTTTCAGACTGAGTGTCAGGGCTGAGGCTGTCCAGTGAAAGTCAGCTGCTGAGAAGTGCTAGTGGAGAGCTCGGGTGAGTGAGAATGGGTCCTGGGGCCGGATGGCTTTGGGTTTGGTGAGGAGGGTGATCAAGTCTGAGACTTCAGGGAGGTGACAGGTGGAAACAGGAATGGATATTTAAGAGGAGAACATCCTGCTGGAGGCCACGGCGGGTGAAACACCCTGAGGCTGAGGGCTCTGGGGTCTCGGGGACAGAGAAGAAGGAGCCATCATGGATGGACCCTCTCGGAGAGCCTGGCAGGCTGCTGTGGGCTCCACTGAGCCCCGTTGTCTGTCTGGCAAACCACCAGCTTTCAGTGGACAGCCTGGTGTATACGCTGTCAATTAAGGGCTTTCAAAAGAAAAAAAAAAAGGCTGCTAAGAGTGTGCCTTTGTTTTTTTTCTGTTCAAATCATTTTATTTTTTATTCAATTGATTTTTATTGAGCACATCCAATACACAGGACACCATATTAAGTACAACAAAGTATACAAAGATGAATGTGACAGGTCCTCTACCATTAATAAGTATAACATTATCTAGAACTGAATTTGAACTAATATGTAACTGGTAGTGAAATATTTGGACTACCTAAAACAAGGATGAACGGTTTTGTGACAAAAGTTTATATTCATGTATTATGTAAAGATGACTCTGAAGTGAACAGATTTTTGTCTCCGAAATTATATCAGTTATCTATTGTGATGTAACAAATTATCCTAAAATGTAGCAGCATACTACAACAAACATTTCGTACCTCACACATTTTCCGAGGATCAGGAATCCAGGAGCGGTTTAGCTGGGATTTTTGGCTCAGGTCTCTCATGAGGCTGTAGTCAAGCTCTTTGCAGGGTTGCAGTCATTGAAGGCTTGACTGGGGCTGGCCGATGGCACACTCCCACGGCTGTGGGCTGTGGACAGGGTGCCTCATTTCCTTGTTGGCTTTTGGGCTTTTGGAAGAAGGTCTCAGTTCCTGTTATAAAGGCCTTTCCCTAGGGCTACTCTGGATGTGGCAGCTGGCTCCCCCCAGAGCCAGCGATCCAAGAGAACAAGCAAGGAGGACACCGCAGTGCCTTTTATGACCTAGTCTCCAAAGCCACACCCTGGCACTTCTGCTTTCCTCTGTTCCTTAGAAGTGAGTTACTAAGTCCAGCCCATATCTTGAGAGGAGGCGTATCAAAGACTTCATACATATATCTTAAAACTACCACAGTAGTGATGTTAACATCTCACTTGAATAATTTATTTGAATTTTTTTTGCATCTAGTAGAACTCTGTGCTTGCATGTACTTGCTACTTTTTTGTTGGGAACTTTTTAATCATAAATTTTCTATTTCCTGTTTACTTCGAAGACATTTCGGTATGATAGCCTTTTCTGTACTGAATTTTGTTATTGTTCTTTGAATCTCTCTTTTCTCTTCTTCATCTAATCTTTGAGGGATGGATTCCGGGAGAGAAAAATGAAAGTTAATATACTGAGCCACATCACTGCTAATTTCTTCTGCATCTTTATCCATGAGGAAAATGCGAGCATTCTTTTTGGATGGTGCCTGTAGAAGTCTATGCAGTAGCGGAATGTCTGTTTTCTTTAGCCGTCTCTGCTCTCCTGTTGCAAAAATAATGTAAAGTGCAAAATCCCGGGCACTATTTTCAATCTTAAATTTTTGGAGAATTTGCTTTATTACTTCTTCAGTTCTCATATCACTGTTTATTCTGACCTTAGTTTCTGATCCAATGGCTGGAGTGAAAATTGATGTTTCATGGTTATAAAAGTGTCCGTTCATAGAGGCCCTATGCTTCTGTCTGTCCTTTCTGTCCATCATCGGAGGCTTCATCCTTTTTCTCACCAGGGTTGCTTCACTCTTGGTTCTGTAGAGCAATGGGGATTCAGGTTCTTCATCTGCATGAAGCTTCAGAGTGCTACTGTGATAAGATAAATAATCTTCCTGGGAATCTGTTGCTCCAGACACTGGAATCTGAGTCCTGTCCAAATCACTAATACAGTAAAGATCATGAAATTCTCCCCAACGTGTCGTTCCCCTTTTGGAAAAGACATCTGGTGACTTCAGCACAATGAAAGAAGGGATTTGCTTCTCATCTTGTGTTTTCAGTTGTATAGGCTGCTTTACTGCCCAGAAAATGTCCAGCGTTACTTCAACCATTAGTTTACCATCGTCAGTCTGTCCATATAAGATATGCAGATTTTTCTGGTTCCTATAAAAGATGTTACAGGTCTTCAATAAAGAATGAAGCTGTTTCCTGGTAACGCATGTCCTCTCATTGATGTAGATCCAAGAAGAGGAGGGGTGAGCCGTCATAGTCATTTTCTCCCCCTTTCTGAGATCATCTGAGGCTCCCCTTAGCTGTTGAACTGAACCTGCTCCGGAGAGCGTGTTCCCCTGCTCAGTTCCTAACTCTGATCATCGTTGGAGAGTCAGTGCTTGCTCACCTGTCCCGGAGGTGGAGCTGGGGTCGGAGACAAGCGCGGGAGGAGGGCCGCACACGCTCCTGCCCGGGCAGGGCTCCCTCTGCACCTCGTTCAGATCTTTTAAGAGGCTCTTTCATGGTATTGAAGGTGAAGATGCTGAAGAGGTACCACTGACAGTACAAATAAGGACCTGATAAGTCTTTGGGTTTATACCTTTTAATATGCTCCACCCTCCTTCATTCTTTCTTTCTTGCAGCGTTTTGTTTCGGTTTTCCTCCCGTCCCTTGGAAGAGCCCCGCTTGACTGGTGTCTCCTTTGGCTCGGACCACACCTGCTTGCACTGACCTTGGCAAGTCTGGCTCTTTAATTGCCACATAGGCTTACCTGCTCCCTGTAAAAACCACGTCTCTGGCCTCATTACCGCAGCCTTACCAGAGAGGGGGAAGAGACCGTCTCCCATCCCATAGCATCCTATGCACAAGCAGGGAGGGGTGGCTCTCAGCAAAACTGTCCAGAAGTTGTGCTGCAAGTTCTCTTCTTTCCTCCTTACTCAGTTCGTTTCTCCCCACACCCTCCATGGCCTTTATCTGATGGTGTCTGCCCCTTCCACCGAATACCTTGGCGTTGGCAGAGACTCATACTTGTTTAGTTCCTGGCAAAGTCTGGGCCGAGAGAGCACAAAAGTACGTGGTGGTTAGGCCAGTCTGAGGCAAACTAAGAAACTTAAAGTAAAAGATTTGGATTGAATGTGAAACAAGTGTGAGAAGAGGTCCTGATAAGCCCCCCCTCTTTTCTCCTGATCAATCTCAGTGCAGTTGAGACCTACTTGGAACTCACTCTGAAATAGTCACACTGGAATATCCTAAGAAGTGCATATTTCCAAGGCCTTGTGAAGTCCGTTTCTTATCTTTTAGAGAGTCTCAATGTTTAGCAGAGTTTTAGGCGTACTCCTGGCACACACCAAGTCTCTTATTATGGGCTGAGCTGTTGTGCCAGAGCTGGAGCTGGGCAGATGGCAAGTCCCTCGTTGCCACGGCTGATGGAGCAGGTCCGGTGCATGTCTACTTTAGGGGGAATGGAGAGGCTCGTCCTGCCTCTCACGGGGTGGGCTTACACGGCGGCTTCCCTCTCAGGCACACCTGTGTCCAGTTGGGAGCAGGACAAGTCTCGGGAAGGTGCCAGCGATCCTGAAGTGTCTTTGTGCTGGTCCTCCCACTTGTTTACCATGCTTAGCTACCAGCTTGCAGTATTTTCAAGGTTGCAGAGAAGAGTCATTGCACGACAATGAGATTTCTGGCAGTGGGAAACAGAGCTTTCTTTATAAATGCTTCACTGCTGATCTCTCCCTGGTAGAGTGTGTGTGTGTGTGTTATGTGTGTGCACTGGAAGGGTATTTCTGCACTAGCGGGTCATCTAGTTTTCACTACCATGGACTCATTTTCTTTTTTGTTTCCATGTGGAGTCCTTGTTTGGAAAGGTTTACCAAACAAAAGGACCCCCTTAAAAAAAAAAAAAGGACCCCCTTGCGTTTATTAATGAATTAAAAAAATTACAACACAATTGACACTCATCATCCAAATTCAAGGCATATAAAGTTTGAGAGTAGAAAGCGAAAGACCCTGTTTATCTGTCGCTGTTTTCTTCCCCTTCCTGGAAATTACTGCTGTTACCAGTTCAGGTTACTTCTCTCCACTTCCTTTTCTATTAAAGCAATTTTGCACCTTTCTATTAACGTGTTGAGTACGTAGAGAATATGCATATTGCTATCCATGTAATACATATCTCTATCCATATCTTCTTAACCTAGGTGAGAGCATAAGTCATGTAGTATCCATGTAATAAGTGCTGTTCTGTGACCAGCTTAATTTATTCTATATTTTTCTGTATTTTTTTCTATAACATTTCTTGAAGTGATGCCTGGCCTGGCCTATTTATAGTTACATAGTATTCTGTTGTATGAATAAGCTATAGTTTACTTAGTTATTCCTTTATGGTTGAGCATCCGGTTTCCAGCTCCCACCCCTTTTGATACCATAACTGTAGTACTGTGATAAGCATAAACATCTTGGCACATATACCTTTATGACATTAAGTAATCATCATGTTTTTTGACACTTTTTTATTAACCAAAGACACACGCAACTCCCAATCAGTCTTTCTGATCAAGATGAGATCATGAGTATTATTGCATAGAGCTGAAGTAATTTTGGTCAAAATCTTAGGAATGTGATTATTTAGTTAGCCTGTTCTACCTAACCTAGTAGACATATTTGATACCTGTTAGACTCTTTGAAATGCTAAAAATAGTCTCCAGACCTTCCCCTGACCCCATGCCGCCCCATTATATGACTGCCTTTGAGAACAGAAAAGATCGTACCCTGTTTGTGAGTATATTCTACCCATTGGTGTATCTCACAGGGAAATAAAAAATTCGATAAAAAGCATAAACAATTTGACTGACTTTCTTAATAAAAGTGTCTAATTTGCCTGACTGAATTGATTTATTTGATGAGCTTAATCAGCTTTTTTTTGGTACGTTGTAATTACTGACTATATGGACTTAGCCACATATACCTAATATACTACTGATTTTATTATTTTCAATCATAAATATCATGATAACCCAGTAATTTTTATCTTTTGGAACTTTTATAGAAGTGCTTCATAAATTATAATTTTATTGGAAACAATAATCCTGACCTAGTGGAAATAACACTATAATTTGAATCCTAAAGACAGACCTGGGTTTGCATTCTGTTTACACCATGATTAGTTGTATGGTCTTGGGAAAGTCTCTTGATAACTTCGAATCTCAGATCCCTCGCATGTAAAAAATGGGTAATAATGATACTGACTTTAACTACAAGGGTTGTGAGGATTAAATAAAATGGTGTCTTTAAAAGTACCTAGTTTAGGGCTTCCCTGGTGGCGCAGTGGTTGAGAGTCCACCTGCCGATGCAGGGGACACGGGTTCGTGCCCTGGTCCGGGAGGATCCCACATGTCGCGGAGCGGCTGGGCCCGTGAGCTACGGCCGATGAGCCTGCGCGTCCGGAGCCTGTGCTTCGCAACGGGAGAGGCCACAACAGTAAGAGGCCCGCGTACCGCAAAAAAAAAAAAAAAAAAAATGAGTAGCCCCTGCTCGCCGCAACTAGAGAAAGCCCGTGCACAGCAACGAAGACCCAATGCAGCCAAAAATAAATAATAAATAAATAAATAAAAATTAAAAAACTTTAAAAAAAAAGATATGAGTGAAATCAGAATATGCCTTATTTGGCATAATAAGTCTTGCTATGAGAATTTAAAACTGTCTTTACAGTGTCCCTGAGAGAATAAAGTGGTTATTATAATAGTCACTTTATCCATTGGAAAACTGAGATACTGTGAGATTAAGCAAGCTCCCGTGGTGACACAGAGTGTCATTCCAGAGGGCTGACCTCAATACTTGGCCATTAGACCCACTGCTTTTTAAAGGATGGTGCCCCTTGGAACCGCCTTTAAAATACCGGAGTTGGGAGATGAGATTTGTGGCCATGAGACAACAGGAGACAATCACTCTGTAGAGACAGTCCACTAGGTGACCATGGTTTGGCCCGCAGTGCATCTGAATCTTTGAAATCCCTGGCTGTGCTTTAACTAGGGAGGGGCTAATGTACTTTGGAATTCTTTTAAGAAGAGTATGATTTTTCTTTTTCAGGTGGAATCTTTTTAATCTGCCTTTTTGATCTTTCAAATTGCATCTTGCAAACATCTCTTAAATGATTCAAATCAGACAATATATGTTTTACTTCTAAAAAATAGGTTTTTTAAAGTTTAATTAAGTTTGTGAGCCAGCAGTGGTCAAGGAACTAAAGACACACACACACACACACACACACACACACACACACACACACACAGATGTTTGCCTATTCCTCAAGCCTCAAGTCTAGCCCAATATTTTACAAATTACAAGTGTTAAAGGGATATTTATTAAGAATTAGGCTTGCAGAAGGACAACACTTGGACCAAGGCTTTATGCTGGCAAACATCCTGGGACTCAATTTCTTTCAGGCGTGGTGGGATTTGGCTCCCTGGGTTCTGAGTTTTGGAATGAGTGTGGGGTGAGTGTAGAGGAGGGAAGAACAGCTCAAATTCTGTGGATCAGCCTTGGGCAGACAAACAATTGTAGCCACACCATTTCTCTGCAAAAATTTTTTCTTTCTCATTTTGGATTCTGAATCACATCTCATCGGCTAAAGGTTTCTTATCGACCTCAGTGCTCCACATTAGAAACTCACAAGTATAAGACCTTAAAGAGGTGTTCCTCTAAACTGCTTTTCAATATTAAGTGGTGCCCAAGAGGACCATTCCTGTGTAAAACATGTTGGTTTCTAGGGTCCCTAATGAGTATGCTTCAAGGAAACAGAGGACAGCCGCCCCTCACAATAAAAACGGAAGGTCAAAAATGTTTTTTAAATTAATTTTTATTGGAGTATAGTTGTTAACTAGCACTCTGCTGTTTGGCTTGACTGCATATGGGGGTATTTTTAGGACTAGAACATATATGTCACCCTTCCTTGTAGGGTAGATTGTATCTTTATTTTTTTCTTATTGGCGGAATGGATAAAGAAGATGTGGTACCTATATACAATGGAATATTACTCAGCCATAAAAAGAACAAAATAATGTCATTTGCAGCAACATGGATGGACCTAGAGATTTTCATACTGAGTGAAGTAAGTCAGACAGAGAAAGACAGCTATCTTAGGATATCACGTATATGTGGAATCTAAAAAAAAGGGGGGGGCAATTGAACTTATCTACAAAACAGAAATAGAGTTACAGATGTAGAAAACAAACTTAGGGTAGATTGTATCTTAAGAAAAATCCATAATTGTTACTTTAAACTTAAGGCAGGAAATATTTCCAAAACTAGTCAGTAAACAGAACATTATAATCCAGCTGTTGTTGTATTTGTATAGTTTAAAGAAATGTTGGTCATATATTACTTAAAATTTTAGGGCGTTGGGCACCACCCAAATGCAGAACAGATTAATTTCATGGTTTCTATATGCATTTGCACAAATTAAAATATAATCCCTCACTTGGTTTTTTGAACCTCTTTCTTCAATTAGTTCTATATGCTGAGCCAGTCAGACAGCTGTTTTCAGAAACAGTCCAGTTTCTTCTATATGTTGTTATTGTACACTTGAATTCCTTTATGTGTGTATGTCAATGTCACAGGACTGATGCCTGAATTGTAAGTTAACCATGCTGTATCAGTTTGCCCCAGTGACAAGTCCTGTATATCCAATTTTGCAAAATCATTAGAAAATTTTCTGTAGAATTCTTCTAAGAGTGAACATAAACTTCTCATGGACAGTGGGAGATTTCTCATCCAAACATCGAAGAAATGATTCTTAACTTTAATCTTTTTAAAAGGAAAGCCAATTCTTGGTGAGAATATTTTAATCTTATATTTTAACAAACTTTGAAGAATTTATTGATCTCAGAAAGCTTTCTAACAGCTAAATAATGAACCAAAGAAATCAACTCCAGTGACCTCAACTTACAGTGAGGAAATCAAAAGTTGGGAGGTTAGGTGAAAATGAACTTAGTCATCAGTTACACCCCGGTCTCCTGCATCTAAGACTAGTTACTTCTCGCTGTCCTTGCTATTTCCTCTAATAATGGCATTTAACAGATGGAGATGTATGTTCTTTAGTAATTCTTAAAGGGGAACAATTAGTGAACTATGTTTTGTTTAGGTATTTTCCCTGCTTCACTTTCTCTATATAACTTCTTTTTTGTTCACAGATGTATTAAAATATTCTTTAAGAAGTGTAATCACTTTATGAAACTAGATTTTCACGCATATGACAAAGATTAGTTGTGCATCCAGTATGTGTTTGGATTCATGATAGGCGTTACCAAGAGATGGAAAAATGAGTCAGTCTCCTATATGGAACTCCAAACATTCAGAAAAAAATAATTGATGTCTATATATAAAGTATTTTCACAGACATGATCTCCTTTATCTGCCAATGTTATAGAAAATCTTTTATGGTTATGGGAGGGTTTATGATGATATTATTTTTTAAATTTAAGTATATTTGATTTATAATATATTAGTTTCAGGTATATATCGGAGTGATTCAATATTTTTTAGGTTATGCTCCATTTAAAGTTATTACAGAATAATGGCTATATTTCCCCATGCTGTTCAATATCTCCTTGTTGCTTATCTATTTTATACATAGTAGTTTGCATCTCTTAATTCCATACCCATATCTTGCCCCTCCCCCTTCCTTCTTCCCACTGGTAACAACTAGTTTGTTTTCTATATGTGATGATTTATTTAACCAATTTTTCTGTCATGTTTCTACCTGTTGGGAGAGAGAGTAGAAATTTTTAGAGGGGCTGGTTGACAAATCATTCATTCATTCATGAATAAGCAAATACATTTGAGTGCTCTGTTCCCGATACTGTGCTAGAAACTGGGAAAACAGCTGGTATCAAATAGATATGATACTGCTCTCAGGAACTCCAAGCTGGTGGGAGAGTAAATAGTTTCACAAATACATATATAATTGTAAAGTATGATAAATGCTATGAAGGAAAAGGATGGAATGCCATGAGAGAGTATTACAAGGAGACTCGATTTAGATTGCAGAATTAAAAGAGGCTTCTCCAAGAAGTAAACTTTCAGCTGAGACCTGAAGGATGTGCAGTGGTTAGGCAAGGAGTGGGGAAGGGACGCCTTGTGAAGTAGATGCAGAAAACAGGACAGCCTGCTTCAGGTACTGACAAGCATCATTTGTTCAGAGCCTGCGGGTGTGGGAGACAGGGGTAGAGCTGAGGCTAGCAGGTGATTACACAGCCACATGGATGGGTTCTCAGCCATACAATGCTCCTTCACTTATATGCCAAGTCGTATGTCACTGGGAGAGGATCAAAAGTGTTCAGATGTAGGAGGGCTGACAATGGTTATTGTTGGTTTCTTCTCTTATCCTTTTGACACTGCTGTCTCCCTGTTGCCCTGGGTGTTCTCCAAGTCTGCAACTGGACCTTACAGATCTTGCTTCTGTCAATTACCTCTTTCTGTAGTTACCTGGACCACATCTAGTTATACCTGATACATGACAGCTCTAAAGCTCAGGCTTGCACTAAGTCAGGAACCTGGAAGCAATAGTGGGCTTCTGCTCTAAAATAAGATTAAGTAGCTATTTTCTTCTTATTTTAACAAGGATGGCTAGAGTAGTGCAAATCACTCATCAATAAGAGTATAAAGGCAGATAATAAGTTGTACCTTGGTATCTTTCCTCTCTGACTCCCTCTCATCTCTCTCCTAACTCTCTTTCCTCTCCTCTCCCCCTCCCCCTTTCTCTTCCTTTCTTCCTTGAGAAAACATGGACAGAGAAACTCATAAAATGTAAATATTCTGCGTAGTAATTATAAAGCAAATATTCACGCAATCTTCACTCAGGATGCGAGATAGAATGTTACTAGCACTCCAAAGTCTCCAGCAGGTTCCTACCCTAAGTAGTATCCTCCCTCCCTGCCAGACATAACCACTACCCTATTGTGGTATCCTATTATGGGATTATGCTACCTCCATACCTATTATAGTATTTATTTCCTTGCTTATCTTTATAGTTTTACTACCTAATTATGCAGGCTTAAGGAATACAGTTTAATTTTGCCTGGCTTGCAGCTTTGTATAAATGGAATCACTTAGAAGGCATTCTGTTCAATCTGGCTTATTTTGATTAATTGTATATCATTAGAAACTTTTATTTGGAAACAATTTAAAATTTTTTTAAAATGACAAAAATAAAATTGTGCCAAGAACTCCCATTTACCTTTTGTCCAGATTTACCTACCGTTTACATTTTACCTCATTTGGTTTATTATGTATGTGTGCTCTTTCTCCTCATATATACCTAATTTTTCTGAACCATTTGAGAGTACGTTATATACATCATGGAACTTTATCCATAAACACTTTAGTGTATATTTCCTAAGAATAAGGTTATTCTCTTATGTCACTGTAGTATAGTGATCAATATATAAATTTATATTGATACAGTATGATCTACTGCCTATAATGCAATTTTATTAAATAACCCTTTATAGCAATTTTCCCCTTTCAGTGAAGGTTTCTCTTTAGTATAGGACCCGGTTTAGGATCAATTATTGCATTTACTTGTCGTGTCTTTAGTTTCCTCTAATCCTGGATAATTCCTCACCCTTTCTTCCTTTTTTTATATAATAATAACTTTTGTAATACATGCACTTCCCTACTCCTTTTTAAATAGAATGTCCCTCATTTTGTGTTTGTTTGGTTCAACATGATTTAAGATTTTTCCATGCTGTATTTTTTGCAGTTTTTTTCATTTTTATTGCTAAATCATGTGTGTAACATTTTAAACATATGGACGCAAATGTCACAGTTAATAATTATCTCACATGTTTTTATAACTTTTGTTAAAGAGAGAAATTAACTGAACTAATATGATACTGAATTTTCCTTTTATGAGAAAATCCCAGCCGGTACGTCTACAATGCTGCACCCAGTTTACCTGGTGGAAGCTACCTGATGCCGAAATGACGACCCAGAAGAAATAAACACTCTCTGAATAATCAGGATTGCCAACCCAAACCCACAAAATGATTGTAATCACAATCCTAAGGCTTCGGCTTTAAATATTTGTTCTGAAAAGACACAAAATTATCAGTCACTGAAGACGTTGAACTAAGATCAGGGGCTACTAGGATGTACAGTTAATTGGAAAATGACTAGTGATGGATAAACCTCAGCAACTCTAATATTCAGGGATGCATATGTGAAACTTTAAAAAATACTTTTAATCAAATGGGCTCAAATCCTTTTGGTTAAACCCTTTTTTTTCAATTACTGGTTCTCTTTCTGCTCAAATGAACCAGAATTCATATGTTATTTGCCTTGCCTCCATCAAGACATTCTTTCTCGTGTTTAGAAGTGATCATCTTTGTTGATACTTCACTTTGAAGTCAGTACAGGGTTGCAGTATGTGATGACTTTTATGATAATTACCTTACATTTGAGCCAAAAGAATTCCAAGAACTAATTTGGTTCCAGGAAGTGGTTTTAACTTTCATTCTTCCATGTTCAAATTCTGTATTTATCTGTATCTTGCTTTTTTTTTTTTTAACATCTTTATTGGAGTATAATTACTTTACAATGGTGTGTTAGTTTCTGCTTTATAACAAAGTGAATCAGCTATACATATACATGTATCCCCATATCCCCTCCCTCTTGCGTCTCCCTCCCACCCTCCCTATCCCACCCCTCTAGGTGGTCAAAAAGCACCTGTGCTATGCGGCTTCTTCCCACTAGCTATCTATTTTACATTTGGTAGTGTATATATGTCCATGTCACTCTCTCACTTCGTCCCAGCTTACCCGTCCCCCTCCCCATGTCCTCAAGTCCATTCTCTACGTCTGCGTCTTTATTCCTGTCCTGCCCCTAGGTTCTTCAGAACCCTTTTTTTTTTTTTAGATTCCATATATATGTGTGTAACTTGCTATTAAAAAGGTAGATGCTCTTACATTTAATACGTATACTTCCAACTTCTCCAGAACCTTAGCTTTCTTTGTAATTCTTTTCAATTGGTTCAGATATTGAGATCATGGACTGTATTTCCTTCTTTCTAGATTAGATGCATCTCTTTAAGAAATTGATCACTGATGGTTGAAAACAAAGTCTGGCACTGTGCTAGGTAATTCTGGCCTGATCCTTCTAACAAAGGTGCTTACTGGATTGAGAGATAAATGGAAGGCTGAGAATTATTATAGCATTTTGGTCATAAATAAAAGATTTTGATTTAATGATATGTTAGAATTTTGATTAGGTTTAGAGATTTTAAATTTCTGGGGAGAAATAATAATATATGTAGCTTTTTGCAGTGGGGTGGAAGGAGAAGTAAAACATTGTTATTTGAAGATAGCAGTCTGGCAGGCAAAAGGGTTTCCATGTCCACAGATGACTCACATTGAGAATAATGAGAGGTAGGTTCGAACAATGAGGCTGTACAAAGGTATCGGATTTCAAGAAAGTAAATTTTGGAGAATTAAGAAATCTGGTGAATAAGGTGCCATAAGAGGAAGTATAAAATTCACGAGCATGAAAGCAGCTGAAGAATCTTTTAAGACACCATAATTAAAGCTCAAAGAACCGCAGGCCTTCTGAAAAAAAGAATGTGGAACCTAACAAAGATAGTATGTGCATAATACACTGGAGAAAGCAAGGAGAGTTGTGTAAAGATCTGAGAGAGAGAAACAAATCATTTCAGACCAATTGTCCTGTTTGCTAAACGGAAATGATAGGGGAGCTGGAGAGGTCTGCACAGAAGAGAAATGAATACAGAGTATTCTTTGAAGGTCTCGCTAAAAATAATGGACAGAAAGAATCAAAGTTGGTTATTTTTAGTCATTGATGATGGTTGGGAAAAAGGGTGGTAAAACAATTTTTAATCCAGAATGAAAAAGGAATTAAAAAAACCGAAAACAAAAACAGAAAGACATGCTTCAGAGAATAAAAGCCTAAAATAGCTGAAATGATTGATTTTAAAAAACAATCAGTTTAGCTCTTCAAAGGAGAAACTACACGGGCAACTGGGAACAATTAAATTGTAGTTTAATAAATAAATTATGAGCTTTCTAGATTTGGTTAGATGGATAATTCAAGTGCATAAGGCCGTGAAGTGGAGTATTTGGAGAAAAGTTCAGGAAGATTCCTTCAGTCCAGAGAAACAAATGTTTTCGGTCTAAAAGAGACCCAAGAGCAGAATCAGCATGGAGAAAGCCATTTGGCAGGAAGAAGGAAATGAAGCATTTTCCCCTTGTGATTGAATAAAATAAATGGCGGTTCTTGGGACTATATCGGCAAACAGGGAGACATGTCAGTGGAATATCAGACCAATTTTTTTTTCTTTATGATGAACTTAATTCCACTAAACATTTGTTTGTTCTCACCCCTGGTTAGATGCTACCCATCTCTAAGCTCTCTCTAATGCTGACCCCCAGAGATATAACTATCAGAGGAAGAAGTGGGGAGCAGGTGATAGAATCTTTGAGGGCTGGAAGGAATCAGGTATTATTGAGACCAACACTCTCACTTACAGATGATGAAACAGACCTAGAAAAGAAGAGACCTACTAAAGATTAATAATTGGTGAGTGTCAATGATGGAATTTTGTCCTTCATTATTTAATCTCCCCTTTTACATTGATCCCCTTCCTCACCATTTGGGGGAAATCTTTCCTTGTGGATAAGCAGTCTTGGAGGAGACTGCTTCCCTCTTTCTCTGTGGCACTGCAGCCAAAGGAAGACAAATGACCTGGACAATTGCTCCCTTTTTCTGGGAACTTTGGCTCTGAGGGAGAGATGCAAAGATGTGGGAGGCTTGGAAGTCATCGTAACATCAATGGGACATTGTGTGGACCTGACAGTTCTTGTTGCAAGACGTTTGTTGTGGCTCCAGTTGCCAAGTCTTTAGATTTTTCTGTGTGTTGTTCACTTTCTAAGTTGGGTCTTCTGGCCTTTTGACGATTTCGCATCCTTAATGTCCCTTCAGTGATATTCTCTTTTGCTTACCATAGCCAGAGTCTTGTGACCATGAGCCATGTTCGGTACCCCAATACTAAGTAAGTTGAGGAAATAAGTTGGGGAAACACAAATACCTCTCAGTTTATTTTGCTTCCTATGGCTTAATTATTTCCAACAGACATCAGCATCTCTCTCCACCCTGTCCCCCAGCACTATTTGGAGGTGAAGATGTAATGAGCTGTGATGTAATGAGCAAAACTATGGATACAGGAAAAGATTTTCCAGTGGAAAAATGAACAACTCTTGTTTTTTTGCTGTTTGTTCATTGCTAACAAAAGAGAGGTATTTCCCTTTTTGGGTGTCAAGAAGATAGTCATGGTTTGTCAGATTGAAGGAATTCTCTTGCCCCAAGAGAGAACGCAACAATGTGGATTGTTCAAAGGAGAATGAAAGGATGAAAGAAGAGGGGGGGTTCTCTAAATGTAAGCACTTGAGTCCTGCTTTAACACGATGCTTTGGAAAGTAGCAGTGTCTTTGAAAAGGTCTCATAGATGCTGAGGGACAGAACACCCAGTGCTTTAGCCTTGGCAACCTCCAAAATGTCACTACTGCTAAATTGGCCAGAGAGATGGATACAGTCCATGGAGTCTCCACTCTCCCATGGATCATGAAAAATTGTGATACATCTTACATCTGAAGGTTGGAAAAAAAATTCATGCTTATTACCTGTTTCATAATACTAAGCATCCAAATAAAAAGCAATAGCTTCAGACAAATGGTCAAGGAGTTTGTCTATAAGGTGTCAAACAATTGAATTTTGGGGGTCCAAAGTGAGTAGAATCTACCGTTATCATTTGATGTAGTGTGATGGAGCTGGTGTTGGCCCTGGCCCTTGTTGAGAAGACATAGTGGTTTCTTTTTCTTTAGAGAACAGATGACGATGAGTAGGAACTGGGTGCAGAGTTAGGGCACTTGCTGTTAGGGAAGTTTTCTTTCACATGAGTATATCAGAAGACCTTATTTTTTTGTATCATTTGGAATTTTTACATCTCATTCCTTCATACAAGTCATTCACTTCTTCATTTAATGCCCGTAAATACTCATTGAGTAAGGCACAGTTGTAGTAGTTTTAAGATTATTGTCTTATTGGGTCCTCACAACACAATTTGCAGTACAGCAGCCATTTTATCTTCATATTAAATCGACCAAGATAGATTGATAACAGTCACACGAGTTGTCAATTTTTATCAGCTAGCAAATGGCAGAGCTGGTCAGCCCCGAATCTTCAGATGGCAGGTCCCAGTGTTTTCCAACCTCCCATCCCTGCCACCCTTGAAATTGTCACTCTGACTCAGTAACTGTGAGATTTCCAAAATCATACATAGCACAACATGGCTCTGTCCTTTGTGGTGCCATTGGTTTGTGTCTTAGTTTGTATTCCCTTAGAAGCTGTCCCTGCCTAAGATGAGGATTCAGTGTAAGTGGTTGGTTTGGGAGGTGAATGAAATACTAGGAGGGAAATGGGGAAGAGAGACAGGGAAGGGAAGGCAGCCAACAAAGTGTGGGTCACTAAGCTAGTTAGTTACTGACTTGGGCCTTTGGAGCTTAATCCCACTGGGGCATTTCTGAGAGTCACTGTAGATAGAACATATCCTTGAAATTTATCCTACCCTAGGAGGGAGGGAGCTGAGGTATTTTTATACCAACTACTGTCTGTTCTTGTTGAGAACTGCTTCCAGGAAGGATTAATTCCTCTCACATCTGACCTGCCACATGAGGGACAAAGTAGGCTTTGGTGCCCAGAGAAAGCAGGTTTGGGCTGTTGGGAATCAGGCCAAAATTCACCGAAGCAGAAAGGGCCTGGAGAAATGGGGCAAGTTTTTCTTTCTTTTTTTTTTACATCTTTATTGGAGTATAATTGCTTTACAGTGGTGTGTTAGCTTCTGCTTTATAACAAAGTGAATCACTTATACATATACATATGTTCCCATATCTCTTCCCTCTTGCGTCTCCTTCCCTCCCACCCTCCCTATCCCACCCCTCCAAGCGGTCACAAAGCACCGAGCTGATCTCCCTGTGCTATGCAGCTGCTTTCCACTGACTATCTACCTTACGTTTGGTACTGGATATATGTCCATGCCTCTCTCTCGTTTGTCACAGCTTACCCTTCACCCTCCTCATAGCCTCAAGTCTATTCTCTAGTAGGTCTTTGTCTTTATTCCTGTCTTACGCCTAGGTTCTTCATGACATTTATTTTTCTTAAATTCCATATGTATGTGTTAGCATATGGTATTTGTTTTCTCTTTCTGACTTACTTCACTCTGTATGACAGACTCTAGGTCTATCCACCTCATTACAAATAGCTCAATTTCGTTTCTTTTTATGGCTGAGTAATACTCCATTGTATATATGTGCCACATCTTCTTTATCCATTCATCTGGTGATGGACACTTAGGTAGTTTCCATCTCTGGGCTATTGTAAATAGAGCTGCAATGAACATTGGGGTACATGACTCTTTTTGAATTATGGTTTTCTCAGGGTATATGCCTGGTAGTGGGATTGCTGGGTCATATGGTAGTTCTATTTGTAGTTTTTTAAGGAACCTCCATACTGTTCTCCATATGGCTGTACCAATTCACATTCCCACCAGCAGTGCAAGAGTGTTCCCTTTTCTCCACACCCTCTCCAGCATTTATTGTTTCCAGATTTTTTGATGATGGCCATTCTGACTGGTATGAGATGATATCTCATTGTAGTTTTGATTTGCATTTCTCTAATGAATAATGATGTTGAACATTCTTTCATGTGTTTGTTGGCAGTCTGTATATCTTCTTTGGAGAAATGTCTATTTAGGTCTTCTGCCCATTTTTGGATTGGGTTGTTTGGTTTTTTGTTATTGAGCTGCATAAGCTACTTACAAATTTTGGAGATTAATCATTTGTCAGTTGCTTCATTTGCAAATATTTTCTCCCATTCTGAGGGTTGGTCTTGTTTATGGTTTCCATTACTGTGCAAAAGCTATGAATTTTCATTAGGTCCCATTTGTTTATTTTTGTTTTTATTTCCATTTCCCTAGGAGATGGGTCAAAAAGGATCTTGCTGTGATTTATGTCATAGAGTGTTCTGCCTATGTTTTCCTCTAAGAGTTTGATAGTTTCTGGCCTTACATTTAGGTCTTTAATCCATTTTGAGCTTATTTTTGTGTATGGTGTAACGGAGTGATCTAATCTCATTCTTTTACATGTAGCTGTCAGGTTTTCCCAGCCCCACTTATTGAAGAGGCTGTCCTTTCTCCACTGTACATTCCTGCCTCCTTTATCAAAGATAAGGTGACCATATGTGCGTGGGTTTATCTTTGGGCTTTCTATCCTGTTCCATTGATCTATCTTTCTGTTTTTGTGCCAGTACCATACTGTCTTGATTACTGTAGCTTTGTAGTATAGTCTGAAGTCGGGGAGCCTGATTCCTCCAGCTCTATTTTTCGTTCTCAAGATTGATTTGGCTATTCGGGGGCTTTTGTGTTTCCATTCAAATTGTGAAATTTTTTGTTCTAGTTCTGTGAAAAAAATGCCAGTGGTAGTTTGATAGGGATTGCATTGAATCTGTAGATTGCTTTGGGTAGCAGAGTCATTTTCACAATGTTGATTCTTCCAATCCAAGAACATGGTATATCTCTCCATCTATTTGTATCATCTTTAATTTCTTTCATCAGTGTCTTATAGTTTTCTGCATACAGGTCTTTTGTCTCCTTAGGTAGGTTTATTCCTAGATATTTTATTCTTTTTGTTGCAATGGTAAATGGGAGTGTTTTCTTGATTTCACTTTCAGATTTTTCATTATTAGTGTATAGGAATGCAAGAGATTTCTGTGCATTAATTTTGTATCCTGCTACTTTACCAAATTCATTGATTAGCTCTAGTAGTTTTCTGGTAGCATCTTTAGGATTCTCTATGTATAGTATCATGTCATCTGCAAACAGTGACAGCTTTACTCCTTCTTTTCCGATTTGGATTCCTTTTATTTCCTTTTCTTCTCTGATTGCTGTAGCTAAAACTTCCAAAACTATGTTGAACAAGAGCGGTGAGAGTGGACAACCTTGTCTTGTTCCTGATCTTAGTGGAAATGCTTGCAGTTTTTCACCATTGAGGACGATGTTGGCTGTGGGTTTGTCATATATGGCCTTTATTATGTTGAGGAAAGTTCCCTCTATGCCTGCTTTCTGCAGGGTTTTTATCATAAATGGGTGTTGAATTTTGTCAAAAGCTTTCTCTGCATCCATTGAGATGATCATATGGTTTTTCTCCTTCAATCTGTTAATATGGTTTATCACATGGATTGTTTTGCGTATATTGAAGAATCCTTGCGTTCCTGGAATAAACCCCACTTGATCATGGTGTATGATCCTTTTAATGTGCTGTTGGATTCTGTTTGCTAGTATTTTGTTGAGGATTTTTGCATGTATGTTCATCAGTGATATTGGCCTGTAGTTTTCTTTCTTTGTGACATCCTTGTCTGGTTTTGGTATCAGGGTGATGGTGGCCTCGTAGAATGAGTTTGGGAGTGTTCCTCCCTCTGCTATATTTTGGAAGAGTTTGAGAAGGATAGGTGTTAGCTCTTCTCTAAATGTTTGATAGAATTCGCCTGTGAAGCCATCTGGTCCTGGGCTTTTGTTTGTTGGAAGATTTTTAATCACAGTTTCAATTTCAGTGCTTGTGATTGGTCTGTTCATATTTTCTATTTCTTCCTGATTCAGTCTTGGCAGGTTGTGCATTTCTAAGAATTTGTCCATTTCTTCCAGGTTGTCCATTTTATTGGCATAGAGTTGCTTGAAGTAATCTCTCATGATCCTTTGTATTTCTGCAGTGTCAGTTGTTACTTCTCCTTTTTCATTTCTAATTCTATTGATTTGAGTCTTCTCCCTTTTTTTCTTGATGAGTCTGGCTAACGGTTTATCAATTTTGTTTATCTTCTCAAAGAAACAGCTTTTAGTTTTATTGATCTTTGCTACTGTTTCCTTCATTTCTTTTTCACTTATTTCTGATCTGATTTTTATGATTTCTTTCCTTCTGCTAACTTTGGGTTTTTTTTGTTCTTCTTTCTCTAATTGCTTTAGGTGCAAGGTTAGGTTGTTTATTCGTGATGTTTCCTGTTTCTTAAGGTAGGATTGTATTGCTATAAACTTCCCTCTTAGAACTGCTTTTGCTGCATCCCAAAGGTTTAGAGTCGTTGTGTCTCCATTGTCATTTGTTTCTAGGTATTTTTTATTTCCCCTTTGATTTCTTCAGTGATCACTTCGTTATTAAGTAGTGTATTGTTTAGCCTCCATGTGTTTGTATTTTTTACAGATCTTTTCCTGTAATTGATATCTAGTCTCACAGCGTTGTGGTCGGAAAAGATACTTGATACAATTTCAATTTTCTGAAATTTACCAAGGCTTGATTTGTGACCCAAGATATGATCTA
The DNA here is from genome assembly GCF_963924675.1 of Phocoena phocoena. Classification (NCBI taxonomy): domain Eukaryota; kingdom Metazoa; phylum Chordata; class Mammalia; order Artiodactyla; family Phocoenidae; genus Phocoena; species Phocoena phocoena. The sequence continues at coordinate 99,420,069 of NC_089225.1, read as the reverse complement.
TCCTGGAGAATGTTCCATGAGCACTTGAGAAAAATGTGTATTCTGTTGTTTTTGGATGGAATGTCCTCTAAATATCAATTAAGTCCATCTTGTTTAATGTATCATTTAAAGCTTGTGTTTCCTTATTTATTTTCATTTTGGATGATCTGTCCATTGGTGAAAGTGGGGTGTTAAAGTCCCCTACTATGAATGTGTTACTGTCAATTTCCCCTTTTATGGCTATTAGTATTTGCCTTATGTATTGAGGTGCTCCCATGTTGGGTGCCTAAATATTTACAATTGTTATATCTTCGTCTTGGATCGATCCCTTGATCATTATGTAGTGTCCTTCTTTGTCTCTTGTAATCGTGTTTGTTTTAAAGTCTATTTTGTCTGATATGAGAATTGCTACTCCAGCTTTCTTTTGGTTTCCGTTTGCATGAAATATCTTTTTCCATCCCCTTACTTTCAGTCTGTATGTGTCTCTAGGTCTGAAGTGGGTCTCTTGTAAACAGCAAATATATGGGTCTTGTTTTTGTATCCATTCAGCCAATCTGTGTCTTTTGGTGGGAGCATTTAGTCCATTTACATTTAAGGTAATTATCGATATGTATGTTCCTATTCCCATTTTCTTAATTGTTTTGGGTTCATTATTGTAGGTCTTTTCCTTCTCTTGTGTTTCTTACCTAGAGAAGTTCCTTTAGCATTTGTTGTAAAGCTGGTTTGGTGGTGCTAAGCTCTCTCAGCTTTTGCTTGTCTGTAAAGATTTTAATTTCTCCATCAAATCTGTATGAGGTCCTTGCTGGGTAGAGTAATCTTGGTTGCAGGTTTTTCTCCTTCATCACTTTCAATATGTCCTGCCAGTCCCTTCTGCCTTGCAGAGTTTCTGCTGAAAGATCAGCTGTTAACCTTATGGGGATTCCCTTGTGTGTTATTTGTTGTTTTTCCCTTGCTTCTTTTAATATGTTTTCTTTGTATTTAATTTTTGACAGTTTGATTAATATGTGTCTTGGCATATTTCTCCTTGGATTTATCCTGTATGGGACTCTTTGTGCTTCCTGGACTTGATTAACCATTTCCTTTCCCATATTAGGGAAGTTTTGAACTATAATCTCTTCAAATATTTTCTCAGTCCCTTTCTTTTTCTCTTCTGCTTCTGGAACCCCTATAATTCGAATGTTGGTGCGTTTAGTGTTGTCCCAGAGGTCTTTGAGACTGTCCTCAGTTCTTTTCATTCTTTTTTCTTTATTCTGCTCTGCAGTAGTTATTTCCACTATTCTATCTTCCAGGTCACTTATCCGTTCTTCTGCCTCAGTTATTCTGCTATTGATCCCATCTAGAGTATTTTGTGGAGCTGGGAGGTCTCTTGTGGACCAGTGTCCTGAAGTTGGCTCTCCCACCTCAGAGGCACAGCACTGACTCCTGGCTGCAGCACCAAGAGCCTTTCATCCACACGGCTCTGAATAAAAGGGAGAAAAAGTAGAAAGAATTAGTAGAAGTAGAAAGAAAGAAAGAAAGAAAGGAGGGAGGGAGGGAGGGAGGAATGAAGGACAGAAGGAGGGAAGGAAGGAAAAAAAGAAAGAAGGAAGATAAAGTAAAATAAAATAAAGTAAGATAAAATAAAATTAAATAATTAAAATAAAAAATAATTATTAAGAAAAATAAAAAAAATAAAAAAAAACGGACGGATAGAACCCTAGGACAAGTGGTGGAAGCAAAGCTATACAGACAAAATCTCACACAGAAGCATACAGATACACACTCACAAAAAGCGGAAAAGGGGAAAAAATCATAATCTTGCTCTCAAAGCCCACCTCCTCAATTTGGGATGATTGGTTGTCTATTCATGTATTCCACAGATGCAGGTACATCAAGTTGATTGTGGAGCTTTAATCCGCTGCTTCTGAGGCTGCTGGGAGAGATTTCCGTTTCTCTTCTTTGTTCGCACAGTTCCTGGGGCTGAGCTTTGGATTTGGCCCTGCCTCTGCGTGTAGGTTGCTGGAGGGCGTCTGTTCTTCGCTCAGACGGGACGGGGTTAAAGGAGCCGCTGATTCGGAGGCTGTGGCTAGCTCAGGCTGGGAGGAGGGAGGGGCGCGGAGTGCGGGGCGGGCCTGTGGCGGCAGAGGCCGGCGTGACATTGCCGCAGCCTGAGGCGCGCCGTGCGATCTCCCGGGGGAGTTGTCCCTGGATCCTGGAACCCTGGCAGTGGCGGGCTGCACAGGCTCCACAGAAGTGGGGTGTGGACAGTGACCTGTGCTCGCACACAGGCTTCTTGGTGGCGGCAGCAGCGGCCTTAGCGTCTCATGCCCGTCTCCGGGGTTTGCGCTTTTAGCCGCGGCTCGCGCCGGTCTCTGGAGCTCCTTTAAGCAGCGCTCTTAATCCCCTCCCCTCACGCACCAGGAAACAAAGAGGGAAGAAAAAGTTTCTTGCCTCTTCGGCAGCTCCAGACTTTTCCCGGACTCCCTCCCAGCTAGCTGTGGTGCACTAACCCCCTGCAGGCTGTGTTCACGTCGCCAACCCCAGTCCTCTCCCGGCGCTCCGACCGACCGAAGCCCGAGCCTCAGCTCCCAGCCCCGCCCGCCCCGGCGGGTGAGCAGACAAGCCTCTCGGGCTGGTGAGTGCCCGTCGGCCCTGATCCTCTGTGCGGGAATCTCTCCGCTTTGCTCTCCGCACCCCTGTTGCTGTGGTCTCCTCCGTGGCTCCGAAGCTTTCCCCCTCCAACACCCGCAGTCTCCGCCCTTGAAGGGGCTTCTAGTGTGTTGAAACCTTTCCTCCTTCACAGCTCCCTCCCACTGGTGCACGTCCCGTCCCTATTCTTTTGTCTCTGTTTATTCTTTTTTCTTTTGCCCTACCCAGGTACGTGGGGAGTTTCTTGTCTTTTGGGAGGTCTGAGGTCTTCTGCCAGCATTCAGTAGGTGTTCTGTAGGAGTTGTTCCACGTGTAGATGTATTTCTGGTGTATCTGTGGGGAGGAAGGTGATCTCCGCATCTTACTCTTCCGCCATCTTCCCCTCCATCCCCGGGACAAGTTTAATAACAAATGCTACAGTTTCTGATGGGGTTAATGGGACAAAAATGGTAATAATTGTAATACCTAACATTTATTGAGGATTGGGGTACTTTTTTTTTTACTTGAAGTATCTTATTTAAACCTAGTAACAAACCTAGTTTTCCCACGTTACAAATGAGAAAACTGAATCTGAGAGGGGTTAGGTAACTAGCCTCAGCTCCCATAGTTAGCACGTGCCAGAGGGGGATTCTAACCTACTTCTGCTTGGCTCCACAGCACCTACTATTTCCCATGGAAACATGTGCTTGTGTTGATTTAAGGAGTTAGAGGCATTCACCTTCCCTCAACTTTAGTCCAGATCTGAGGCCAGCTATTAGAGTGAGGAAATGGTATGAACTGACAAAGAGAGAAAGACTAGACATTTTCTAGAAAATAGGTTTTTTTGGCATCATGAAGATCAAGATTTTCTGATATGACAAAAGCGAGCCGTCATGGAGAAACGCACTGTGTTCCGAGTGTTTCTAAGTTGTGTGCATTACCTCACTCCTGAGACAAGGTAAAGGGAGATCAAATGTGATGATAGTTGGGAAATCAATCAGGTAATTACAGTGTGGACCACACCCAGCAAATGAGTGCAGGAGACATGCTTCCATTGCCCTCAGGCATAGAAGGGCACCCCTGAGGCCCTTCCTATTTTAGAAGAGGGTAGCGCAGCTTTCCAACTCATTCACTGAAAGTTGCTGGGGAATTGGGGGACAAGAATAAGCAGATAATGTTTGAAGAGTTTAGTGGTCAGAAATGATACTCTCCAACATGAAGGCCAGTGAGCCAAAGCTTCTCTCTCTCCAGTTGTGAAATCTGACTGTCTTCTGGCCTCTAGTAAGACTCAACAGGCTAAAGCAGGATTTAGCAATTGCAGGTAAAGAGGGATTTATCCTGGGTAAATACTTTAATTAGATTGAGAGAAAAGACCAATAGATAAGAAAGCTCCTTGAAACCCATCATGTACTACAAATTCAAAGATTTTGATGTGGTTGGACCAGAATTATAAACAGCTTCAGATCTTGTGAATACTATGTCCCAACACACACATGATAGCTCAGAGTCAAAAGTAATTTTGGTTTTCAAAGAAGATCATATTTTTAAGAACCATTAGAACACACTGTGTTCTCAAAATTTCTTATCCTTTCATTTCTCCAAAGTTCCCTGGGCTTCACCTTGTACTCTACCTTAAGATGGGTGCTGTTTCAGATGATTGTGTTCCCTGAGGAGAGGATGAAGCTGTTCCTTTCGTTGTGTCTCCCAACATCCTGAATGATGACTATTCTCTCAGTTTCTGGATTCCCTTAACAGAGGTGTGTACCACAGGAAGTGATCTGTGTAATGCGCGTCTCAACTCTGTCTGGAAATAAAAGAAAACGTGTCTGTCTATCATCTATCTATTTATCTGTCAGTCATCTATCATCACCTATCATCTATCTATCCATCCCTCTCTCTTTATCTCTCTGTGTGTATGTATTTGTATAGATTGATATAAATTAAGATGGCTAGCTACTGTTGGACACGGTTCTCTTCAAGTGCTATCTCATTCAATAGATAAGGAAAATGAATCTCTGTCAAACTTCACCAAGTGAGATCCAGTGTTGGGACCTAAACATTCTTCAGCCTTGTGTCACATCACTTGATGAAAACACACACATACACACACACACACACACACACACGCACACTGCTTCCCCACATCAAGTTAAAATTGCAGTGCAATATCACTACTTACCCTCTAGAATGGCTATAGTGAAAAAGACTAAGAATGTCATGTGTGAGTGAGGATAGGATCGCCTGGAACTCTCATGTACTGCTGGTGACAATGTAATCACTTTGGAAAACTGTTAGCAGAATTTATTCATTATAAATGTATGTTCTCTGTGACCCAGCAATTCCACTTCTAGGTATAAACCCAACAGCAGTATGTTCATATGTTTCTCAAAAGGTCTGTACAAAAATGTTCACAGCAGTACTATTCAAACTGAAAGTAGCTCCAAACTGTAAAAAAACCCAAAATGTCCATCTCCAGTGTAATAAATAAAAAGTTGTGGTATAATCATACAGTGGAATAACTTATAGCCTGAGAATTAATGAACTACAACTATATCAACAACATGGATGAATCTTACAATGTCCAGGAAGAGAGTCAAGCACAGAGGAGTATATAGGGTATATGATTCTGTGTATATGAAGTTCAGAAACCGGTATAATTAATTGGTAGTGTTAAAAGTCAGGCTAGGATTTATCGTTGGTGGGGGCCTGTAGTGATTGGGAGAGAGTATGAGGAAGTTTCTGGGTACTGATAATGGTCTGTTGATCTGGCTGCTGGTTATATAGGTATATCCACTTCATGAATAGTTATTGACTTGAGGGTAGAATATGTGCCTTTTTCTGTATGTGTATTTCAATAAATTACATTAAAATTATTGGTACCTCTGAAATTAGGCCAGGATGGTAGGTAATAGGTATAATTTCAAGAAAATGTATATTACTTAAACATGTATAGTGTGGCATGATCTTTTGTCACAAATTAAGGTGTTCACATCTTTGTATGTTATAGCCAGACTACAAGAGAGGACAAATGGGAGAGTGAGAGATCCTCCCAAATACATCAGTTAAGGTTGAGTTGGCATTATACCAATGTATTAGAAGTAAGCTGCATTTGATCTTTTCTTGCTTTTCCCATTTCCTTTTCCTCTCGTCTCTGTTTTCATACCACATAACCTATTGCTAATATAATAGGGAAACTATTTTGTGAAATATGTTCCTGTTCTTCTCTTCTTTGCATTTCCTCTTCCTTCTCTTCCCTGATTCTTTCAGATGTGCCCATTTATTTGCCTTGGGGAGGTTTAGGATTGCTACAAAGGAATACAAAGCAAAGACAAACCTTAGATTTTTCAGCAGGCCAATAATCTTGAAATCCAAGCTTATCCCAGACAGAAAGGATTTTCTAGATTCTTTTAACTCCTGTTAACATAGCAAGATCAAGCCCGGAAGACTCAGATCATAGACCCAGGACTCAGCTTCTTCTATAGTTCAGGATGGACACTCCTTTTTCTGCCCTCTATCTTTGATGTTTGGACTTGAGGTGTGCTGTTTTGGGGTAGAAGGACAGGAAGGCTTAGAGGAAGGGGATGGTCTGAAGCCTATCTCTTCTGGCCCTTGACAATTATAGGAAGAAGGAAGCCAGAAGTAGAACAAGTAGGTCAGATTCCAAAAGTCTCAGCCAATCACAATCTCTCCCTTCATGACTCCCACTCTGAACTTAACCTTCACGACAACTAACTTCTTCCCTTGATATTAGTTTTCAGGTGAAACAAATTTAACTGCCTAAGGAGGGAATGATAGCTTCTTGAAACAAAAGGTCTTATTGGAAAATGGGGTTTTATAAGGATATCTCTGCCTGTCTTCCCTAGACTGGAAGGTTGGGAGAGACCTCCAAGATCATCAAGCCCGCTTCCTTTATTGTCCAGATGAAACTGGAGTGTTTAAACGGTTTATCCTAGGTCTTACTTATAGGTAGAAGCAAATCTAAGCCTAGAACCAGGACTACAGACTAATAGAATCGTGTATACAAGCCTACCAGGCTGTGTCTGCATTTTCATTTGACTTTTCTGTGTTCTGCAGACCAAGACTTGAGGCCATGGACTTGGTTATGATTTCTCTTGGCATTATATCCTAGTATGTGAACTGTGCATGTGAAATAAACTAGCCACTAGGATCTGTTGACAACAGGTACCCAAAATAGACTTGTGCAATGAAATTAATGCTGTGCAAAAATCCTCAGCCCTTTTAAGAATGTTTCTCTGTAAACTCTTTGGAAAACCATACTCTTAGAAAATTCCAGTTCAGTCATCACGGTTCCAACTTGGAGAATTCTTTATCTATTAGTGTTTTTACAGGGCATAAATTAAGATGCATACAACAACGGTTTTTATTTTCCCACACCACTGAATGGGAAATTAACAGAGTCTAGGGCTGAAAATAATGATGTAACATGATATAAACCTACTTTTTCAAGAAAAGGAATATAGCAACTGCGTAAGGTTCTGTATCTGGAAATTCATTAAATTCATCCATACACCAGCGAGTCTTCATCCCCTCATGTACACAATAAAAGAGCATTCTTCCTAAAAAAAATAAGTTAGGAGGGGATTGTGCGTTGAGGGAAATGGTATGGCAAAGAAACCAATGAATGAAAAAATGAGTAACCAGCTACGACAAAGGAAATACTAATTCACATTCATAGAAGGAGCTCTGGAATTCTCAGGAAATGAAGCTTCTCTTGCTTTAGTTCCTACAGTCAAAGGCTGGGATTTCGAAATGGTTCATGCTAGAGAGTAATCACATCTACTGAGAGGTCGTCCTTATGGTTCTGTGCCTTTGTACAGGCCCGACAAAGTTATGCCTATGATGGCTGGAAAAGTCATTTACAACACTTCTGCGCTGTCATGCTCTTAAGTCGGTTTAGCAGCCTTCCTACCTGACCATAACAGTAGCTGCTGGATGTGCACGGCCCCGGGCGTCCCCGGGAGTCCCGACCAGCAGGACAAATCCTTGTGAGTCCGAGGAGGAACCTGTAGGGGTTGAAAAGAGAAGAAGGGGCAGGAGACGCGAAAGAATGGAGGCAAGACAAAATCCTGATCAAGCCTCAAACTTTTATTGCTGCAGTAGCTGTATTTATACAGTACAGAGAAAGGGGGGCGGGATCCAGAATAAGGGAAGTACTTGGCAAATTATCATTGGTGCTGCGTGCGCGGGCTTTCGTTGGAAGCGCGGGCTTTCGTTTTAGGCGCGGGCTTTTATCTCATTAAGCAGGAAGAGAAGCAGGATGTCGGCCATCTTCTAATGGCGAAAACTTCTTGGCTCCCAACATCTCCTCCCTTTTTATTTCTTTTAAGGAGGTGGGCATTAACCGAGTGAGGGAGTAGTGACCTGAATCCTCCCGTGGACAATGTATGTGTGTCCACCATTGCTGGCTCTTGGTATCTTTTGGGGAGGAGAGGCAGAGCCAAGAATAATCTTAGATACTGAAGCCAAAAACAATGTTTAGATACCAACCTCTTTCATAATTCAGGTGTACTCACAGGGAATAACAGAGATTACCTTATGTATAAAGGTTTTCCCTTGTGCATGCTTTACTGTCACACTCAACTCGGTACCCATACCCTCCCATCAAAGAGGGGGGTAGGCATGTCTCTGTCTCATGCCGCTCCAGTGGAGGGGCAGCCAGAATCATCTTTTGGTTCTGCTTCAGGTTAAATTCTGAGGCAAGTGTGGAGGGGGTTCAGCCTGGCTGACAACCAGCAAAGATGACAGGATCAGGGTCACAACGGATAGTCCTTGTTGTCTTTGTCGTCTTTTCAATGCCAAGAGGATCTCCATCTTTTTCTGAAAAGGAAAAGAAATACAATCTCAGGGAAAAGGGCCCTGGATAAAATTCATTATTTCATAGAATTTATAGGTTTAATAAGACGCTCGGGCAGCCAACGTGCTCCACCTTCCTTGGTATTGTATACACATGCAGACCCCCTCCCCCAGATGAGGAGTGGATCGGGCCCATGCCACTTAAAGGTCAAAGGGTCTTTCCACATAACTTGTGCATATTGATTTTTAGTTTCTTGATGCCAAAGACGATCGGCGGCAGATCTACCATTAATATCTAATTGTAAAAAATTAATAACAAATAGGGCATGACTAAGAATATTTTTTGGGGAATTTTTTGTAGCAGTTAAATCATTATTTTTAAGTTTGGAAATGGTATTTTTAAGAGTTTGATGGGCTCTTTCTACTATGCCTTGACCCTGGGGGTTATAGGGAATTCCCGTAAGATGTTTTATTTGAAACCGGGTGCAAAAATCTTGGAAAGCCTGGGAAGTATACCCAGGCCCATTATCTGTTTTAATTATTTGAGGCTTGCCTAAAACTGTAAAACATTGGAGCACATGTGAAATAATGTTTCTTGTGGCTTCTCCTCCCTGGAGGGAGGCATATATAAAGCCGCTAAAAGTGTCAATGGACACATGAATAAATTTTAATTTTCCAAATTCAGCAAGATGGGTGACATCCATTTGCCAAATTTCATTAGGTAATAAACCTCTTGGGTTTACTCCAAGATGTGGAAGAGGTAAAAGTGTAACGCACCCTGGACAATTTTTTACAATTTGTCTTGCCTGCTCTCGAGTGAGCTTGAACAACAAGCGAAGAGTATGTGCATTAACATGATGTAGCTGATGAAATTGAGTAGCCTGAGAAATAGGATCAGAGGTTATGGTGCACATTAGGCGGGCATTTTTATCAGCTAAATCATTGCCCTGAGAAAGGGGTCCAGGGAGATCTGTATGAGCCCTAAGATGATCAATAAAAAAAGGCACTTGTCTCCGGAGTATAAGACTCTGAAGCTGTTGAAAAAGGGCAACAGCATTGGAAGAGGGTTTAATATATGGAACAGTTTCTAAAAGGGGGACGGACAAGGCTATATATGAGCTATCCGTATATAAATTAAAGGGGGTTTCTTGTAACATTTCAAAAACCTGAAGAATGGCAAAAAGCTCAACAAGCTGTGCTGACAAAAAGGGGGATTGTACCCTATAGGACTGATTGTTTATAACATATACAGCAACACCGGATGATGATCCATCAGTAAATACTAAGGCAGCATCTACCAAAGGAACAGCAGAAGTAATTTTGGGAAATATAAAGAGATGTTTTCTAGCAAACTGAAGGAGCTTATCAGGAGGATAATGATTATCAATATTACCCTGAAAGGAGGATAAGGAAACAAGCCATTTATCATCAGTTTGCAGTAACCAATTAAGTTCTTCTTTGGTATAGGGGAGAATCAAATGATCAGGATCTCTGCCAAAAAATTGACGGCTTTTTTCCCTGCCTAAAGTAAGAACCTTTGCTACTAAGGAAGGGTAGGTCTTAAGCACTTTGTTAGGAGAGACGGACAAATGTATCCACAAAAGGGGATGATCTTGCCATAGAACTCCAGTGGGTGTATGTGCAGTGGCACAGACAATAAGACTAAAGGGACGACCATAATCTAAAAAGGTAATCTGCTGACATCTAATGGCCTTTTCTACTAATTGAAGAGAATTTTTAGCCTCTTTAGTCAGCCTACGGGGTGACAAGGGATCTGATGGCCCTTGTAAAATTTCAAATAAAGGTTTTAACTCTCCCGTAGTAAGTTTAAGATATGGTCGTAGCCAATTAATATCTCCCCAAAATTTTTGAAAATCATTAAGGGTTTGTAAATGTGATACCTGTATGTGTATCTTTTGAGTGGTAATTATATTCCCATTTAATTCAAAACCAAGATAATAGTATGGATCTTTTAATTGTACCTTATTCGAAGCAATTTGAAGGCCAAAGGAAGCAAGATTATCCTTTAAATCTTGATAACAATTAAGGAGCTCGTCAGTTAATCTTCCAGCCAAAAGAATATCATCCATGTAATGAATGATATAAATATCAGGCCAACGAGCCCTAAGAGGATCTATAGCTTGTGCAACAAATTTCTGACATAAGGTGGGGCTATTTGCCATACCCTGTGGGAGGACCTTCCATTGAAAACGTGGCATTGGGCCTTTAAAATTAATTACTGGGAGACTGAACGCAAAACGTTCTCTATCTTGAGGATGAAGAGGGATAGTAAAAAAGCAATCTTTAAGATCAATAATAATTTTAAAATAACCAGCTGGAATGGCAATAGGAGAGGGCAAGCCAGGCTGTAAAGCTCCCATAGTAAACATCGTTTTATTAATTTCCCTAAGGTCTTGGAGGAGTCGCCATGAGCCAGTCCTCTTTTTTATCACAAATATAGGGGTATTCCACGGAGAAGTGGTGGCTTCCAAATGTCCAGCGGCCAATTGTTCCTGTACTAACTTTGTGGCAGCTGTGAGTTTTTCTTCTGTTAAAGGCCATTGGTCCACCCAAACGGGGTCATCAGTTTTCCATCGTATTTTGTCCGCATGGGGTACAGGAAGGTCAATGGCCGCTAAGAAAAAGGCGAACTACCTAGGCCCTGGCGACTTATATTAGATGTCAGGGAGATAGGTTGTCTGATTCCTTGATTATTTTTTCCTAAACCTAAGCCTGGTAGAAACCCTTGATTCAGCATTTGTTGGGTCACCACCTCGTTGGGGCTGGCCATGATTAACTTTAATTGTGACAAGATGTCGCGTCCCCAAAGGTTTAATGGGATGTGTGGCAAAATGTAAGGTTGCACCTGTCCAGTATTACCTTCAGCATCTGTCCATGTAAGAACCTTGGAACTCCGTTTAGGATTGGTAGAATGTCCTATGCCTTGTAAATGAGTTATAGATACTGTACAAGGCCAAGAGGAGGGCCAATATTTCTCCGAAATAACTGTTGCATCGGCTCCTGTATCGACTAAACCTTCAAATTTCTTTCCATCTAACCACAGGGTTAAGAGCGGCCTTTCAGGAGTAATTTGTTGGACCCAATAGACATCTGAGGAACCAAAAGCAGCATCTGCTCTAGGGTAACTAGTGTGGCTCTTATTCAAAGAATTTAGGGGTAACAATACTAACTGTGCTATCCTTTGACCTCTAGGGATCGATATAGGGCCTTGTAAAGCAGATGCCAAAAGGGTAATTTGACCCGAATAATCATTGTCGATAACACCAGGTATAATTTGGAGGCCAGCCAAAGCAGAGCTACCTCTTCCTAAAATTAAGCCAAAAGTATTTGGGGGCAGGGGGCCATAAACTTCTGTGGGAATCGGTTGCACTCCTTGTTCTGGGACTAATATTGAGTCGGTGGAGGCACAGAGGTCCAATCCTGCGCTTCCGGGGGTGGCTCGGCAGAGGGAGCCAACGTCTGGGTGAGGGGAACTTGTCCAGATTTTTGAGGAACAAACCGAATCGCCCCTTGGTTCGGTTCCAAGGAAGGGGCCAGGGGCTGGCCCCGTGAAAAGTTTCCCTGTTTTTTGGGGAGTAGTTGGCCATTTATGTCTGTTTTTGAATAACATTCCGAAGACCAATGTTTGCCTCTTTTACAGCGAGGACAAACGGTGGTGGGAGGAGCTCGGGATTGATGTTGGGGTTGTTGTGGGTTAGCCTTTGATGACTGTCCTTGTCTATATAGTGGACAATCCCGGGCAAAGTGTCCAGGTTGTTTGCAATTATAGCAAGTTTTTTGTTGTTTGTCTAGGGTGGATGTGTCTTTAATAAAATCTTTTAGGGCGGCTCCTATTGCAAGACCAACAAAATGGGAGGGACCAATTCCGGAACACAATTTAATATAATCAGCAAGGCTACCACCACAATGAGCCCGAAGGGCAGCCTGGCAGGCCGGATTAGCATTTTCATAAGCTAAATGTTTAACAAAGGCGTTATCAGTTTCACTGTCGCCCACCAGACGTTCGGTGGCGTCCGTGAGGCGGCTAACAAACTCACAATAAGGCTCGTCTGGTCCCTGGCGAATTTTCGCCAAGGAAGTTGTGGCCGAACCCTTAGGCGGAAGGCGGCGCCAGGCCTTAAGGCCAGCATTTTGTATTTGGGCCAACAGACCAGGGGGAAAAGCAGCCTGAGCCTCATTGGAATCATAGGGGCTACGGCCAAGTAATTTATCTCGGGTCCATGTCCGGGAAGTTCTGCTTTCAGCGTTTCGTTGAGCAGTTTCTCTACAATTTTCCACGAATTCAGTGCGCCACAAAACATAATCTCCCCCAGAAAGGGTGGCGCGAGCCAGGGTAAGCCAATCATTTGGGGTCAGCCAGCGATCGCTTAATCCCTCCAAGATTGCCAATGTATAAGGGGCTGTGGGCCCATAATTGCTAACAGCAGATTTTAGATCTTTTATATGTTTTAAATTGAGGCGGCGATATTTATGTTCAAAATGACCACCCCTAGAAGGATCATGAATATCTGGTCCCTCATCAGGCTCAGGAGATTCTTCTCCCTCTTCTTCTTCTCCTTCCTCACTATCCTCAGCTTGAATCCCACCTTGGGTGGGTAGACTCTGACTGCGAGTAACAGGGAAAGCTAATTTAATGGGTCCTGATTTTTGTCGAAGTGGGGGTTTGTTGGGACTTCCTGAGAAATTTAAAGAAGCTCCACTTCAAGGGCTCTAAGCTCCTTTAGGAGATCTAAACGTTCCCGTTTTTGTTGTAAAACGTCTCTCAAAGAGGAAATTTCCTGGGTTAAGGCTGTCTTAGCCTGTCGAAGGGGATCAATTAGGGGGGCAATGGGAGCAGGGGCACTAAAGGCAGGCATCTGGTGAGAAGTATTATAAGATGGCGGAGGCTTCAAAAGGGGAAATCCCCAGGGGTCATCCTTGCGATGATAACGAGCAGCCTGCTCATCGAGAGTTTCCTGGTCTTGGGGGGAAAGCTGGTCATCATTGGGACCACCCTTAATAGCAGCAAGGGAAGGGTAAATCCTTGGGACAGTTTTATTATCTGTGGGACATTGATGATAAGTTTCTGGAATTTTTGGGAAATCTTCATTTGAACCCATATCAATGGTAACGGATGGACAAACTGAAGGGGGGCGAGAGGCTGCTTTAAGAATTGTTTCTCCGGTCTCAACAACCTTTTGGATATCGGGGTCAAAAAAATGACCCATAAGAATCTCTCTAATTAAATTCCAATATGAAAATGCAGTCACAGGTACTTTAGAAGGCCCAAAAGCCTTATAATAATCATTTAAACAATCTCCTACACGATTCCAACATTTTTTATCTATCGTCCCTTCTTGTGGGAACCATGGGCAAACATCAGACAAAAATATAAAAAAAAATCACGCAAATCTTTTTTTCTAGCCTTAATCTTTCGCATCTTGAGGGAATCCTCGATCCCCTGAAGAAAGAGTTCGTGGGAACTCAATTCCTGTCCCATTTTTAAGCTCCACTTACCTTACTCTCTACCGGTCACAACTGCCGAAGGGCGGCTAGTCCTCCGGGGACCTAATCGAGCCGCACTTTCGAGTTCACTCTCGCGGCGGCTCAGTGGGTGCCTGGCCAGGCGTTCATAAGCGTGCTACCTCCGTTAGGATCCGTTCCTCGAGCCCCACGTTGGGCGCCAATTGTGCACGGCCCCGGGCGTCCCCGGGAGTCCCGACCAGCAGGACAAATCCTTGTGAGTCCGAGGAGGAACCTGTAGGGGTTGAAAAGAGAAGAAGGGGCAGGAGACGCGAAAGAATGGAGGCAAGACAAAATCCTGATCAAGCCTCAAACTTTTATTGCTGCAGTAGCTGTATTTATACAGTACAGAGAAAGGGGGGCGGGATCCAGAATAAGGGAAGTACTTGGCAAATTATCATTGGTGCTGCGTGCGCGGGCTTTCGTTTTAGGCGCGGGCTTTTATCTCATTAAGCAGGAAGAGAAGCAGGATGTCGGCCATCTTCTAATGGCGAAAACTTCTTGGCTCCCAACAGCTGGAACCTCTGAGGCTTAGTGAGTGACAGTGATAAATGGGGTCTTTGTGGCCTGTGAAGAGTTGATCACAATGGAAATGAGTCTTACAAAGGGACCATAAGAAAGACAACTCAACTCAAGTAAAACTACAGTGGTTTCCCTCTAGGCAATGAGCAGGAAGGACAAAGTATGGTGGGAGTTTCTAGACACGTTTCCCCATCTCTGGGCTCATGGAAAGACTAACTTACCTAGAAAAGCCAAGGAAAGCCTTCTTTTACTCAAAGCTTGCCAAATGCAAAAGGAAACCACAGTGGCATGAGTGGAAGGAGTCCCATAACCCTCTTAACCGTTTCTTGCTTGTCCTTCCAGAAAAGGTTTATGCAAACGCTAGTGAATATATCCAACTATATCTATGCATATACCTATATTTCTGTCTATACTTGTTCTTTTCTTTGTTTGTACAAATGAGATTACAGACTATATATTTCTCGTACTTTGATCTTAGGAGATTCTTTTAAAATAACGTGTGTAAATCTAATTCTCTTTTAACAGCTGCTCAGTACTCTGTTGTATGGAGGTATCATAATTTCTTGGTGCAAATTAATTTTTTAAAAGTTTTTTGTTATAGATACATCTGTTTATTCAGGAGACTATATTCATTGGATTTGTTGGGTCAAATGCATGTATATTTAAAATTTTGATAGATATTACCAAACTGTTCTCCAAAAATGTTGCACTATTTTATATGTTCATCAACAATGAGAAAACCTGTTTCCACAAAACTATCAGGCATGTCAGATTTTCATTAAAGTTCTAAATATTAAAAAATTTCATTTTATAATTGAGAAAGTAAAAGCATCCCATTGTTTTGACTTGCATATATTTAATTATGTGTGAAATCAAGGATCTTTTACATATTTATTAGCTATTTGTATTTCATTTTCTTTGAACTACCCATTGATAGTATTTGCTCATTTTTCTATCAGGTTTTTACTCTTTTTACTGATTTGTTAAAGCCCTATGTACACAATGGCAAATCTTGCCTTTTTCTGTTTTTCATTTTTTTTGTGTGTGCTATTTACTTACATACACTCATAAACATAGGTATATATATTCCTTTAGATGTTTTATACTTTTTCTTTATGTCTTCTAGATTTTGTGGACTGCTAGAAAGTTTTTAGGATTAGGGAATTTAAAAACTGGATTTAAGTATATTTCAATTGTTTTTTTTGGTCTCTTTCAGTTCTTCTAAAATGAAGTTTCATGGGCTTCTCCAAACAATGCCAATTTTATTTTACCTTCACGTGATAAAGTTCTAGATGTGAACCACTATGGAGGTGCTTAATGAAAATACACATCTCTTTTGGGAATGCTGATTAAATTCATTAAGGAAGGGATGCTTCCCCTCTTCTACAGAGAGGACTCCTCTGTTCTAGGGGGAAAGGACTTGGGCTTAAAAATTATCACACTTAACCCTACAAAGAAGGGGTCAGCAAAGGTGCCATCTAAACTTGAGCGAATCTTCAGTGTTCTCTCAAGGAAGGATGGCTTGCTTACAGACAGGCAAAATGGGGATAGCACCACTCAGGGTGAAGAAGGGCTCTGTCATACGTCAAGTTTACATTCCAGGAAAATATAGCTTATAGTGAGGAGATTTAGAGAGTTGGTTATTTTCCCATAAGAGCTAATATAAAAAGTTTAAATGTGTTCTGACTACCACCATGCAACAAACACACATACCTATCCATACTACTCAAACTCATTAAATAACATAACATTTATATAAATAACAAACATTTTGAAATTTTATAATCTTTCTGACCTTAACATAATTGTTTCTGGGCTTGATGAAAGAATTAGTGGGACATCTAAGATACTGGATGAAAGGCAAGGGCTGTGTCAGCTATTAGAGAGACCAATGGTCATGGAAGGACGATCCACCCCCATCCCCATCAATTCCACACCTACATCCGGATACTGATAGATGAGGAGAGGTCTAAGGTAGTTGTAGCCTAAAAATCCTTGCTCTGTCTCCTCTTCACCCTTATCTGAGAGCTTAAGCAGTTTTTCTACAATAAATCTTATTGTTTGTTAAAGTTTGGAGATTAATCCTTTGTCAGTTGCTTCATTTGCAAATATTTTCTCCCATTCTGACGGTTGTCTTTTTGTCTTGTTTATGGTTTCACTTGCTGTACAAAAGGTTTTGAGTTTCATTAGGTCCCATTTGTTTATTTTTATTTCCATTTCTCTAGGAGGTGGGTCAAAAGGATCTTGCTGTGATGTATGTCATAGAGTGTTCTGCCTATGTTTTCCTTTAAGAGTTTGATAGTGTCTGGCCTTACATTTAGGTCTTTAATCCATTTGGAGTTTATTTTTGTGTATGGAGTTAGGGAGTGTTCTAATTTCATTCTTTTACATGTAGCTGTCCAGTTTTGCCAGCACCACTTATTGAAGAGGCTGTCTTTTCTCCATTGTATGTTCCTGCCTCCTTTATCAAAAATAAGGTGACCATATGGGTGTGGGTTTATCTCTGGGCTTTCTATCCTGTTCCATTGATCTATATTTCTGTTTTTGTGCCAGTACCATACTGTCTTGATTACTGTAGCTTTGTAGTATAGTCTGAAGTCAGGGAGCCTGATTCCTCCAGCTCCATTTTTCTTTCTCAAGATTGCTTTGGCTATTCAGGGTCTTTTGTGTTTCCATACAAATGCAGCTCAATATCAAAAAAACAAAAACCCAATGCAAAAATGCAGAGAAGACTTAAATAGACATTTCTCCAAAGAAGATATACAGATTGCCAAAAAACACATGAAAGGATGATCAGCATCACTAATCATTAGAGAAATGCAAATCAAAACTACAATGAGGTATCACCTCACACCAGTCAGAATGGCCATCATCAAGAAATCTACAAACAATAAATGCTGGAGAGGGTGTGGAGGAAAGGGAACCCTCTTGCACTGTTGGTGGGAATGTA
This sequence comes from Phocoena phocoena, assembly GCF_963924675.1. NCBI lineage: Eukaryota > Metazoa > Chordata > Mammalia > Artiodactyla > Phocoenidae > Phocoena > Phocoena phocoena. The sequence goes on along the minus strand of NC_089225.1, from coordinate 99,402,674 downwards.
AATTGATACAGCCACTATGGAGAACAGTATGTAATTTAAATTACCTAATCCTAAAAACTTGCTTTAATTTTTTATTTCTAACTTTTTTTTAATTTTTAAAAATTAAAAAAATATGCAATTTTAAAAAGGTTACTTTCCATTTACAGTTACTACAAAATATTGGCTACATTTCCCATGTTGTACAATATATCCTTGAGTCTGTCTTACACCCAATAGTTTGTACCTCCCTCCTCCACCCCTATATTGCCCCTTGCCACCTCCCCACTGGAAACCACTAGTTTGTTCTCTGTACCTGTGAGTCTGCTTCTTCTTTTGTTACATTCGTTAGTTTGTTGTATTTTTTAGATTCCACTTATAAGTGCTTTCATACAATATGAGTCTTTCTCTGTCTGACTTATTTCACTTAGCATAATGCCCTCCAAGGTATCTATGCTGATGCAAATGGCAAAATTTCATTCTCTTTTTTTTTTTTAACATCTTTATTGGAGTATAATTGCTTTACAATGCTGTGTTAGTTTCTGCTTTATAACAAAGTGAATCAGCTATACGTATACATATATCCCATATCCCCTCCCTCTTGTGTCTCCCTCCCACCCTCACTATCCCACCCCTCTAGGTGGTCACAAAGCACTGAGCTGATCTCCCTGTGCTATGCGGCTGCTTCCCACTAGCTATCTACTTTACATTTGGTAGTGTATATATGCCCATGCCACTCTCTCACTTCATCTCAGCTTACCCTTACCCTCCCCATGTCTTCAAGTCTGTTCTCTGCATCTGCATCTTTATTCCTGTCCTGCCCCTAGGTTCTTCAGGACCTTTTTTTTTTAGATTCCATATATATGTGTTAGCATATTTGTTTTCTCTTTCTGACTTACTTCACTCTGTATGACGGACTCTAGGTCCATCCATAAAATGAAATTGAAATAAACTCAATTTCATTTCTTTTTATGGCTGAGTAATATTCCACTGTATATATGTGCCACATCTTCTTTATCAATTCATCTGTCGATGGACACTTAGGTTGCTTCCATGTCATGGCTCTTGTAAATAGAGCTGCAATGAACATTGAGGTACATGACTCTTTTTGAATTATGGTTTTCTCAGGGTATATGCCCAGTAGTGGGATTGCTGGGTCGTATGGTAGTTCATTTTTAGTTTTTTAAGGAACCTCCATACTGTTTCCATAGTGGCTGTATCAATTTCATTCTTTTTTATGGCCGAATAGTATTCCATTCATCTGTTGATGGACACTTAGGTTGCTTCCATATCTTGGTGATTTTAAATAATGCTGCTATGAACATTGGGGTGCATGTATCTTCTTGAAGTAGTATTTTTGTTTTTGGGGGATATATACCCAGGATTGGAATTGCTGGATGATATGGTAGTTCTATTTTTAGTTTTTCTAGGTTTTTGAGAACCCTCCATACAGTTTTCCACAATGGCTCACCAATTTACATTCCCACCAACAGTGTACACGGGTTCCCTTTTCTCAACATCCTTGCCAACATTTGTTATATGTGTTCTTTTTGATGATAGCCCTTCTGATAGGTATGAGGTGATATCTCATTGTGGTTTTAATTTGCATTTCCCTGATGATCAGCGATGCTGAACATCTTTTCATGTGCATGTTGGCCATCTTCATTTCCTCTTTGGAAAAATGTCTGTTCGGTTCTTCTGCCCATTTTTAATTGTGTTTTTTTTCTTTTTTTTTGATGTTGAATTGCACGAGCTGTTTATATATGTTGGATATTAACCCCTTATCAGTCATATCATTTGCAAATATTCTTTCCCATTTAGTAGCTTGTCTTTTCATTTTGTCAGTGGTTTCCTTTACTGTTCAAAAGTCTGTAAGACTAGGTCCCATTTCTTTATTTTTTGATTTTCTTGTGTTTTGAATTTAATTTTACTTTTTTATACAGCAAGTTCTTATTAGTTATCTGTTTTGTATATATGAGTGTATATATGTCAATCACAATCTCCCAATTCATCCCACCACCACCCCCCACCCCTGATTTCCCTCCTTGGTGTCCATACGTTTGTTCTATACATGTATCTATACGTCTGCCTTGCAAACGTGTTCATCTGTACCATTTTTCTAGATACCACATATATGCATTAATATAGGATATTTGTTTTTCTCTTTCTGACTTACTTCACTCTGTATGATAGTCGCTAGATCCATCCACATCTCTACAAAAGACCCAATTTCATTCCTTTATACGGCTGAGTAATATTCCATTTTATATATGTACCACATCTTCTTTATCCATTTGTCTGTTGATGGGCCTTTAAGTTGTTTCCATTACCTGGCTATTGTAAATAGTGCTGCAATGAACATTGGGGTACATGACTCTTTTTGAATTATGGTTTTCTCAGGGTATATGCCCAGTAGTGGGATTGCAGGATCATATGGTAGTTCTATTTTTAGTTTTTTAAGGAATCTCCATACTCTTCTCCATAGTGGCTGTATCAATTTACATTCCCACCAACAGTGCAAGAGGGTTCCCTTTTCTCCGCACCCTCTCCAGCATTTATTGTTTGTAGATTTTCTGATGATGCCCATTCTAACTGGTGTGAGGTGATACTGTAGTTTTGATTTGCATTTCTCTAATAATTAGTGATGTTGAGCAGCTTTTCATGTGCTTCATTGCCATCTGTATGTCTTCTTTGGAGAAATGTCTATTTAGGTCTTCTGCCCATTTTTGGATTGGGTTGTTTTATTTTTAATATGGAGCTGCGTAAGCTGTTTATATATTTTGGAGATTAATCCTTTGTCAGTTGCTTCATTTGCAAATATTTTCTCCCATTCTGAGGGTTGTCTTTTCATCTTGTTTATAGTTTCCTTTGCTGTGCCAAGGCTTTTAAGTTTCAATAGGTCCCATCTGTTTATTTTTGTTTTTATTTCCATGTCTCTAGGAGGTGGGTCAAAAAGGATCTTGCTGTGATTTATGTTGTAGAGTGTTCTGCCTATGTTTTTCTCTAAGAGTTTTATAGCGTCTGGCCTTACATTTAGGTCTTTAATCCATTTGGAGTTTATTTTTGTGTATGGAGTTAGGGAGTGTTCTAATTTCATTCTTTTACATGTAGCTGTCCAGTTTTCTCAGCACCACTTGTTGAAGAGGCTGTTTTTCTCCATTGTATGTTCTTGCCTCCTTTATCAAAAATAAGGTGACCATATGGGCGTGGGTTTATCTCTGGGCTTTCTGTCCTGTTCCATTAATCTATATTTCTGTTTTTGTGCCAGTACCATATTGTCCTCATTATTGTAGCTTTGTAGTGTAGTCTGAAGTCAGGAGTCTGATTCCTCCAGCTCCGTTTTTTTCCCTCAAGATTGCTTTGGCTATTCGGGGTTTTTTGTGTTTCCATACAAATTGTGAAATATTTTGTTCTAGTTCTGTGAAAAATGCCATTGGTAGTTTGATACAGATTGCATTGAACCTGTAGATTGCTTTGGGGAGTATAGTCTTTTTCAAATATTAATTCCTCCAATCCAAGAACATGGTATATCTCTCCTTTTGTGTCATCTTTGATTTCTTTCATCAGTGTCTTTGAATTTCCTGAGTACAGTTTTTTTTTACCTCCTTAGGTAGGTTTATTCCAAGGTATTTTAATCTTCTTGTTGCAATGGTGAATGGGATTGTTTCCTTACTTTCTCTTTCTGATGTTTCATTGTTAGTGTATAGGAATGCAAGAAGTTTCTGTGCATTAATTTTGTATTCTACAACTTTACCAAATTCATTGATTAGTTCTAGTAGTTTTCTGGTGGCATCTTTAGGATTTCTATGTATAGTATCATGTCATTGGCAAACAGTGACAGTTTTACTTCTTCTTTTCCAGGTTGGATTCCTTTTATTTCTTTTCCTTCTCTGATTGCCGTGACTAGGACTTCCAAAACTATGCTGAATAATAGTGGTGAGTGTGGACCTCCTTGTCTTGTTCCTGATCTTAGAGGAAATGTTTTCAGTTTTTCACCATTGAGAATGATGTTTGCTGTGGGTTTGTCATTTATGGCCTTTATTACGTTGAGGTGGGTTCCCTCTTTGCCCACTTTCTGGAGAGTTTTTATCATAAATGGGTGTTGAATTTTGTCAGAAGCTTTTTCTGCATCTATTGAGATTATCATATGGTTTTTATTCTTCAATTTGTTAATATGGTGTATCTCATTGATTGATTTGCATATAGTGAAGAATTCTTGCATCCCTGGGATAAATCCCACTTGATCATGGTGTATGATCCTTTTAATGTGTTGTTGGATTCTGTTTGCTAGTATATTGTTGAGGATTATTACATCTATATTCATCAGTGATATTGGTATGTAATTTTCTTTTTTTGTAGTATCTTTGGTTTTGGTATCAGGGTGATGGTGGCCTCGTTGAATGAGTTTGGGAGCATTCCTTCCTCTGCATTTTTTTGGAAGCGTTTGAGAAGGATGGGTGTTGGCTCTTCTCTAAATATTTGATAGAATTCACCCATGAAGCCATCTGGTCCTGGACTTTTGTTTGTTGCAAGATTTTAAATTACAGTTTCAATGTCATTATTTGTCATTTGTCTGTTCATACTTTCTGCTTCTTCCTGGTTCAGTCTTGGAAGGTTATACCTTTCTAAGAATTTGTCCATTTCTTCCAGGTTATCCATTTTATTGGTGTAGAGTTGCTTGTAGTAGTCTCTTTTGATGCTTTGTATTTCTGCGCTGTCCATTGTAACTTCTTTTTCATTTGTCATTTTATTGATTTGAGTCCTCTCCCCCTTTTTCTTGATGAGTCTGGCTAAAGGTTTATCAATTTTGTTTATCTTCTCAAAGAACCAGCTTTCAGTTTTGTTGATCTTTACTATTGTTTTCTTTTTTCTATTACATTTCTTTCTGCTCTGATCTTTATTATTTCTTTCCTTCTACTAACTTTGGGTTTTGTTTGTTCTTCTTTCTCTAGTTTCTTTGGGTGTAACGTTAGATTGTTAATTTTGAGATTTTTTCTTGTTTCTTGAGGTAGGATTGTGTTGCTATAAACTTCCCTCTTAGAACTGGTTTTACTGCATCACATAGGTTTTTAAAATTTATTATTTATTTATTTTTGACTCTTCTTCATTGCTGCAGGTGGGCTTTCTCTAGTTGTGGCAAGTGGGGGCTACTCTTTGTTGTGGTGCATGGGCTTCTCATTGTGGTGGCTTCTCTTGTTGCTCCGCAGCATGTGGGATCTTCCCGGACCAGGGCTTGAACCCATGTCCTCTGCATTGACAGGTGGATTCTTAATCACTGCGCCACCATGGAAGCCCCATCCCATAGGTTTTGGATGGTCATATTTTCGTTGTCATTTGTCTCTAGGTATTTTTTGATTTCCTCTTTGACTTCTTCAGTGATCTCTTGGTTATTTAGTAACGTATGGTTTAGCCTCCATGTGTTTGTGTTTTTTACGTTTTTTCCCCCTGTAATTGATTTCTAATCTCAAAGTGTTGTGGTCGGAAAAGACGCTTGATATGATTTCAGTTTTCTTAAATTTACCAAGGCTTGATTTGTGACCCAAGATATGATCTATCCTGGAGAATGTTACATGTGCACTTGCGAAGAAAGTGTAATCTGCTGTTTTTGGATGGAATGTCCTATAAATATGAATTGAATCTATCTGGTCCATTGTGTCATTTAAAGCTTGTGTTTCCTTATGAATTTTTAGTCTGGATGATCTGTTCATTGGTGTAAGTGAGATGTTGAAGCTGCCCACTATTATTGTGTTACTTTCGATTTCCTCTTTTATAGCTCTTAGCATTTGCCTTAGGTATTGAGGTGCTCGTATGTTGGGTGTATATATATTTATAATTGTTATATCTTCTTCTTGGATTGATCCCTTGATCATTATGTAGTGTCCTTCCTTGTCTTTTGGAACATTCTTTATTTTAAACTCTATTTTATCTAAGTATTGCTACTCCAGCTTTCTTTTGATTTCCATTTGTATGGAATATCTTTTTCCATCCTCTCACTTTCAGTCTGTATGTATCCCTAGGTCTGAAGTGGGTCTCCTATAGACAGTATATAGATGGGTCTTGGTTTTGTATCCATTCAGCGAGCCTGTGTCTTTTGGTTAGAGCATTTAATCCATTCATGTTTAAGGTAATTATCGATATGTATGTACTTATTACCATTTTCTTAATTGTTATGGGTTTGTTTTTGTAGGTCCTTTTCTTCTCTTGTGTTTCCCACTTAGAGAAGTTCCTTTAGCATTTGTTGTAGAGCTGGTTTGGTGGTGCTGAATTCTCTTAGCTTTTGCTTGTCTGTAAAACTTTTGATTTCTCCATTGAATCTGAAGGAGATCCTTGCTGGGTAGAGTAATCTTGGTTGCAGGTTCTTCTTTTTCATCACTTTAAATATATCATGCCACTTCCTTTTGGCTTGTTGAGTTTCCTCTGAGAAATCAGCTGTTAACCTTATGGGAGTCCCCTTGTATGTTATTTGTCATTTTTCCCTTGTTGCTTTTAATAATTTTTCTTTGTCTTTAATTTTTGTCAGTTTGATAAATATGTGTCTTGACATGTTTCTCCTTGGGTTTATCCTGCCTGTGACTCTCTGTGCTTCCTGGACTTGAGTAGCTATTTGCTTTCCCATGTTAGGGAAGTTTTCAAATATAATCTCTTCAAATATTTTCTTGGGTCCTTTTTCTCTCTCTTCTCCTTCTGGGACCCCTATAATACGAATGTTGTCCCAGAGTTCTCTTAGGCTGTCTTCATATCTTTTCATTCCTTTTCCTTTATTTTGTTCTGTGGCAGTGAATTCCACCATTCTGTCTTCCAGGTCATTTATCCGTTCTTCTGCCTCAGTTATCCTGCTATTGATTCCTTCTAGTGTATGTTTCATTTCAGTTGTTGTATTGTTCATCTCTGTTTGTTTGTTCTTTAATTCTTCTAGGTTTTTGTTAAACATTTGTTGCATTTTCTCCATCTTTGCCTCCATTCTTTATCCGTGGTCCTGGATCATCTTCACTATCATTATTCTGAACTCTTTTTCTGGAAGGTTGCCTATCTCCACTTCATTTAGTTGTTTTTCTTGGGTTTTATCTTGTTCCTTCATCATGTACAGAGTCCTCTACCTTTTCATTTTGTCTTGTCTTTCTGTGAATGTGGTTTTCATTCCACAGGCTGCTGGATTATAGTTCTTCTTGCTTCTGCTGTCTGCTCTCTGGTGGGTGAGGGTATCTAAGAGGCTTGTGAAATCTTCCTGATGGTAGGGACTGGTGGTGGGTAGAGCTGGCTGTTGCTCTGGTGGACAGAGCTCAGTAAAACTTTAATCAGCTTGTCTGCTGATGGGTGGAGCTGAGTTACTTCCCTTTTGGTTATTTGGCCTGAGGTGACCCAGCACTGGAGGCTACATGCTCTTTGGTGGTGCTAATGGCAGACTCTGGGAGGGCTCATGCCAAGGAGTACTTCCCAGAGCTTCTGCTGCCAGTGTCCTTGTCCTTGTCCTTGTCCTGTGGCTGGTGAGCCACAGCCAGCCCCCACAGAGACCCTCCAACACTAGCAGGTAGGTCTGGTTCAGTCTCCTATGGGGTCACTGCTCCTCCCCTGGGTCCTGATGCTCACACTAATTTGTGTGTGCCCTCCAAGAGTGGAGTCTATGTTTCCCCCAGTCCTGTAGAAGTTCTGCAATCAAATCCTGCTAGCCTTTAAAGTCTGATTCTCTGGGAATTCCTCCTCCCATTGCCAGACCCCCAGGTTGGGAAGCCTGATGTGGGGCTCAGAGCTTTCACTCCAGTGGGTGGACCTCTGTGATATAATTGTTCTCCAGTTTTTTAGTCACCCACCCAGTGGTAATGAGATTTGATTTTATTGTGATTGCGCCCTTCCTACTGTCTCATTGTGGCTTCTCCTTTGTCTTTGCACGTGGAGTATGTTTTTCGGTGAGTTCCAGTGTCTTCCTGTCGGTGATTGTTCAGCAGTTAGTTGTGATTCTGTTGCTCTAGCAAAAAGGTCATTCTACTCCGTCATCTTGAACAAAACTCCCCATTTGTTTATTTTTGCTTTTATTTTCTTTACTTTAGGAGACAGATCCAAAAAATGTTGCTGCAATTTATGTCAAAGAGTGTTCTACCTATGTTTTCCTCTAGGAGTTTTATAGTATCTGGTTTTACATTTAGGTCTTCAATCCATTTTGTGTTTATTTTTGTATATGGTGTTAAAAAATATTCTAATTTCATTCTTTTACATGTAGCTGTCCAGTTTTCTGTGCACCACTTATTGAAGAGACTGTCTTTTCTCCATTGTATATTCTTGCCTCCTTCATCATAGATTAATTGACCATAAGTGCGTGGGTTTATTTCTGGGCTCTCTATCCTATTCCATTGATCTATGTGTCTGTTTTTGTGCCAGCACCATAATGTCTTGATTGCTGTAGCTTTGTAGTATAGTCTGAAGTTAGGGAGTGTGATTCTTCCAGCTCTGTTCTTCTTTCTCAAGATTGCTTTGGCTATTCGATGTCTTTTGTGTTTCCATACAAATTTTAAATTTAAAGATAAGAAAGACTATTAAAAGCAGCAAAGGAAAAGCAACAAATCACATACAAAGGAACTCCTATAAAGCTATCAGCTGATTTTTCAGCAGAAACTCTGCAGGCCAGAAGGGAGTATCACAATATATTTAAAATAATGAAAGGGAAAAACCTACAATCAAGAATACTCTACCCGGCAAGGCTCTCATTCAGATTCGTTGGAGAAATCAAAAGCTTTACAGACAAGCAAAAGCTAAAAGAGTGCAGCACCACCAAACCAGCTTTACAACAAATGTTAAAGGAACTCCTCTAGGTGAAAAAGAATGCCATTACTAGAAACAAGAAAATTATGAAATGAAAAAGCTCACCAGTAAAGGCAAACACATATTAAAGGCAGGAAATCATCCACAAACAAAGCCAGTAGAGAAGTTAAAAGACAAAAGTAGTAAAATCATCAAATTCATATTAATCAGTTAGTTAAGGGATAGACAAAACAATTAGATGTAAAATATAATATCCAAAACAGCAATTGCGAGGAGATGAGAGTACAAATGCAGTGTTTTTAAAATGCATTTGAAATTAAGAGATCAACAACTTAAAACAATTATATGTGTGTATATATATATATATAGATTGCTATACACAAACCTCATGGTAATCAGAAACCAAAAATCTCTAATAGCTATACAAGCAAAAAAGGAAAAGGAATCCAAACATAACAATAATAATAGTCATCATATCACAAGAGAAGAGAACAAAAGAAGAAAAAAGAGGGAAAAAAGACACACAAAAACAAATCCAAAACAATTATCTCAATGGCAATAAGAACATACAGATCGATAATTATCAGTTCCTTAAATGTAAACGGATTAAATGCTGCAACCAAAACACACAGAGTGGCTGAATGGATAAAAAACCAAGGCCCATATATATGCTGTCTACAAGAGACTCAATTCAGATCTAGAGACACATACAGACTGAAAGTGAGGAGATGGAAAAAGGTATTCCATTATAACTCCCAGGGCCCCTCTAGCTCTCCCTCAACCCTCTGCAGAGTATTCCTTTACTTTTGTCATTTGAAAATGCCAGATCCATTTTTATTTGATAGAAGGCAAGCAGTTCCACTAAGCACAGTTAGGCAGCTTTATTCACAGCTGAATCATGCATCCATTGATTCATGATAATGAAAAGATGGAATCCCCTCTTCCAACACTGGCTTGAAAAGATCCTCCAGAGTTAGCCATGTGTAGGAATCTTTCATAAATTAAGCAAGACAAATACAAGTTAGCTGCAATGAGGATCACATACTCAATTATTCTATTGAAAATACTGTTGTAGAAAACATTTCCAGTTAATACCTCAGTGCTAATTGTTTTCTTCTTTTTACATTTAATTAATAGAATCTTGGAAAAGAAACAAACCTTTTTATTTATGTAGTACAGTACGTTCATGGTCCAGAAAAGGGAAATGGATTCCAAAGAGATTAAAGGAATTGTTTAAGGTTACATAGCTTGTAACAAAATTGGGTCTAGAACTTGGATTTCCTGGTTTATATTCTAGTGCTCTTTTTGTTGTCACACTCTTTCTGATTTCATCTCAGATGAACAGAGAATAATGTCCCAAGAGATATGAGTTGTCCTCTGTGCTGGCTACACATTCAGAACCATTAGAGAAGCTTTTAAAAATACAGATGCATGGGCCGTACACTCACTGATTCTTACTTTTCCTTGGTCCGAGGAGAACATTGAACAGGAGCAGTAGTTTATTAAAACTTCCCTCACATAATGGTAATTTTTAGCTGGGGTTGAAGCTCACTGGAATAACAGATCAGGCAATTTTGTGCATCTCTCTTTTAGACTTTGTAATTCTTCTTGGTATAAGACCACAGACATTCTTTGTTAAACTTTACACCATACAAATCTCCCATTAACCTTATTTTACTTTTGACTAATTTTTCTTTAAAATTTTTGAGTATTTAGAAAAATAAAGGGAATAATAATTTACAAAACATGGGTGTTTCCACCACCCAGCATTGACACTTCTTAATATTTAATCACATTTGCTGAGTCTTTTAAAATTATATTATTTACTGAAATGAAACTCTGCAGACAAAGTTGAAGTATAGCTTTTGGGGCTCTCATTTTATTCCCAGGTTCTTCCCTTTATGATTAAGTTAAAAGCCCAGACAAATGATTCACTCCTTTCTTCACTCCTTCCCCTCCTGACGATCCTGAGGAAGGGCCTATTTGCAATAAGGAAAATGCCCACTAAGCTATCAGAGAGCTTTAAGATCCTCACAGTAAACAATGATACCATGATGCTATGAGTGCGGCAGCTGAGTCAGGATAGTAAATACCTTATCCACATTTTGGAAGGAGAAAAGTGGCTTAGTGAGAAGTTAATGGAGGTCAGTTTTCACGCTCACAAAAGGACTTGTGAATCACAGACCACAGACATGTATCTCAGAATGCAAAAATCCAGTAGCTGAAGATATGCAGAGCTATTCTTTTTCTTGGCTGACTGATAATTTTCTTCTTTTCCCCATTAATTAGGGTATTAAAATTTTATTGCTGCTGCTTATGTGAAATGACTTTCTTGGTTCCCACTGTATTTTCTGTGGACCCTCTTGAGCTTCTTTTCTTGAGTAAATAATCTAACTTTTCCGTGGCTTTTATAGTAGCTTAGCACTCCTGCGGTAATTTTTTTCCTCTGGCTACAGGGTTCTGTTGACCATGTTCTTAGTAGATATGTGTTTCTTCTTTAGTTTCTGAAGCTACGAGTGTTTTGTTTTATTGTTCTCCAGTGGACAATTGTCTTTTCCCCGTCTACCCTTCTGTAAGCACCTTGACCCAGACTTCTGTTCTGATTTCACACTCTGTCCATTTATAGTCAGGCAGTGGTTCCACCAAATGAAGTGATTTCCCTGGTACGCTCTGTGTGGGGTATGTTTCTGTTGAATGGCATCATGCTCTGTACTTTTATATTCTGTTGTTAAAAAAAAAAAAGAAAAAGAAAGACAGGTGAAAACCTCCATCCTTAATATATTTCAGTTGTCTCTTTAGGTTTCATTTCAAATCTAACCTCTCTCTCTCTCTCTCTCTCTCTCTCTCTCAACATCTTGTCCTTTATCATTATGTTCCATACCAGCCCAAATGAACTTGGGCTAAAGCTAATTGCTTTCCCCTTCTAAGTTTTTCCGCCCAGCACTTGCTGCATACTCCATAGTTGTCAAATCAAATTTTTGCCAAGAAAGAACAGACCTGGAAGATCCAAGGAACTCCCGCAAGCAGATACATGTGTTTTTATCGGTTAATGTCAAGTACAGTGAAACATGAAGAAGAGGAAGGAGACCATGGGTGTGCAGTAGCTTGAAACACCACAACCACCCATTTAGGAAATTGTAATACTGAAAATTCAGTGACTGCATTTGTTCTGTTCACAGAAGTGATTTGCTTTCTTTTCAAAACCTTTGGATTTTAAAGTGAGAGCTTGTTTCTCTGTTCTGTGGTTTGAAGATTATGGCTGTATAAACATGAGGAAGAAAACATGATTTGTAGCATAAGAATGAGCTGTTCTTCTAATGGTTGGGAAGCATTTATTGAATACTTCTTAGGGAGGTGTAGGAAGCTGAGAGTATCACCTCGCCAGGCAGTTCCTCTTCCTCTCTCCACCTGGAAGATGGCTGGTGATATAGCTGTGAGTTGTAGGGTCTCCCCATGTCTCTGGTGCGCCTCTCAGAAACATGTCACAGGCTGCTAAATTGGTTTTATATTTTCTGAGATTAAGGTGGGCTGGTTCTAGTAGAGGACCTTGATATATGGAGGTGGTGGATTACACCCATATCTGCTTTATGTTCAATCGTATTTTGAATTATGGCTTTTAAAATAGCTTACAAATGGCTTATAGTCATTAATGTTGTTTTCCTTTTAAAAAGTTCCATTGCATACTAATGAGCAGTTGAATTCTAACGGAAGCCATGCAAGCTGAAGTTTACCATATGCTTAACTCCTGTTTCACACAAGCACTAAGTTTGCACAATGCAGGGTTGCCACAAATATCCAAGTGCACAATTAAGTCCCACGTACAAGTATGTGAGTGAAGAATTTGGCTCATGTATATACCCTTGGAAAAAATTTTCCCATAGTTTTCTTTTCTCTAAGGTATTGAATGGGCCAACACTTGTCCTCATGTTTCAAACATTTCAGCCCCCCTGAAACATTTTGATTGCCTCTAACATTGGCTAGAATTGCACAACACTATGTTCCAAATGGTATCTTTTTCACTGGCTTCATACAATTCCAGAATAAAACCTCTGCTTCATCCACTATACCCTTATGTATATGGCTTCTATTTTTACTTTGCTTCTTCCTCTGTTTTCCTTCTACCATTTCATCCAACATGTTTCGAATTTGTGTAGTTGTTTATATTTGAGACAATCATACTTGAAACCAACAATACTTACTTTATTTAAAAAATATTTGTCTTGATGCAATTCCCAATTTTGGGACCTGGCACATCAAACTCAATAGAAAGAATGCAAGCCTTGGGAAGATGAAATAAACCCATGATGTAATCGGCAGAGTTGATGTGTTGATTCCACTCTTTTGGAATTAGGATCTTTATTTTATTATCTTCAAAACTCAACAATAACAGAAACATAAGAGTAGTCTTACAGCAGTAAAAGCCAATTTTTTTTTACATGAATGAGATTTGAAAATGCACACTAGTGGTCTTGTTTCTTGTTCATTTCATTTTATTCAATCATCGAATATGTGCCTAGGTACCTAAGATATGACAGGAGTATCTCTGTGTGTGTGTGTGTGTGTGTGTGTGTGTGTGTGTTTTCATTTTAAAGGACTCAAATGTTTACTGGTAAGTTAACAAGATACGTTAACTTAGAAATCGGGAGACGGAGATTCTATATCTACTCCTTAAACCTAGAAGCCACCATGCCCCATTGGGTAGAGGGGCAATCATGAAACTTGGCTTCATCTCACTGACAAAGTAGAATCAGGCATCCAGTTTCCAGCTTGACTTTCCAGGGAAAATCCAGTTTTATGACCCCATTTTCAGCTAAGATTCTACTGTAATTCCCTAGAAGTGTCATTAGTTTCTGACATGTAGACTTAAGCCGATCTATTAACTCATCGAAATTAGCTTCTGCCTCTGGCTTTTTCCTGCCTGGCTCATCTGCTCAGAACTGGCCCTTATAACTGTGGTTGACCAACCTTCTCCTGCAATTACTTCAAATCCATCAGTCCTGATCCTTGATCACCTGATTAAGTGGTAGGAAGGTCCATTTCTTTCGCTTCTTGGTGGTGCTCACACGTGTGTGTTTGACCATGCCTAAATGTTTACTGCCAATGGCCACTTTCCCTTCTCCTAACTTAGCAACTGGAGTTCTGGAACAGACTCCTTCTTCTCCTTCCCTCCCTCTGCTTGAATTCTGATAAGTCCATAATCAATTAGAGTTTTATCTTTGTTCTTTGTTTATCTTGAACCACCCCACAGCAGATCTCAGACAAAGATTTGGAAACAAAATTAACTCAGGAGGTGATCTCAGGAGGCACTGAGAGGGAGTTGGAAAGTGAGACAGGGAGGAGAGGAAAACACAGGAGTCTGTTAATTATTGGACGACTGCTGTGGGAGACAGATCCAACCCCCCCTGGTGACCCTATGAGAGATGGGGAAATACCTCAGGATTATCCAGCTAATGAGGTGCGAAGGTTGGGGTATTTACCCACTCAGATCCCTGGGGGCTTGAGGCTTGTAGTTAACTGGGTGTTAACTCCCGACGTTTCCAGCCTGCCCTGCGCGCTCTCCTTTGGTCAGACAGAGTACTCTGACAGATGGATGTAGGTGTTTGAAGTAAGAGGCTGCTAGTACATTCAAGAAGGGTCTACCAAGCTCCAGGTAACCTCCAGGGTGGGCTGTGTCAGGCGTGCTTAGGATATTGGCAGCACTAATTCTCAATATTCAGGCTTAAAATAACTTACTAGAAGGAACTGCTGCTAGGAATTAGGAAGTGCTAGTGATGGAAAATTTGATTCCTGGGGGAGGATTATCTTCTGGAAAGCCCTTCCCCACCAAAGGCAACACCTGAGGTTCCTGAGAGGTTAACTAAACAGCCTTTCCCACTGTGGATGAGAGCTGAGGAGGTTAGCATTGAAAGAAAGCCAGAGTCTAGAAAGGGTGTTGCAAACTCAGTAGCATTAGCTGCTGGCCCACCAAATTCCAGGCTATTCTAAATTAGTCTGTAATTTGCATCTGTGAGAATGACTCATGTTTCCCAAATTTAAGTGTTTTGCATATCTCACAGGCCGAACAGTTTTATAAATGAGAGGTCAGGTCCACATTATTGCTGTTTGTGGTTCTGTTAACTCACGTATTTGTTAAACTGGCTTGTCGAAAGAAACACTTTGCTTGTGTCTTAAGCACAAAGAAGTGCTCAGTGACTGAATCTGACCTCCAACTAGGTGGACTCCTGTGAGCACAGCAGAGAGATGAACAAAGACCCGTATCAACTCTGTTTCTAATTCTGAGTTGGGGGAAGTATGGGTAATCTAAATGAAACTCACATATGCATAGTTTATTTGTAGATATGGTTGTATAAGAGATTTGTAATGAGTTGTATATGCTTAATTTGAATGCTTGGTAAATTTTGGTTATATGCTTGTGTGTATGGTATGTGCATTAAACCATTCTAAGGGTTGCCTTTCATTATATGGTCTCAGTTTAAGAACTCTGGCAGGGCAGATCCTGCTACACATCTGGTTGTTTCTTTGTTCTTGGGCAGTGACTAATTTTGATCAGATCTACTTGCACCTCCTACCTTCCAAGAAAAGAGAAGATAGATTCCAGAATTAAAATACCAACAGCGATGTTTATGTATGGAAATGTAAAATGCCTCTATAGGCCATAGACTCTTAACATTCTGTGCGGGAAATGAACTTTAGAGAGATTAAGTAATAGAGGTTTATGGAAGAAAAGTGATTTACCCAAGTTCATAGAGATAATGGCTTATCTTTAACTTGAATATAATTTTGGTGATATACTTGCTTTGTTGGTAACAGACTATCACAATTTTTATTAATGCTAATATCTGTCCTCATGTAAAGCTAAGAGCCGTTTATGGATTCCTTTCAACACAGTAGAAGCTATTGCAGTCATAAATTTCTTCGACTGTGGCAGCGACTGTGCAATTCCGTAGTAAAAATCTCTAACATTAATCTCTCATTTTTCTGAAGATTTCAGTACTTTACAGACTTTTAAACCACCCAGTTTTACAAGTTGAAGTGGGGCCATATGGCAGTAGCTTTTGCCAGAAAGCAGCCAGTGACAAGAGGAGCCTTGATTGACGCACATTAGGAAAAAATGCTGGAAGAAACAGGAGAGTAGGAGCTGTTAATTTAGCAAAGGGTACTTGTGCAAAGCTTTCAGTCCTACCTGGGCGATGCTGCAGAAGAATGACCCAGTTGGCAATTGGCAGAAGGAAATATGAGGCGAAAAGTCACAGTAAACACTCTTTCTTTGTTTCTTCCCAAAGAGTGCCAACACATTTTTAATTCTCAACAGACATATTATACCTAGAACTAAACAAAGTACAGATTTATCTTTCTGAGAATAAGTATGTATTAACTCTGTAATAGTGTGGAGAAGGATTGAATCATTTATCCCATGGTCAGTAATAAACAAAAACACACAAAGAGGAAATTATTCCCTTAGTACACCACAGACCTCTCACTGTCTGCTTTGGTTTAATAACTACCAATGTTTATAACTATCAAAGTTTTCTGACTTCTTGTCAGAAAAGATGACTGCATTGTAGTTAGAACTTTTCCAAACAAATGTAGCAAATTTCTTTGATGCAATGGTGGTGTTTTTTAGAAATGGATTCCTTAATGGATTATAGGCTTCTTTTTTCCTTTGTAAGATTCTAAAGGCTGAACGAAGTATTTGAAATACAACATGCTAATAACAAACACCACATCCCATAAAGTAAGCAGGAAAACAAAGGACCTCATATTAGGGTACAAAAATATGGTGATGACTTTAATTCAACAAGGAAAGATAAAATAAACTTAGAGCTGTAACTGATGATTTAATCTAATTTACCTTTAAAATCCATGGAATAGTCAAGAGTCGAAGACACCTGCCACCAGGATGCTGAAATCTGAGAAAAGGTTGCATGCCCTCAGTCACAATTGGAGGTAATTTGATTGCAATTACTGGACAAAATTTGTTGAATGACATTCTAATAAACTCAGCTGAGGTAAATATCGTATTATTACAAGTAGAATTTTTGATTTTCCCTGCTTGAAGTAGATGAAGGACAAAATTAAATGCATTTCCTAAACATCTAAACAACAATGATAATCATAACAGTTTATAGCATCCTTAGTCTGTTTTCTGGTCTGTGACTTAGAAGTCAGAAAGCCATAAACCTGTGTCTATTTACATGACTGGAAAATTAATTTCTCTCCTCTGGAGGAATGGAGGGAAGGCATTTTTCTCAGCTCTTTGACTATGGAGTCAATGGAATGAGAAGATGAAAATCAGAATGGAAGTGATCTTGAATAAGTTAGATGTGTATGCTTAATGTTGAGTCTAAACGTTAGCTTGTAGGTGTTAGGTTGAAAAGCCAAACTAAGATTTGAAACAGAACTTCATCTTAGAGTTCCTTTCAGAGTAGAATTCTCAACTGACGTATTGAGGATTGATTTGAATTTACTTGAGTCTTCACTCATAATTAGAAGAGGGAAACAGAGAGTTTAATTGTTTGGAAAGCAGGTCAGGCTATGCTTTTCAAGCTGGAAACAAGGAGAAAAGTGATGGAGGAGTAGGATGTGGGGAGGAGAGCGTAACAGGTTTCTACCTTGATCAAATTAACGTGGTGACTATAAAAAGCATCTATGTGAGCATAGCAATGGGCCAGTCTTTAAGAAGTATTTCTTATGGAATAATATGGGATTTTTATCTCTAGAAATCTGTAAAACAGCTGAGCCATTAGATCATTGTTTGGGCTAAAAGCAAATGGATAGTGCAATAGTTTGCTAGGGCTGCCATAATAAAGTACCACAGTCTGGGGGACTTAAATGACAGATACTTATTTTTTCACAATTCTGGAGGCTAGAAGTCCAAGATCAAAGTGTTGGCTGGGTTAGGTCTTCTGAGACTTCTCTCCTTGTCCAATAGATGGCTGTCTTCTCTCTGTGTCTTCACATGGTTTTTCCTGTGTGTGTGTCTGTGTCCTGATCACCTCTTCTTGTAAATGTACCAGTCATATTGGACTAGAGCCCACCTTAATGACCTCATTTTAGCTTAATTGCCTCTTTAAAGACCCTATCTCTAAATACAGTCACATTCTGAGGCACTGGGGGTTAGAACTTAAACATATGAATATTTGGGGGCATAATTCAGCCCACAGGAGATGGGTTGTGTGACATTTGGAAGTTTTGTTGAGGCTATCTGATAATTCTATGAAATATCTTGAATGCCTGGATAATGGTAGACTGTGTTATGAGTATACTGAGAAAGGTAAATGGAGAGTTAAGGTAGGAATTTAATTAATTAAAAAAATTCTCTATTGAGGCAAATGGCCATTTTGACCTTTGTCTCTAGACTTTCCCCCTAACACACAGCCCTGTCCTTTGGGTGGCTCCAGAAAGAGGAAAGTAGCACAACGGAACTTAGACTCCTGTGCTACCTATGGAGTAAATAAGAGGTGTCATCAATATCATGGGAAGTCCTGTCTTGTCATGATCGTCATAACTGGGAAAATTGACCACTTCCTGGATGTTAGTTTCAAAGAAGGGAAAGCAGCCAGAACTCCTAGTTCACTTCCTGTTCTTCCATGTGTAACCAGCTAAGCCACCAGCCCTTGGGTTGATGCTTAGAATGTTCCTTTACTAACTAAGGCAAACATATTTTAGGAGAAAGCTCCTTATTGACCCTGCTTGCCCAATCAATTAACATCCACTAATTGTTCTATCAAATCACTTGTATCAGATATGTGCCTTTAGCCATAAAAAGAGATTTCCAATCATATCTATAATTTGCAGATGAAACAGGCTAAAATAGTGTAATTAGTGGGCTCTTTTAGCATGGGTATAACTTTCCCAGTAGTTCTTCATTCTTCAACTCTTAAAATCTAATGGGGTCTCCAACTCTGGGCCAGGTGCTTCCCATGCTGTCAGGACTCTAAGAACTAATGCTGCCAAGAGCTTATTTTAGGATTTTTGTTAAAGTTGACTTTTAGGTATAGGAATTTATATAATATATACCTTAAAATACTTCTTCCATTGATGAAGGTTAGCAGTTATACAGATGTGGGCAGTGTTAAGGGTCACCTAATCTAAATATGTTTGACCTACCTTGTATTAGTTGAACTTGAATAGCCCTTCACAGCATGTAGCACTTAGAGTTGGTAAAGAAATTTCACATTACTTGTTTTGAGACTCATAGCATCCATATGGGTAGAATGAAGGATTTTGCATATGAAGACATTTTGCCTCAGAAGTTAAATGATTTGTCCAAAGCAATGTATCTGTTATTGAGTGGAGGTACCATGACTCCAAGTTTGGTGTTCTTTCTAGTACCCTGTACTTGTGGAGAACTAAGTCAGTCCTTTAAGCCCAATTCACTGTGAAACAGAGCCTTTTTCTTTGACTAATAACAATAATTAACACTGTATGTTGAGGAAGACTGACAGCCTTGTGTTTCCCATAACATAGAGAAAAGAATCATTGTAGATCTTCTATCTTCATTTGTAAACTTTAAAAATAATTTCCTTGCCTATTTCTCAGGGTACCTGTAGAAGAATGATATAATGATAGCCAAAAATCTCAAAGAAATTAAAATTCTTTCTTTTTGTTTGGGTGTATTTCTTTCTTAGTTGATTATGGTTGGGAATAAATAATCACGCTCAAAAGAAAAAAAACCCCTCAAATATTTTCGGCTCAGAAAGCACCTGGAGGAAGAAGAATGAAGTGGGAAAGATTACTCCTTAGGAAGTAATTACTTCTCAAAAGTTATAGAATGTTTTAAAATTTGTTAAAATCTTGCTTTACTATCCATCCATTTAATAATTCCTTTGCCCTGTTTCATTTTTGCTCACAAACTTTCTGTCCTAGATTTTTTTGTAGCTCTTTCTCAGAAGCATCCCATCCTTTGTATTATTGTTTATTCAGTAGTTTGAGACAAAAAAAAGATGTGACTGGATCACACAACATGGATCTATGGTAAGAGGCCAGCCGTTCTACTACAGGGTCCAGGTTTATTTGTAGATGTGCCTGATTTAGATGTTTACCTATACCTGACATTTTTCTGATTCTAATATTTATTTTTCTCTTGTTTTAATGATTTTCTTTTCTGAGGGATTTTAAGATATTACAGTATCTTTGATAGCATCCTAAGAGACATCAAGTACCAAACTCTCAATATTTTGTATCTCCTGTTCCTTTATTAATTTTCCTTTGCTGCATGGTAGTTAAATGTTGTTGTACTCAGACTGTTTAGGTTGGAGTTGACAGAAACCCAAATTTAAAATAACTTAGGCAAAAGTAAGAATTTATTCGTTCACGTAATTAGGATGGCTGAGATCAGGTCCATCTTAATTCGGGCAAGGTTTAAGCTAGGGGGTTCAAGTAAAGTTGAAGTTGAAGTTCATTCTCTCTCTCTCTCCCTCCTCTCTTTTTCTCTTCCATGTCTCAGCTTTGTTTACTTCTGGCCTGGCTTCTGTTCCAGTTACTCTTGTCACAAAACAAACCACCCTAAACCTTCCACTACATTCATGGTATTCTGTGGGTCAGGAATCAGAGAGGGCACAGGGAGGGCTTTTCTCTGCTACACAATGTGTGAGGCCTCAGCTGAAAAGAAGCTGAGTGGTGACCGGGGGCCAGAATTGTCTGCGGGCTCATTTACTCTCATGAATTGTGATTGATGGTAGCAGTTGGCTCAGGCCTCAGCTGGAGCTGTCGGCCAGAACACGGACACGTATCTTCTTCCTGTGGCTGCTTGGGCTTCCTCACAGCATGATAGCTGGGTTCCATGAGCAAGCCTCCTAAGAGGATCAGATCATCCTGGTTCGCCTTTTATGTCTTAGTTTCAGTGTCACTTCTGCCGTTTTCCAGATTGAAGAGGAGGAAACATAGACCCCACTCTTTCACAGGAGGCATGTCGAAGAAGATCATGTGGGATGGGAGACATTTTTGTGGTCATCTTTGCAAAAACATGATCTGCTGCAGCTTTATCCTCAGATTGACTCTGTCCACATGGTGGTAAAGATGGTTCGCAGGAGCTCCGGGCATACATGGTCCTTTATTGCTGGGGAATCTCAGAAGGGGAAAGATTCTTTCTCTCTCCCAGTCTCATTGTCAATCCCAAGAAAAGGGCTGTGATTGGCCAGCCTGGATCACGTGGTCCCCAGTGGCAGAGAAGTAAGGCCATGTGATTGATAGCAGATACTGACAAGGTTATAGTAAGCGAGGCACAGTCAGTTTCCAAAAGGGAAAACAGCTCTTTTGATACAGAAGGAAAAGGGGATACTGGCTGACAAGCACAAACCAAAGGTCACTACGACTGGTTTCTCTTATCACTAAATATTTTATGCTGTCCTCTCCTTCTTAACCGAAATCAGGTCATGTGTTACCAGGAGGCCTGTATTTTCTCTGTGATAGCACTCATCAGACCATACCACAATTGTTGATTTGCCTTTTTATCTTCCCTGCTAGAATCCAACATTGTACATTCATGACCACACCTTATTTGACATTATGTCTACAGTGTTACCCAAATGCTACCACAGTGGTTCTCAGAGTGTGGTCCCTGGGCCAGCAGCATTAGCATTATCTGGGGACTTAGAGAAGTGAATTCTCTGAAGCATGCTGAAGATTAAGAACCACTGTTCTAGATGCTCAGAGCAGTTTGTTGACTGTTGAATGAACCAAGTGTATCCCCCCAGGACCTTCTGTAAAAAATGTCATCTGGCCGGCGGTTTGGATTATGTGTGCATTGGACATTTGTTTGATTGGTCAAAAGTGAACATTTTGCAGTTGTCCATGGCAGAGCTGGAGCCAAAACCTGACATTGAGGCACTTCCCTTCCAATCAGCTGTAAATGGAGCAGGGTCTCCCAGGAGTGGGCGAGGGAGGAGGGGAACAGAAAGGACCCTTCCCATGGTTACTGATAGGAGCAGCAACTGCTTATAGAGTCAGTGTTGCCAGGAACCACCAGGACATTGAAAGCTACAGCAGGAAATGCTGCTTGTCCTTACATTTACATTTTCTTTTCATCATGTTGACATGAATGCAATATGGCAAAAAGATAACTTATTCCAAATAGTGCAAGATGTTTCCCCTATGTAGCCCAGCCTCTGTGCCTGCACTTGTGTAGAGACACATGGAGACAAAGCACATGTGGCCAAATTATCTCCTCAGTTACATATGTACAACTACTAATGATTTCAATGGGAGTTGCCTGTAATAACCAAGGGTTGGATTTGGCCCATGCAATTTAAATTGAACTAAAGCCCAATTTGTAATACTTTAGTTGAAAACCAGCAGTGATTATAAGACTAGCATGTGATTAAAGCTTCACCTTCAAAATCTGCTGCCCAGAAATAGAAAAAGTTTAAAAAAATCATTATGTATTTTTTTCAACTTACAGTAAAGGATGAATTGTTAAAACTTCCAGCCTAAGAAAAGAATTAAAGTATTGGGGGAAATTGGATATTCAGGGTGGCTGTTTTTCATTACTCTGCAGCTAATGAAAAGAGTGAGACTTCAAATAGGATTCTGCTTTCATTGTTTCTGTTTCCCCACAAGAACTTTCATCACGTTTTTGGAAACCATATCTACAAATTTCTTCCTGAAGTCAGTCTAATCCTAGAAAACATTTTATGAATTTTCAAATTATTAATTCTAAATACTTTAAACTTCTCTATTGTTGTGTAATAAACTACCCCCAACAGTTAGTGGTTTAGAACAGCCATTTTATTTTGCTCATGACTTTGTGGGGCAGGAATTCAGGGCGGGCTCTCTTGGTCACTTGTCTCTGCTCCACCAGGCATCAGCTGGGGCAGCAGAGGCTGGAGGGCCCACCTCCAAGATGGCTTCTTCACTCACTCTTATGCCACTCTCTCTGTGTGTGTGGTCATTCCACATGGCTTGGGCTTCACACAGCACGGACATCTCAGGAAGTTCTCCTTTCTTCCCCATTGGCTATCTTCCAAAGGACAGGAAGTTGTCCCTGCAAGTCTAGTTAATGTCTCTCCTAAGACTGGGACGTCATTTCCATCATATCTATTGGACAAGTCAGTCACAGGACCCACCCAGACTCAAGGGGTGGGAAAACAGATTCTGCCTACGGAAGGGGGAATGACAAACTTCCAGTGCAAACACATGTGGGAGATGGAAGATGTTGAGCGACCGTCTTTAGAAAATATAATCTGCTACATTCTTAAGCTGAATTAGCTTAACATAGCCTTATTTTAACAGCCATTATAAGCTTCTGTATTCAGCTTATTTTAATTTTTTATACTTTATTTTTCTGACCAAATCTTTTTTTTTTTTTTTTTTTTTTTTTTTTGGCTGTGTTGGGTCTTCGTTGCTGTGTGTGGGCTTTCTCTAGTTGTGGTGAGCGGGGGCTACTCTTCATTGTGGTGCACGGGCTTCTCATTGCGGTGGCTTCTCTTGTTGCAGAGCATGGGCTCTAGGTGCGTGGGCTTCAGTAGTTGCAGCACGCGGGCTTAGTTGCTCCTCAGCATGTGGGATTTTCCTGGACCAGGGATTGAACTCGTGTCCCCTGCATTGGCAGGCAGATTCTTAACCACTGCGCCACCAGGGAAGTCCCTGTATTCAGTTTCTGATACTATATTTGGTGAGCACAAAAACCAAATAGCATATCATTTCTTATTGTGAAATATGCAGAAACCATTCATTCTTTATACAGGAAAATGTGTAGCCATATTTAAGTGTTCATTTAACATTACTGATTTAATATAGATTAATATATATTATACTTATCATGTGCTAGATGGAAAGGTGGACAAAAATAAGTATCCTAAGTTTAGAATCATGGAAGTTGACTGCTTAATTACCCCCCCTTTTTTTTTTTTTTTTTTGCGGTACGCGAGCCTCTCACTGTTGTGGCCTCTCCCGTTGCGGAGCACAGGCTCCGGACGCGCAGGCTCAGCGGCCATGGCTCACAGGCCCAGCCGCTCCGCGGCATGTGGGATCTTCCCGGACCAGGGCACGAACCCACGTCCCCTGCATCGGCAGGCGGATTCTCAACCACTGAGCCACCGGGGAAGCCCAGTTACCCCTTTTATAGATAAAAAGCTATGGTGAGATTGCCTAACACACAGAGCTGATGTGCCTTAGTTTGGGTTTTCCCTAAAACAAACTCTAAGACAAGCATTTGGTCATAGTAGCTGATTTGGGAAGTGATCCGAGAAAGCAGATGTGAGGAAATGGGAAAAGCGACAGGGCAGGAGGAAACCCAACAAAAGGTGAGTCAGTGAGTGAGTTACCCATGCTCAGTCTCACTAGAGACCCCTCAAGAAACTGCGTGGAATGTACCTCGAAATGTGCAGACAGAGGTTGGAAAGCCGGGTTAATTTATCCACCAACCACCATCCTCCCTTGGTTGATGGTTGCCTCTGGCTGGGTACTTAATTCCTGCTGGCTGTTGAGCAAATCTTTGTGATGCCAGAGAAAGCCCTTTAGGAAGTGAGGAGAGATGCTGGTGCTGAAGGTGGGAAGTTGACTGTGCTGGAAACTGTCCATTATACCTGCTGGTGAACTCAGGTGTCTCAAGGAGATATGGGGCAGGGCATAAACAGCATCTGCTACATGGTTGATGATGGCACACTTAGTAGAATGGATTTTGAAGGGTCATAATCACTATCATTTTGGGGGCGCTTAATATATTCCAAGTGTTTTATATGTATTTCTTTTTATCGAAATACAGTTGAGTTACAGTGTTGTGTAGTTTCGTGTGTACAGCTAAGTGATTCAGTTATACATATAAACATATGTCTGTATATATTTGTATATATATATATATATATATATATATATACACACACACACATACTTTTTCAAATTCTTTTCCATTATAAGCTATTACAAGATATTGAATATAGTGCCCTGTGCCATAGGAACTTGTTTTTTTATCTATTTCGTATATAGTAGCGTGTGGTAACCATAAGTTGGTTTTCTGTGTCTGTGAGTCTGTTTCTGTTCTGTAAATAAGTTCATTTGTCTCATTTTGTTTTAGATTCCACATGTAAGTGATATCATGTGGTATTTGTCTGACTTACTTCACTTAGTATGATAATCTCTTTCATTGAGTTATCATAGCAATCATATGGAATAAATATTAGTATTACCCGTTTTTATTAATTTGAGGAAGAAAGTGGGGCTCACAGAGGTTTAGTAAGCTCTCCAAAGCCACTTGGATGGCAAGTGACAGAGCTGAGATGTGAACCTCCATCATTTGGTTGCCATCGTCCTTGCTCTTAACCATCGTACTACTGGACAAACACAGTTGTGCCATCACTATGGTATCGCATCTGGGCTCTTGCGGTGGTCTCCCAGCTCTTCTCTCAGTGGTCACTCTTGCCTCCCACAAGGCAGCTAGAGTGGTTTTTTAAAAACACAAACCCAAAGAACGTCTCTGTCCTCCACTAATTTCTCACTGCCCTTGGAATAAAATCCAAAAGCCATAGCAAACCCCAGCATGATTTAAAC
The DNA here is from genome assembly GCF_963924675.1 of Phocoena phocoena. NCBI lineage: Eukaryota > Metazoa > Chordata > Mammalia > Artiodactyla > Phocoenidae > Phocoena > Phocoena phocoena. The sequence continues at coordinate 99,377,456 of NC_089225.1, read as the reverse complement.
CGCCCCCTTTTCCCCTTCAGTTTCAACATGCCACACTCACGCTGGCTCCTTACATTCCAGTTGCACTGGCTTGGCCTCCCTTCTGTCCTCGAACCCCTACACTTGTTCATGCTTAGGGTCTTCACAGTCCCCCTTCCTGCAGCATGGGATGCTTTTCTCCTGGATCTTTGTATGGCTGGCTCCTTTTTATCATTTCAATCTCAGCTGAAATGCCATCTCCTCAGAGAAGGTCTATGGCCCAAATTATGAACACAGCAAATCAGATTTCTGTAAGACTCACAGACTTCTGAGAGTCTTTGGTGGCTCCCTCTAGCTTTATCTAGAGGGGAAAATAAGACACACATATAATTCACATATATCTGGTTGACCAGAAAGTTCGTCCCTATTTTTCTGTAACATCTTACAGAAAAACTCGAACGAACTTTTTGGCCAACCCAATATAAATACACACACATACACACACATATATACATGCAGACATATATACACACAGGGATATAAAGCTAGGTAGATAGATATAGATTGTTACAGCTATAACATGTTATATATACATATACATGTTATATATGCGTATGTTATATGAATATGTAGAAAGATTTTGTTGTTTGTTTATAGGAATTGACTTTATTGTTTTGCATATTTGTCATTGAGCAGCATTTCTGTCCTGGTGTCATCAGCCTAATAAAACTTATTTTAATTAAGTAACTACACCAAGACATGTGTGTTTGTGTGTGTATATCTACACTCTAGGAGGAATGGTCTAAGGCAAAAATAATACACAAGTCCTTCACCGAGGTCTTCCGTCATATTTCTGATTTCGTCCTTGCATATGGACATCCTTGAACTGTTATTTTTAACAGATTTTTTATGGTATTATTTATATGCTATGTAATTCACACATTGTGAAATACAGTTCAGTGATTTTTAGTTAATTTAGACAGTACACACCATCACCACCATCCAGTTTTAGAGCATTTCTATCACCCCATAAAGAGTCCTTATTAATTCCCATTTACAGTGGATTCCCATTCTACCTCTAGCCTCAGATAGCCACTGATCTGCTTTATCTCTACACTTTTGCTTTTTTAGGAATTTCATACAAATGAAATTTTACTACATGTAGTATTTTATGTCTGGTTTCTACCACTTGGCACAGTGTTTTCGGGTTCAGCCGTGCTGTTGCATATATCAGTAGTTTATTTTTATTTTGTGGATAAACTGCATTTTTATCCATTCACTAATTGATGGACATTTTGATTGTTTTGGGGTTTTAGTTAGCCGTTATAAATAGTGCTACTACGAAAATTTGAGTAAAAGTTTTTTCTGGGGACATATATTTTCACTTCTCTTAAGTAGATACCAGTAGTGTAATTGCTGGGTATATGGTAAGTGTATGTTTAACTTTTTAAGAACCTGCCTGTTTTCCAAAGTGGCCACATCATTTTACATTCACACCAGCAACCTGTGTGTTTTGAGTTCTCCATATCTTTGCCAACACTTGGTATACTGTTAATCTTTTTGATTATATCTATTCTAATGGGTGTGTACTAGTATCTCCTTCTGGTTTTAATTTTCATTTCCTTAATGATTAATGACATTGAGCATCTTTTCATACACTTATTAGTTATTTGTATATCTTCTTTAGTAGAATGAAAACCCAATTTTTACTTGATTGTTTGTCTTTTTAAGTTTTGAGTGAGTATAATATTTTAAAAGTTCCTTTGTTTGTGGCTTTCTTCAATAGCATTAGAATTGTCCCTTGAATGATGGTGTCATGGTCAGATAATGTCAATACATTAAGTGGTCTTGGAGATCATTTCTAGTATTTCCTAAAGTGGTGCTCCAGGGAGAAATGTCTTAGGAGCTGTTAAAAGTGTTCCTTGGTTAAGAGTTCCTTTGGAGAGCTCTATTTACTGTATCCCGCATCTTGGAAGGTCATAACATATGTCAGTATATTAAAGGCCCTGAGAAATTCTGTAATAACAACCTGTTAGCTCTTTAATCTAAGATCTTCTAAACTCACCTGAGCCGAGATCACATCAACAATTAAGTAAGACTAATGATATTAACATATTTATAAAGCAGAATTTTTCCAATCTGTGTTCCATGGACCTTGTTAATAGATGAAAGGTGAAAAAGGACATCCAGAGAGTTAAAATGATTTGTTCAACTTAGTGACAAAGTTGGTGGGTAGAACACAGATTTTTGGACAGCCACCCTAGTCCTCTTTCTTCACTGCTCCCTTGGGTTGCCACCAGCTACTGTCAAAAGCCAATAGAAAAGAAAACAAATGAAGTTGAAATATGTATGATCAATTCCAGCCAATGAGTTGACAAAGGATGCCTTCCAAAAGACCTCCTCTCACATCCAGCTGGTAGGGTACATGCTATTCTACTAATATGCTTCTTTTCCATAATCTTTTGTTTTCAAAGGTTAATCTTTAATTTAAAAATTTATATATTTTTGTATTTATATTTTTATATAGCTAAAAATTTATATATTTATCTGTGAAGTAGGGTTAGGGAGACCTTAGTCTGAAGCTCCTTTAATAGAACTGATTATAATACAGTAAAACATTGGGCCTTCCTCTACTTCCTCTTTTTCTCGCAGGATTCTTTGGTTTGTTATTTCAGTAACTACTTACTTATATCCAGGTATGTAACGGGCAAGGCCTTAGGGACAAGGAGAACAGCAGGGAACAAAGCAGAGTCCCTGTGCTCATGCGGTGGGTGTGGGGATAGAGACAATCAAGGAATAGGTAGATAGATGATGTTATGTCTGGTAGTGTTATGTGCTATGAGAAAAAAAATAAACGGAGAAAGGGGAAAAGGAATATTAATAATAGAGGGAGTGATTTTAGTAGAGCCTTGGATGAAAGGAGGGTAATAGTCATGTGACTATCTTTGGGAAGAAGGTATAAAGCACATGAATGGAAAATGTAAAACTTGAGCCAAGGGTAGGCTTGGTGCCCTTGAGGGGGGCTGAGGGGAGTGAATGAGAGGGAGAGTGGAGGAAATGAATGAGGTTAGGTGGGTCACTAGAACCACAGTGGGGGATACAAAGAATTATAAGGAGCATTTGCTGCCCCCAAGGAGTTGATAACTCTGGAGGGTTGGGTGGGCATTGTTTAAAACCATGAAAACAACCTTTATGATTGAATTGAATTCAAAAATATCTGTTTTTCTACATGAGTTTTCATGGCACTGATTAATAGTTGCTCCAAAAAAAAAAAGGTGGTAGGAAGGAAATTTCTAGATAATTTTGGGAATTGCTCACCACACACTCGTCTTGGAGATTTACAATGTACATACCCACTCACCCCCAACCCCCGACGTGCACATGGTTCTGAGACCTTCAGCAATGAAGAAATATCTTGACTTTTTAAAACTTCACGCATTTTACGTCAGTTTATTTCATAAATTGATGACTCTCTCCTTGGATGATCAGAATTCTCAGGGATTGTTTTCTCTGGTTTCCAGTAGACATATTCTGTTCTGTTCACAGAAGGTGCTGAATGCAGCACATTTAATATGCACTAAGTCCATGGAACTAAAAAGGTATAATTAGGAGTTTTCAAAGTTTTATCTTTATTTAAAATTAGACAGCTGACACTTTTTACTTTCAAGTACTCTCCAAATTTTTATCATGTCAGCTGTAAAGACCAAACTTAATAAAGATGAGAAATGTACAGTCTTATTAGATCCTGGCTCAACTGTTTGGATCCTCTAAAGTCTAGTCTTCTGATTTATGACTCATCTGAAACATAATAACTTAAAAAGTCCATCGTAACAAAATTGTTAAAATGCTCGATAAATTCCACTGTGGATATCAGATGAGAAATATACCTTCTATGAATGATATATTTCAAGACGCAAAGAAAGTGGAATTCACATGAAATGTTACGCGCTTCAGAATGAAATAATCCCTGATTCGTGCAGGGGGACCATAAACACGAATGTATGCACATTTATGGACACGAAACTGTGAGACTTGGCATGCTGCCCCCATCTGTGATGGCTTTTCTGAAAAGGACAATAAAGTCCACCTGTTCGACTTCCATTAGACCTGCAAGTGTAAGGCAGGCCAACGAGGTCCTGAGCCTACCTTTAATATGTGACTTTTGGAAATTGGCCTCATTACCTTGAACTCGACATCAGAGGAAACACAACTACTCAAAACAAATTTGTCAGGAAAAGCAGACAAATGAATAAAAAGCCGGTTAACCAAGTCAATATCCTGCTTCCCTGCACAAGTACTTCTTCCTTGGGCATATGGTAATGGTCAGTGTGTGGTCTCTGCCTGATATTATGGAAACAATGCTTGTAAACAATCGGGCTTTCATACTGGGGGCCTTGGGGAGGCTGTGCCTTCATACAGGCACCACACAGGTGGATGCTTTTCTGAAGTCCTGCAAAAGAAGGAACGCCATCCTGGGAGGGGGTAGACGTGGATATTCAATAAGACACTGGGTTAAGGAGTTGTGTGAAATTAGGAAAGCCGTACCTTCTCTCCTGGCTTCAGTTTTCTTGTCTGAAGGGAATTTTGAGTTCTGAAAGCTCTGTGACCCTACATTTTTTATGCCAAAATTATTTCCAGGTTATTGTTCCTTTCAATGGCTTTAAGGCCAAGTAAATAAAAATAATTAAGAAATTCACTCTGGCAAATGTTTCACGTTTTTATATTCAATATTGCATCTTTTGGAACCAAAAACCCAAAGCCTCAAATTATTATTTCACTATTTCTCGCACTACACTTTTAAGCCGTACAGGAATTTCAGAGTACTCTTAGATATGTGTTGATCTTCCTGTGCTTTTTTTGGATAGCCCATTATACCAGCTCTCAGCGGGACCCAGAGATGGTTTACTTCTCCCATTTCTCCCAAATTGGGGCCACATGGCCTTCTCACTGAGTTCCTGTTGGAGGAAAATGGGATTTTAATCTATGAGACTTAATTGCCATCAAGGTTGGTCTGTTCTTCTACTGAAACCAGAGTCCACTTCTCTTAGTTTCAGCCTTTCCAAAAAGCCCACCTACTGTAATTAGAAGGGAGGACCTCTGTGCCCCAAATGCCTGTGTTCCCTGACTTAATCTGTTACTTCCCCACTTCCTCCTGATTGCTTGCATGTCGGCCACTTTCCCAACATCTACATTTGTGTTTTCACATTCTCCGTGTGTAAGAGAGAAAGAGATCCAGCACCAGTATCAGCGTCCTCTGACGCATGTCTGCTCCCCAGGATCAGTTTCACCCTCTTATTTGAAACACTGAGGTTTAAATATGCAGGTGGAGAGAGACCGCGATGGGAGGTTGCATGACAAGTTAAATACTTTTCTAGGGAACATCAAGGAATCGTCTCAGTTCTTTGACTGCTTGGCAATTTTGTTTCACTGCTCCTTGCCTTTTTCTGTTTTCGTAATTCTGTTTTATTGGCAATTTCTCACGGTGAGTACACTGGTAGTCTTGGTGACATGTTGATTGTATTCAGGTCTTTAGGACAAGGAAAATTTCTTGTAATGTTCATGAGCTTGTAGATGTTAAGATGAGAACCTTCTTTTGCACTGCCTTGTGTTTCTATGGTGTGGGAGTTGTGCGTTAGAGGAAAACCCCTATTGTTCACTGTCCCACTTTCATTGGTCTCCAGGGCATAAAGAGGGGCTTTCTGATGGGTTAGTTTGGGAGAAAAAACATGATAGAGCTCTTTCCTCCTCTCTCTCTCTGTTTCTCTGTCTCTCCTTTTTATACATCTGTCATACTGCAGACACCGTGCATTCATTCTGGTCTACTGCTGACTAGGGGGTTTGTATTTGCCCAGCTCCAGAGACCAGAGAAATGCACAATCCTGTTAAATTCAAAGGTGAAGTGTCAACACTTTTAGTCATAACTTTAAAGCCACATCCTCCCAAATAGCCTTGCTTCCTCCTCCTCCTTCTCTTTTTCTTTTTCATAAGTAATAAACCTAATATATTGGTTTCCAAGTATCTGATTCCTATGTCTTTCAGTTTTCTCTGAACTCTGGAGGGGTGCTTGGCCCTCAGTCCCCTTAAGTTTGGAGACAAATGGCTTCTTCTGCTCCTACATTTTCCACTTTTTAGAAGATTTTATTAGACTGAAAGAAACTTCCAGAAACTTTTTACAAATAGAAACTAGATTAGTCTTTCAGAATCAATTAAGACAAATAACAACGATGCTAGGGAAGTTTACTTAGCAACATAACAATCATCAGGATGGAATGATTTAATCATCTCCACCTAAAATTGAAATAGGAATAATGACCCAACCTCAATTTTCAGAAATGTTTAAGTGAGTAAACATATGTCCTTTGGGGCTGCAGTTTTCCAGCAATCATTTTCTGTTTCTTACCCACCTGTACCACAGTAGGGATTAGTTGAAAACTTTCTATACACATCCTACCCCACACATGCCATGTGGGAAATGCAGAGTATAAAGAACACAATTTCTAGCTTTCAAAACAAACATGAAAAGGGATATTACACAGCGTGGCTCTGGAAAATGGAGGAGCGCATGTAATAGTTATGGATGTGTGCAGAATTGTGGATGTTGAATTGAATAGATAGAAAACTGGCTCGGGACAATTGAGAGACAGGGTTTCAGAGGTGATCCTTGCATGCCCAGCTGCTTGCGTAGGGCATTCTGTAATGTTCTTCCAGGAGCATCCATACTATATATGGATTTTGCTTTTAAATTTTAGCTTTCCGAGGCAAAAAAATTTCCATACAGTATTGTACTTTAGTGATACTGAGATTGTTTGACCACTAAGGAAAAATGGCAGCTAATAAAGGTCTCCTAGAAGAAATTTTTTTCCATGAAGCTTTAAGTTGACCTGAAAAGTCTAACCTTTATTAAGGTGGAATCATTTTGGAAATAGAGGTGTATTTTCAGAAGTTTCACTTGTTTTTCAAATGTTTCAACGTTTCTTACAATTATGAAGATATGTATGAATGGAAAGAGTTTCCAAAAGCTTTGACTTTTCTCATAAATATTTTACATGGCAACTGATAGAATATTTTTCTTTCTCTGGTGCTCCTGGCAAACCTTTTCAGTCCCTGGAAAATAAAGCAGAGACTGAAAACATTGGGGTAATGCCTTCTCTGGTTATATAGGTCAAGAAGGCTTTATCCAGGCCATTTCTGATAGCAGCCCCTCCCGCCCTCATGCATGTCTTTTTGGTTGGAGATTGAATTTTTGTCCTCGATTTGGCGCCTCCTGTTCTGCTGGCGGGGACTCTTTCCTGTGCACCTGTGAGAGTGCTCAAGGAAGCAATTCACAGTTGTTCCTGGACTTCTTGGAGAATTCACAACAGCCTGATTTTAAAAACATGGGTGCTGGAGCACTGCCTGACTGTGAAATGTTTTTGAGGTGTTATTATGTTTTGCAAAGCCCGCATTTTAGACACACAAATAAATAAAAAGTTCAAAATGGAGCCATGCATAGGTAGAAAGAAAATACCTGAAAAGCAGTAATAAAATGTTGAAAGTAATTGGATGTGTGGAGAATTGTGTCTTGGACTGTCTTCTTTTATGATTCGGAAAAAAGAAATTACTGGGCTTAAGAGAAAAGTAGAGTAAATGCATTTATACTGATGTTTCTCCAGCAGTTTTTTTTTTTTTTTTTTTTTTTTTGAATTTTATTGGAGTAGAGGTGGTTTAAAATGTTGTGCTAGTTTCAGGTGTACAGCAAAGTGAATCAGTTATACATATACGTATATCCACTCTTCTTTTAGATTCTTTTTCCATGTAGGTCATTACAGAGTATTGAGAAGAGTTCCCTGTGCTATACAGTAGGTCCTTATTAGTTATCTATTTTATATATAGTAGTGTGTCATTTGTAGCAACATGGATGGACCTAGAGATAGTCATACTGAGCTAAGTAAGTCAGACAGAGAAAGACAAATATGATATCGCTTATATGTGGAATCTAAAAAGAATGGTGCAGGGCTTCCCTGGTGGCGCAGTGGTTGGGAGTCGGCCTGCCAATGCAGGGGACGTGGGTTCGTGCCCCAGTCCGGGAAGATCCCACATGCCGCGGAGTGCTGGGCCCGTGAGCCATGGCCGCTGAGCCTGCGTACTGCAAAAAAAAGAATGGTGCAAATGAACTTCTTTACAAAACAGAGTCACAGATGTAGAAAACAAACTTATGGTTACCTGGGGGGTATCTTTTCATGTGCCTGTTGGCCCTCTGTATGTCTTCTTTGGGATTGACATATCCAGCAGACTTCTTTACAGTCAGCTCAACTTAAAGTCATGTTGGTTTGATTGAAAAATAGTTCTGTATATCTGGCAAGGATGTGTTCTTCAAGGGAGCATGTATCTTTGGGAGAGGTGCACGTGGGATAGAAGGAGAAGGCAGTATCCACTTGCAGAGAGATGGCCACTGGTGTGGAGGGCATGGCTGATTGGCTCCCTAACATCCACTTCACGTCTGCCCCACTGTAGGGCTGCATTTGGTTTATGTAGGATTGATCTTCAGCTCTAGTTTATTGGGTGGACATTGAAGGGCCTGACCCCAGAGTAATTCTGCACCACTGGCTGCTGTAGTGAATGATTCACAGGTGAGCATATGATAAATAGAGTGAAGTTTAGGTCAGTTGTAGAATTAGAAGCATCTTCTAAATGGGTGGTCTGTAGATGTGAGGCCTGGAATTGTTATAGCCATTTTGCTACCAAGAGAGAGGAAGCCAGCTTGAATACAACCCAGCTAAGACTAAGCCAACCAATGCATATTATTTTCTTGGTCACTGAGATTACTTCAGAGGTGGACACAGGATTAGAATTGGTCCTTAAGGGAGAATATGATGACATTTGCTCAGTGATTGAGAGGACATAATTCTCACTTCTGTGTGTGATGTGGTTTGAGAATCTAAGGCCATTTTGCCTCAGGAAGGTGGAGGAAGGTGACCTGAAGCCAGATTCAGCACACGGAGGAGGCAGAGTCTGCACAACTGTAGAGAAATGGGGCTGACACCTTGATCAAACCTCTCCTGAAGGTTTTTTTAATTGAAATATATTTGACATACAATATTATATTAGTTTCATGTGTACAATATAGTGATTCAACATTTGTATACATTGTGAAATGGTCACCACAGTAAGTATAGTCACCATCTGTTGCCATACAAAGTTAAAACAATGTTAGTGACTTAATTTCCCATGCTGTACATTATAGCCACATGACTTATTTATTTTACAACTAGAAGTTTGTACTTCTTGACCCCCTTCACCCATTTTTGTACTCCCCCAACTTTCCTTCTTTTAGGGAGGAGACAAACACCAGTTTTTTCTCTATATCTATGAGTCTGGGTTTTATTTTTTGGTTTTGTTTTTTAGATTCCACATATAAGTGAAATCATGCAATATTTGTTTTTCTCTGTCTGCCTTATTTCACTCAATACCTTCAAATTCCATCGATTTTGCTGCAAATCGTAAGGTTTGTTTCTTCTTTTATGGCTGAGTAGTACTTCATTGTATATATATGCCACATCTTTATTCATTCATACCTTGATGGACACTTAGGTTGTTTCCATCTCTTGGCTATTGAAAATATACTGCAGTGAACATGGGGTGCATATATCTTTTTGAATTAATCTTTTGTTTTCTTGTAATTGATACCAGTAGAAATGGAATTGCTAGATCATATGGTAGTTCTATTTTTAATTTTTTGAGGAACCTGCATACTCTTTACATAGTGGCTGCGCCAATTTACATCCCCACTAACAGTGAGTGAGGGTCCCCTTTTCTCCACATCTTGCGACACTTGTCATTGCTTGTCTTTTTGATAATAGCCATTCTGACAAGTGTGAGTCGATATTTCGCTGTGGTTTTTATTTGCTTTTCCATGATGATTAGTGACGTTGAGCATCTTTTCATGTGCCTGTTGGCCCTCTGTATGTCGTCTTTGGAAAAATGTCTATTCAGATCCTCTGCCATTTTTTAATTAGATTTTTTTTGTTGTTATTGAGTTGTACCAGTTCTTTAAACATTTTGGACATTAATCCTTTATCAGATACATGATTTGCAAATATCATCTCCTGTTCAGTAGATTGCCTTTTCATTTTGTTGATGGTTTCCTTTGATGTGCAGAAGCTTTTTAATTTGATGTAACCTCCTGAAGTTTTTTGCTTTTCTCCACTTTGAGTTTTGTGAGCCAGTAATTTCTGTTACAAATAAATGAATTGTTTGAATTGGAAACATTAGTTGATTTAAATGAACTTGAATCAATGTTACTCCCTAAAGAGAAGTTAACACACTATCCTGTTATATGCTATCATACATACAAAAATGCACATTACTTTTTTAGGTGTCCTAAGAAGAATATTAACATGCAAAGGACAAAAAACAGTAAAACATGCACATTTAAATCTACACCTTCACTATGTAGGTCAAATGCCACAGTCACTTAGTTTCAACTGATTTACTGGAGAAAACACAAAAGCATATAATAAGAATCAGATGTACTACAAGTTGCATATAACTAATTGGATTCAACAAAATCTTGGAGATGTTTCTGCTTGTTTTTTTGAGCAATCCAACAATTTAATCAAAATAGAAACGGTCTTCTTTCAGTTCAGAGCAACAAATGAAAAGTATACAGTACAACATAAGAAAACAATGCAATTTTGTTCAATTGAGAGACACACACACACATACCAAGAAAACTACAAACATATACACAAGCACACAGAAAAAATTCTGCCATGACACACACACAAATAATTTACCTAAACTCAAAACTAAACTATCTCACATGCTGAAGTCCATGGATACCAATGTACAAAGAAAGGGTATCTGCCTTATCTCAACAATTACAGTTTGCTCTAAGGTGACAACCCAAATACTTGAAATACCCAGTGGTTATTAAATTTATGATACTTTAATATTTTTATGTTTTTTCCTTCTTTAAAAAGCAAGGGACAAAGCCATTTCATAAAAATTTTCAAGAACCAAATCAAGCTCTAATGTAAAACTAATGGAATTATAAAGTGCCTTGAACTTCATTTTGTTTGTTTGTCTGTTTGTTTGTTTTTAATCTAAGACCACAAGGGGGGTAGAATAAAGGAGGAAGAAGACAGAGGGCTTCGTAGGGTAAGAAAGATTGAAGACACAGGAAGAAGAGAATGAGAACTAGAATTGTTACTTAGCAAATGAATAATGAATATAAATTAGAGGGTCAGAGGAAAATGCATAGATAGTAGTTTCAGGATCTTTAAGTCTCATCATAACATCATTATTATCATCAAGCAATCCATCAGTTTAGCTTCGGTCATGCTTATGTCAAAAAATCATTTGAGTCGGTCAAATCAATTATATTAATAATTGGCTATTTTGATAAAGATTTAAATCAAAGTTTTTGGAATTGTAAAAGCAAAACCAAAAATTGTTCTGAAGATGCTAATCGCGTAACTGTTTTGCTCACAGCCCCATCTAAGGGGAAAATGCCCTGCCTGCAGTGCCTGTAAGATTGATTATCATGTTTTATACTTTATCTGGGCCCTGTGCTCACATTATTAAACTAGATGTGGGCATCTGATTCCAGGGTAGCAGCACCATAAGCTCTCCAGCAAATCTGAGCATGTTCTGGTGCTAGGAGACGAACTGGACCAATTAGATTTTTCCATCTCAGGGACTGAAATGAAGAAAGACAAAGGAATCTGTCAGTTGGCAATAAAGCAGAAGCTGAAAAGCTGCTTTGAGGTGAACTTAGGCATCATAAGCGAAAGTCACGGGCAGCCAGAAGTATGAAGAAGCAGGTATTTGGAGGAAGGACAGCAGGAAGCAGACTGTGGAGGGTATAGAGTCCTATAGTCATAAAGCGTAGTCATACTGTTAGCAGAACGTAAAGAGCCAGGAACTTCTGCTTGCTGGCATCCCTGGAGATACTGTGATCTCCCAGTTCTTTCTGAGGTGGGGACCTATTACAGCACCTGTTCTGTGAAAGATCTAATTCCCTGGTGGTGCCAAGGGTATTTCTGCAATAATCCCCCCTATTACTTGAGCTAACTTGAGTGTGTCTCTTTCCCTGCAAACCAGAGGAGTTGGATGAAATACTTCTGAACTCATTTTGAACATTTCTGCCTCTAAGCCTTCGATAACATGTAAGAATTAGCTGGGGAATTCGTTAGAAATATGGTTTCCTGGAACAGAACTTTGGAGATGCTGATTCGATGGTATGGAGAAAGCCGTGGAGTCTGTTGTTCTTTTCTGATGTAGCTGCCAGGAGACCGGTATTTGGGAAGCACTGCATTGGCTTATGTTACCCCTTTCCTGGGAATCCTCTAATCTTGTGACCCTCAAACTTTTTGGTCTCAGGACCTTTATTTCACTCTTGAAAATTATTGAGGATACAAAGAGCTTTTGTTTGTGTGCATTATGTGTATCGGTATTTATGATATTAGAAATTAAAATTGGGAAATTATAAATGTTTTTATAAATTCATTAAAAATAATAAACCATTGTGTGTTGTTAGTCTCCTGGTGCTGGTGTAAAGGAATGGTTTAACAATAGAAATTTGTTGTCTCACAGTCCTGGAGAATGGAAGTCTGAAATCCAGGTGTAGGTAAGGTTGGTTTCTTCCGAGGGCTGTGAGGAAGTTCTGTTCCGTGTCTCTCTCTAACTTCTGGGAGCCTCAGTTGTTCCTTGGCTTGCAGATGATATTGTCCCTGTATCTTCACATCATCTTCCTACCTCTGTAGGAAAGGTAAGAAATGCAAATGTCTGTCTGCCTTTGTGTCCAAATTTCTCGTTTTTATAAGAACACCAGTCACACTGGATTTGGTTTCACCCTAATGACTTCATCTTAACTTGATCATCTACAAAGACCCTGTTTTCAAGTAAGATCACCATCACAGGTATTGGGGGTTAGGATTTTTTGGGAGACACATTTCAACCCATAACACAAGTTAACAACAACAACAAAAAACACTTTTTTGTGAAAATAAGGATATTTTCCCATATAAAAAAATTTATTGAGAAAATAGACATTGTTTTGCATTTTTATAAATCTCTTTGATATCTCATTTAATAGAAGATAACTAAATGCATCTTCCCAGTTTGCTGGGGTTTATTGTTTTAGTTGAAATCTGTGCAGAAAATCTGATCTCACACAAAAATACAGTTGGAAAAAGGAGAGTTATTTTAAAAGCATTTTAAGGTAATCGTGCATAATTTTCTATGATACGATACTGAAACTTGACAAATCATAGTTTCATAAAATTTATTGTTATGTGGAATTTGAAACCAGAGCAATAAAATTTTGAAACCTTGTTACATCAGAATTCATCGGCATCTCTTGCGATTTGAAGGGTTCTTTACCCATGCGTGATTTTGTAACATCACGCAATGATCATTTAAAAAATATTGGTTTCCTGAATTATGCAGATTTTCAAAATTTACAGTGGAAAACTCCACTGTATCCATATGAGAGAATGAGAAAAAAGGCACATAAAGTCTTAGGATTGTTAGGAAAATAATTTTTTACCTCCCAGGGACCACCATAGGTCCCCAGGCCACACTTCGATAACTTCTGTTCTAATCCATTCTTACTTGAGGAAATTCTCCCAACATTTCAAGTACCACCTTAAATTCTCTTCTCCCTAGTATCCTAACTGACCTCCCCACATAGATGGGATTACCTCTTCCTTTGTATGGCTCTATTTGTGTACTCATTATATGGTCTCCATGTGAGCTCCAGGGACTGAATCTTAATATACATTTTTATTACTGTAGGGAAAGAACACAATGCCTTAAGAAAGATCCTTTCTGGTTTGAACTAGATCAAATTCATTACGTTGTTTTTATGCAGAATAGTTTTTAATAATCAAGGGACCCAGCTTTAACTGTTGCTATTTCCATTGTTTATTGTAAAGCAGACTTTCTCATCAATTAAACAGTTTTTGACTTTCTTACCCTGAGATGGAAAATAGTTTGTAAAAATGTTGTTTACATTTATTTTCTTGAAATTGCACAAATGATGTACCCTTAAGCTTTTACATATGTCTTTTCCTCTCTCTAGATTGCTGTCTATCTAGCAAACTTCTACTCATGCTTCTTGATGCAGAAGTTACCTCCCCCAACTCCATGAGACACTGTTCATCTCCTAAAGTAGTTGCAGTCATGCTGTATTGTGCTGAAGTCCTTTTTGCAATTTTCTCTTAAAAGAATTCTTTCAAAGATGCTCAAACGGGCCAGAGAAAGAGATCTATTTCTCACGTCTGTTGTGCAGTTGGTAAGGGCAGGAGTGTTGTGTTATGTCACTCATATCTACATGAGTAGAAAAGAGTATAGTACCTTGGATGGGGTATTCCCAGCCAACTTAAGAAATGATAGATCATGTTTCAGTCAGACCCCCGTTGGTTTCCAGAGGCAGAACTTCAACTCTAACTCAAGTCAAATAAGCATTTATTTGTGAGTGTATATTGGTTGATCGGAAGGTTCACAGAATTGAAAAGCAGCCGCACCACAAGCCTCAAGCGTACAGGAACCAGGCCTGCTCCAGGGAATTCAGATATTGGAACTGGGACCAGCATGCTTTCAGGACTTCATGACTCATCTTTAATTTTTTTCTATAGACCAGCTTTCTCTATGAAGCTAGAACCATGGCTGCTACCAATAGCTCCTGGCAGCGTATCTTACCAGCACTGCCATCTACAGGAAGGGACTTTTCTCCCAGAAACAACTGAAAAACCTCAGGACCATTAGATGGCCTTGTTTTGGATTACCTGTCCAATTCCTGGACAAATCATTATGACCAGGAGGGTGAAAAACTAGACTTGGCTCAGATTGGGTCATAGGCCAATCTTAAGGACAATTACTGTGTCCAAGGCGGGGGTTCGTGAAAGAAGAGGGCAGCAATCTTTGAAGCTAATTATTAGAACTGGGGCATAAAAGACTGGGGAGAAACAGTTCCCCTCCAAAAGATGGCAAGTTCTGTTTTCAGAAAAGAGGAGGAGTCCTAGATAGACTAATCATTAAATGTCCACCATAATAACTGGCTGGTCTGTCTTTACAGAATCTCTTGTGAAGACATTTGAAAATACCATGTTAGCCAGCCATGGCCAATTTAATCATGCTGTATGCTTTGGAATATTGACATCAATGAATATATCTGTGACTGAATGAACATAGTTATTTAATAATTGTACTTTAATATTTCAGGTTACATGCTTTCCTAGTATTGCAAATCAACACTTCACAGAAAACTGTTATTATTTTCCTATGGCGAATAATGTAATGAAATTACATGAGCTCTACCGGATTTTGCACAGAATTGGCATTCACATTAGTTTCCCCAGGATTAATTTGGGCTGGCCATATAACATGGTCTTCCTAGGGTAACTATCACCCTGATAAGACCCTCAAGAGGCTTGAACGGGTGACCCAGAGCCACTGTGCCATTCAGAGGACTCTGAGTCTGTACTTGAATACCAAGCACAGGGCTTGGCACAATGGGTTGACTGCTCTCCTCAGAGCAAACCCAATGCCTAACTGCTTCACTCAAAATAATCCAATGTCATATGAATAAATCTCATGCTCCATTTTCATCTTACCCCTACTTTCTTATTTAGTTATCAATTATCCTTAATTTTCATAATTGCCTATCATTGTTGACAACCTAGTTTAATTCAGTGTACACAGAAGTCTCTCAAATATTTCTGCCCTCATCATTCTATTATAGTTGCTCTGGCTAAGATCCCCAATGTTGATCTCAGGTTAAATGTCAGAGGGTCCTCTTCCTAGGTTTCAATCTACATTAGATTTCCTGTATTAAACTATCTCATCCTTCCCTTTTTTTTCTTTCATAGCACCTCATATAATTTATAATTATAGACGTATGTTTATTTAACTAATGTCTTCTCTCTAACTCTAAGCTCATGAAGATAGGTACCAGATCTTTGTTCATTGTTGGGCTTGATGTATTAGATGCTCAGAGAATATTTGTTCAGTGACTGAATGAATAAAAGAAAAAAGTACCTTTTTGAGCCATGTTCCTCCAGGAAATAAAATCTGCCTCATATGCAACGGGTAATTCTAAGTAATGGAGGAAGGGCAAATGAAAAAAGAAATAGCAGGTAGCCCAAATACAAAGACAACATAGGTTTTAATTTTTAAAATATGTCTTCAAAAATGGCCTGGGCCCTGTAATGCTCTTGAACATTGTCTGTGAAAATAAAGTGCACATGTTTTATATTTGAATACACGGAAGCAGGAGACGTCTGTCTCCCCACTGTGAGCACTCATAGGCTGGATGGTGGTGACTAAATTCTGCTCCCTTTGAGTTCCCTTTACTTTTCGGACCAGAGAGATTGACCAACAGAAGCCAGTGGTGTGACCATCTCCAAGGACTGGTGCCCAAGCCTTTTCTTTCACATATTGATAACGTCTGAGGGGAAGAGGGAAAAGTACATTGAGTCAAGGGTCATTTGCACTGAAAACATCTTCCTTTCTCTGAACTCTAGCATGTGTTTTTCAGTTAAGTTGGAATCATTTTTTTCAAAGGAAGCAGAAAAGCTATGTTTGTTTTCCAACACTTCATCAACATCAAAGTATTTACCAAGTTCTCATCTGTGTGTAGCACTTTGCTACTTGCATTCCAGCTTTGCCACTAATTATCTGTGTAACTTGGGCATGTCATTTTGTTTCATGTAATTTTTGACTCTAGCTTCCTTATTTGTGAAAAATAAATAAAAGGTTGGCGTAGTTTAAGGTCTTTCCGGATCTAACGATCAAGGAAGAAAAACAAGCATCGTATATCTTGTGAGTTTATTTAATACAACAAAGCAATCATTTGCTCAAGGAAACTAGGAAATTCACTCAAATATTCATTCTACAGTCCTGCCTAGACTTAGAGTGTAGTGAATAAGAACATTGACATGGGAGCCTGAGCTTGAATTCTGGCTTTGCCATCTCCCTGATTCTAGGCAAGTTTCTTAACCTCTTTGTGCTTCATCAAACTTCGATGTAAAGGGAGAACCATGACACTAGTACTTAACTCAAAGGATTTAGTGTAAAATGTATCAGATGTTTAGAATATATAAAGATATTCAATAAATATTAGCTATTATTATTTATTGGGAACCGACTCGGTGCCAGGCACACTGTGAAACATTTGGGATATAAGAATAAATAATCGGGCAGTTAGACTTTACTAACTTTAGGCCTTTCAGTGGTTCTTAAATCTGGTTGCACATTAGAATCACCCGAGGAGCTTGTAAAATTCCATCCTTGTGTCACTCTGTGGGAACTGGGGCTCAGACACCAGCACAAGTGCTGATAATCTGGCTACTGTTATTGTTGTGAGTAATAACTGTCCTTCGTCTCTGTCCCAGGAGTCTTGTGCCTTCTCCCGGCACTCATGGAACTGAAGCAGAGTGACCTGTTAGCTTACAAGTAGGATAAAATCTCAGACTCTTCATTTTTTTTAATACAGTCTAGATCTAGCAATGAGTTTATAGGAAATATAAGGGAAAGAGGACAGGGTAAACAACATTAAGAGGATATAATCAGCCAAACTCAGAATGTAGGAATTCTACAGAAGAAATAATCCAATTTCTTCGACAAATAAACAGCATGGTGGGGAAGGATGGAGAATTCTTAAAGAGACTAATATCAATCAAATGAAGTGCATGGGCCTTGCACAGACCATTATTCAAGTAGAACTTGCCATTCATTCATTCATTCACTTGTTCATTTTGCTGGGCTAGGAGCTAGAGATACAAAGACATAAGATATAGTTTCTAGTCTTAAGAATATCATCATTTAAAAAAGGGAGGCAGACATGTAAACAAATTATATAGAAACTGTGATAGAAGTAGGTACTGGATATAGTGGAGGAAAGAGGGACCGTTAATTCACGGGGCCTAGAGAAAAATTTAAAAAATGAATTCATGCTGGAGCTGATCCTTGAGCTTAATTTTACAGCCACCTGGAGTAGCTGAGATAAGAGCACTGTACTTTCCATGCACAGAACACAATTAACTTGTCTTCCTCAGAAAGTTCATCCATACCCAGGATGCCAGTGATGTCCTGGAGGGATTTGTATCCCTGTAGGATCTTTTGCACCCCACAGGCAATATCATAACGCTCATTGCCAACAATGTTGGGATCCACGATGGGAGAGGTGGAGTCCAGCGGGTCCACAGCTGGATAGATGCCCAGCTCAGCGACAGCATGGAACAGCACAGTGGTAGCATCCAAATGGGCAAAGGTAGCGGCAGGAGCAGGGTCAGTCAAGTCATCAGCAGGCGTGTAGATAGTCTGCACAGATATGATAGATCCCTTTTTGGTGGTGGTGATTCTTTCCTGCATGGTACCCATGTCAGTGGCCAGGGTGGGCTGATAACCCACAGCAGAAGGTATTCTGCCCAATAAAGCAGCCACTTCTGAGCCAGCCTGGGTGAAGTGAAAGACGTTATTGATCAACAGCAATGCATCTTGGCCTTTTCTTGGTCTCTGAAGTATTCAGCTACAGTTAATCCAGTCAGAGCTACCCAGGCCTGAACACCAGGCAGTTCATTCATTTGACTGTACACCAGCACTGCCTTGGAGGTAGCATCTGTTAAGTTGATAACACCAGACTCAATCATTTCATGGTATAAGTCATCGCCCTCACAGGTCCTCTCACCAACAGCAGCACACACAGAGGAACCACCATGGGCTTTGGCATTGTTATTGATGAACTCCACGATCAGTACTGTCTTGCCAACTCCAGCACCACCGAAGAGCCCGGTTTTGCCACCCTTGGCCTAGGAAACCAGCAGATCCACAACCTTGGTACCAGGAACCAGAATTTGCTGCTCAGCACTCATCTCCATGAATCCAGGAGCCTCAGCATGAATACTGGCAAAGTGTTTGGTTTTGATGGGACCTCTCTCATCAATATATTCTCCAGTGACATTCATGATTCTGCCCAAGGTCTCAGGGCCGAGAGGAAGTTTTGATTGGTGCATCAGAATCCAGGACTTTCTGTCCTCTAAGCAAGCCTTCTGTACCACCCATGGCAATGGTCCTTGCTGTGCTCTCACCCAAATGCTGGGCCGCCTCCAAAACCAGACTGGTCTCCCTGCCTTGCACTTCCAGGGCATTTAGGATGGGTGGCAGTCCCTCATCAAATTGGACATCCACCGCTGCACCAATGACTGCCACAATGTGCCCAGTGGCGGTGCCTGCCTTTGGCGAGGGATATATTTAAGCAGCATTGTCTCTGGCAGGCCGGAGCCGCTCACAGTAAGAGCTAGGCTTGGGGTAGCGGAGCTGAAGGGCTGAGTCCCTGAAAGGCCCCAGAGCCTGGGGCAGCGGCCGCACGACCCACAAGACCCAACAAGGCGGAGCCCGGGTCGGAGGGTAGAATGAAGAGCATTTGACTTTAACACCTCACCTCCCAATCAAGTGAGAAAAATTCCCGCTGGGTTCCTTGTCTCAGAAAAGAGTCTTTTAGATTCAACACAAAATGTGATGCTATCGTCTGGAGCAGAATGCCATCCCTAAGTCCCTCACATCTCTAGGCGGAGCTGAGATGCTGGGCAAATTCACGACCCTCACTGATGTGTTAAGGGCTTAGATCTTGATCAATCATCTTAATTTGTTAGTTGTAGAACAGTGTTTTTATGCTGTTGCGTTATATAAACCTAATTTCTTTATTCTGGTGTGTAAATATTATTTCTTGGTATAAATAATTGGTTATATCAATTTGCTGGTTTTACTCATCTGTAAATCCCGAGTCTCTAGAAAAAAAAATGTATACATAAAACTTATTTGATGCATTTTTTTACAATCATATAATTTAGCCCTTTCAAATGTATGATTCAAAGTTTATAAAGTAACTTTATCAAGTTGTGCAACTTGTATCAACATACATCTGTTGAAGAGCATTTCCTTTGGGCGGAAATTTGAAAGATGAATAGGTATTTGATAGGGAGACAAGGGAAGAGAAAGATAATCCAGGGAAAGTGGAAAGGATGAGCAAACGACTACAATATTAACTAATTAATAGAAAATTAATAGAATTTTCATTACGTACCCAGCTAAGAGCTTTATATGGATTATTTCACTTACTATGAGGTCATAACAACAACATAACAATGATGTAGGTAGAATTATTATAATAACCCTCATCTTACAGATGGGGAAGCTGAGGCACAGTGAGTATATTGCCTTAGGTTGCACCATTGGTGAGTGGTGGGATAGAATTGTAATTCAAATCCAGGTAGTCTGACTGTAAGGACTACATCCTTTCTCATTCTGTCTTCCTGCTTGAAAGGTCCTGAGGTCTAAAAGCAGACTGGTATAAAGGAGCTTGAATGACTTGAGTGCAGAGGAAGTGGCAGTGGGCAGGAGCCATGGGGCTGCTGAGAGGGTACTCCAGCTTCTGTCTGGTGTGACTAATGGATTATGAAGATGAGGAAACAAGAGGAAGGGCAGGTAATATTGAGTCTGAGATTTCTGAGGGTCACTCAAGTGGAAACATCCAGAAGGTGTCTGGATACACACAACAGGGCTTGCAATAAAGATTTAACTTTCACTTATGTATAAGTAGCTGAAGACAAGAGTGTAAATGAAACTATCCAGGCATAAGGAACGAAGAGAGAAGGCATAGGACAGAACTCTGCAGGATGTGAACTTTCGAAGATAGAACAAAGGAAGATGCTACGGACTGAATTGTTCATAAAATAAAATTCATATGTTGAAACGCTAACCCTCGATATGACCGTTTGGGAAATAGGGCTTTTTAGGAGATAATTAAGGTTAATGAAGTCATATGGCTATGGTCCTAATCCAAAGGGATTGGTGGCCATATAAGAAGAGGAAGAGAGAGAGAGATCTTTCCACACATAAATACTGAGAGAAGGCCATGTGAGGACACAGCAAGAAGTCTGCTATCTGCGAGTGAGGAAGAGAGCTCTGACCAGAAACGGACCCTGTTGGACCTTGATCTGGGGCTTTTACCTCCAGAACTGTAAGAAAACATTTTCTGTTGTTAAAGCCACCCAGTCTATGGAACTTTGTATGGCAGCCCAAGCAGACTAAGACAGAAAAGGAGCCAGTTGTGCAGACTAAGAATGGATGATCAGAGAGGGAGAAAAAGATAGAGTGGCATCATGGAGGTCCAGGTTGTAGTCCCACAATAGGAATAGTAAACCGGATTTCCCTCCAAGAGGTCATAAATTTTGACACATACTCATTTGATTTGACAAATAAGAAGTCATTGGTGACCATGCCAGCGTGTGGAGGTGGTGGGGCAGAAGCCAGATTACAGTGGACTGAAGAGTACATCTGAGTTGAAGAAGTGGATTGTCTAGAGACCCTTTGTACTGGCCTCACCCAGGAGCTTATCAGAAGTTCAAACTCTCAGTCTCCATCCTAGACCTACTGGATCATAATCTCATTTGAATAAGATGCCCATAAATGAAAGTTGAGAGTCTAGACCATTCCTTGTGGGAAGCTACGTGGGAATGAAAGGAGGGAGGATTAGGGGATAGTCAGGGGGAAGCAGAAGGGAATTTTAATTTATTTTTCAGGAGGGAATTTTTAAATGTGAGGCACTTGAATTTACTGATAGTCTGTGAGGAAGAAATCGGCTGAAAGAGAAAGACTGAAAGGAAAGGAGAAAGAAAGAATAACCAATGGAGCAAGGACATAAGAGGTGAGATCAAGAACTCAAGTGGAGAAAATAGCCTAGTTTGAGAGTAGGGACACTTCTCCATTTGGCCTGGGAAAAAGAAAATCTTGGTTATGCAGACATAGATCTTTAGGTAGGCGTGAAGAGCTGAGGAAGTATATGTCCAACAGCTTCGGTCTTTTCCTCTATAAAGTTGGAGGCATAAACACCTTCTTAAAAAGAGGAGTGAATTGATTGAAATGCAAGTGGTTAAAATGAGGGTCCATGGGATCTGGGATGGATAGGAAAGTATGTGTCCATGAATATGTAAAGGAGTTCATCTTGGGTGGCCTTGGCCTGCAGCAGCTTGAAGCAGGATTTCGGTTCCCAGCCAGAGATTGAGGTCCGGCTGTGGCAGTGAGAGTGCTAAATCCTAACCACTAGACCAATGGCCAGTGACAAGGCCCTGGCCCAAAGGGCTTTGCAGAAATGAATTCCCACAAAGACGGAAAGTAGTGAAACAAGTAAAGTGTTTATTAGGAGGAAAAATAGTACGTGTGGATAGACACACAGGCGGGCTGAGAGAGAAAGTCACGCCCTCGTGGTAGTTTGAATCACTTATGTGTGGCATTTCTTCCGGGTTTCCTTTGGCCAATCATCTTGCTTTACCTGGTTCTGAGTCTGTATTTGGTTTATCTCAGGGTCCTCCCATGTGTGCATGTGCATCTCTTAGCCAAGATGTATTCTGGTGAAGAGGCCTATGGGTAGGTCGACATCACTCCCTTTTGATTTCCAAGGAGCCTTTCTGCACATGTATAGTCAGAAAGGTGGCCTTGACCTTGAGAATGAGAAATGTGTGGTCTCTTATCTGGGTGGGGCTCAGTTCCTCCTCGTCTTCATCTTGGAGTTATCTGTCCACAGGGGACAAACTCTAGCTGCTCAGCCAGGGACCCATCTATCTCCTGCCTCAGAATGGAATGAAAGGGAAGGACTGAGAAACGGGAAGATATAATAAGAGCCATGAGGTCAAGAGAGTGTGGTCAAGGATTGGTGCGTTGGAGTTAAACATGTCAGAGGTGAAGCAGAAGCACCTCTGGACAATGACAAAGTCTTGGGGGTGGCCATGGAGTGGGTGGTCGATGAGTGACAAGACTGTTAGAGTCATGAAGATTAGAGAACGTTGAGCAGAGTAGGTCAGATAGATTGTCAGCGTGGTTGTTAAGGTCATTCCTGGTGACGGTCAGATGGAGACAAAAGGCTGAGAGCTGGATTTGGACCGCAAAGTTCTCAAGGGGGGAATCTGTTGTGACTGTGAGGAGAAAGGCACAGAGGATGGAATAGGAAGATGTGTGAAAGCTCAACGAAGTGAAGATTTTGTATGATGGTTTAAAAGCAGCAATGGGGAGCAAGTAGAAGGAGGGCAGTGATTCTCACTCCTGGCGGTGATAAGGAGTCAGGGATGCCAGGAAGGGAGAGCACAGTGTGTTCCATGTTGCTCTGAGCTCACCAGTTCCTGCTGTGGCCTCTAATCTTGCTGTCTGCAAGTCTCACTGCTTCTCCTTCCTACCTTGTCAGTTCTTCCAATATCACTGGTGGTCACCAGACTGAGCAGCTTCTCATCTGCAGTCTCCCTGCTTGTTTCAACCATGCAGCCTCAAGGCCCGTGGTCTGGGATGGGACCCTGATGGCCAGTGAGGACTCCAGCGCACAAGAGATGCTCTGTAAGTGTTGGACCTCTTCCTTTCCTTCTCTCCTTTCTCCTGGTAAATTTTGTACACTTGAAAATGGAGTTCGGTGATTGCAGCCACAGCCCAGCCACTGCTGATGGTGAGCTGGTGAGCCCTGAGTGAACCCAGGAAGGAAAAGAATACCTACCATCTAGCAGCCATCAGACTGCAGCCACTCCCCACAGTAAGCCCTGAGAAAACTCAGGATGTGAAAATACTACAGAATACTGGCCCCCAGATAGCTTGAGGTGCCTAACAAAGGAATGATCTCAGTGAATGATTGCATCTTCCCATACATAGAAAAGTGCTAAATTCCCTAACTTGAGATTTCTAGTTTTCTTTAATTAACAGGAATCTTTTGTTCCTACTACCTGCCCTTGTTGCAAAACTCCTATACATTCTAGCTTCCCACCTCACCTCCTCGGAGCAACTCTCTCAGGGTTACTTGAGAGGCCACCTCGTGGGCTTGAAATCCTAAAAATTTCTGCCAAATAAAACATAACTCTCAAAAAAAATAATAAAAAGAACGGAAGAAAAAGAAAATGGAGTTCATAAAGATGGGGAAGTGTGGGTGTTGAAGGGTTGTGAGAAAGAATCTGTTGGGAGAAGAGTCGGGAGAGATTGGCCAGAGACCTACAGAGGTGACATTTGGCAGCCAGGATTTATAAAACGGAGGGAGCATTGGAGACTTTGAGCCTGGGGAGTGATAGGATCACTTCTGTATCTGGTGAAAATAATTCTGTAGACAGCTGGAAGGATGACTTGGCAGGCAAGAGGTTAGGAACCAGGAGATGAGTTAGTACCTGATGCTCAGGACTGATTAAAGGAGAGTGAGGTCTGGATCAGAGAAATACTTGGAGGGTAGTTTTAAGTCATTTAGGTCCATGACTTATATCAGTGTGGGTCAACATTGGAAAGAGAAAGGAGAGAAGGTGTGAAGGTTAGTTCTCCTTGCAAGTACGGATTTCAAATTGCGTTACAATTACCTTATGACTGAATTCTTCATCTTCTTTATAATTTTGTTTTTGCAATTATTCTTCTTTGAACTCCTCCAATTGTTTTTGTTTGTATAGTCCTATTTAACTAAAATAGAAACTCCAGCTAAAGTGTCATACCAGTTGTTACAGCAGAACCCGGGAAGTAAGGCACTTTGATTTGTGAAGTAAGCAAGGCTATCAAAAATATTTTTCATTGTAGAATACATCCTACATTCTTGTATTCCTTAGCTATACGGTTTTAGTCTTCTCCCATTGCGGAGCACAGGCTCCGGACGCGCAGGCTCAGCAGCCATGGCTCACGGGCCCAGCCGCTCCACGGCATGTGGGATCTTCCCGGACCGTGGCACGAACCCGCGTCCCCTGCATCGGCAGGCGGACTCTCAACAACTGCGCCACCAGGGAAGCCCAACACTTCTATTCTTTATTGCTGATTTCTGAACTTGTCTGAAACAAACTATGAGAATGTGTATCTGTCAATATTACTGTTACGGTGATTGAAACCGGGAGGAAGGGGTGGGGTGAGGGAGAAAAGAGTTGTATGTGTCCTATAACTTTACCGAGACACAAAAATCTGAATTTACTTTCACCTGGGTGACACATTTTTATCAGCTAGACCTTTGGTTTGCAATCATTAAGTGCATGTTAGTGTAATAGCGGTACATGATTCTCTTAGTAAAGCCACTTGGTTATAAATCCAGACCTGCCTCAGTTTCTTTTAAAAAAGGGGGTGAGGCGAGAATTTTCTTTCTATTCCTATGTGAAGCCAAGTGAAGTATTTTAAGAGTGTGCGCTATGGAGAAGTAGGGTCAGATGGTCTCAGTTCAAGTTCCAACGTCTTTTCTCCTTAAGTCATTTGTCCTTCTAAGCTTTGTTAGTTTCATTTGTAAAATGAAATGTGAAATAACAGAGTGTACCTGAGAGCTGTTAGGAGAAGTAAATGAGATAGTATCTACCAAGCTTGGCCACAGCACCTGGCTCGTAGAAACTGTTCAGCATTATAGTTTCTCTGATACCCCTTTTTATAGAGATCTGCAGAGTTTTCAGTAAGGAAAATTATTTTTCTATTCAAGCCAATAGTGCTGCAGATGTAGAGCACAAACGTATGGACACCAAGGGGGGGGAAGTGGGGGATGGAGGGGGGATGAATTGGGAGATTGGGATTGACACATATACACTAATAGATAACTATTTTATAAGAGTTATAAAATAGCAGTTCCTTTAATAAGAACCTGCTGTATAGAAAATAAATAAATTAAATTAAATTAAAAAAAAGAAACAACAGTGCTGTAACTAGGAGGTATGGAAGAATTTGGGGCCAGAAATGAGATGAAGATATTTCTAGATGCAAGAGCCAGAAAATGATTGCAGGGGGAAAGAAGAAAGGACAAACAAAATGGACAGTAATCAAAATGCTGGAAAGTGAAATAAATGTAAGTCACAAGCAATGTGATACAATGGGAAGAGCTAGGGGTCAGCAGATTGAGTTTCAAGACCATTGACGTGACCTCGGCAAGTCACTACCTCTTTCTGGGCCTCAGTTTTATCATAAGTGAAATAGGGACCATATTTCCTGACCTGCCTGATACCGAAGGTTAATGTGAAAATCACATAGGAAATTATGAGAGTGTGAAAGTGCTTTGTAAGTATAAAGGGAAGTAAATGTGTTGTCTGAATGCAGGTGTCAAGGAAACGACCAAGAGGGCATCTTTTAAAAAACTCTACAAATTATCCACCTTCCTTATTTAACTGCTACGATTTGACCACCAGTCTATCAGCATAATCTCAGAGGGACAACCTTTGTGGAAACCAATAGAATAATCTAGGAGCTCAAGATTTGGTGATATTCAATGAGGCCTGGATTCTGTTCTTCAGATTCCTGGATGTGTGAACTTGGACTGAAGAGTTTATCCCTCTGGGTCTATTTCTTTAGCCAGCAAATGATAAGACTAGCTGTTCTTTCTCTCTCTTAGGGTTATTTTGAAGACCAAATATATTGTAAAAGATCCAGTATAAACGACTTATACAAACAATCAATGAATTAATTCTTCATCAATTAATTCACTTGAATTGCAGATGGTATGAAAATTAGGTGAGGTAAAGCATGAAAACATATGGCCTCTACATAGGTCGGAGTATCATGCCAGCCTGACCAACTGTGCTTGCGAAGAAAATTTAATAATGTGGGAAAATGTTTATGAAATAACGTTAAGTGGGTAAATAGACATGCACACACAGACACACACACACACACACACACACAATCTTAGAATACACAGAAACAACAACAATGATTGTCTTCCTGAGTATTAGGATTAGTATAGGATATTTATTTATTTATTTTTGCTTCTTTAAACTTCCCTGCATTTTCCATTTTTTGAACAATCAAAAGCATGTATTGCTACTTAATAGCGGAAAAGGTTATTTTAAACAATGAAACAATGTGTGTCAAAGGTCTGGAAACAGTGCCAAGCACACACTGAGTAGGGATTTCATAGGCATTAGTTGAATCTGAATGAACTCTTATAAAAGAAATCTTGGAAGGAGGCTGTATGTCCAAGGCTCTCCCATCAGTTGATGATCTTCAAAGGAAATAGAAAGACAAGACCCATCAAACATACCCTCACTAGGAAGCCTGGACATAGGCCTTCAAGTGGTTGTTAGGAAAAACTTTGACCCCTAAGCCCTGAAGGGGTACTGTGGCTTCTACTTTTTCATGACAAACAACGTTTCAGCTGTTCTTGTTCTGAGTAAGATGAGAACCACGTGAAGGATTTAAAATATCACTGGGATGACATGTTACAGAGCAGCTGGCTGGCTGGAGGGGTCCCATAAATGTCACAAGGAAACATACCAATTGGGAAGGCAGGAGACAAAAATAATAACAATAATTCTCCCCATTCACATGGCATGTTTCATCTGAAGAGCTCAAAGTATTTTACAGATGTTATATCCATTAAAGCTTATGTGGCAAGCATTATTCTCCCTGGATTACAGATGGGGAGGGGACTGTAATCCTGTCATTCAGACTAAAACTGGAATAAACATATAATTATCTTTGAGAGGAAATCTTTCTAATGTAACCCTTTCCTTCTGCAGTTTCCTACTGCTTCTGAGTGAACGGGGCACGTCACCTCCTTGGTCCTGCAATATCTGCTCCAGGTATCCAAACACTGAAATGAGATCACCTCTCCATCTTTCCTCCCAGACGAAACATATTTAACTTTTCAAGTCTTTCTTCAGAAGCCTGAGCTTCCCTTTTCTCATTTCCCTACAACCTGGAGGTGGTTTTCAAGTTGAGTAACTAAAACCAGTGCCTGATACTTCAGCCCAGATTCGTCAGCGACTTTACCTGAATAAATCGACAGACTTGAAGTTAGGTTTGTGTTTTTGCAGCTGGGCTTTCCACGAAGACTCGTTGTTTTTGGTTTTGACTTGTTTCTGATAAGGCAATGACTTCTATCCTATTTCTGATGTTCAAGATCTTTGTTCCTTTTTTCTTTGATTTGGGAGTTCAACTTCCTTTAAAAAGGCCAAGTATCCATTCTCCTATCAGAGCAACGATTATCATTTGTACATATTCCATTTTCTCTTTATTTATATGCTTTTAATAGCATTAGAGTAGTATTGTATATGTCATTTTGCATTCTTTGAATTGTATTCTGCTTTTGAGACTCACATTATATTGTAAGTATCTTTCTCCATTGCTTCTTGGAAAGTAAGCACGATGTTGACTGTATAATCAGGATTCTGAGTTTGTATTATAATTTGCTCAATCGTACTATTAGAAGATATTAGAATTGCCTCCAATTTTTCTATTGCTGTAAGTTGTTCTTTGCTGGACATGTCCTTATATCTTCTTTTATATTTTAAGCTATTTTATTAAGAACTTTCAATATATATTTCCAAATAGATTTACCAAATGGCCGAAGCTAATTACAGCACCCCCAGTAATGCGTGGCGGTATCAGTTTCACCGCACTCTTGTTAGAATTGAATATTTCTATTTGAATTGGTGAAAATATTTACTTTGCTTTTAAAACTGATTTTGAATTTCATTACTATTAGCAAAATTAGCTATTTTTATTTATTTTTTAGCAGACTAAATGTTCTACCTCTTTTTTGGGGAGTTTCACATTGGATGAAGGATGGTTATAAACCTAAACTATGTTAAAAAAAATCTTGATATAGAAATAGTTGTAATAATAAAATCTTGCACTATAAAATACCTTTCACTCAGGGACCCAGTGTGTCGCTTTAATCTTCAAAATGCTTCTGTGTGGTACATGCAAAATACTACCAATCAGTTTTAAAGATGAAGAAAATAACATGACTAGTACTTAGTGCCATGATTTAGACCAATTGTTATGTTATAGCAAATGGCACTGATCACATTTTCTCACTGGTTCTCACTATATTCTCATAGCAACAGCGCTTCTGGCACTGGCTTAGCCTTACTCAAATTCTTCAGGCATTATTGCTTTTCCCTTTGTGTCTTGAATATACATATGATTATTTATCCTGTGCCAGATAGTGGGAAAAAAATCAGTTGAGCCAGTCTGGCAATATGTAGGGGAGGAAAAGGCACTTGTGAATTTAATCTCTTCTCAGAACCAAAATGATTTTCATATGCATCAAAGAGCCAAACTAGTTTGTGCATGCAGACACCAGCTCAGACAGACCGATTGTCCTTAGTGATATATTTAGTATTGGGATCTAACTCAGATCCCTAGGAAACCTTATTTATAATTTATCTCTATGAGGAATCCTGGCCACAGACCATAGACTTTTTAAAAAAAATAAATTTATTTATTTTATTTGGTTTTGGCTGCATTGGGTCTTCGCTGCTGTGCGTGGGCTCTCTCTAGTTGCGGCGAGCGGAGGCTGCTCTTGGATGCGGTGTGCGGGCTTCTCATTGCGGTGGCCTCTCTTTGTTGCAGAGCACGGGCTCTAGGCGTGCAGGCCTCAGCAGTTGTGGCACGTGGGCTCAGCAGTTGTGGCTCGTGGGCTCTAGAGCACAGGGTCAGTAGTTGTGGCACACGGGCTTAGTTGCTCCGCAGCACGTGGGATCTTCCCGGACCAGGGCTGGAACCCATGTCTCCTGCATCAGCAGACCAACTCTCAGCCGGTGCGCCACGAGGGAAGCCCCCAGACCATAGATTTTAAATTCTTTGACAGTCTGAGGTTCAGCCTTTCCAAAACTGTTTTCACATTATCTCAGTGTGAAGCTGTCTTAGCTTATAAATTCAGATGGCTTCTCCCTTTTGCCATCATGCAAACATGTTAACTTGTAAACTGGCACCTACTTAAACTAGGCTTCCTCCTGAGGCTTATGGGAATAGGGTTTCCAGTCTTTCAAGTCAGAGCACTGAATTTCATTCCTCTTCAGCCATCAGTGGTCCTTGATCCTTTTCAGAGTAGGATGTACTTCAGTTAACACACCTGGGAGGGAACTGAGTTTTGATAGAATGGAGCCCAGTGAAATTTTTGGAATTTAACTAAGTTTGGGGAAAATCACTGTCTAAATAAAGAGAACTTGACGTGCTGTTTATTTCCTTACGGTATCTCTCTTCCCTGTCTCTCTGCCTTGTTCACGTTTATGTGAAGCAGGATGAAGGAGAGAGCAGTTTCAGGACAGACTTGTCTTGCAGCTCAAACATTTGGACTGGATTCATTAGCAGAAACGCTGCAGATTATTAAACAATGAAACCTTTTCAAGTGGGAGATAAAGTAATGAGAAGTGGCAGGAGAGACGTAGGAATGCAGACAGCAAAATAGCAGAGAGTGACTCTGATAAGATCTCAGGGAATCTGAGACAAATCGGATTCCGGCTCGAGATGCCCTCCACCTTGTGCCTTCTCTGCCCCCTGCCCATGACTTGGCCTTGGCACTTTCCAGTCACTTCTGTCGTGAAGGAGACCAGGCGCAGTTCCTTCCCTTACTTTCTGTACCTGATCCTTCAGGAGGGCTCAGAGCCCACCTACCTGCTCCTGACAGGCTTTGGTTGCCGTGTAGCTAAGACCCTGCTCTTGCTGTTTCTGCTGTGACCACCTGAGAGTAATTAAGCGGCCTCTCCTACCTAGAGCTGAACGGACTGGTTCCAAAATTATATTTTCTTGGAACGTCTTGTTGAACTGGAATGCTTTGGCAGTTAAAAAAGCCACTGCTCACACCTGAACAAATCAGTCTGTTTTTCCTGAAATGAGTTCATGTTCACCTCCTGGCGCATGCGAACGTAACTGGCAGACCCAGGGGTCTGGCTGAAACCAGCCACGGTGAGATCATTGTATCATCATAAAGTACAAAGTTAAAGATGGCAGAAGATCAAGAGTTATATTGATTGATTTGTAGTCTAATCATGCAGACAGGTCAGATGAAAAAACCCAGAGAGACTAGTGAATGTGTCCAAAAATACTGGGCAAAGCGAGTCTGCCTCCGATGAAGTCGATTTCCCAAAGAAACAAAATTATTGACATATAAAAGAATTCTTATGTGGCATAACACACACACACACACACACACACACACACACATACAGAATGTGTATTCTGTTGCCCATACGCTACCCCTTTTGTTGGAAAGTAAGTAAACTTTTTCAAGATTCAGAGTTCCGGTCTACACTTGCCTTACCATTATTACTATTTGCCACCTCTTCTTCTTTGGGCAAAAGGCAATAATTCCATGCTCATTTGTAGGGCAATCTTAGGAAAAGAGTGTGGCCAACTTAAGTCAAAACAAATGCTTAAAAAGCACTTAACTAAATGAACCTTTGAAAGTGGTTCTCGCATATCCAGATCGAAAGGTAATAATTTTGAAAAAAGAAAAAAAAGTACAAATTAGAAGCATTTAGCAAGACACATGTATTAGAACCGGAAGGCATAATTTTTTTCCCTAACATTCCATTCCAGGGACTGGGTTGGCTTCTTACTTTCTTCTCACTCTAGGGGAAACTGCTCTTGAGACGCTGCAAGGAACCACTGTTACTGAAGCACCCAATATATCCTTAGACTGATCCCCTCAGCCCCTTGCTGCCCAGGAGAAAATGTCTCCCTCATAACCCATAAAGCAATACTGAAGAATCCTGGGGCCACTACCTGCAACCAATGGTGAACGGTACAAATTGTGGTGCTCTGGGACCTGGCATGCTGGCTGGGAATATTAGACATGGCAGCCAAATGATTTTGAACGCCACGTGGAAATAAATACCCCTTCTCAAGTAAACACATAAACGCAGCCACAAGAAAACCTAGAGATGAGACAGACTCCTTTTGTGATCTACTCTCATTTCATTCATTCAAGCTTCTTTGGGTTTTATTTAATACCAGCCTGCTTTCTGAGGCTGCCCTCCCCTGCATGGACCCATAAGTATTTGCCCCAAAGCAGTAGAGTGGTAACGAGCATTAAGAATGGCCTCTTCAGGTTTGAGAGTTTAATTCCTTTTTTCTTTTCCTCTTCCTTGTTGGAAAGGAAAACCCTCACTTTTGTATTCACGGCAATCTTAACTTTAGGAGATGTAGTAAACATTTTGAAGGTTGCTATGTCTTGGGATGAAATTTTAAATTGGGAAA
Source organism: Phocoena phocoena (assembly GCF_963924675.1). Lineage (NCBI taxonomy): Eukaryota > Metazoa > Chordata > Mammalia > Artiodactyla > Phocoenidae > Phocoena > Phocoena phocoena. Next base: position 99,345,563 of record NC_089225.1, on the reverse strand, counting down.
AGCTAAACACAAGTCTGGCTTTTGATGGTAAATTGAGGTATAAATATTTAGAATGAATTACCAGATTCCACACACTCAGATGTGGGCTTGTCAATCATGGCTCCAGTGGCGATACCTATCAGAGGCCGATAGCATGAGAGTACCACCTTCTCAATGATAACCAGTCAGATTCCTCCTTTTGTTCCAAATGATAAATACGGTAGCTGGCACTCATTGATTTATTTCATGTGATCTTACATGCAGTATGCAAAGGTACGAAAACTTAACAGCAATCATGTTTTACACCAAGGGCATACAACAGTAGGACTTCAGTACTACTAGGAATATATCGTGATAGTGCTTCTGGCTGGTGTGTTACTTTAGTTGCTAATATAATGAATGTGCTTATTTTGAGAGACAGTTTTAAACCATAGTTACATTTTATTACTCCCTTAAAAGTACTTCTCACAAATCCCATATCACTGTAGAGTGTGTTGGTCCAATTTTTTATTAAGTGCAGCCCTTGTCCTATTTATGACCCATGACTGATGCATCAGCCCCAAAATGTGATTTCTCTCAAGCACTGCAGGACAAGTATCTCAGCTCCTATGACAGGAAGGCATTTCACAGAATCGTTTCACTACTCTAAAAATGCTTCTGTTGCCAGCATCCCAGATAGGAAGCAAGGCTTCCCATGGCTTATGTTTTTGCAGGAAAAACACAGAACGTTTTAGAGAAGGTAGTTCTAATTGGTGTGAAACATCTTGAATTACTGAAGTTCTAATGGACTTGAAAAAGCTTCTGGAGAATCAAAGGAATTAAATGATGTAATGGTCTTTAAAAGATAAAATACGAATAGAATGAAAAAAGCTTTAATTCACTTCAGAAAAAGATGTCAACTCTTAGAGTTTGTGGATAAAGTTGCCACATAATCTTCTTCGTCTCAAAATCAGGGTTTTTTTTTGGGGGGGGAGGTTGGTGAGGAGGTGATACGCCAGGGGAAAGATGACTATCAAACAATCAGTGCCATCTAGCGGTTTTATACGATAAAGACAGAATTTCGGCAAACGGAGAACTGGTTTTTGCAACCGCAGTGCCTGAGAAATGTTCAATCAGGCCACACTATAGATTTCTAGAGAAGACTGGCTGCAATTTATATCTCCATTTATTCACTGCATAATGAACATCAAGTGATGTGGCAGTAGTTTTAAATAGTTTTGATGTAGGCTAAACGGAAAGAGAGTGAAGCCCTTAAAAGTCACAGATAACAAACAAGCCCTTTAACATATTTTAAATCTGTGAACTTGGCTGTGTTTCAACCTTGTTTGAGTTGAAACTACCAAGTGATATTTGAGGAGGAAAATCACATCTATTTCAAAATATCCTGTTAATGAGAGGTTTTTTCTTTTTACCTGTAAACAATACAAAAAAATTCTGAAGTTAAACAACTGTCCTGAAGGTCTGAGCAAGAGGAAGAGAATAGAATCAAAGGATCCACAGGCTTGGATGGAAAAAATTACATCTTTATTTTCAGCACTGTAAATCTGAAATTTAGCATTTCCCTCAATTGAGAATGTAGGCTGCAAACCACAGTAGTGTTAGTGATATCTGGGAACTTTGACACCAAAAGAAATCGGATAGTTTCATATTATTTTATATGTTCTTCACCACTTATAAAGGATAGTAATTATTAGACCTGATGCCAGGTATAATAAAGAAACAAATAAGTATCGTGTCATAAATTTAGTTTTAAAAACATTTAAATAGCTGTTTTCAATATAATTTATTTTCTCTGTACTCCTATGTATTTTATTTATGGCATTTGGTTTTCTCACCCACATCTCTGTAGAAATTAGACTTCTCTCACAAGGTTTCTGTGAGGATTAAATAAGCTAATGTTTTTGAACATCTAGAAAGAAGGCTGGTCCACAGTAGGCAGGCAACAACTCTGTGGTGATGTGGCCCTCTCTCTTAATGTTTACGTGTGGGATTAACCAAGGAAGCCGTGGGGCCTACGGGAGAAATAACTTACTTACCTTGGTGAATCTTATCTTCATCTCTAATGCTGATAGTATCTGCCCAACAGAGTGGTAGCTGGAAGTACCAGCAATAGACCATATAATGCACCTGTAGTTTCTGGCACAGAGCAAGCAGTCGTGAAATGGTACCTATTGTGATTATTACTGCTTATGAGTCTAAGCACATATTAACTAGGCCATTTGTGAAACGTGTTACAAATTTGGATTGAGGTACTGTTGATTTTTTTTTTTTTTTTTTTGGAGATGTTGGGGGTAGGAGTTTATTTATTTATTTATTTATTTATTTTTGCTGTGTTGGGTCTTGGTTTCTGTGCGAGGGCTTTCTCTAGTTGTGGCAAGCGGAGGCCACTCTTCATCGCGGTGCACGGGCCTCTCACCATCGCGGCCTTTCTTGTTGCGGAGCACAGGCTCCAGACGCACAGGCTCAGTAGTTGTGGCTCACGGGCCCAGCCGCTCTGTGGCATGTGGGATCCTCCCAGACCAGGGCTCGAACCCGTGTCCCCTTCATTGGCAGGCAGATCCTCAACCACTGTGCCACCAGGGAAGCCCCTGTTGATATTTTTAGTATAAAGACTTTGGAATATTTTGACCAAAAAGCCTTAAAACAAAGAAAACATAGAAAAGGCTAAGAACGTAAATTCAGTGGAGAACATAGGAATAACAACTAGGAGTTCGTAAGATCATAATAAATATCCCTCAAAAGCATATCTTCAGAATTCAATTTTTTTTCTGACTTCATGTATACATGAAAAACCACATATATACTGCTTGTGAGGTGTCGGATCTCTCTAGAAGACAGGCGTGTTTATAGGGACCAGATTTTTCCCACTGACTCACAGTTACCTGATAAGTGTGTGTGTATTAAGGGTACAGCAGGACTGAATATTTAAAATTGAGAAAGTTTGGTACTGTAGGCACAGACTTGTTGGGAGGAGTTAAATGGGAGGGGAGTTTATTCTTAAACAGTATTCGGAAAACCAGATTCAAATTTAAGTACTTGGGCTCATGTCATCTTTACAAAAGTAGTGCCCTGGGACCGGTCCCTGTGGATCTGCCTGGGTCCAAATTTACTCCTACAGTTAAAGGGTGTGTTGTCTTACAAAGGAGGGGGTTGGTTAAATGAATATATTACCGACATCATGCTTTTAAGCTTTTTGATTGGTTGAGGAGTGATTTCCTCCTCACCCCCCCCACCCCTTTCTCTCTCTCCACACTCCATCAGCTCTTGTCATTGTGGGGTAGGTAATTGGCAATTTAAGACCTCAACCCTCACTGCATTCCTCTGGGGGACATAGGGGCTTCATCTGCAAGAATGATGTGGGAGGTAGTGGCTACATGCTGAGTGATTCTCTCAAATGAAATGAATTCTAGCTCTGTTTGAAGAAGCTCCATGAGGCCAAGCCTGCAGCCTGGGCTTGAACTTCAAGGACTGTCCCCTCCAGGATGCAATCAGCTGGTTTCCCTCTTGTCTTCCTTTCTAACTGCTTCCTGCGACTTCCCTCTTCTGGGGACATATAGGTGATTTCTGCTCTTTCTGAGGCACTCCCTCCTTAATTAGGGCACTCTACCTCCCTACAAGGCCCAACAGCTGATTTTTTGGTCTCTAATTGTGATTGGTTTGCTTATATCTGCCGCTGGGAGAAGCCTGTTGCCTGCAGCCAATTCCTCTTCTGCTGCCCTTCACTGCTCCCTACTGGCCAAAGAGGTAACTTTTGTTAATTCTTGAGGTTTAGACTCCACCCCAGAGAAAACAGATACTTAAAGCTTTCAGATGTTTGTGCAGTCAGGCTTCCAAGTAGAAAGTTGGTTAAAAAAAAGGAAGAGAGACGTATTATAGAGGCTGGAGTACTGTTCTTGTTTTTAGTTGCATCTTAAACATAAGTAATTATGTTGAAAAATATACTGCTTAGGTGATTTGGTTTCAGTGGAATAAGCAAAAACAAGTGGTTTATTTCATTAGAGTAGCAGCTCTTGATTCTCATTCTCTAGTTAATTGCATACTTCTGCATTTTACATAGTTCGGAGGGTTTTGCACATGAATCAGAGCTCTGACTCAGATCATAGGAGCATGAGGATAAGGGTCTCCTAATACCTGGGTGTACCTTCTCTGTAATTCAGGTGCCTTGGAGAGTTCCATAACCTCTCTTGCCCAGTACTGCAGCTGACAGGCCAATCACGAAGGTCTGAGTTAATTCTTGTACATATGTAGCATATATGGTTCTTACGTCAACACCATCGGTTGAATCTCACAGATCTTAGCAATCCATTATACAACCAGGTGATTTCCAGTGGAAGCAACTATTTTCAGGCCACCAGGTCCTTATGGAACATACTAAGAAGGCCAGTTTGTCTTTGGCACCTTCCCCATCCTCTGCAGTCTTTCCCACCTTAAAGACGTCTAGGAACCACATGACCTCTTGCCTGAACCAGTCAAGTTTGCTTGCATCCTTAGAAGTGCTGCGAGAGAGCCTCTCAGACATCACAGTGCATGTGAATCACCTGGGGATCTTGGCGGACTGAAGATTCTGCTTCGGGGGGAGTGGGGTGTGCCTGAGAGTCTGCATTTCTTACAAACTTCCGGGTGATGCTGAAGCTGCTGGTCCTTTGAGGACCACACTTTGAGTAGCAAGGCAATCAAATCATCTGATTAAAGGGGTTACTTCTAATTAAGTGTAAGTTAGGTCTAACACAGCTGGTGTTTGTGTTTTAATAAGAGTTGTGTTCTTTGCAGCAGCCCTTGATTACATCAGGAAGAGCAGTGGTGTGACGTGTGCTCCTCCTTTTTTTTTTTTAAAATAAATTTATTAATTTTATTTATTTATTTTTGGCTGCGTTGGGTCTTCATTGCTGGGCGCGGGCCCTCTCCAGCTGCGGTGAGCGGGGGCTACTCTGCTGCAGTGGGCGGGCTTCTCACTACGGTGGCCTCCCCTGTTGTAGAGCACGGGCTCTAGACACATGGGCTCAGTAGTTGTGGCTCGCGGGCTCTAGAATGCAGGCTCAGTAGCTGTGGCACATGGGCTTAGTTGCACAGCATGTGGGATCTTCCCGGACCAGGGCTCGAACCCGTGTCCCCTGCATTGGCAGGCAGACTCTCAACCACTGTGCCACCGGGGAAGCCCTACTCCTCCTTTTAAGGCTCCTTTTCTGAAGTGATGTGGGGGAGGATAGGGTTAATACTAGGAAATTTGCAAAGGTGTTTCTTTGACTTTCCATCCCTTTTCTGTTGCCCACCGCCACCTCTTCCATCCGTGACGCATTGTTTCCTATACCCCCTTTCTACTCTGTGGTTCAAGGACAAGAAAATGCTACACGTTTTTATAATATTTTTTAATCTTTAAATATTTTTGGATGATAAAAATGTTTGTAAACTTTTGGTAATGAATGGGTTCCTATCCCAAGTTTGCCACAGAATTTAGGTGCATATGTGGCCTATTTCTTGACCAAGAGCTTGGGCAGCCAATATTAGCTTCCAAAAGCTAGGAAAGCTTCAATGATTTTAGAGACAAAAGACCAGTAAAAATAGGGTTTGAAGTTAGTGCTGTTATGAATTAACCAATATCTATTTAATGAGGACCTTACTCTAGTAGAAATAGTGTTGAGTTGGAGCTAAGAGACCTTGGTTCTGTTCCAATTCTATGCTCTCTAGCTGAGTAATACCGAGCAAAAGCAGTGGAAACTGGGCTTCAGTTTTCCCCTCTGCCAAATCTATTCATTAGTTGAACAAATATTTATGGAATACTTATGAGGTCGTTAGATATCTAGTTAGTACCCAATAGTCAAGTGTTGATCAAGTCCTTATGTATTTTTAAGTCACCGGGTTTTTGAAGTTGCATTTATTTGCTCCCGGAAAGTGATTTAGGCACATAGAATAATGACTCTACTTCTTGCTCTGCACTCCTTCATGTGGTAAGAGGCAACCCCCTCCTGTCTCCTGCTGTTTTCTTGGATCTAAAATTATGTCTGGAAGCCCTAAAGACTCAGCAGGCTGGTTCTTGTAGCAACTTTCTCTGTTGGGTGATGGCCAAGGAAGGTGTCCTGTTGCATATGAATAAACTGTGTCTGGTGAGCTGGGGCTGTTATAACTTGGGTGGGCTTAACGGTCAGGGGTGCTGCGACTGGCCAAGAGGAAGTGCTGGAGAAACCTCAGACCAGATGAGCCCAGGGCTGGGGAGCTTTCTCAGCTGAAGGGCTCCAGAGCCAGTGGTGCAATTTGCAGTGTCAGAAAGGTCAGCCACGTCATGCCTCCTGAGGATAAACACATTTGGAATGGTACCCCTGCCAGCAACTGGGAATAGAAGGAACAAGCTACAACCTCCAGGGGAGGGATAAGGGCAAGGGTGCCACAAGGTGTTGGATCCCTTCCCAATGGGCTGTGAAGGTTCCAGGCAAAGCTCCAGACCCAGCAGTAGACTGGAATAATAAGCAGGAAATTGAGGCTGAAGTCTGGTGAGAGAACAGGGCTGCAGCCTGGTGCTTGGGGCTCATCAAGATACCAGGCCTGCAGCAGCAAGATGGATTCCAGACTCTACACACTGGTGTTAATCCCTTCCCTGGTCAGGGCTGATTGAATCAGAGTCTGGGCAGGGCTGTGTCTATAACTGCCCAGGACTGGGAAGGCAGGGGTCATGAGGGAGGAATCAGAGGAGGAACTCTTGTCGACATTCTCATTCCCAATATTGCCACCTCCATCCCATTCCTTACTGGAACATTATATTTACAGGTAGGAAATCACTTCTTTGTCCCAGAAAGGTTTTTAAACAAGAGTAAGATTTGCTAAGTGTTAATATTTCTGAGAGATGTGACATCTTAAGCCCTGCTTCCCTTTTCTTGTACTGAAAATTCTGGAGCAAACGTGTTGTCAGTGCCTTCTGGTGAAAGACCATCAGGGGCATACATGTAATTAACATGTTGAATTGATTACTCATTGCAATAAGGGAGAACACACAACATGGGGATCTGTGGGATGTCTTGGTGAGAAGGTATTAGAAATGACTTATTACAGGCTCTTGACTTTGGTTGGGTGACTTTGGGGGAGGGCCTAGAGTGGCTTCTGTTAGAAAGCAGGGACAGTTCAATGATTAGGCATCTCAATAAGTCTTATCTATAGGGAGAAGAGTCTAGAGCAAGCATAAAACTGTAATTAGTAAAGGAAGAGCAGTCAATCATATTAGCTATGAGCAACTGGATTGTTTGGTATTTTGTGGATTGCATAATGACTGTATTTCTGTCTGTTCTTAGATAAAATTAGGAAGTGCTTTTCTTCTGCCTCACTTATTCATGGTCTCAGAGCGACTGTGTCTGAGGCCAGTGTTCTGGGAGATTGTCAAACAGGAAACCCCATGCCCAGCTGTGAGCATCAGGCCAGCTCTCAACGATGCCTAAACCTAGTTGTACGTGCCAGGTCAGTTCTCAGATGACAGTCTACTTTGGCCCGTCTACTCCTAGTAGGTTGCAAGGAGTAGGTTTAATATGTATATTTTTGATAGTTAGAGTTTTGGGAACACAGAGAAACTCATGTCCCCACACTAATATTTTGCTGTCCGTTCTCCCACTTCACTTTGTTGTCGGGAAACACATCCCATAACACTTCTCCATTAATCCCACTCAGATGTTGTATTTCCACTTCGCAAAAAAAGAAATAAGGGCGTAGAGAGTTAGGAGGGTTATCCTAGATCATGCTAAAGGTGAATCAGGCAGGACTAGAAGCAACACATGCTAAGCTTCTCTGATCACACACTAGTGGTTGGTCATCAGATCACGGGAAGGCTGCCCTTTGCTAATCATGCATCCATGGTGGCTTTCTGAGAAAGCATGCTGGGTGCAGTTGGTGGGGAAGGTGACGATGGTCTTCAGGGTTAGGAATGTACCATAAGCATACCTGACTTTACTTAACATTGGTATATTCGTTCTTTATATGATAACTCACGGTATCACTATCTACAAACATTTTCTTAAGCCAAGTTATAGTTGTGGCCAGTTTTGTCTTTCTGGAGAATGAGTCCTTTGAGTTTACTGCCCATTCTGTTCATAGGCCTGCCCTCATTCAATTTATTTACACTTTCGTTTTTTTCACTAGATGATGTGTTACATGAGGGCAAAGTCAATATCCTCATGAGTTGCTAGAGTACAATACTGAATAAATGACGATGGGTGAAGGATGCTTATTTATTGTCCAAGGAGCTATATCATCCCAGTACTAAGATTTTATGACAAACTCAAAATCTCAGCACTGCCATAACTGAAATTGTAATTCCCAAATTTCTTTGATCTTAAGCAAAAACATCTGCTTGAATGAAAAACAGATCCACAAAGGACTTAAACGTGAATGTTTATAGCAGCTTTATTCGTAAGAGCGCAAACTAGGAACAACTTACATGTCCGTCGATAGGTAAATAGATAAAGAAGCTGTGGTATATCCATGCAATGGAATACTACTCAGCAATGGAAAGTATGTACGTACCAATCCACAGATCATCGTGGATAATTCTCAGAAACAATGTACTGAGCAAAATAAATTGGACATGAAAGATGAAATGCTGGGTGATTCCATTTATGTGAAACTAAAAAAGACAAATTTCATTTATAGTGACAGAAAACAGATCAGTGGCTTCCCTGGTCTGGGGATGAGAGGCCGATTGATGGGAAGAGGCACCTAAGAGGTTTTTGAGGGGATGAAACTGTTCTGCATCTGGATTCTGGTGGCACTCACACAGATGTACACATTTGTCAAAACTCATTGAACTATACACCGGAAGTTGATGAGTTGTACTGTATGTAAGTCACACCTCAGTTAAGCTGATTCTTTAAAAAACTGTCTTGACTTCATATCCCTCTTCATCTATTGTCCTTTTCCTTGGTCCCCATTCAGAGCAAAACTTCTTGAAAGAACTGTCTATACTCTTTTCAATTCTTCTTATTCTCTTTGGAGGAAAAGACGCTCACCAAGGTCATCAGTGATCTCAGCGTTGTGATCCTGGTGGTCAGTTCCGTCCTCATGTCATGAGACCTCAGCAGAGCTTGACAGAGCTTTTCAGTTCCTCCTCCTGGACACCCTGTCATCAGTGCTCAAAGTGCTCCCACATCACTGGCAACTCTTCCTCAGTCTCCTTCTCTGCTTCCTCATTATTGCATAGATGATTGAATTTTAGAGGCTTACCCCTTGATGACCTCATCTAGTCTCAGAGTTAAAAATGTCAACTCTACGCTGATGACTCCCAGAGTTCTATTCTCAGTGCAGATCTGTCCCCTGCCCTCCAGAGTCATAGAACCAACTACTTGTCATGTCTACTTGGATGTCTGACCATACCCATCATTTCCCAACTGGAACTCCTGATTTCCACAGTGTTTCCTCCCACACTGCTGCCTAGCCAACCTGCTTTTCACACTGCCTCCCTCATCTCAGGAAAGGGAAACTCCATCCTTCTATTTCCTTGAGCCAAAATCTTGCAGTCATCCTTTGTTTCTTTCATATCCCACATTCATTCCATTGACATTCTGTTGACTCTACCTCAAAAATATATCTAGAATTCAACAATATCGACCGGTCTTATTTCAGTCCAAGCCATAGTTGTCTTGTGCCTTGATTATTGCAATGGCTGCTACTCGATGTCCTTTGTTGAGTAAGCAGTTGCATTCATGTTCCCCTATAATCTAATCCCCACACAGGAATTAGCATAATCCTTTCAAAGTGCGAGTCAGATCATGCCACTCTGCTGAAAACAAACACTCTAAGCTCCGATGCTCTAAGTCTGGTGCTTTAAACCCACGTCCTTATAATGTCCTAAAAGGCCTGACAAGATCTGGCCTCCTGATGCCTCCCCTTTGCTCACTCAGCTCCAGCCCCACTGGTCACCTTGCCATTTTTGGAATGCACCGGGTGTCCTCGCAGCCCAGGGCCTTTGCATTTCCTTTTTCCTCTGGAATGCTTTCCTCCAGATATCCACGTGGCTCATTCTCTCACTCCTTCAGAACTTGGCTCAAATGTCACCTTCTTAGGAAAAGTCTTGAACAGCCCCATTTAAAATTATAATGTCTTTCATGCCCTTCTACACTAGGATTCTCTATTTTCTTTACTGTTTTATTTTTCATAGAATTTATCACTATCTGACATTCTATATATTACACTTACATATTTGTTTGTTCATTGTACACTTTCCTCCACTTGAATGTAAGCTCTGTGAGGCAAGTTTTTTTTTTTTTTTTATCCATTTCTTTGCCATTTTATCTACAAAGCTTACAGTCTGGCACATGGGAGACTCAACAAATACTTGCTAATTAATGAATGGAAGGAAACCTGAGGCATGGAGGGGCTAAGTAAATTGATAAACGTTGTCTAAAGGAGAGGGAGAATTGCTTTCAAGAAAAACAAATACCCTGAATTTGGACTTGGTCCTTGCGCCAGATTTACTTCTAGTAAACTAACACATATGTATGATAAGCTTCTCCACATCGGCAAGATGGCTCTAGAAATTAGTTATTATTTCTAAGTTGATTGACTTCAGCAAAGCGTTCAGAAAATTTCTAGAGGATGATCACCGACTATTCAATGAATTCTCCACTGTCAAGGGGCTTGTGATAACTAATGGAAAAAGAACAGCCATTATCCACCAGCCTCTGAAATGCTTATATCTTTAGATATTTCTGTATTATTTCTGTGTAAAAAAGCTGAAAGTTTGCTCAGTGGTGAAAGGATTCATATGAAATTTCCACCTAATTCCTGCAAAGAGGAACACTTTGTGGTGAGGTCAAAGATTCTTAGCCTTGAGTCTGTCTCCTTGGGCAGAGGAAGTCCCTGATTCGGAAGTTGTGAATCTGGACCAAACTCTAGTGGGTATGTTCCCGAACTAACTTATAAGTAAAAAATCACTTTCAAGGTCCCCAGCATCCTAAAAAAGAGTGAGCAAATACCTACAATGTGGTTTTGGAGCAGGTGGTTTAAGCCTGCACAGAAATAGAGCAATCATTTTGACATATTCTTGTGATTAAAGATAATAGTGTTTTAGCGACTGTAATCTTACTCAGGTGTGCCGTTTGTTCCATATGTCGTAACACCCTGCTTAGGTGTCCGGACGGTGCAGGTTTGCTGGATGATGACCTCACAGAAAACCAGATTACTTACTGTTCAGGTGTCAGCTACTGAGAGTGTGTCATATAAGCCTCAGACAACTGGGAATTACCCAGCAATACTTGCCTGATGGAGGCACCTGCATTTTTCATGTCACGTGTGCTGCCAGGGTAGGCAAACTGGTTCAGAGAAGTGAACTTCATTGCATTCCAGGGGAGGCAGCGGGCCTCCCCTGATCCACCTCCACCCCAGCTGGGCAAACATCATGACAGTCATTTTCTCTGATGGTGTGGTGCTCTGAGACAGCTCCTGAGCCTGCAACCAAGAAGAACAAAAAATCTGATATTTGTCTCTCTGACAATATCCTCTGCTTGGGAACTTCTGCAGTCCTATCGACATCATGACATCAGAAAATTTGATATTCTAGACATCAGATCAGTTTTGAAAACTTGAATACACATATATTTAAATAGTTACAAATAAATATATGTGCACCCGAAACACAAGTCTTAGAAATGTCTGCTTTTTGTGATAAAGGGTTATTAAAAGTCAGGAGTTAGTTTGCTGGATTGAAACCTGCTTCGACCTTCTGCTTGTTACTTAATCTCTCTAAACTCATTTTCTTCTTCCAAAAGTGAGGATAAAATAGTAATTTCTCATAGACTTTTTAAAAAAAATTAAACGAGGAAAAATACATGTACAAATATCTGACAAGGAACCATGCATTAGGTATGAACACCAGCTAACATATATCGGGAGTTTATTATCAACCAGGTTCAAACAGAAATCCAACTGAAGATAGGTCGGGATTATTTTTCTAATTCCCTAATCTAATACCCAGTGTCCTCATTTGCAGTCCCTGAGTAGTGCTGAGCATAAGTCCTGGTCCACAAACAGAGATGAGGGAACATCAGCTATTACTATTATTGTTGTTGGATTATGCTCTGAGGTTTAGGAGGCAAAGATCATCCAGTCAAGAAACAATTATTCTAAATCTTACTAAATATTACAGGGGTAGGAGTGAGAGAAATGGAGGAAATTAAAACACGGAAATTGCAGTTTAGTTGGTGAGGCTGACTTATATACATTTATAGATATCTGGGCTACAAGACCTGAGTTTTAAGGAAGAACATGAGGTTTGAAGCTAGAAGACTTCAAGTTCCAGTCCACCACTTACCAAGTGGTTCCTTGAACAATCCAGGTACTCTGACACTTGGACTTTTGAACCTGTGAAACCACTGTAATGAAAACTATGTTTGAGGTCAGGGTAAAATGAGATAATGCATGTGAAACTCTACTATATATACATATAGTATATATATATATATATATATATATATATATATATATACTATATATACATATAGTATATATATATATATATATATACTATATATATACTCTATATACTCTATATACATATATATATACTATATATATACTCTATATACATATATATATACTATATATATACTCTATATACTCTATATACATATATATATATATACTATATATATACTCTATATACTCTATATACATATATATATATAATTAGCTATTGTTATCAGGCATTAAAAACTGAAATCTTATATAACAGGTATCTAATTAGGCATACAGTAAAAGGTGTTCAGAGAAAGGGGAGATCACTGTGGCTAGAATAATCTTAGAAAATTTCATGGAGAAAATCCACCTAAAGCTAAGGATCAAATGAAGGATATGGTTTAGGAAAAAAAAAGAAAACAGAGGGAATAAATTTCCCAGTGGGGAAAGCAGTATGAGCAAAGGCAGAGAAATAGATACGCAAGGCACATGGCTAGCAACTGTGAGTCGACCAGTACTCTGGGGATGTAGAATTCAGGTAGGGATGTCGTGGCAGTCGGGGTCACATGTTTTTTGCAGAGTGTGTGATCAGTAGTGATATGGTAAGAAGCCGGCCCAGAGCTTGATTCTGGGTCCTGCTGCTTACAGTGTAATCTTGGGTAAGTCAAGTCTTCATGGAAATGGTACCTAACTCTCAGGATTGTTGTAAATATTAAATGGATCAATACCTATAAAGCATATAAGCATCATGCCTGGTACTTAGTAATCACTTAGAAAATGCTAGATATTATCCAGTGGCATTTAAGCATTCTGACCCATTCACATTGATCTTTATTAGTTACTATCAGACAGCTGAAAGCAGAATGTATTTAATTACTCATGGCATAAATAAAACAGGAATGGAAAACACCCATGACTCCATGAGCCAAACAAATCAACCACTTTATTTTTTCAGATTTTCTTTTGATCACATATAGGTCAATATGTTTCTCATTGCTTTAAGAGTAGTATAGGTAAACGTTTCATAGTAAAGGCTGTGTGGATAGTTTTTCAATTATACATTCAAAGGCTAGGTATAATTTCTTTTCTAATCTTGAATCTACTGGAATTTTGGTAACCTGAACACTTGAAGGTATCTTTGAAGCTTCAGATCATTTCTATCAATTTCAAGGGAGTTTTTATGAACTTTTGTTTATTTTTTGCATCTATTTGTCTGTATTCCCTCACATGAATTTCTTGGAATTACAGTTGACCCTTGAACAACATGGGGTTGAACTGCGTGGATCCACTTCTGTGTGGATTTTTTTCAGTAATACAGTACTGCACGGTCTGTGGTTGGTTGAACCTGTGAATTTGGAATCGTGGATATGAAGGGGTGACTGTGGGATTTGAGTATGGGCAAATTTTGATATCTGGCCAGGTCCTGAAAGCAATCCCCAGAGGATGCTGAAGCACAGTTGGTGGTGGGTTTCTGACTGTGTGAGGGTTGGCGCCTTAACTTCGGTATTGTTTAAGAGCCAGTGGTACCACAGAATGGGAAAAGACCCGGAACAGTGGTTCTATACCTTGGTGATTCCTCCCCACACCCCAACATTTGGCAAAGTCTGGAGAAACTTTTGGTGTCAAAACTTGGGGGGAGGGGATGTTGCTACTGGCATTTGGTGGGTAGAGGTCGGGGAGGTTGCCAAACATCCTATAACGCGCAGGACAATCCCTCCACCCCCAACAAAGAATTATCTAGTCCAAAATGTCAATAGTGTGGAGGTTGAGAAACCCTGACCTAGAAAATTCTTTCATCCTCGCCTTCTTGAGTTAGGTACTATGACATGGCCAAAGGTACTTGAAATAAGAAACTATGCCTTAGATGATGTAACTCGGCAATGTTTTTTACTCCTTCATGTCTGTGTCAACCACGTTAAGCCTATCTTCATTGGCCACAGTAGACCAGGAGCGACTGGAAAACCCTGCTTTACAATCGGCAGACACAGCCCCCGTGTTTGTGTTCAACTTGGTGCAACCAAGTGAATCATTACTATTCAGTCTTAATAAATTGCGAATTGAAACAGTTAATTAGAACCTCTTCAACTGCCCACAAACACCATCTAACAGAGGTCTGCTTCCTACTGGGTGTTAGCTGTTGTTTCCGGAGCTCATCTCATTCCTAATATTTCTGGTTCCTTTCCTAATGCTGCATTTCATCAAATTTAATAAGCCATCGACTCTAAGACGCAACATTATTTCTTTCTTAGTGGTGTGTATTCCACCGAGAAAGGGCAAAAATGGTACCATTTTCAATTGTAAGATGCCATTGATGGTAAGATATATGCCAATTTCAGATATGCTAAAATGTGAAAAAAATGTGCATCTAAAAGTTGAGGAAGTGTGGTCACTATTGCCCATATTATTAAACTTACTTTGATTTTAGAATATCATATCTTTTCAATATTTAAATTTTACTTTTGAGTAACTTCAGTATTTAAAAACTGAAGTGCTCTAAAATGTGACCATTGTAAAAGTGAGTAAAAATTTTGTTCAACAATAATAGATTGCCATCCTGGGTGAAGGGTACATACCCAGCAATTCTTGTATCCTGAGGAATATAATGGTAAAAATATTGCAAAATTCCTGGAAAAATTATGTTATGCTGTAATGTGGGTATAGTGTTCCATGATATTTATGTCCATTAGTATGTGTTCTTCTATTAGACTTTAGATTATGGCCCCTCACTCACTCATTTTGACTTTTAGATTCTATTCATTTATTTTGTTACAATTCCTTAATCTTCCATAATAATATTGATCTATTCCTAAAAGTTCCTAAACCTCTTCTCAGTAGCCCTAAATTAGAAACCTGACTCATTTTAGCTGCAGTGAGAAGCAGAGATGATTACTCCTCTGGGCTCATTTCATTTACTTGTTCTTTGCAGCTATAGGAAAAGCACAGAGAGGCAGAAACGTCGGGGTGTATAATAGGTGATGATTGAAAATCAAGGTCCAAGTCCAGTGATGGGGAGCCCTAGCCAGCCATAGAAAGGAAAGCTTGTGTTGTTGGGACTCAGCCTTAGGTTAAATCTGGAAATCTGAAAATGACGATTCTTTTTAAAACAGCGAAGTTCCTTAACAGGTCATTTAAGAGTCTTACCAGAATCTGGGCCCATCAGCCCAACATCATTGGCTGTTCACACATAGTAACAGGTTAGTTTGGGCAGCCTTTCAGACTAACTAGGGAAATAGAATTTTTTAAATAGTTGCTATTTGAATGAAAACCTGCAAAACCCATTTCTGTGGAGCAATTTGCTATGTTCAAGATTGCTTTCTTCAAGTTTTCTCCTCCAATGAACAAAAATATTTTTATAATAAAGTAAAACAGTCAAGCAGTAGTGTAGTTGATACTTAAAATGGCTTGCTACACCTTCCATTTCCTGTATAGCTCCACAATCTTTTCCTGAGAAAATAATCCAGCATGTTTGCCTCTTTGTACAAAGAAATGTGAAAAACCAGAAAATGAATAATTTCCATATATTTAAATCTAATTAAGGAAAAAAGATTGCAGTTTTTGAATATCATGCAACTAAATATTTGTAGCTGTTCAGGTTGAAATATGGAACCAGAAGATAAAAACAATTTATATGAAAAAGAACCAAATCAGGCAAAGCAGTTTAATGAAATGACTGAAAAATAAGCTTGTAGGAAATTATTATCGATTCAACCAGGGAGATAGAATGCCAAGACTGGTGAATTTCTCAACTGAAATGAAAACTTTACAGTTTCTTTTAAGCTGTAAAAACAGCTTCTTTTTGACAAGGGACAGAATTAAGCACAAAGCCCTATACTGTAGTCAGCTCTCTTGTGGCAAATACAGATAATGACGGAAATAATAATTAAAAAGTTCTGTACAAGACATTTTCCAAGAGTCAGAATTATCTTTCTCTATACTAAATTTCAGAATACGTTTACTTAAAAAAAATCATCATAGGTGTTTGCAATCAGAAAATAGAGTGTAAGTGTCTAAGCTTTGGAGTAAAAACACTTTTGGAAAAATCCCCATTTTGCCTCTCAGTGGCTGCTGCCAAACCTCTTGGGCAAGATTCTCAAACCTCTGTTTCCATAAACGTGAAATGGGGTGGAGTACTTGTTTGACAGTCTCAACAAGATCCTCTGGAGGAGAGTTAACTGAAATGATGCATGTGGAAGCATTTTTAAACTGTAAAGTACCACAAATGCAATGAGCAAAAGAAGTGACTAAACACCCAATCCAAGATACTGGCTTGAAAAGCAGAATGTGTCTGACCTCATTCTAAACTTAAGAACCTTTCAATTCTGAAATAGCTGCTTTTTTTTTGTTTTTTTTTTGCGGTACGCGGGCCTCTCACTGCTGTGGCCTCTCCCCTTGTGGAGCACAGGCTCCGGACGCGCAGGCTTAGTGGCCATGGCTCATGGGCCCAGCCGCTCCGCGGCATGTGGGATCTTCCCGGACCGGGACACGAACCTGTGTCCCCTGCATCGGCAGGCGGACTCCCGACCACTGCGCCACCAGGCAAGCCCTGCATCTTTAAATTAACTGTTCTTTTCTTTGCATTTCTCTTCCTTTACTCTTTCGGTTTTAAAATTCTTGCAGTTTCCTTTCAGCTTTTTATTGGCTTTAATACTAATTATATTTCATATTGTTTAAAGTTTTGCTGTTCCCATTGTGATCCTATCATTTCTATTCTCATCTTACATTTTCATTTATAGATTCTCTGGTCTTTTTGTAACGAAGTGCCTATAGTATGACAATTACTGTTCTATGTTCTGGGGATACAGGGGTAAAAAGACGGTGTTCCCATGTGGAACTTGTGTGTGTGTGTGTGTGTGTGTACTGCTAGGTAGTGTTAAATGCTACAAAGAAAGAGAAAGCGGTAGCTCAGAAATAATGGGAGTGAGGTGGTGGAGGAACAATTATTTCAAGCTGAAGGAAGAATAAGTGCCGATGTTCTGAGGCAGAAAGAGAAAGAAGGCCAGTGTTAGTGGTATGAGTGTCGTGGAGACTGGGAAGGAGTCGAGGAGAGATAGGCCAGTGCAGCTCATGAATAACTTTGTTGGCCATGGAAAAAAGTCTGTGGTTTATTCTGAGTGTGATGGATGCCACTGGGGAATTTCGAGTAGGATAACGAAACGATCTGAGGCATACTTGCATGGATTGCATGGCTGCTACATGAAGGACTGACAAAGATGAGACAAGGAAGAGATGGCTTTTGCTGTGTTCCCTGAGAGGTGACAGTTGTTGGGAGTTGGGTGATGTTGGTGGAGAAGATCCACAGAGGTCAGTTTCAAGGTGCATTTTGAAAGGATATGGGGAAGCCTTCAAGGGATATCTTGGGTTTTTGATGTGTGCAACCTGACGATCTGTGGTGCATGCCGTACAGCTGAAGGAGATGGAGGAAGAAGTCGAGTTTTGTGATGGTGGCGGGGAACTCAATAGTTCTGTTACAGACATCAAGTTTGAGGTGTTAAATAGATAGATATTTGAATCTGGAGTTTGGGGAAGTCTGGGATAGAGATATAAATTTGATATTCTTTAGTTTGTAGATGTCATCCTGTAACACTGGGAAATGGGTCTTGATAAAAACAGAAAACCCGAGTATGAAGCCACCATTTTGGATGAGTAGTAATACTCATTTTGGATGAGTATTAAGCCCTGGAGCAGTTCAACATGTAAAGACTGGGAAGAGGAAGAACCAGCTAAGGAGGGTAAGAAGGAAGAGCAGAAAAGGTAGAAAGAGTATCAGAAGACAGTAGTGACCCAGAATCCAAGTGATGAAGTGTTTCAAAGTTGAACCAGCCTCAGACTTTGCAGAGAGGAGTAAGATGAGGGTGAGAGTGAACCACTGGATAGGGCAAGAGGAGGGTACTGGCGATTGTACTGAGTACCCTGGGCACCACCTCGGAATCCTCTCAACCCATCTCTGACTCTGTATCACTGCAGTGGGCAAGTTCCAGGCACTTGCTCTGCACTCATACAGGAACAGTCAGCGAGTGCAGGGGATTTACCGTGCGCAGGACTACCCCTGACCAAAGGGGAATAGGAACCTATGGATTAAACCTTCCTACTTTTATCCTCCTGATGAACACTTCTGAGATGCATCTCCTAAGGGTCCTCAGAAGGTCTCAGAGGGACTTAGCACCAGTCATCTGAAATGGTGGCCAACTTCATGTTATAGCCTTGCACCCCTTTCCCTCTTTCCCTGTTCACCTCCACCGTTGTTTACTCCTGCTCTCTGGGATCACAGCCCAAAATAAAATTCCTCAAGCCACATTCCTCTCCATGCCAGAAGGTGACACTTGTCCTCGTCACTCCCATCCCCTCTGGCCTGGGTCATGGCCTAACACAGTGAACCTGGGATATGGAGCGCCTGTCCTAGAAGAAGACCTTACAGGCTTGAAGAAGTGATAGCACCTGGCTGATATGTACTGGGAGGAATGAGGAGACATGCAGACATCAGCTCATCTGGCAACGTGCCTAAGTGATGGGTGAGGGGTTAGAGTGGAATAGAAAAGCTCTATAGGTAAGAATTTATAAACGTGAAAAGGCTTTCTTTTGACCTGGAGTTTGACATTCTGGCAAAGATGCTAGGATTGCTCCCAGAACACTTTTGGGATAGCTCCTGAAACTTGGCCCCAATGGTGGCCTTCCGTAAGTTAGGTGGAGGTGCTGGAACTACCATAGCGTGGTACTGAGGAAGGGGTCAGGGAAGAGGAAACGTTGGGATGGTTTTATCACGTGAGACTGAGAACCAGGTGGACCCAGAGGACATTCCCTTTTTTTCACAAAGGGTAAGGAGAGTTCTGCTGAGGGGCACTGGTGTCTTTGAGAAGCTCCAAGGATGGCTATTCTCTGTAGGTCGGGGCTGAGCAGGAGATGCTGCCCTTGGCCTGGGCTCCCTGGCTTTATTAAGAATGATGGGATTCTGGTGCAGAAGAGGTCAGGGGCCAGAACTTAGCCATCAGAGGCAAAGTGGGTATAAACTACAGTGAGCAGCAAGGCTGGAGGGCGGTCATGATGGCTTGGTTTCTGGGTTTTGTGGAGAGGGCTTCTGATCACAGTTTCTGGGGGAGGAGATAGATGGGTAGCTTATCGGGCTACTTATTAATGTATTTTTTAAAATCCTGTGCGTTAGTAAGACCCATAACAGGACTGTCAGCTGCTGCAATAGAAAATTGCCATTTCTTCACCCAGTCCCTAAACCAAAGTCAGTTCAGAGACAGGGAGCCCGTTGACTGAAGGGAAGTTCAAGCCCCCTGGAAGAACCGCTATGGTCTGAATGCTTGTGTCCCCCCTAAAAATTCATGTTAAATTCCTAATGCCCAGTGTGATGGTATTGGGGGCGGGGAGGGTGGGAGGTGTTTAGATCATGAGAGTGGAGCCGTATGAATGGAATTAGTGCTCTTATAAAAGAGAACCCCACAGAGCTCCCTACCACGTGAGGACACAGTGAGAAGCTGACAGTCTGCAACCCACAGGAAGGGTATTCACCAGAACCTGACCATGCTGGCCCCTAATCTTGGACTTCCAGGCCTCCAGAACTATGAGAAATACATTTCTGTTGTTTATAAGCCACCCAGTCTGTGGTAGTCTTTTCTTACAGCGGCTGGAACAAACTAAGACAAGAACGTTCCAGGTTATATTATAAACATGCTCCTGAAATTTCCCCAAAGAAGCCTGTGGCCACCTCCCAGGCAACAGGGTACTGGGACAAAGGGAGTGCCCAGACTTTTCAAGGACTGCTGGATCAAGGGTGTCTGAGCTCTCAGTAGTACCAGAACTTAAACATCTCAGTCCTTCTGTTAGAGTGGGGCTTTTGGAGACAAGGAGATACATGGAGGTCTGGTCCAAGTCTGTCGTCTACTGCGGCCAACACATGTTCATCACTGGGGAGAGAAAGATGTTGAAATCGATCAGAGAATAAGGGGTAATAAGCAGGAGGGGGCTAGGTTATTGCTAAAGGGAAGGGTAGCAGCGGGACTGGTCTGATGGCATGGGTTTCAACCATCCTGGGATTCTTGAGGGAGGAGAAATGGTCTGGAAGCACGGGCAAAAAAGGTGTTTCCCTCACTCCAGGCCCATTCTGGAAAAAACAGCCATCACTTTAAGAAACGATAAACTGACACATGGCACCATGAGATAGGGACTGTGAATCGTCCTCATGGTTTACCACACATGTTTTGTCTCACAAGTCACTTAACCCTGCCGTCTGACAGCTCCCCAGGTGATTTGCTTAAACACCAGTAACCATTAGACTTCAGAAACAGAATGGCAACTGTACATTCATTGCTGTTCAGCTCAAAGTCTAAAGAAAAATGCCTTTCAACCTCCTCTCCTGCCTGCCCCCGGCAATTGAGAGCATTAATGAGGTAATATTGTTCAAAGGGCTTTAAGCTCCTTGGAAGAAAGGCAGTCCATAAATAAAAGGTATCATTATTTCTCACTGCCAGGTGATTCTGCACGGGTGTTCCTCTCCTGCAGCCTTTGGTTTCCCAATGCTTTGTCATACCCATAATGGATGTCACACCTGAACCGGAAGAGTCCTGTTAAAGGGGAATTCTGCAGTGTGTTTTCCTTACTAGTCTTATCTACTCTGGGTACCCACATCCTGACTTCAGTCCTCAGGCAGGTCTCAGGTACCACTCCTTAACAATACCTCAAGACGTTTGGTAGAGGCGACAGAAGGTTTGTTAGACCAAACAGAATATATACTATATATGATAGTATATATTATGTATTTATTTACTCTCTCTCTCTGCATATATATATAAAATCAAATGACATGAAACAGACCAAAGTTGGGGGTAATATTACTGTGAACTCTCCCCTAAGATACTGATGAACCTTTAAGTCAGGAGGAGCTGAGAGATGGGTATGTCTCTGTTCTCCTTCTATTCAGATCGCTTTCCGCTGCTCATCTTTTGTTTTTGTTTTTTTTTTTGCGGTACGTGGGCCTCTCACTGTTGTGGCCTCTCCCTTTGCGGAGCACAGGCTCCGGACGCGCAGGCTCAGCGGCCATGGCTCACGGGCCCAGCCGCTCGGCGGCATGTGGGATCTTCCCGGACCGGGGCACGAACCCGTGTCCCCTGCATCGGCAGGCGGACTCTCAACCACTGCGCCACCAGGGAAGCCCCTGCTGCTCATCTCTTGATCCGCTTTGGTGTCCCTCAGTGGTTTATATTCCAACCTGATTCATATAGATAATTGACCCTCTTGACAATACGTGAAGTTCAGACCATAAGGTATAGATTTCTACTCTCTTCTTTTACGATTAGCTTCTGTGTAGGTCATTGCAACACTGGAATATCAAAAGATGTGAGTCTCCTTCAATCCACACTAAAAAATATCCAAGTTTGAGCCCTTTCAAAATAGCTGCCACATGGCTTCTCTCCCCTCTGCCCAGAAACGTGGGACCCTTTTTGCCTGAGTGGACAGGTGTTTAACTTGGTAGGCTGGATGTTGCGTAAGAAAGTCAGCCTCGTCATAGTAGAGAAAAGGCAGAACCGGTGTGAATTGAGGGCTCACCATGGGCCAGACCGTCATCTCAGAGTTGTTGAAATGCCACCTTCTTTTATGATCTCTTTTTCTGTCACACCACCAAACATCCCCCTCTTTAACCCCCAACCTAAACTGTGGTTAAACTTTTTATTTGTTGCCTCCCTTGAGTTTCACTGTGAATTTCACATTTAAGTTAGTTTTCATGCACTTCTCAGTATTCCCCAGAGAGAAGTTGCGGGAGCCAATGAGAAAGCAAATTCTGTGCACTTCTGTAGTCTTTTCATCTCTGGACTGTACAGTTGAAAGTTCATATTTTGGAGACCCTGGGTACCCTGTGAGTGTAGAGATGGGGCTCTCGAGTCGGTCTTGTTTCTCTCCCACCAGCCCTTGTGCACCAAGGCCCTCCACATGCATGTTCTCTTCTATATTTGGTGACACTTGAAGGCTCCAAGCCTTCTCCCTGACTTCTTACGGGAGTCCTCATACTTCTGTCTAATTTAATGTCTTATTGTCGGTGCTAGGGGCTCGGGGCTGTCTTTCTCCTGCTGTGGAGATATTTTGTGGCTGTTCGTCTTATAATTAAGGGGATCTGCTACCACCATTCCACTGGCTCTGTTCAAGGTTAAATTACCTCCCATCATTATAGGGCAGGAGGGGAGGAATGTAGCTACATGAGGCAAGACCTTTCAGATGCATGGGGGCCAGAGAGGGGCCCAGAAATAATGTTCTCTCCTATTTTCCTATCCTCCTTTGACTGGTGGAAGCAAGTTACTTTGGTTGAGCTAAGTTGTTTAAGTGGGCACGGTAAGTGGCTGTGTGTGTGTGTGTATGTGTGTGTGAGGCAGACAGAGAGAGAGAGACAGAGAGACAGAGAGAGAGAGAGAGTTAAAACAGAGAAATACAAACAGACTAGAAAAGAAACAATGAAAAATAAAACATAAAAAAGGAAGCAGAGAGAGAAATGAAGGTTTCCCAATCCTCAACAGAGCTATAATAAGTTATATTTCCTTTATTTGCCCAGTAAAGCTCACCTCTTTATTTACTTTTGCCTTTTATTTTCCCGCTGAACTCTGCCCAGGGAGCTGCCCTTTGCATCTCTCTGCCTCTCTGTGTGCCTGCCCACCGACTTCTATTTTCTTTCCTTCCTCAGATTTAATACAGTCTGTTCAGCTCTAGCCTAGGAGAAGGCTCTTTGTGGCTTATATTTTTAGGTCATCTCTGCAGTCTCTAGTCTCTGCACCTGCCTTAATCTAAGGGTATCACTCAGGATGTTCTCTGGAATGTTCTACCACAGGATCTCCAAAAGGTTTGGCCTCTGTGGCCAACACTTGGGAGTTTCATCTTAAATATGCCTGGTCTGCCTTTTCTGAAATTGCCTGGGTGTGGAGGCATCTGGGGACTGTAGGGTGGCCAGACTTCTGCATAGACTTGAGGGTGCTGGTGCTGGCGTGAAGGGGAGTGCCAAAAACAAAACAAAAATACACCCAAGAAAAGCAGAGTCGGAAAACAGAGCAGAAAGTCCTGACACTGCAAGGTGGATGTGTTGTGTAAGAGATTATTTCTTCCCCTCCAGCAACCACCTGTGTGGGATGAGAAGGGTGTCTTTCCCCAAGCTGTTCACCCAGTCTCCACCTACCAGGAAAGGGACTCCAGAAGTGCTGATTCTTCTCCAGCCAGCAACAGTCAGTGCAGTGACCTGGTCACCAATACTGCCAAATAGAACTTGAATTCACCCAAAACGTATGAAGACACTAAGATGTGGAGATCCTGTGCCAGATACTGGTGTTCTGAAAGCTGGCTACGGTAGAGAGGGAGAGCAGGGTTTGTTGCTTCACTGGACTTGGAAAGTTGGAGCGAGGGTGGAGTAGAGGGTGACTCCTAGGTATCCTGCTTGGGCAATAGGAGGAAGGTGATGATATCAGTGAACAAAAGGACCGTAAGAGGAGCAGGTTTGAGCAAGGTGGGGCAGGGAGGGAGCAGGGGGTGATATGTTTGGTTTGGTAGGTGTTGAGTGAAGTGTGCTGCCGGGGCATTCAAGTGGATATTCCAGAAAGGGGTGGAAGTATAGGTCCAGCGTTCGATGGGGAGTTCAGAATTGAAAACATGATTTAGGAGTCAGCACTGCAGAAAGAGTGTAGAACAGCTCTGATTTTCCCAATGTGGATAAAGGGAATAAATATCTGTTGCAAAATAATATATATATATATGTCTCTCCTGCTGGTTCCTGGCACAGAGCTCCTAAAACCCTTGTCATTTCCCAAGTGATAAGAACAGTAGGAGCAGGGCTTCCCTGGTGGCGCAGTGGTTAAGAATCCGCCTGCCAGTGCGGGGGACATGGGTTCGAGCCCTGGTCCGGGAAGATCCCACATGCTGCGGAGCAGTTAAGCCCGTGCGCCACAACTACTGAGCCTGCACTCTAGAGCCCGTGAACTACAACTACTGAGCCCAAATGCCACAGCTACTGAAGCCCGCGTGCCTAGAGCCTGTGCTCTACAACAAGAAAGTCACCGCAATGAGAAGCCCGCGTGCCGCAACGAAGAGTAGCCCCTGCTCGCTGCAACTAGAGAAAACATTCGTGCAGTGATGAAGACCCAACGCAGCCAAAAATAAATAAATAAATTTATTTAAAAAACCACACTAGGAGCATCTATTTTCCTTATATTTGGCCTTTGACCCCAGTTTCTGATACAGGGCTCTTGAAACCCTTGACATTTCCTGAGTGATTGATAGGAGTGTCTTTTGTTCTAATGAGGCAACTCTGAGTGGGCCCCTGAGTAGCTTCAGGATGTGGACTTGTCATCAGAAAGACCAAAAGCCATGATTAGAAACTTGGAACTACCCACCTCACCCACGCATCCTCCGGGAAGGGGAGAGGGAGGAGAGACCGAATTAATGATTGAGCCTGCTGATTAGATGAAGCCTCCATACACGTCCCAGAATTACAGGGATTGGTGAGCACATCTACACGCTGGGAGGGTGGCGCACCTCAACTGCACCAGGACAGAAGCTCCTAGCCTTTTCTGTATCCTTTATAACAAACACGTACAAGTAAGTGAGTGTTTCCCTGAGTTTTGTGAGCCTTTCTAGAAATTATCAAACCCAAGGAGAGGATCATGAGAACCCCAATTTATAGCCGGTCAGTCAGAAATACAGGTGACAACCTGGGACTTGCGATTGGTATCTGAAGTGGGGACAGCCTTGTGGGACGAACCCTTAACTAGTAGGATCTGACACTAAGGCCAGGTAGATAGTGTCAGAAGTGAATTGAATTGTAGGAGACCCAGCTGGTGTCGCAGAATTGCTTGATGTGTTGAAACCCCAAGCATCTTGTGTCACAAGTATTATGCTTGTGAGTAAAGGGGAAACACAGGAGTGTTTTCCCTTTACAGATGCCCCGCCAAACTCATGGGGTTATTGCAATCATCAAATAAGACATTTATGCAAAAGTATTTTTAACGTGCAAAGGGATGCAATTGTAAGATCTTACTATTATTGTTTGACCACTGTATTTATAATAGGGCACTTTGCGGTGTGGGATGTAAAGGGAGAGGAGGTGAAGCCCTTCTCTGAAGGAGCTTGCAGTTAAAGAGGGGTCTAGAAAGAATAACTATGCCTACTAAACAATGAGGAAGGTGAGTTTTGTGGGGGGTTCTTCTTGGATTTGGATAGAAGAAAGGGTACAATGTGACGAAAAATTGCTGGTGGGGAAATGGTAACGTGTTCAGGCTCTGCTTCATGATCCAAAGCCGAGATGCGGCATCGTACGATTGTTGGAAGGAGACTTTGTCCAATTTGAGGCACTTTGCTCATGTTCTCTTCCATTATGCAGGTAGTTTTTAGGACGCCTCCTCTATTTGGAAGATGGCCCCTTGTCGATAACCCTGAAACACCCTGTCAGTACCTACTCCACAGGGACCAATGGTGTCCTTTGGCAAAGGATAAAAGCTACAGCCAGATTGCCTACATAATTTGCAGGGCGCAGTGCGAAATGAAAATGCAGGCCCCTTGTTCACAAATTATTAAGAAATTCAAAAAGGCGACAGCAGAGCACGACACCAAGCACAGGGTCCTTCTAAGTGTGGACCCAGTGCTACCGCAGAGGCTGCTCATCCAGAGGCTGACTCTGCCTACGGAATTTCCAGCATCTGCTAGAGGACATCATCTGGGTCTCCACTTAAATTGAGGGAAAGCTCTTGAGTCTCCATGCATTCCACAGATGGTTGTTACATCAGCACATCCAGCATCCGTTATGCGGGGGGCCAGCTCAGAAGTGGGCACAGAGATAGGAGGGTAGATAAAGCTTTCTTCCCTTGAGAAGCTTGCATAATAATAATAAAAAAACACACATAGTCTTTCTTGAAGGTTCAGTTTAAATGCTACTTCCCCAATCACTCATTTAGAATTTTCTCCTTTCTTCTATGTTCCCGCAGTGCTTTGGACCTTGACGGCAGTCTTTCTTAGGGGAAATGGACAGAACTTCATGGCTGACTGGATGAGGTCTTGAAGCCACCTTTCTGTCCAGGGGGTCTTTCCATTAGCAGGACTTCCCATGGCAACATGCCTTGATGGGGTGAGAGGGTTGAGGAGGTACTGGTGTGCTAGGGGTAGCCAGGTGAGGCTGTGACAGTCTAAGTCCCCAGCTGGCCCCTCTGGCCATGAGTACTGTACTTTCCATGCATGCCACCATCTGGAAATGATCAGGAAGCCCTGTATTCCAACAGAGTTCTTCTCAGGCACCAAGGTTGATCAACCATGGGAACTCTCCACACCCACATCCACATACAACCTTCCTCCTGGGTTTTCACTTAGTTCTTACATGTCTTTTTACTATGGTATTTTAGGGCTTGCGACCAGGCCACGGGACACAGGAGTCACGGTCAGTGGGCCAGACCACAGCCCCACAGAGCATACTTCACTGATCTGAACTCCCTCCTCTTTTCAAGTGTAGGCAGACACTGAAATCCTAGAAAGGGTTTGGCTGGTCTTCCCTCCTCCTAAGTGGGAGAGACAGTGTTAGTGTAACTGAGTCCAAGCTTGTATTGCTCGCAGCGCGACAGGCCAATACATCGAGAGACGAGTTTTTTAGGCAAAGAATAGAGACTTTATTTGGAAAGCCAGCAGACTGAGAAGATAGTGGACTACTGTCCAAAGAACCATCTTGTCTGAATTAGAATTCAGGCTTCTTTTATACTCAAAGAGGTGAGAGTAAAGTCAAACATTTCCTAGTTCCAGAGGTGATGTGTTCATTTCTTCCTTCCAGCAGCCATTCATAGGTGGGCCTGGTCAGGATGTTTCCTGTGAACTAAACAAAGGTATTTTAGCTTAATGCTCATTACCTGGGAGGCAGAGTTCCCAGGGATAGGCCATTATGTATAATTTAAACTTATAGGCAACATCCCTTTAGGGATTAACTTGTAATAGAATACAGAGATTCTTCCCTATGACATAAAGATCTGCCTGAGGAAGAGGATGACTTTTAAGCCCACATGTCCCTTCTCTGCTTCCCTCCTACTCCCTCTGCATCCAGAAGATGTTGATTCTGCCCTGTACATCCTGCTACATCCCTTCTTTTCTCTTTCCTTCCTCTATTTGCACCCCCCTGCCCCCGCACAGCATTGTCTAACCTCTACGTTGCTTTGCCCTCACAGAACCCCTTTCTTTAGGCTGAGTTTTATCATTGGGCCACCAGCCTACTACAGATCTCCAAAGCTTACTTTGTTGAGCTTACTGTTGGGGTGGTGCCTGCAAGTTGAGAACTGAAGGGAGAGATTTCTCAGAGGCCTTGGTACCCGGATGAACTGGGTCTCTTTGGAAGAGCTGCTCTGCTCTTTAATCTGATGTAAATTGTGTAACCAACAGTGTTGCCCCTTTGGAATGGCTTGCTGAGAACCAAACCCGTTTAGGATTTTAAAAGCCTGCCTGATATTCAGGAATATCTTTCTAGAAATATTTTTGCAGAACTCTACCAAAATGTATAGGATTTTATCACGTTATTGGAATACTAACCTTTCCCTTATCTTAGTTTCCTTTTCTCTCCTTCCCTCCGATTTTCTATTTTTATAATGATGTGGTGCTTGTATCATATGCTGCTTTAAATATCTTTTTAGAATGAGGCAAGGTAATAAATACATAAACAAACAAGTGAATACATAAATAGAAAGTAAACACATTTCTACTATGTACTCAGAAAACGTCTCTCTTTTTTTGTTTCTTGTTTTCCACCCATTTCCTTTTCATTGCACCTCTTCCCCAAGCCCTCTACAAAGAGGGGAGAAACACTGTGGACAAAACAAAATGCCTGACAGGCACGCGAGCGTCTGCCCAAGAGTAGGGAGCACGTGACTCAATCATCCAATCCCACGCCTTATATTGCTCAGTCCCATCGCTGGTGGTTTGCTTGTGTTTTGCACGAGGAGGCACGTAAGCACCTGGTGATGGGTGGGACATAAACTCCATGAGGGGAAAGACCGACCGAGTCTTTTCTTTAATCAGCTCTGGGCATCTGCTACATTTCTGGGCCCAAGTGGACTGCGTTGAGGAGGAGGAGAACGGCGCTTCCGTAGGAGGCTGTGGATACTTCTGATGGCTGTTTTCAGCCAGAGAGATAGCTGCCTAAGATAACTTAGTTCCAGGTCTGCAACTGGGGGCAAGGGAAAGAACCAGATGAAACTTCAGAATCATTTCAGCCTCGCCGTTTATGGGCCGGAGGTGGAGCCGTACGCTGCTGTCGATTCTTTCCCATGTGGTATTTTCCATAAATTTAAATCTTGCTGCTATACAAAGCACAGTGTAGATGCATCTCGGATAACAGCTCTGTTTCTGGGCATTTTCTATGTAAATTGAGTCTTGCATAGTAAATGGAATCATTTAACATACAGCTGGGCAGCTCTCGGTTCCAGGGAACCCTGGAGTGAATCCTTTTGAAAGCAATGGTTCCTCTGTGACTTAAGTAATCACATTCTAATTTATATTTTCTCTTAATTTGGATTGGAACTTAAAGAGTTTCTTTATAAAGCTTTATTTAATGTAAGTAAATAAATTAGTGCATACCCTATTATATTTTTCCTGGGGCAAAATGATCATCCATGTATCATAATTGTATTTTAAGTCAATGATTTAAACATAGCCTTAAGAGAGAGAACAGATGTCAGGAAAGGTTTCTGCTCATTAGCTCTTATAAAGCAGGGACATCCAGCGTCTAGTTTGTTCACGTAAGAATGGCTAGCCTGGTTTCTGCCCTGGGATGTCCTGAGTTCTTTGATGAAAGGCTACTGAGGATTGTGGGGTGGGCGACGAGCATGAAAAGAGAACTGGTTTAAATCGTGCCTTGACTCAGTTGCTTCCTTTAAACCTCTTTGACCTTGAGCTGATTTCTTAAAATCCCTGAGCTTCAATTTCCTCAGCTTAAAAATGGACTAAAACATATACAGTCTCTGTAAGAATATGGAGGGACAAATTTCATAACACACTTTATAAAGTACCAAATACAAAGTTTATTAATCATTGATGCAGGACAGGGTATTTTTTTGTTTGTTTTGTTTTGTTTTTCAAATTGGCTTCTGCTTTTAAAACACCGTGTTTTCCTGGCAGCCTTTGATTCCAGTTTTTCTAATTGCTTACTCAGTTGTTTTAAAGAGTCCCTGAAAATTAGCAATCTTCCTTAGCCAAGACTGTTTTACCCCTTTACAAAGATGTGCCTTGGGAACATTTATAGAGAAGACAAAGTTCGCCCTCTAGTGTGGGCCATGAGAAAGACAGAATAAGAATATGAACTAGTTGCAATGTGCATCTTAAAATACGCTGCTCTCCAAATGATATTTTTTTCTATCATTTGCATTAACTCCTCACTTCTTTACTAATTTAGCTTGGCTACTAGGTATTTACTTAATAGCTGTTCAAATGAGCTCTTTATGTTTTATCATATTATATATTCTGCTGGCTTTTTTTTTTTAACATCTTTATTGGAGTATAATTGCTTTTCAATGGTGTGTTTGTTTCTGCTTTATAACAAAGTGAATCAGTCTGCTGGCTTTTTAAGCCATTGAAGACAAGTAAAATTTTCAGAATTAGTTCAATTTTATTCTTTCCAGGTTTTTTATAGTCATAGATGTAATGTGAATGCTAAGAAGAATCTGCCTTGATTTATTTTGCTTTGATTTAATTTCAGATTAAATAAACTTAATCAAGATTCTGAACTAGGGCTTCCCTGGTGGCGCAGTGGTTGAGAGTTCGCCTGCCAAGGCAGGGGACACGGGTTCGTGCCCCAGTCCGGGAAGATCCCACATGCCGCGGAGCGGCTGAGCCGGTGAGCCATGGCCGCTGGGCCTGCGCGTCCGGAGCCTGTGCTCCACAACGGGAGAGGCCACAACAGTGACAGGCCCGCGTACCGCAAAAAAAAAAAAAAAGTTTATCAACTAAAGTGGCTGATGCTGTGAGTTGTAAAAGGTCCTGCTCCTGGTGAGTAAAGAAAGCACAGAGAAATGAACGCTCTCAGAATTTCAGAATGATGCATGTAATCACAGTAGCGTACAATACACTACTGCATAAAATTTCTTTCCATGGAGTTACTGGCTGCTTATATTGTTTTAAATTGACATGGGCCTGTCTTCCCCAAGCTTTGAGCTTTATGCTAACATTTTTCACTCCTTCTTGAAACACCTCAATAAAGAAAATGTAGCAATGTAAGTTTTAAGTTTTATTTATTTATTTATTTTTGGCTGTGTTGGGTCTTCGTTTCTGTGTGAGGGCTTTCTCTAGTTGCGGCAAGCGGGGGCCACTCTTCATTGCGGTGCGCGGGCCTCTCACTGTCGCGGCCTCTCGTTGCGGAGCACAGGCTCCAGACGCGCAGGCTCAGTAGTTGTGGCTCATGGGCCTAGTTGCTCCGCGGCTTGTGGGATCTTCCCGGACCAGGGCTCGAACCCGTGTCACCTGCATTGGCAGGCAGATTCTCAACCACTGCGCCACCAGGGAAGCCCACAATGTAAGTTTTAAAAGCCACACAGTTAACTGTGCAAATATTTTACTATCTTTATTTTCCTATTACATGACATATTATGTATCCTGATTCCTCCTTCTGCCTTTTAGCAAAAAACTTAACCAAGTCAGTTCCAGGTCTGGTGGTGCATTGGAGCTGGCTCCTACCAGCAAGAGTCATGGTTAAATTTTGAGGAATTTTACATGCTGGCTTATTATTAAAAATTAAATTGTATAAACTTACAAATAAACTATATTAAAAGCAAAGATTATAACTATGCAAAACGTATAACTTCCTGATTAGTTTAGGTTGGCATTATAATGTAATGCAAAGGTCTCCACACTTGCTATCCACTTCTGTGTCCATCCATCCCCAGACTTCTCCTCGTCCTGATATCTCAGTCTTTTTCATTCCAGGTCTTTGCCCAGATGGCCAGGCCATTCATCACTACCCGTGAGTCAGGCCCCTGCCCTTTCCCCACAAAGTGGACGATCAGGTGCTGTACCTAACTCTCTGCCTATTGGATGGTTTTCCCTCACCTTTAGCTTTCAAAGCCACCTCCCGAGTGAGGCTGTAGTGCAGCTGCCAAACACTTTCATCCTTTACCCACAAAACAAGGATTAACCATCTGAAACCAAGCTCTGGCTGCTCCCTCTCCTCTAGCTGATCATATAAGAGTCACCATTTGGAGACTGGTTCAAATGGTGGAGTAGAAGGATGTGTGCTCACTCCCTCTCGCGAGAGCACTGGAATCACAACTAACTGCTGAACAATCATCGACAGGAAGACACTGGAACTCAGCAAAAAAGACACCCCACATCCAAAGACAAAGGAGAAGCCACAATGAGACGGTAGGAGGGGTGAAATCACAGTAAAATCAAATCCCATAACTGCTGGGTGGGTGACTCACAGACTGGAGAACACTTATACCACAGAAGTCCACCCACTGGAGTGAAGATTCTGAGTCCCACGTCAGGCTTCCCAACCTGGGGATCTGGCAACAGGAGGAGGAATTCCTAGAGAATCAGACTCTGAAGGGCAGCAGGATTTGATTGCAGGACTTTGACAGGACTGGGGGAAACAGAGACACTACTCTTGGAGGGCACACACAAAGTAGTGTGTGCATCGGGACCCAGGGGAGGAGCAGTGACCCCCATAGGAGACTGAACCAGACCTACCTGCTAGTGTTGGAGGGTCTCCTGCTGAGGCGGGGGGTGGCTGTGTCTCATTGTGAGGACAAGGACACTGGCAGCAGAAATTCTGGGAAGTGTTCCTTGGCGTGAGCCCTCCCAGAATCCACCATTAGCCCCACCAAAGAGCCAAGTAGGCTCTAGTGTTGTGTCACCTCAGGCCAAACAAACAAAAAGGAGGGAACCCAGCCCCACCCATCAGCAGACAAGTGGATTAAAGTTTTACTGAGCTGTGCTCACCAGAGCAACACCCAGCTCTACCCAGGATCAGTTCCTCCCATCAGGAAACTTGCACAAGCCTCTTAGATAGCCTCCTCCACCAGAGGGCAGACAGCAGAAGCAAGAAGAACTACAATTCTGCAGCATGTGGAAGGAAAACCACATTCACAGAAGGACAGACAAAATGAAAAGGCAGAGGACTTTGTACCAGATGAAGGAACAAGAGAAAACCCCAGATAAACAACTGAATGAAGTGGACGTAGGCAACCTTCTAGAAAAAGAATTCAGAATAATGATAGTGAAGATGATCCAGGACCTTGGAAAAAGAATGGAGGCAAAGACTGAGAAGATGCAAGAAATGATTAACAAAGACCTAGAAGAATTAAAGAGCAAACAAAGGGAGATGAACAATACAATAACTGAAATTAAAAGTACACTAGAAGGAATCAATAGCAGAATAATTGAGGCAGAAGAACAGGTAAGTGACCTGGAAGACAGAATGATGGAATTCACTGCCACGGAACAGAATAATGAAAAAAGAATGAAAAGAAATGAAGACAGCCTAAGAGACCTCTGGGACAACATTAAACACACCAACATTCGCATAATAGGGGTCCCAGAAGGAGAAGAGAGAGAGAAAAGACCCGAGAAAATATTTGAAGAGATTATAGTTGAAAACTTCCCTAACATGGGAAAGCAAATAGCTACCCAAGTCCAGGAAGTGCAGAGAGTCCCATACAGGATAAACCCAAGGAGAAACACGCCGAGACACATAGTAATCAAACTGACAAAAATTAAAGACAAAGAAAAATTATTAAAAGCAACAGGGAAAAATGACAAATAACATAAAACGGAACTCCCATAAGGTTAACAGCTGATTTCTCAGCAGAAATTCTACAAGCCAGAAGGGAGTGGCATGATATACTTAAAGTGATGAAAGGGAAGAACCTACAACCAAGATTACTCTACCCGGCAAGGATCTCATTCAGATTCAATGGAGAAATCAAAAGCTTTACAGACAAGCAAAAGCTAAGAGAATTCAGTACCACCAAACCAGCTCTACAACAAATGCTAAAGGAACTTCTCTAAGTGGGAAACACAAGAGAAGAAAAGGACCTACAAAAACAAACCCATAACAATTAAGAAAATGGTAATAGGAACATACATATTGATAATTACCTTAAACGTGAATGGATTAAATGCTCCAACCAAAAGACATAGACTGGCTGAATGGATATAAAAACAAGACCCATCTATATGTTGTCTACAACAGACCCACTTCAGACCTAGGGAAATATACAGACTGAAAGTGAGGGGATGGAAAAAGATATTCCATGCAAATGGAAATCAAAAGAAAGCTGGAGTAACAATACTCATATCAGATAATATAGACTTTAAAATAAAGAATGTTACAAGAGACAAGGAAGGATACTACATAATGATCAAGGGATGAATCCAAGAAGAATATATAAGAATTATAAATACATATGCACCCAACATACAAGCACCTCAATACATAAGGCAACTGCTAACAGCTATAAAAGAGGAAATCGACAGTAACACAATAATAATGGGGGACTTTAACACCTCACTTACACCCATGGACAGATCATCCAAAATGAAAATAAATAAGGAAACAGAAGCTTTAAATGACACAATAGACCAGATAGATTTAATTGATATTTATAGGACATTGCATCCAAAAACAGCAGATTACACTTTCTTCTCAAGTGCACATGGAACATTCTCCAGGATAGATTACAACTTGGGTCACAAATGATGCCTCAGTAAATTTAAGAAAGTTGAAATCATATCAAGCATCTTTCCTGACCACAACGCTATGAGATTAGAAATCAGTTACAGGGGAAAAGATGTAAAATACACGAATACATGGAGGCTAAGCAATACGTTACTAAATAACCAAGAGATCACTGAAGAAATCGAAGAGGAAATCAGAATATACCTAGAGACAGATGACAATGAAAACACGACGATCCAAAACCTATGGGATGCAGCAAAAGCCGTTCTAAGAGGGAAATATAAGACACTTATGAAAGAAATCAAAGATGACACAAACAGATGGAGAGGTATACCATGTTCTTCAATTGAAAGAATCAATATTGTGAAAATGACTATACTACCCAAAGCAATCTACAGATTCAATGCAGTCCCTATCAAATTACCAGTGGCATTTTTTACAGAACTAGAACAAAAAATCTTAAAATTTGTATGGAGATACAAAAGAGCCCGAATAGCCAAAGCAGTCTTGAGGGAAAATAATGGAGCTGGAGGAATCAAACTCCCTGACTTCAGACTATACTACAAAACTACAGTAATCAAGGCAATATGGTACTGGCACAAAAACAGAAATATAGATCGATGGAACAGGATAGAAAGCCCAGAGATAAACCCACGCACCTATGGTCAACTAATCTATGCCAAAAGAGGCAAGGATATACAATGGAGAAAAGACAGTCTCTTCAATAAGTGGTGCTGGGAAAACTGGACAGCTACATGTAAAAGAATGACATTAGAACACTCCCTAACACCATACACAAAAGTAAACTCAAAATGGATTCGAGACCTAAATGTAAGACTGGACACTATAAAACTATCAGAGGAAAACGTAGGAAGAACACTTTTTGATGTAAATCACAGCAAGATCTTTTTTGATCCACCTCCTGGAGTAATGGAAATAAAAGCAAAAATAAACAAATGGGATCTAATGGAACTTAAAACTTTTGCAAAGCAAAGGAAAGTACAATCAAGACAAAAAGACGGCCCTCAGAATGGGAGAAAATATTTGCAAATGAAGCAACTGACAAAGGATTAATCTCCAAAATATACAAACAGCTCATGCAGCTCAATATGAAAAAGAAAAAAAATGCTAGAAACAAATTGATACAGTCACTATGGAGAACAGTATGGAGGGTCCTTAAAAACCTAAAAATAGAATTACCATATGACCCAGCAATCCCACTACTGGGCATATACCCTGAGAAAACCATAATTCAAAAAGAGTCATGTACCACAGTTGTCATTGCAGCTCTATTTACAATAGCCAGGATATGGAAGCAACCTAAGTGTCCATCAACAGATGAATGGATAAAGAAGATGTGGCACATATATACAATGGACTATTACTCAGCCATAAAAAGGAATGAAATTGAGTTATTTGTAGTGAGGTGGATGGACCTAGCATCTGTCATACAGAGTGAAGTAAGTCAGAAAGAGAAAAACAAATACCGTATGCTAACACATATATATATGGAATCTAAAAAAAAAAGTAGTTCTGAAGGACTTAGGGGCAGGACAGGAATAAAGATGCAGACATAGAGATTAGACTTGAGGACACAGGGAGGGGGAAGGGTAAGCTGGGACGAAGTGAGAGAGTGGCATGGACTTATATATACTACCAAATGTAAAATAGATAGCTAGTGGGAAACAGCCACATAGCAGAGGGAGATCAGCTCGGTGCTTTGTGACCGCTTGGAGGGGTGGGATAGGGAGAGTGGGAGGGAGACGCAAGAGGGAGAAGATATGGGGATATATGTATATGTATAGCTGATTCACTTTGTTATAAAGCAGAAACTAACACACCATTGTAAAGCAGTTATACTCCAATAAAGATGTTAAAAAAAAAAAGATATATGCACCCCAATGTTCATTGCAGCACTATTTACAATAGCCAGGACATGGAAGCAACCTAAATGTCCATCAACAGAGGAATGGATAAAGAAGATGTGGTACATATATACAATGGAATATTACTCAGCCATAAAAAGGAAAGAAATTGGGTCATTTGTAGAGTCGTAGCTGGACCTAGAGACTGTCATACAGAGTGAAGTAAGTCAGAAAGAGTAAAACAAATATCGTATATTAACACATATATGTGAAATCTGAAAAAATTGGTATAGACGATCTTATTTATAAAGCAGAAATAGAGACACAGACATGGAGAACAAACATATGGATACCAAGGGGGAAAGGGGGAGGTGGGATGAATTGGGAGATTGGGATTGACATATATACCCTATTGATACTCTGTATAAAATAGATAACTAATGAGAACCTACTGTATAGTGCATAGTAGTGTGGTGACCTAAATGGGAAGGAAATCCAAAAAAGAAGGGATATATGTTTACGTATAGCTGATTCACTTCGTTGTACAGTAGAAACTAACACAATATTTTAAAGCAACTATATTTTAATAAAAGTTAAAAAAGAAAAGCATATGCACACAAAATTGTGCATATATTCCAATGTTAAAAAAACACAATGCTAACAATAAAGTATTTTTAAATTAAGGTATGTACATTGGTTCTTTTGCTTCACACTTAATAAACTACAGTATAATGTAAACATGACTGTTACATGAAGTGGGAAACCAAAAAATTCATGTGACTTGCTTTATTGTGATATTCCCTTTATTGTGGTGGTCAGGAACTATGCAACCGAACCTGCAATATCTCCAGGGTGTGCCTGTAAACCAGTAATCTAGTAAACAAAATGTCCTCTGAGTTGCTCTAGCAAACTAATTGACCCCAAAAGGGGGTTGTGGGAATCTCTGATGTATAGCCCATCGATCAGAAGCATAAGTGACAACCTGGCTTGTGAGTGGCATGTGAAGGGGAGGGGCAGTCTTGTGGGACTGAGCCTCAACCTGTGGAATGTGATGCTGTCTCTGGGTTGTGTCAGAATTGAGTTGAAGTGTAGGACCTCCGTCTGGTGTCCAGGAATTTCTTGGTGTGGAAACTGTCCCCCACTCCACACATTGGAATTGGGTATCAGAACCTTTATCAGATCACTCACATTCGCCATCCTCCAGGGATGCAATATTGCTTGTGATTTATTTTCTTGGCCAGAGGAGGTCAGGTTCAGAGACTTCTACTTTGATTTCCCTTCTTTGAAAGCTCTTAACCCACAGAACAAGGTGTCAACTGCCAAATATGTTGATCTCAGTTATATATTTGGAGACTGGAGAAATGACGTGAAGTGGGTCCAGTGGACCCAGTTTGACCCAGTGTATGCCAAATGTGGTCAGGATTCTATTTCATACATGGCTTCTATATGGCCCGACTCTAACAGGGGGAGAGGCCTGGGGTATTTCATGTGTCTGGGTGTTAATTTCAATTCAGATCCTGTGTCCAACCATTCTTGAGATGTCTGGCTAGTCCATTTTCTCCAGGGTGCAGTTATACATAATTGGCTGTGGGTCCCTTTGCAGAAGGACTGGGGGAATCACCATTGTGTGTATTTGACGAGATGTTTCAGGTCCTTATGAGGACCTGGCCACTTCATCAATCAGAGGGATTGAACTGAGTCAGAAAACTGGCTCAGGTCTGCGAACTGGGAAAGAGATTGTGACTGTTTATTGGGTAACTACCCTTAGCCTACTGGTAATCCACCCTTGATTTCTTCTGCTGGTACCAACTGAGTAGGATCTTTGTCAGTTGTCCATCTTTATTTCCCCCAGGGCCCCTGTAGTCTCTTAGCCATCTCTATAACTTGTAGAGACTCCACACCAATTTTGCCAGCCCCCTGAGACCCCTCAGACTTTTGGCAGTTAAGTCTCATCACCAGACCACTACTGTTTTGGCGTTGCATCATTTGATTGCTATTGGTGAGCCAAGTTCTGTAAACAGCTTCTCCTACTGTCAGCCTGGACCTGCACAAGGGAACCACTGCTGAACTTCTTAGTGATGCTGGTGCCCCTCTCACCAGCACATTCTTGTGGCCTTGGTGTGTTTTGTGTCCTCTGGGTCCTCTCATGGGACATAATCATCTGGAGGGTCTTCTGGCCACTATGGACATAGTATAGGTCCATTCCTCTTCCCTGAGCCTTTTAATCCCTCTCTCCACCACAATTCTGTCCTTTTGGCATCAGCCATTGCCTTTTCATGTCTCTAGGACCATGCTAGTAATGAGTTAGCGCCCTCTCCTGGGGTCATGGTCAAGGTAGTAAATCTTATCACTTGGGACAGAGAGATCAACAAACTCTTCCTTATCCAATTTAATGTTCTGCCTCCTTAATCAAGCATTTCCAGAATTCAGCCCCCTATGTACCTCCCCTGCTAGTGCATGATGGCTTAGGCTGATGACTCCTTTGGGAGATAGCCCTTTCCTCCCTTATCAGGTCAGCACATCCCCAGCTGTGTGATGCCATGACTTAACCCTAGTTGTAAACCTAGTGGCCAGGATCCTGAGAGGGCACCCACTGATTCTGCTTCTATTACAATCTCTGTAGAACTTTCCTGAATTCCTAGAGTTGTTAGTGTTAGTTGTTAGTGTCTCTTTTCACAGGACCCTTTGCATCCTCTCCTGGAACACTAGTTACATGATGTAGTCTTCCCTGCTAGACTGTAAGCATTATGACATGGGTAGGAAAAAACCTCCATTTTATCCACTAATGTATTCTCTGTGCTTAGTTTCATGCCTGACATGGATGTTTAATAATGTGTGGCTTGAATGGGCCTGTAATAAAGGCCAACATGACAGAGTGGTCACCATGGGCCGGGTTCTGTTTAAGTTCTTCCGTGTGCCTTAGCTCCTTTAATCGTCGTCTTAAGCCTCTAAGGTAGGAACTATTACTAATTCCTGTTTTGCAGAGGAGGTAGTTAGCCTGGTCTTCACCTATATTCTCACCGCATCCTATACATTCCACTGTCACAGTAATTATTGCATGTTTACCTTAAATTATTTTCTACCTTAGACTTTGAGCCGTATGTGAGTATGGAATCATGGAAATTCAATAATTTTTTTGGTGTGTATTTATGACTAAATGAATGAATACATTAACTCCCAGAAATTAACAAGAGGAGTTGAAGCATTTTATAATTTCATTCTTTTTGTTGCAGGCATGTTGTATTAGATATTGTTCTTAGTTCATGCATGCTGTTAAAGAAAGGTCAGATCTTTCAATTTGAAGTTCATTAAGCCATTACCGCACTCACCTTTACAATCATGTGTGACTAGTACACAAGCAATATATTTTATAGAGCAGTATATTAGAAACTTGATTCCACATGAGGAACATGATCCTTTTATGTGTGCTCTCCTCCCTCTTGCAAATGCAAATCAATTTTTTATGTCTGTCAAATACCAGCACACATTCCAGTGATTAACAGCCCAGTGTTAATGTGATGAAAGAAATTAACTTTAGATGTGTTTTGAGCTTAGAAGTAATTTGTGTAAAAATAAGATCCTGCTGTGATTCAACTATTTCCTAACAATCTGAGCTATGCTGCCCTGGAAAACGTGTTATTGGCCCATTTATCATAGATCACAGCTCATTATTTCAAGGGCTGACAAGTGTCTCGTTGCACATTTATTAGGGAAGTGAGCCTTGATCATATCTGTGGTTTTAAGGGTTTCTGTCCTATTAGATTTGTGACTTTTTTTACAGAAGAATTTTAAAAGGGAAGAATCCCCTAGACCCGGAGATGAAAGTATGATAATTTTATAGAGTATTAAAAAAGAGTTATAAGGACTCACCTACATAAAAAATATGGCTCCTGTTTTATTTTTACGTTCTGATGAGCGAACTCAGGTTTTCTGATTCCATTCAGTAGTTCTAAGCGCAATTATATTTTGAGGTTCTTAAACTTGCTACTTTCTAGAAAATTCACAGCACTTGCTTTTTTGTTTTCTTTTAAGATCAAAGAGGGGAAATAATAAGTTAGAAATACAAAATTAGGAACAAATCTACATTGCCAAAAACAGTACTTTCAAAATGTTGCACTTCTTAAACATTTTTTCTTTAATTATTTCAACAATATTTGAGCCTTACCATGTAACTGTCACTGTTCTGAGTGCCTTGGATATATCAATGAAGCTTCAATTATGTGCCTGGGGAAGCTTACATTCTATTGAGTAGACATCAAACAGTAAGCACAATGTATAATCAAATTACAAAGTGTATTAGAAGGTGCTAAATGCAATGGGGAAGGTAATGAGATCAGAAGGAACAGGGGTCCTGGGGAAAGGTCTGCAATTTTATTTATTTATTTATTTATTTATTTATTTATTTTGGCTGAGCCAGGTTTTAGTTGCAGCATGCAGACTCTTAGTTGTGACATGCATGTGGGATCTAGTTCCCTGACCAGGGATCGAACCTGGACCCCCTGCACTGGGAGCACGGAGTCTTACCCACTGGACTACCAGGGAAGTCCCAGGTCTGCAATTTTAAATGACGAAATTGCTTTTAATGAGATGTTGACATTTGAGCTAAGATTTAGAGGGAGGGAAGTAGGACTTAAAGACATCTGGAGAAGCGTTCCAGATATAAGGAACAACTAGATCCAAGGTTCCAGTTTGGGTCTGTGTCTAGAATGTTCAAGGATAAGCCAGGAGGCCAGTGTGGGAGGAACAGAGTCATCAAGAAGGAAAATCATAAGACATGAACTCAGAGAGGGACCCCCGGAGCCAGATCATACAGGGTCTTGTGGACCATTATAAGGACTTTGGCTTTTTCTCTGAGGGAAAAGGGGAACAAATGAATTTAAGCAAAGAAATGACATGATCAGTCATGAGGATGACATTGCTAGGTTAAGAATAGAGTGTAGATACAGGGAGACCAGTTAGGAAACTTGATACAATTCAGGTAAAAGATGATGGTGGCTCAGACCAATATAATGATAGTGGAGGTGATTAGGAGTCAGCATAATTTGGATATAATTTAAACGTAGAAACAATGGACTTTCTGACAGATATGGTATGAGATGTGAAGAAAATGAAAAAATCAAGGATGAATGCAAAGTTCTCGTCCTGCTCAAGTAGCAGGATGGAGCTACCATTAATCGAGATGGGTAAGAGCACAGGTGGAACAGGTTTGGGGTGGTGGTGGTTGTAGTGGAGGTCCAAAGCTCAGTTTTGAATACATTAAATTATCTATTAGACATTCAAGTGAAGATGTCAAGGAATGACCCAGACAGGAAAAAGAGCCTTGTAAATGATCAGTACATATAGGTAGTAATTTAAGCCATGAGACTGGTTGGGATCACCTATAGAGTGATGCAGATTCAAATGAGAGGAATTTCATTTTGTATTTATATTTTAGAGTTGACATGATAATTAAATAGCCTAATACAACAACAAGTACAACTGACATAAACAGGTTTAGAAACAAATACATTGATTCTTGGGAAGCTGATGACACCTGTTGAGAACAGAATTGAATGGCAGCCCACTGGGTACTTAGTACTGGTACTTAGAGGGGATGGAGAGTGTTGGTTAATCTGGAGAGTTGGTTAAGAGGAGAATGTTTAGGAGGGTTTTTACTCTATTGATGTAAATAAGCAAAGAATGAGAATAGGAGTTATAGTTAACTCCTTCATTGGACAGCTTCTTCTAATCTCTATTCCATGACAAACCCAGGCAGAGTCAGGGTGTGTCCTGGTTATCATGTATTTGGCCTCCTACTCTCTGTCCTTCTCTAACTTCCAGAATGCATGACCTACATTCCCTTGCATCCTGGCTTCCAGGTGGGTTTTTTAAGGGGAGGGCCCTGTGGGAGACTGAGGGAGCAAAGAGGGAAGTCTGGAGAATTTATCCCTCTTTCTTTGTTGCAGTTCACTCAATGCCTATCATCCAAGCTCCTGTTACCTGTTGCACCATTTCCTCCCCTTCCCCCTTCAGTCCTAGGGCTGGTATTGGCTTCCTGCTGCTGATAGCCCTTTGGGGCTCAATATTCATTGTCCACATCCTGTAAAGTCCCTCCATTACATTTTCTTTGTTAAACTCTGAGAATGCCATCTGTTTTTTTGCTGGCACTCTGACTCA
Organism: Phocoena phocoena; assembly: GCF_963924675.1. Lineage (NCBI taxonomy): Eukaryota > Metazoa > Chordata > Mammalia > Artiodactyla > Phocoenidae > Phocoena > Phocoena phocoena. The sequence goes on along the minus strand of NC_089225.1, from coordinate 99,303,479 downwards.
TACTGAGCCTGGGGAATGGCTCAATAGAGTTGTTTTAAGACACATAGTATACAAGCTAATAAGTACAAATTCCTACTTCCTCTTCTTTCTTTCTCCTAGTATTTCCCCACTGGCTCACCTGACCAGAAATCAAGGAGAGGTCACTAAGGAATTGTTTATTAATTTGAGAAAAAATAGTTGACAAAAATATGATTCTTATTATTATACAGGAAGATATATAGACTGTTGGTAGATAATATTTATTACTTGAGTTCAACAGTAAGTGTCATCCAGTTATTATCTCAGGAACAGATTAAAAATGAAGCTCCAAAGTGCCATCTCAGCTTACAGATTTATGAGGAAGTAATTCTAGAACGTTGTTCTGTATTACTTCACAAATAGTCCAGTATATGAGAGTCTGCAGTAATCAACAACCGCCATTCTTTTATTCATTCAGTAAACTTTGATTGAATATCTTTTATGTGCCAGCTACAAAAATAACTACAATATAATTACTGCCTCAAGGATTTTACAGTTTTAAGAGAGCTATAGCAACAGATACTTCCTATACAGTGTGATAAGTGCTTTGATTGAGGAGAATGCTGCAACACAGAGAAGCGTTAAACAAGAGAAATCGAGAAAGGCTTCCCAGAAGAGGATGCTTGAGATGAATGCTGAAGGGTGAGTAGGAGTTAGTTAAGGAGAGAGGTTGGAGGACAGGAGCTTAGGAAGGACACTGGATAGGCTGGAGATACAGATTTTGAAATCTATAACATATGAATAGATGTGAGTAAAGCCAGGGATGTAGACAAGATCTCCAATGGAAGAGGTTAAGAGCAGAACCAAGGAGGACTCCAATATTTGTAGGTTGGGGGATATAGAGAGAAATAAACATGGGGAAAAAGCTGAGAAGGAGCTAGCAGAGAGGCTGGAGGATAACCAGAATAGGATAGTGTCATGTAAAGGAAGAATTTAAAGAGTAAACAATGGCAGTCACAACTATAAAATCAAGGAGACTGGACTGGGGAAAGTTCCTTGTATTTGGCAATTTGGTGGAGTATGTTCACCTTTTGGGGGGTAGTTTGAATAGTGTGAAGTTAAAGAGGGGGATACAGTGCTTGGAAATCAATATTTTGAGGGGATTGATTGTGAAGGGAGTGAGAGAGACAAGGAGTAGCTAGAAAAGAACACTAGGTCATTCAGGAATTTTCTGTCTCTATGTTCAGAAATACATAAATACGTTTAAATACTTTGAGACAGAAGACAATAGAGAAGAAGAAGGTAAACGTGGAGGATAAGGAGGAAATTATGATGAAACAAATCTGTTCTCACCCTGAAGGAGAAGAAAGGGAATATTATCGTAGGCATGGACAGAGGACCTCCCTCAGTGTCAAGCAACAAAAAGCCAACTCAACTTAGCTTAACCCTAAGAAATACCTAGGTTTACCTAACTGGGAAGTCTCAGGACAGGATCCAGGAGGTTATCAAATAGTGTCATCTCTATTTCTCCATTCTATTTTACTTAATTACTGTATATGCTGTCTCTCTATGGAGAAAGTTGTCTTTTTTGTTCTTATTTAATTTTCAGATATAGACTATTCAGCTGTTGTATCCCTAGTCTCCAGCCTCCACTTCTTCACACACAAACACACAAACATAATTCAAACACACAGACGCGTTTCTATGTGTTTTATGTATATAGTATATGTTTATGTATATGCATATTAACATATGTGTGTGTAATCTCATCAGGACATTTTCGGTAATTTACTAGACTTTTTAGAATTATTTAGGTACTTGGGAAGGTTTGTCAGGCAGAAACTCGAAGTCTTTTTAAAAGGACATCAAATGCATTTATATTATAGTTTAAAATGTCTGAAGGTATACAATTACGTTTGCAAATTGGAGTACATTTATTCAGAGCCCCTACATTTTTTAAACTTATAAATAAAATACGAATAATAAGTTAAACTGAAAACTTAAGAAAAAAGAGTGTAAATTTAATACCTTGAATGTTACTTTATTAAGCGAAGCACACCTCTGGATAACCTTTTCTGCACACAAAAACAGCTTTGGAGGGCAGATGATGCTTACATTATATCCAGAAACTTCTTTTTTGCTGAAATCCCAGCTACTCCGTTGTCAGCTTCAGCCTCTCTCTGGACTTCCTGTTAGAAAAGAAAAATAAGACTCAGTTTATTGGAGCCATTTGTAAGTTGAGTTTTTATTATGCTGCCTTTCTTCTAGTTCTTATTTAATTTTCAGATACAGGGATCTCTGAGTCCAGATATCATAATACCTACCCCAGTGAGCAATTGCAGAATTCAGAGGCAGGACAGAAAAAAATCCCAGAAGCACCCATTTCCACCCCCAGGCTCAGCATTTGAATCTCTTCAACAGTATCTTATGCAAGAGGCCATCTAGTCCCTGTCTTTGAACAGCTCCAATAATGGGAAGTACGGTACCTTGATAGAATCTTCTCATTTTTGGATAACTCCAAAATTTAGAGAGGTCTTCCTTAAATTATGCTGAAATATGCCTTTCTGCCTTTTCCCTCCAATCGTCTTCAGTTTTCCTTAGGACCTACCCCCTGCAGCAGCAGCTTTGGAGTTCTGGGTTTTTTCTTCTTCTTCTCTCACTTCCACTGCTATTTACATGACATTGAGCAGACCCTTCTTGATGCACAGTGTTTAGAATTGAACACAACACTCCCTGTGTGATCTGAGAAGCCCAATCTGGAGCCAGCTATTGTCCCCTCAGTCTTCACTTCGGCCACCCTATTTGTAATACTGTTTCCCCATTGAATCTCACCTTGTCCTTCTTTCCTGTCTGAATTCTTTGGCTTGGAAAATTTAGAAGCTTATAAAAACCAAATAATTTACTTCCTTGAATCTCCCTATTCGGATCTCCTTCCTCATTTTAACTGGTTTTTATACCAAGGGCTGCTATCGTTTCTATTCAGATTTATGGCTAAAGTTGAGACTGAATTCTTAGAAATAATAGATCAGTGAGCCATTTAGAGCTGACTCTGTGAAGGCCTTAAAACTGAGGGCAGGGGAAAAAAGAAAACACTTCCTTTTCTATACTCTTAAGCTTGAAAAGCTCAGAAATGTCTATGTTACTACATTAAAAATCCCTGCTTTGGGGCTTCCCTGGTGGTGCAGTGGTTGGGAGTCCGCCTGCCGGTGCGGGGGACACGGGTTCGTGCCCCGGTCTGGGAGGATCCCGCATGCCGCGGAGCGGCTGGGCCCGTGGGCCATGGCCGCTGGGCCTGCGCGTCCGGAGCCTGTGCTCCGCAGCGGGAGAGGCCACAGCAGTGAGAGGCCCGCATACCGCAAAAAAAAAAAAAAAAAAAAATCCCTGCTTTGGGGATGGAGGGTTCAGACCTAAGCATCACTTGAAGAATCCTTGCAAAGTTTATGGTACTGTTAAAAGAATATGCCATGCATCAGAGTATTTTCCACACTCATTTACAATCAGAAGTCATACTGATGTAAAAAAATAAATATGTAAAGCCAGAAAACTACAAAGGAAATATGAAATTTAATCTTCAAAAGGATGCAGATGGTGAGCCACTGGACGGTTATTTGCTTTACCTATTTCTTCTGGGAAAAATATATTAAATGAAGAAGAACTGCTCAAGGAATAGATGCTGGTGAATTTGCCTTGGGTTGGCGCTCTCTATATTTGGTTACGATTATGTATTTATCTGTTTCAACTGTCCCTCTTAGCTCATCACTGTTCAGGTCTTTCAGGAAATTAGGTCTTCCTAAGGAAGGATCTAATGACCACATTCACTAAAGGAAAAGTAATAGAATTTTTGCTGACTGATATTTTCCCCCTCACTATTAATGCTTCCTATGATGGTAATGAACACTTTGAAATATTAACTTGGTTAAATGTTTTATAGTGAGAAAGAATTACCATTTAATAGAAGTTGAATTTCTGGCCCTACAAGGGTTTTAGTGTGTTGGCAAAATCAAGAAAGGTGGTAAAAGAATCAATGAATGAAACACAAATCTCAAAGTGCAGACTTTGGAGGGATTTTTAAAAGACATATTTTCTTCTGATTAACTCTCTTTTTCCCAGAAGCAAAGAGGATGTCCTCTGATGGGGCAAGGCAGCCAGGACAATCCATCATCCTTAATAATACCACTAATAATAAGAAAGCCACTTTCAGCCTCTTTCGTTTTAATTAGATGCCGGGTAACTATCATCATAGCTCATTCCAGTCTTTCTTCAAGAGCTTATACATTATACTTTTGTGGAAATTGAAGCCATTTTGTAGACAATGGTTTAATGTCATTTTGGCTAAAGCATGCAACTTTTATATATTATTCACTCAAGGAGGAATTTTTTAATTTTTAATTTTGAGATATGAGTGAGCCTGCCCACAAGAACAGATCAGGGGTGTTAATAGACCTGTGGTAACCTGGCCAGTCACAAACATAAGGTTTATTTTGGTAGGTATCAGAAGCCTTCAATAGCTTGATGTTGGTAAGGGCTATAGGTTTCCTCCCCTACAGCTTTGCAACCACGTGGTAAAATTACTGAAGATTTCCGTTTATGCAAGCAATTATCAGCAAGCAGCCACAAAACAACCATTTGTCTTGCTCTTGTAAGGTCAGTGAAATCCCATTCTCTGTCCTTCAGTCTGTGTCTTTCATTGTATCACGCCATCTGGTAGCAAGTTCCCTGAATGAAAGGTTCTCTGGAGGCAGATTCAACACTATTCAGCTCTTCCTTCCCTCCTTCCTTCCTTCCTTCCTTCCTTCCTTCCTTCCTTCCTTCCTTCCTCCCTCCCTCCCTTCCTTCCTTCCTTCCTTTTCCCTCTTTTCTTTTCCCCACTTTCTCTCTCTCTTTCAATAAGTATTCGTTGAATGACTACTTGGAGAGTCAGAAGACCTAGGTCGGAAACAAACCATTACTATTTTACTAGTGTTAGGGTGACCAACAGTCCTGATTTGCTCGGGATTGAGGAGTTCCCCAGGACCAGGAGCTTTCTGTATTAAAATAGGAACAGTTCCAGACAAACTGGCATGACTGGTGACCTTAGTTATAATCCTGAATTATTTAATTTCTGAAGCTTTGGCTTCTTGTCTTTAAAACAGGAAGTGGGGCTTCCCTGGTGGCGCAGTGGTTGAGAGTCCGCCTGCCGATGCAGGGGACGCGGGTCCGTGCCGGGCCCGGTCCGGGAAGATCCCACATGCCGCGGAGCGGCTGGGGGCCCGTGAGCCATGGCCGCTGAGCCTGCACGTCCAGAGCCTGTGCTCCACAACGGGAGAGGCAACAAGAGTGATAGGCCTGCGTACCGCAAAAAAACAAAAACAAACAAAACAAACAAAAAAACCAGGAAGTGATAATACCTATCTAACAATGTTGTAGAGGAAAACTATTAACAGGCCATACAAAGTGCAGTACAAACCTTCAGTTACATAATAAATAAGTCACAGGGATGTAATAATAATAGTAAAAGGCCAAAGTGCATTAAACATGTTGCGATGATGTGGAGAACACTTCATTCTCTTGGTATCAGATTTCTCCCCTAAGAAAAGGCTGGCTGGTTGGATGAATAATTTGATAGGCAGCTAAGGTAGAGCTATAATGGCCTGCATGCATGTGTGAGGGGAAACAGATGGCACCTAAACTGTCTCCAAGGGGTATCTGGTGGGATAGCAGCCTGGTTTTGTCTTGTTGAGTGGACTTCATGCCGAGGGCCTGGATAAGAGAATACATTCTAGAGGATGTATGTATGAAGAGGGTGATATGACGAGAACTAAAATGTCTAATGTGGAAATGTATGAAGCCTTGTACTATGTGTGGTATATTTTTTCATCTTTCTGTGAAATCCTTTCTAATATATATATATATATTATATAAAATTCTGTGATCTATCTGTCTATAGATATATCTATATATATAGATATATATAGATAGATATAATGATATATTCATCTTTCTGTGAAATCCTTTCTAATAAATATATAATGATATATATATATATATATATATATATATATATATATATATATATATATATATATATATATATAATTCCCTCTTGTGTTTGCAGTTATGTCTTTTTTTTTTTGTGGTACGTGGGCCTCTCACTGTTGTGGCCTCTCCCGTTGCGGAGCACAGGCTCCGGACGCGCAGGCTCAGCGGCCATGGCTCACGGGCCCAGCCACTCTTCGGCATGTGGGATCTTCCCGGACCAGGGCATGAACCTGTGTCCCCTGCATCGGCAGGCGGACCCTCAACCACTGCGCCACCAGGGAAGCCCTATGTCTTATTTTTGGTTGTGATAGAGAACAGAGTCTAGCGTCAAGAAAAGCACAGGACAAGAACATAGGCTGCCCTCTGAAGGATAATAGTGGTGCCTACCCACTTCATGATGTTACCAAGTCCAAGCCCATACTGCTCACTGCACAACAGGCCAATAAATGGAGAGAAGAGTTGTTGTGGTAAAATAGTGACTTTATTTGGAAAGCCAGCAGACTGAGAAGATAGTGGACTAGTGTCCCAAAGAGTAAGAATTCAAGCTTCTTTTATATTAAAAGGGGAGGGGGTGTGGCTGGTCGTTGCAGGAATCCTTTGTTCTTGCAGCTGTCCAGGTAGGTCTGGTTACAATGTCCTTGTAAACCTCCAGCAAGACAAATGTTCCTCTCTGTTCTGCAACTTTTTATCTCTATATGAATGGAAAAGTGTTATACCTTTAAAGGTCAGAACCTTGAGAAAGGGCTATCATGTATATATCAATATCAGGCTACAGGCAATATTCTTTTATAAAGGTATAGAGCCCACATGGCTAAGCACAGCAACAGAGCACAAAGGTTAGAGATAAAGGAATAGATCCAATATGCAGTCAGGTTTGTTCTTCTGTTACAGTGGGCTTGTTAGGATTAAATGTATATGTGACATGATGTCTAGAGAAAATTCACATTTAAAGTATCCTGTATTTTATAGGTTTTTTTGTATTATTATTATTATTAGAATAGCCTGTTCTCAATGAACACTAATTTCCTTTTCCTCCTTTAGTCTTGGGCCTTGCTTCCACTCTCTGCTTTTTCTGTTTTTAATTAGCTCTCAGTGTTGGATTAAAATCTAGAAATGGTTGTTGCAGGAACCTCAAAAATCTTGGCTAATGTAACCCTCATCTGTGCTGGAAATACTGCCTCTCTCTGGCTCAGCAGGTTCCTGATAAAGTCTTTCCCCTGTGGGGACCAAGCTGATTATTCTCTGAGGCCCCATTTTCACTTTTTCAGAATTCCCAAGGCTTAGTCTCAGAGGTAGCTGGATCTAATATATTTTTATAACTGATTGATTCTTTTTTTCTGAAGTGGAGGAGAGGGGATAAAAAAGACATTTGGTAAAGATACACCAGCTGACATGTAGCACAAGAAAAATAAGTAATTTGGGTTAGTTATTGGTATCCTGGATGGAAGCTAAGTCTTTTTATCTCCAGGATTTCATAGGTCAAGCTTCCACGCTCAGAACCTCATGAATAATTGAGGTAATTACACAGATAGTTCTGTAAGAAACCTCACTTGATTTATTCAGCTTCTGGTTGTCTCACTTCTGGGTCATTCATTCAGAACTGCTTCTAGATAAAATTGACAGCTTCAGTTACCCAAACCCTAGATCTGTGCATTGATGCCTATAAATCTGAGTAATTTGACGGGCAGCTCTTTGAGTCAAACCCAGGATATATCGTGATCATGTAAGAGTCTCAAATGTTTTCATATCCTACCCCAAACTCCCCTGGTACAGTGGCTAAGTTATCACTACACAGTTCCATAATGTTATTGTTGAGAGCTTAAATACTGGTAAGTAAATCATGCCCAACCAACAATACAAGGTCAAGCTAGATCTTTCATGGGACCCTATGTTAGCATTGGTAGATATGACCTCTGGGGACAGGAGACACAAATACTATGAGGAAAAAATAAATTTAGGATAATATCAGAAAGGAAATCTATCTAAACAATGCCTCCTACTGAATACACTTTTTTTTCCTTCTGTGCTTTGTAGCATAGTAGCTAAGGATTTTTGCATAGAATTGGATGAAGTTACTCATAGATCCATGTTTTTCAGTGTTTAATGTAGATGAAGTATTTTAGAGCCATAAAAATTCTCTTTAAATATTAAACCTAATTCAATGGTCAGGATAGTTTTCTCTGCTGTGTTGAAAACCAATCTGACCACTCATGCATGCCTAAAGTCAGAATTTATGACATCCCAGTTAAATATGTAAACACAAGAAAAACATAGAGTTATCATATGATCCAGGAATCCCACTCCTGGACACATACCTGGTGGAAACTCTAACTTGAAAAGATAACATGCACCTCAGTGTTTATAGCAGCACTATTTACAATAGCCAAGCAAGATATGGAAGCAACCTAAATGTCCATTGACAGATGAATGGATAAATTAAGATGTGGTAATGTATATATGTGTGTATGTATATGTATATATATATATATGTATATACAATGGAATATCTCTCAGCCACAGAAAAGAATGAAATAATGCCATTTGCAGCAATCTCTAGGATGGACCTAGAGATTATCATACTAAGTGAAGTAAGTCAGAGAAAGACAAATATCATATATTACTTGAATGTGGAACCTAAAACAATGATACAAATGAACTTATTTACAAAGGAGAAATAGACTCAAGGACATAGAAAACAAACATGGTTACCAAAGGGGGAATGGGGGGAGGGATAAATTTGGAATTTAGGATGAATAGATATAGACTATTACATATATAGTACATAAACAACAAGGACCTACACAGGGAACTATATTCAGTATCTTGTAATACCCTATAATGGAAAAGAATCTGGAAAAGATATATACCTGTATAACTGAATCACTTTCCAGTACACCTGAAACATTGTAAATCAACTATACTTCAATAACAAAAGAAACACAGAAGAATCTAAGTTCTTCCTTACAGAAATAAGTATTTGTATATTTTTTGTTATATGAAGTTATATAAAGAATGGGGCAAGTGCTTTTTATGTGTAAAAATGTATCTATACTCAATAGTATTTATTTTTTATTCTCAACCACTTTTTAATAAAACCTTACATAGTAGTTTCTCTCACATAATAGTTCTAATGCTTATCTTTTTTTTAAAATTAAAACTTAATATTTAAGAGTGGTTTTAGGTTCACAGCAAAATTGAGGGGGAAGTACAAAGAGTTTCCATGTACACCCTTCCCCCACACATGCACAGCTTCTCGCATTATCAACGTCTCCTACCAGAGTGGTACATTTACTACGATTGATGAACCTATATTGATACCTACATTGTTCTGTGGGTTAGGAAAAATATATAAGGACGTGTATCCACTATTAGAATATCATACAGAATATGTTTACTGCCCTCAAAGTGTTCTGTGCTCTGGCTGTTCATCCCCCCAAACCCATGCCCTGCCCTGGCAAGCAGTTTTGCCTTTTCTAGGATGTCATATAGTTGAAATCATACAGCATGTAGTCTTTTTCAGATTGGTTTCTTTGACTCAGTAATATGAATTTAAGGTCCCTCCATGTCTTTTCATGGCCTAATAGTACATTTCTTTCCGGTGTTGTATAATACTCTATTGTCTGGATGTACCATGTTTTATTTATTCACCCACTGAAAAGCATCTTGATTGCTTCCAAGTTTTGACAATTATGAAAAAGCTGATCTAAACATCCATGTGCAGTTTTTGTGTAGAAGCAAGTTTTCAGCTCCTTTGAGTAAATATCAAGGACACACTTGCCAGATCATATGGTAACTGCCAAACTGCCTTCCAAAGTGGCGGAACTATGTTGCCTTCCCACCAGCAATGAATGAGTTTTTTATCCACACCCACATGCCAGCATTTGGTGTTTTCAGTGTTTTGGATTGTGGCTCTTCTAATAGACGTGTAATGGTATCTCATTGTTTTAATTTGCATTTCCTTCATGATGTATGATCTGGAGTATCTTTTCATATGCTTGCTTGCCATTTATATGTCTTCTTTGGTGAGGTGTCTCTTAAGGTCTTTTGCTCATTTTCAAATTGAGTTGTTTGTTTTCTTAGTGTTGAGCTTTAAGAGTTCTTTTTATATTTTGAATAATGGTCCTTTATCAGATGTGTCTTTTGCAAATACTTTCTCATAGTCTGTGGCTTGTCTTTTCATTCTGTTGACATTGTTTTTCACAAAGCAGAAGTTTTTAGTTTTAATGAAGTCTGGCTTACTTTGGTGTTGATTCTAAAAAGTCATCGCCATACCTAAGATCATCTAGGTTTTCTCCTACGTTATTTTCTGGGAATTTTATAGTCTTGCTTCTTTTTTTTTTTTTTTTTGCAGTACGCGGGCCTCACTGTTGTGGCCTCTCCCGTCGCGGAGCACAGGCTCCAGGCGCGCAGGCTCAGCGGCCATGGCTCATGGGCCCAGCTGCTCTGCGGCATGTGGGATCTTCCTGGACCGGGGCACGAACCCGTGTCCCCTGCATCGGCAGGCGGACTCTCAACCACTAGGCCACCAGGGAAGCCCCAGTCTTGCATTTTATATTTGGGTTTGTGCTCCACTTTGAGTTAATTTTTATGAAGGGCATAAGATCTGTGTCTAGATTCATTTTTTTGCATGTGGACGTCCAGTTGTTCCAGAACCATTTGTTGAAAAGACTGTCTTTGTTTCATTATATTGCCTTTATTTCTTTGTCAAGGATAAGTTGACTATATTTATGTGGGTCTATTTCTGGGTTCTCTATTATGTTTCATTTATCTATTTTCCCATTCTTTTAAAAAAATTATTTATTTATTTATTTAAAAATAAATTATCCAGAGCATGTGGGCTCAGTAGTTGTCACACACGGACTCTCTAGTTGTGATGAGAGGGCTTAGTTGCCCTGAGGCAGGTGAGATTGTAGTTCCCTGACCAGGGATTGAACCCGCGTCCGCTGCATTGGAAGGTGGATTCTTAACCACTGGACCACAAGGGGAGTCCCTATTTTCCTATTCTTTTGCAGTAGTATCTTTTATTTTATTAGAAAACACATTTTTGTTGCATACCCCTCTCCTTTTATCCCCCTACCCCCCAGCAAAGGCAAACAACTTGTGTATGATGAAATTTCCTTTGCTATGGAAAACTAAAGTTCTTTTAAAAAGCAAACTGGAGATGATAAAGTGTATTTTGGGGGACTTTTATTTCTGAAAGGAACATGATTTTATCAAGGGCTCCACAATCAATATTGATAAAAATGAAATTCTAGAGATTAATTTGCCTGACAATTCAATGTGGAAATAATATAATCCTTTCATTAGGAAGCTGCGTAACTCAACATGCTTATCAATACTAAAAACGACAAAGCATCAGTAGAATGAGAAGACATGCCACAGATTGGAATATAGTATTTTCAAAAGGCACATCTGATAACAGGCTATCTTCCAAAATAATACAAGGAACACTTAACGCTCAACAATAAAAGGTACAACTTGATTGGAAAATGAGCAAAAGAACTGACTAGACAATCCTCACCCAAAAGATGTACAGATGGCAATTAAGCATGTGAAAAGGTGTCCAGCCTCGTGTGATAAGGGAAATGCAAATTAAAACAACAGTGAGATACACTACACACCTATTAGAAGGGCCAAAATCCAAAACACTGACAACACCAAATGCTGACAAGGATGTGGGTCAAGAGGAACTCTCATTCGTTGCTGGTGAGAATGCAAAATGGTACAGTCAATTTGGAAGACAGTTTGGTAGTTTTTCAGACAACTAAATGTGGAATGTGAAAAACAACATTCTCTTTAGTGAGCTATATTTTGGCTGGTATTATACTATAAACTTAGGATATTTAATTAATACTAATTACCCTAATATATTGAAAGAGATTTGTAAGCAACAGAATATGTTTTAATCTGTATTCTTCCGCCTTCCATTCTATTTTTCCTTTTTTCTTCTCCTCCTCTTTCACGATAAAGCTAAACTTTCAATGCTTTAAAAAGTGACAATATGCATGTTTGCATTTTATGTTAAGAAATGAGCCCATCCAAAATCTCAAGAGAAAAATCTGCTTGTTGATGATTTCTTAACCAGAAGTACCTATAAATATGCATACTTTTCAGAAGGCTCATGTTTTGCATTTTATGTATTCCTAAACTGAAATGACATATTGAGAATGGATGCAAATAGTTCATCTAATGAGCAAGTCTGTCCTCTCCTGAGTATTGTGAGAATAATCAGGGAAATGACCAATTACCTTGGATTAACATTACTCTGAAAGGATGGGTAGTCTTTGAGTGCATATGTGCACGTATTTGTCAGGAGAGGAAATATATGTAGCCTGAGTCTAATTTGTGTTTTACTAAAGAATATGAATATATGTTTTAGACTTTTCAAAACTGTTTTACAAACTGCCAGTTATGGCTCATTAATGGGTCATAAGATCAACTGCATATTGCAACTGGTATTTTTTTTTTAAAGATAGAATAGAAACTATCAGAGTATATGGCACTTAGGAAGGGTAAGTACTATTACATGAAACTTTAGTTTCAGGATTATTTCTTAAGGTATAAATTATATATTTATTTATTATGGCTTAAAAGTAAAATAGATTGAGAACCGCTGTTTTACACCACTTGCCTCTCCCTTTAGCCTTTAAGAATAAAAAGTAATAACAGCACCAATGTCTTAAAATTACCCAGTTGCCCTTCCCTCTTAGGTACTCCCAGTACTTCATAAATGATATGGTCTCACTTATGGTGACAACGGTCTTGTAAACTATGCAGAGAGCAGCTGCCACAGAAGGGAAATGGAAACCCATGAGAGACTCCTCTGAGGGCTGCATGTGAGCTGGCCAGAAAGCCTTTAATGGGTGTGCATTAGAGTGAAGGAAGAGATAGAACTAATCACCCCACCTTCTCCTTAATTGCATGCAGGTCTCTCCACCTCCTGTCCAAAGTATGTGTTCAACATTTTAAATAAATCCAAACATCTGGTACAAGAAATATCTAAGCTCAACCAGAAGCCAGAGAGAAGGCTGGAGATTCAAGTGTGTATAAGTACACAGTAGGTTTGGATTCTGCTCTAGTAGATCTTAGAATGAGCTTTTCTTGTGAAGCTTCTGAGGTCTGAGGATGATCACTAATGTTTAAGTGAGTGTTATCTTCATGGACGTTTAATTTATCAAGAGAGGAGAAAGACAGTTGTGTGGCATTCATTGGGCTCTGGATTGGAGTATCTCACTGGGGCTTAGGCTGCTCAGAAAAACTCAGGAGATGTTTCAAACAAAGAGGACACTCACCCGTAAGGATGATCATTTCTCAGCTGCCTCTGTAACCCACCGCCTAGCATTTAAGTCTTCTGTGAATGTTAGGTTGATTCCCCAAATAGACGGTTTGCTCCTTAAGGGTTCATGGCTCACATTTCATTCATAGCACCCCAATTTGACAAACTCTGGCACATCTTTAAATAAATGGTTGGTGTTTTCTGGTGAAAGAACACCCAGGATCAGTAAATAACTGGGACCCCGTGGTAGATGCTGAACAGAGGAGAGAGGCAAAGCAAAGGAAGCGTAATGCAACCAACTGTCATTTGTTGAGTGCTTGTTACACTCCAGGCACTTGACATGCTAAGGGTCGGAGTACCCAATTCCACAGTAGGGAGGGTTTTTCCCCCACACCAACAAGCAATGCTCCAATACCAGCTGCGTGCCCTGTAATTCAACTCCATTCTGACACTATCTACCTGGACACAGTGTCAGATCCCACAGGTTAAGGGCTCAGTCCCAGGAGACTGTCTCCCTCCCCCATTTCAGACACCAGTTGCAAACCCAGTTATCAACTGTGCTTCTGACCTACAGGCTATAGATCGGAAGTTCCAATGACCTCCTCCTTGCATTCGGCTAATTTGCTAGAGCTATTCACAGAACTCAGAGAAACATTTAACTTTCTAGATTACTGGTTTATTATAAAGGATATTACTCCGGAACAGCCAGATGGAAGAGACACATAGGACAAAGTATGGGGAAGGGTTGGAGCTCCCATGCCCTCTCTAAGCACACACTCTCCCTGAATCTCCACACATTTCACCAACCTGGAAGCTATCAGAAGCCCAGCCTTTTGGGTTTTGGGGGAGGCTTTATTACATAGGCATGGTTGATCAAATCACTGATTCAACCTCCAGCCCCTCTCTGCTCCCTGGGGGTTGAAGTGTGGGACTCAAAAGTTCCAACCCTCTAATCACATAGGTGGCTCCCTTGGGAACCAACCCCTCCCCACCTATAGGTGGCTTAGGGGCAACCCAAAAGGCCCCTTTATATCTCTCACCACTTAGGAAATTCCAAGAGCTTTTAGAAGCATTGTGCTAGAAGTGGGGATGAAGACCAAATATATATTTCTTATCATAAACCACAGTATCTATTTCACATGCATTATCTCCCCACAGCCCTTTACTGTGGGTATTGCAATTATCTCCACTTTACAAAGAAGTAAATTGAGACTCAGAGGAGTGAAATAATTTGCCCAAGCTCACACAGTGACACAGTGGCCGAGCTGGGCTTCCGGGTGTATCTTGCTCCGGAGCCGGTGCTTTCTTCCTCCTTTGTGTGAAAGTCAGGCCAACGACCGTGTTCTGTTTGCTGAGGCAGGCAACATCAAGTCCTGCAAAAGGTCCACTATTTATCAACATGTGACTTGGAGAAATTACCTTCTCTTTGGGGCCCTGGTTTCTTCTATTAAAGGAAGATAATGATACCTTTGTCACTGACTTGCGGGAATTCATTTGAGTGAGAAAATGTGCAGGAAGCACTGGGTCAGTGCCTGGCATACGAACAAATCCTGGTTCTTTCCTAGAGCAAGTGTTCTTCAACCTGAAGTATGGCAGTCAGTAGTTACAGACTGTGGACCACGGTCCAGGCTTATCTGATGACTTGCTGGATGGAGATGTGGATTGAGTACCGTTCTAGCTCATCCACTAGTAGCAATAGGCCCTTGGAGGTCTGCTGTGGACTCATCAAGTTTTCACGTTGCTGCGGAGGACACCTAAGCCTGAGCACATGCTTTCTGAAGAAACAACACTTGATCACTGCATCTGTTACAAGATCACGTGGCACAACCTGCAAGAATGAGCCAGACTATGGTAGAGTCCTCCTTTCACTGCTGCTGCTTTCCTGCTGTAATCTTTCACTGACCCCTTCTAGACACCTTCAGAAAACACAGGAACTGGGAACTTAGAGCTAATACACATTAAATAAAAAAATCTCTCAGTTGCTTCCTTCTCAACTGTATAGCAACACTCACCATCAGCTTTATGATGCTCCAGCCACACGTGCTTTACCTCTGTTCCTTGAACACTGCAAGTTCCATGCTCCTAGCATCTGCACCTGCTCTTCCTTTTTTTTGTCTTTTAAATAAATGTTTATTCAGCAACTGTATATTCACAGAAATAACTTTTTCAATTATTTATTTTTAACTTTTTATTTTATATTGGTGTATAGTTGATAATGTTGTGTGAGTTTCAGGTGTATAGCAAAATGATTCAGTTATACATATACATGTATCTATTCTTTTTCAAATTATTTTCCCATTTAGGTTGTAACACAATAATGAACAGAGTTCCCTGTGCTATATAGTAGGTCCTTGTTGGTTATCCATTTTAAATATAGCAGTGTGTACATGTCAATCTCAAACTCCCCAACTATCTCTCCTCTGCACCCTTCCCCCTGGTAACCATAAGTTCATTCTCTGTGAGTCTGTTTCTGTTTTGTAAATAAGTTCATTTGTATCATTTTTTTTTAGCTTCCACATATAAGCCACATCACATGATATTTCTCTGTCTCTGTCTGACTTCACTCAGTATGACAAACTCTAGGTCCATCCAGGTTGCTGCAAATGGCATTACTTCATTGTTTTTAATGGGTGAGTAATATTTCATTGTATATATATACCGCAACTTCTTTATCCATTCCTCTGTCGATGGACATTTAGGTTGTTTCCATGTCTTGGCTATTGTAAACAGTGCCGCAATGAACATTTCAGACTATGTTTTTATCCTGATGTATGCCCAGGAGCGGGATTGCAGGATCATATGATAGCTCTATTTTTAGTTTTTTAAGGAGCCTCCATACTGTTCTCCACAGTGGCTGTACAAACAATCAATGCTGGAGAGGGTGTGGAGAGAAGGGAAGCCTCATACACTGTTGGTGGGAATGTAAATTGGTACAGCACCTGCTCTTCCTTTTGAAAGAAGTCTCTCTTCTTGGCTTTTTGTGCTCCTGGCTTCTTATCATCCTGTAGATACCATCAGAGATTCCTTCCTGACAACCTCACCTAAGGGACCAATGTCTCTCATCTGTTACTTTCGAATAATTTATCCCTTTAAATTTCTGTCTTTACTTTTATTAACATTTGAAATTATAACATAAACTTTATGAGGCCAGGGATTCTTGTCTGTTTTGCTCACAGTTCTAGTGACTGAAGCGGTGTTTGGCAACTGACACTTATTGAGAGAGTGAATGAATGAATGCATTGGTTTACCTAGACATTATTACTTACTTATCTTCTCCTGTTGGAATGTAAACTCTCTGAGAGCAGGATCTTATCTGTTCCGTTTGCTACTGTCCCCTAGGGCCTAAAACAGTGGCACACACAAGGTAGAAACATAATAAATATTTTTAATGACCCAATAAAACTTGGACTCCAAAAGCTAGCAGGCTCACTGCTCATAGTATTAAGGTCCAAAGTAGAAGTACAAATGGACACCCATATACCATGTGTCTAAATATTCATAAATCAAGCTAACAAATTCAATAAAATATGGTCTATTCTTCTACCTTCATTGATAATTTTTAATAATCTAGGAAAACGGAATTTTGGACTCTAGGGCTCCTAATAGTTCTAAAGTTATGTACTGAAATGTGGTGTCATGGGCAGAGGTGGCCCTGGCTGGCCAACCATGCTCATGGCCCACACTGCTCCTACCCTCTGCTCCATCTCAGACCTTGAGGATATTTAGCCCATATATTCAAGCTCTGTTTATAACCCTCTTGCAAAGAGTCACCCCTTGTACGTTCTTTGGGCCTGAAGGTCTGTCAGTGGGGGATGGACCCAGGGAAGAAGCCCTACACAGGCCGTAAAAGTCGACTTGGGGGCTGTTTTTTTTTTTTGCGGTAGGCGGGTCTCTCACTGTTGTGGCCTCTCCCGTTGCGGAGCACAGGCTCCGGACGCACAGGCTCAGCAGCCATGGCTCACGGGCCTAGCCGCTCCGCGGCATGTGGGATCTTCCCGGACCGAGGCACGAACCCGTGTCCCCTGCATCGGCAGGCGGACTCTCAACCACTGCACCATCAGGGAAGCCCAGGGCTGTTTTTAAGTAGCAAACTTAAAGCAGGGAGCATGGTCTGGGGGTGGTGGTGGTTCCAGGCTATGGATGGGTACAACCCCTTCACTTGATTGACTCACCATCCCAGGTAGAAGGGCACAGCTGGAAGAGGGACAGAGCAAGCCCAGCTAAAATTCATGGCCTTGATCTTTAGGCAGGAATGTGTGGAAGGATGAGGGATTAACAGCTCTGTATTTAAGCAGGTACAGAGGAGGGAAAGGAGGGAAGAAAGTGAAGAGGTTATCTGGGATGGGTCGGTGGTGAATTTGGCTGCTGTGCCAGTCTCCCCGTGTGTTTATGATCCCTGTCTACTGCTGGAAGACAAATGGTGAGGGAGCACAGTCACTCAGAGTAGACAGAGGCGAGATGACAGGTTTTGAGCTGAAGGGTGATAGGCTGGTCCCAGAGCATAATTCCATTAACATTACCCAAATCATACCAAATAGATTAGTAATGCTGGTGGATCACCTTAGTTCATTTCTCAGTAAAATGAAATTGATGTGAAAAAGTGTTCTCTCCATGACATTCAATGAAAACTTGAGGAGAAAAAGCACACGTAAAGAATAAACTATTCTATTGAATGTAAAACTGAGAAAAAATACACATAAGTGAACTTTTGGAGGCCGATGCTACATGAGTTTATTCAGAAGACCTTATACTTAGGTAAATTCAAATCTAATTGATTTCAACAGTTCCGGGGTTTTGAGCATCTTCTGAGTGCAGACACGTGCTGGACACTGGAGACTCAAAGGTAAGCAATTAAAGAGCTCAGTCCTCAGGAAACACATAGATTTTCTTTTTTTTTTTTTTTTTTTTGCGGTACGCGGGCCTCTCACTGTCGTGGCCTCTCCCGTTGCGGAGCACAGGCTCCGGACGCGCAGGCCCAGCGGCCATGGCTCACGGGCCCAGCCGCTCCGCGGCATGTGGGATCCTCCCGGACCGGGTCACGAACCCGTGTCCCCTGCATCGGCAGGCGGACTCTCAACCACTGCGCCACCCGGGAAGCCCAACACATAGATTTTGAGATGATCTAAAGAAAGATTTGTTGCATGCTCTTCTAGATTCATGCCTGTATCCCTTGCTGTTTATTAAGTTTTTTATAAAAAAAAAAATCTTGAAAGCATTGTACGTTTCCTCTTAAAACCTTTTAGGTGAAAATGAACAGATCGAATGTTTAGTTAAAAGAAATTATTTAACTTTTTAAATCAAAATTCTACCAGTGTAAATATTGAGCCTCTTTCATTTTCATTAATTTGACTTAAAGGCTCTTAAAAAATGCATTAAGGTTCCTCAATGTTTCACTTTAATTGTAATTTATGTTCCTTCCGTCATTTAACCTCTATCTTTCAGGCTTTCTTTTCACCCTTTATTTTCATTTTACCTCCTAGCAGTGTTACAAGTCATCACCTTTCTCAGTAAAAGGGTTCGCTGTAGTCAATAACTATGTGATTTTTAAAAATGATAATTTCTTCTAATTGCTTTAGCTAATAAAATGGCTTGGAACTGATAAGCCTGAATAATGCTGCTTAATTGCCTTTGCTAAGGACAGAGTTGGGTGGCAATTATAGTCTTTTAACTTTAAAAAAGCAATACAAATGTTAGAGAAAATGATACAAACTCTTGAGGAAAATGGTACTTAAATTCTTTTCTTGTTGGTAAGAGAAAATATAAAAGAATTTAGACACAACTCAGTTGTATAACTTTATAAACTCATAGTTTCATAAAAATTATTTTTTTCTAAAACACAATAAAGCACAGCAACAAAAGAAAGGATAGATTGAGTGCATAAAAAACAACAACAACAACAAAATACTTTTGTACTTCAAAGTATACCACCAAGGAAGTTAAAAGACAACTCACAAAAGAAGAGAAAACTTTTGTAAGTCATATATTTGATGAAGGACTTGTATCCAGAGTATATAAAGATGTCTTATAGCTTAACAATAGACAAATTAAAAAATGGGCAATGGAAATAGACATTTCTTCAAATGGAGAAATAGATACTTCTCCAAAGAAGCTGTACAAATGGCTTGTTAATGCATGAAAAAATGCTCAACATTATTAAACACCAGGGAAAAGCAAATCCAAACCACAATGAGATATCACTTCACACTCACTCAGATGGCTAGAATCAGAGAGACATAATTTATGACAGGAGTTGGTGAGGTTGTGGAGACATGGGAACCCTCATACATTGCTGATGAAAATGTCAAATGGGGTAACTGTTTTGGGAAACAGCTGGGCAGTTCCTCAAACGATTAAATATAGAATTATGTGTGGCCCAGCAATTCCACTCCTAGGTATTTACCCAAGAGAAACGAAACACATGTCCACTCAACTTGTACATGAATATTCATAGCAGCATTATTCATAATAGCCAAAATGTGGGAGCAGCACAGATTTCCATGTTGATGAATGGACAAACAAAATGTAGTTTATCCATACAATGGAATATTATTTGATAATAAAAAGAAATGAAATACTGATATATGTTACAACATGGGTGAACTTTGAAAACGTTATGCTAAATGAAAGAAGCCTGTCACAAAAGACCACATATTGTATGATTCCATTTATATGAAATGTCCATAAAAGGTAGTAAAGTAGATTAGTGCTTGCCTAGGGCTGGGGTAGTTGGGAGGAAAAGGGCAGTGGCTACTGATGCGTATGGGGTTTCTTCTTAGAATGATGAAAATGTTCTATTAGATACTGGTAATGGTTACACACTCTGTGAAAATACTAAAAAACACTGAAATGTACATTTAAATGGATTGATCATATGGTATGTGAAGTATATATCAAAAAGCTGTTATAAGACAATTATCTGCTATTAAAAGTTTGTAATCTTTATTTCTGTGTTTCACAGCCTCCTTGGAGCTTTCTAAGGTAACAAATGCTTTTAACTAGATAGTTTAAAAGAGAGTTTTGCTATTTCTACTATATTATACAAATATAATTTAATCATTTGCTTTGTTCTCAATAGTAACATTTAACCAAATCTATTTTAAATGATTTTATTTTATAATAAGCTCCAGAGAGTAATCATAACTTGAGAGTGACACTTTTCTTTTATACCACCTGAGTGTTTAATGTGAGTGATTAATCTATTTGGTTCTTAGAAGTTCTGAGAAAGATTTCAATTTGAACTCACCCAAATTCTCCTCATCTGCTCCATCACTCCCCAGTACGAGCCTCCATTATTTTTTTTTCTTGTCTGTGAATAGCCTCCTAATAGGCCTCCCCACATCCTCTCTGATCTTGGTCTGGTCTGTTCTGCACACAGAAGCTAGACTTTTTTTCAAAATGCCAGTAGCACCATTTCATTCCCCAGGTATAAAACTCTTCATTGCCTCTTGTTTGCTCTTAAGGGTGAAAGTCTTCCGGGTGGCCTCTCAGGCTCTTCAAGCTTGGGCCTTTCCTACCTTTTCAGCCCCATCTCCCACTACTCTCCTTGTTCATCCAGGCCAGCCACATGAGTCCCTTTCTGTTTGCAGAAACACATGCTCCTGCTGTGGAACTGCTGCACGTATGGCTCCCTGCTCCTGGAGCCCTGCTTCCCACTCCCACTCCAGGAGAGTGGTTATCCCCTGGATATCCCCTCCAGGTCTCTGGTTATCCCCTACTCCTGTGTCAGATCTCAGCACCATCTAGGCTTGGTTCCTTGGCACTGTGTCCCATTCTGCCATAGTCCTTACCTTAACTTGCAATCGCATGTTCGTTACCAAAGGGATAGCAGGTGGTACAGTCCGAGTCTACTCTTCCAGCCGTCGTACCACATCACCTCCCGTGTCCATCCAAGTGTGTCCCCCAAATAGAAGACTACAGAGGAGGCTGTGACAGGCTCGGAGTTGGGGAGAAATAGAAGGCCCTTCAAGGGAGATGACATTTTGACAGAGTTCAGGAGGGTGGGTTGTGCTAGGCAGAGAATGGGGGTGGGACAGCATGTACCAAGGCACAGAAGCACAGAAAATGCTGTGTTTAAGGAAAAGCAAGAGTCCAGTGTGGCTACCCCTGGACTTTGGGGCAAGGAGTGAGGGCTGGGTGAGGCAGGAAGCAAGGCAGGACTACAGTTGGAAGGTCAGGCTGGTCCTACATTGCAGAAGGCCTTGTGGACAATGGAAAGTCCCTGAGAATTTCCAATAGGAAAGTGATTTGAATAGGCCTTTCTGCTACAAGGATGACCTTGGGAGAAGGGCAGAGGGTGAACCAGAGGGAAAGAGACCCAAAGCAGAATGGCTGGTCCTAACAGGGGAACAGTTGAGAAGCATGAGACCCCAGTGTAGAGCTCACCGGTGGGCCAGCAGTGGGAGGCATGAACAGTTAGGGCCTGGCTGTTCAAGAACAAAGTGGTTCCAGCTTCAGAGAGCAGGCCGGACGGACTCTGGGCAGATATCGAAGTGTCTCTTAGTCACACTATGAATAAAAGAAGGGGAAATGTCTCCTTTCTAGGAGGTTGTGAGAAATATCTACTTTGCTTCTGAAGAGGGTTATATTTGCAGACAAGGCTTAAATTATACAACTTGATTCCCTTTGTCTTACCACTCTTTACAAGAACACTGTAAAACAAAGTGAGAGAATTAATCAGTATTAAAACTGCAAAATTCTTTCACAAGCAGCCTTGCTGGTGGTCATTATAATGATGACCTTACATATATAAATTTAAACTAAATATATACATAACTAATTCTATATGTATTATATATAGAATTAGTTTAAAAGTCTCAAATCATGAGGTAAAGCACGAAACTTCTTTTCCAATCTAATAATTGTCTCCAGTAGGCTCTGTATAACCCACCTTTTCCACTGGGTAGAAGGTACTTCTAAGTTCAAATTAGTATGATTCCATACTTCTTGTTTTTTTCTCTTTAATAGAATTATTTAGTTGGTTATTTTTGGCTGCATTGGGTCTTCATTGCTAAACACAGGCTTTCTCTAGTTGCTGCTAAAGGGGACTGCTCTTCGTTGCCGTGCACTGGTTTCTCATTGCAATGGCTTCTCTTCTTGCAGAGCACAGGCTCTCGGTGCATGGGCTTCAGTAGTTGTGGCTCTCAGGCTCTAGAGCACAGGCTCAGTAGTTGTGGCGCACGGGCTCGGTTGCTCCGTGGCATGTGGGATCTTCCTGGACCAAGGCTTGAACGGTGTCCCCTGCATTGGCAGGCGGATTCTTAACCACTGCACCACCAGGGAAACCCTGATTCCGTACTTCTTGATCATATTCAATTATTAAAACAGCCGCTTAGGTATTAAAACTTAGTTCTATTAATTATAATCTTTCCCCTGTTTTTCCAGCACAGGCTAGAGTGTGGTTCCAGCAGCCAGCCAAGGAGTCAGAGTTGAAGAGTGGTCTCTTGTTCCCCACTCCTCCAGCCTCTTCTTTTGCTTCTTTGGTGCTGGGGAGGAAAGGGGATACAGGGATGGTGATCACTGCTGATACGACTCACGGTCATGAGTCTACAGGCTCCTTGTGGATTAGTGCAGGTCCTGAAAGACTCCACGGCAGAGGGACTCGGCTCTAAGCAGTGTCCCTGGGTTTTGATGTTTGCATGTCAAGATAATCCATGTCCTTCCTTTGACATCCCTGTTGGCCTCCCATCACAGCCCCTGCTTCACTCAGTTCTTTAACCCAGGTTGTGGTGGTCCTCATCAAGTTTACCCCGTTTGGTCCAATTTTGGAAACTGGAGCTATTGCCAATGAACTGGGAATTGACAAGGTGGTCCTGGATTCCACTATGACAGGCTGTACCCCAGCCCATCTTGTACCTATGACCACGTTTCTCTTCCAAAACACCAGGGCAGAAGATGTAAGCCTGCTGTTGAGTAAACTTTCAATCTAGTAACAAAATGAAGAAGGTCTCCTTCTTGCAGATACAAGTATATATTAGAATGGTGATCCTGCAGACTTTGTTCCCTGACACTGGAGAAGGGGGCATCCTTACCGCCTCTGCGAGGGAAAGGAAGACACATCATGAGCCATTGATACTGCTGTATCTGTAGTAATTGTCCTATAACTTTCATGGTAAAACTGTCAACCTTCATCAACATCCCTTATCTCAAGGCATGTGGGAATCTCAAGCAGAGAATGGGGCCTGTTTTGAACTAGACTGTGCAGATTTCAGTAGCTTTACTCATGGTGGGCAGCATCTCCACTGCAGTCCTGCCATTTTCAGTAGCCACAGGGGAGCAGACAGAGGTCCTAATTAGTGTATCATACCAATGACTCTCTTATTATGATGTACTAAGGCAGGAAGAAAAAATAGCATCATCTCGAGGACCAATTCTAATCTATCTGTGATGGTTTTCCATGGCAGTTGTGTTGAGAGCCATTAGTGCCAGTGTCTGTGAGTGGTCAGCAGTCTCTAAGCCCAGCGGGAGAGAGGTCTTAAATAGTATCAAAGTATATCTAAATATTACTTTTAAGAATATGCAATCTTATTACTTTTGAGTGGATGATGTCACTGTAGCTAGGCAAAAAGTGTGGCCTAGTAAAGGACCTACTTCAATGACTAGATGAGCTATTTGCATTTTGCATCTAAGCAGGATTTGTCTTTGCATAGATGGCAACTGGATTGTATAGAAGTTAAGTGTTTGTGTGTTTTCTCCAGTACTTAAGAACTCCCTTGAGAATCTTATGTTTACTATCACTGCACAGATTTTTCTTTTGTACACAGTAGAAAGGTCAGTGCTTACCCAGTTCCTTCCTGAATTATAGCACATTCTAAATGAATAAAGTTAGAATTAATGAGGTCTATCGTATGTCATTTATTTACAGAATTTTGTGCCCTTCTGATTTGCTGAACAGCTAACGCTGTCCCTGATGTTTGTTTTCTTTGTGAATACCTGTGTTGTGTTGCATGTTTTGGAGTAAAATCTATGAGGAGTCACAGACATTTTAGCTCCATCAATTGTCCCTGGAGACAGTTGAGACCAGTGGTTAAACACTGGGCTCTGGAGTAAAGCTCCTGGATGTGAAATTCTACCATGTACCACTTTGGGAAAGTTTTTAAACCTCTCTAAATCACGTTTTCATCTGTAAAAGAGAGCTAATAAGGATGATTAAGTGTGATTAAAAATATAAGGTGCTTTTTTTTTTTTTTTTTTTTTGCGGTACGTGGGCCTCTCACTGTTGTGGCCTCTCCCGTTGCGGAGCACAGACTCCGAATGCGCAGGCTCAGCGGCCATGGCTCACGGGCCCAGCCACTCCGCGGCATGTGGGATCCCGGACTGGGGCACGAACCCGTGTCCCCTGCCTCGGCAGGCGGACTCTCAACCACTGCGCCACCAGGGAAGCCTCCTCTATGTGGTTTTATTTTTTGCATCAGATAGTCTGTGAACCTGGAGTAGAACATACAGATAACCAGAGCTCTTTGGTTTGGCATTTTCTTTTATTTTTGCCCTGAGAAGGCAAAATATTCTGCCCCTGAAGATACTAGTTCCATTTTCAATAGAGGAACGTGCTGTTTGAGCCCTTGGTAAAGCTACGAGAATGGAATAGCTGTGGACAAAGGCCAGATGATTCTATATTTAGAACATTCTCTGGGGCTGAGTCCATGACAAATTTATCTTGTTTCTCTTAGAATTGCCTGGGTTTGTAAAGCAGAGAAACTTTGACTAAATTCCAGCAGTTCAAGGGAGGTGAAATTTAGGGTTATTTATATGTCCCTTAGGAAGGATGATATATCTAAAAGCACATTTCTCTTCCTTCTTCATACACCAATTCTTAAGTTAAAATAACATCACACCTTTGGCTCTTATTTTGCATGTGGTACACCTTTCCAAGTGCCAGTGTAAAGTCTACTGATGCTAATTACTGACAGGAATTACATGTTTTGAGAGAGGAGTGGGAGGGGAGAACAAATTAATTCGACACTAATTTGCATTCTTCTGCCAAGTTTGAATTGGGACCAATTTGTAAACTGAATTATCTCTCTAGCCTTGATAAAGTTTATAATAATGCTGAAGTTTCTTAACTCATGGCAGTGCCTTTTTAATAAAGACACATTCACAGCTGCAGTCTTGGCACCTTGTAACATATTGCTAATAACTGGACTAATAAGATTTTAAAGTTAATTGAAAGGAGGGGAAAACCCATAGAATCTGACGCAGCTCAAATTGGTTGGTGTTTAAGAGGCCGACCAAGCAAAACTGCAAAGAGAGAAGAGGGTAAAACTTGTTCATCAGTGATTTGCCAATGATGCTCCTTTTTTTTTGGACAAAAAGTTATCACTTTTACATTTCTCTTAAAACAATTGATAACATTTAACAAAGATTTTTCAATGCACATCATTTCTTTTTACAGAATTCCCCAAGATAGCCAAGGAGGTAACACATAGATAACTCATCATTTTATAAAACTGATGGCCCGTGGAATCTGGGGCATATCCAACATCACATCACAGGCCAGAGGGAACTTGCATGCTCTAGCTTGGCTTTCACGGTCCAGTTGAAACGCTCATAGCACCCCTTAACACCAGGGCTCCAGGACATACGTGGTGAACATTAATATGATTCCGTCTGATTTTTCAAAGACCTTTCAAGCTTCTCCATTAAAACTTGCCTTCTTGCGTTGTCTGTGTGTCCTTTTTCAAAGAACAGTTCTTTCCGTAGCTCTATACAGGGTAGTAACCCTGGTTCTAAGGTGTGCCAGGGTGCAGGTGACCCACAAGATAAAAAAGGCACTTGCAGTATATGCTGATTTCAAAACGGCATCTGGAATTAGGGTAACAGAAGAGACAGATCCCAACGGTAGTGCTATCTGTCCATCTCTAGGTGGTAAAATTCTACTGCCTCTGCCTGGTTTTTGAGCTGATTTGAACGGCTGCTTGTCTTTAAGTCCTTCAGAATATTGTCTTCTAGCCCAGTATAACCCAGGATATGATTTGGAACTCAGAAGTGTTTTTCTCCTTTGGGAAGTTTCTTGGCAATTCTTTTGGGCACTACTCTCAGACTACCCTCCCATAAATCACGCTAGACTCTGTTCTGATAATTACTAGTTTGGGTATCCTTCTTTATAACTGGCACTATTAAAAGAAGCACACGTATGATATTCCAGTATGAGTTTAGATCGCCTACATTTTGAAACCCTATCTTCATCCTCATTCTGAGACTCTCACATTGTTGGTGGATCTGTAATAGGTATTTGCATGATAATCCATACCTACTTCTTACTTATCATGTACATATTCTATTTTCTGGCATAATATTTTGATTTGGGCAGGTTTTGCTGCCATTCTAGGGACATATCAGTCATAGCAGAGACAACATGGTTGTCTCCCAATGTCCATTCTTCCCTTCTATAGAAATATTTGTGACACAGCCTCTAACTTTTAGGTTGGCTTAAGGCTGCTTGGAATAAAGACCCCTACAGCTAAGGATTGCCATGGGACTAAATTCTGATCAATGTGGTGTAAGTTAAAGCAGGCTGTTCAACTTCTGGAAAATGTCCTTAAAAAGAAACAACATTCCTTTCTCCTCTTGTTTTCTTCCTGCCAGCTGGAATGTGGATGTAACAGCTGGTGCTGGAGCAACCATCTCAGGGGTAATCTAGAGAATCAAACCACGAACAGAGGAGCAACGAGAGAGAAGAAACCTGGATTCCTGGCACTGTTGTACCATACCAGCCCTGTGCCACTCAATGCCAACTTTTTTGAGAGAAAGAAAGAAATATTATCTTGTTTATTTTGACTTTTCTGTTACTACTAGTCAAATTGAATACTAAGTAATTCATTAGTATTCCTCAATTCTCAACAACTCCTTTACAAACCTGCACTCTAATGTTTGGAATTCTTTCAAAAAGGTCTAAAACCCATCAGCTCACAGTTTGTTAAAAGAATTAATGAACATGAGACCCTGAGGCATTATAATACATGGACTTAAATATTCCCTAAAGGGTGAATGACTAACACCAGATCTATTTCAGAGACCATGGTCAACGTAGGGTTTCCCATATCAAAACTAGGGTTTCCCATATCAAAACCTTCTTTCTTAAGCCTGAGGCTAGAAGGAAAATGGATCAGAAGTGTGTCTAGTTCTAGCTAGCTCTGTTTTACGGGGCATTAGATTGGTCTCTTTATGTGAAGGGTAGGGAGGGAAGACAAGACAAGGGCAAAATTGTTGAAATCTTTTTCAAGTTTGGTCAAATAATGTAAGAGTTCTACCTCTGAACAACAGATTTCAGGTAGTTATTGAGTATTGTTTTTGAGTATCTCTCTTATTCAAGAGTCCATACAATTAGACAGGGGACTTGTTTTCAAAGAAGCAAAAATGTATTCAGGGAATGTCTTAGCTTAAGTTCTTCAAATAGCAGGCCCTGAGATAAGGATTTAGATACTAGTAGTCTGTGAGATGATCCCAGGAAGCATGGGGAGGAGGGGAAGGGAAGTAACCAAACAGGTCAATGTCCTGGGTAACTAGGGCACAGTCACGTCAAGGATCTTCTGAGGACCTATGTGGAGTATGCCTCAGGATCTTCCCACCAAGGATGAGGAAGCTGGGGTATTGATCCACCAACTCTCATCCTTCATTGATTGGGGATTGCTCCTGAGGATTTTAACTCACTGGCATTCCTGGCCTATCCTGTGCATGGGCGGAGAATCCTGTTGGGGACAGGCAGGTAAGAAACCATCAGCCTATATGGGGACCGTGCGTCAAGCTGAAAGTGACCTCTGGGACCACGCAAGGGGCTCTGACGAAGGCAACAGCCACACCTGAAACAGTCCGTCCCTTGCACTGCTTGGGTAACAGATTTAGTCCACACTGTTCTATCATAAAGAGAGAACTGCTGCTATAAGGCTGCATAATAAATGCTTGATAGTATAATCTTAGAATCTCTAAGGAAGGGCAGATCTCTGTGGGCCATAGTGGTAAAAGGGGGGTTTATGTATGATATGAAAATCACTTTAGCCTTGAAGACAGGCCAGGATTTAAATAAGAGGAGAGAAGAGGTGGGGAATGGATACCAGGAGTGAGGCATATCATGTGCAAGGGCTTGGATATAAAAACGTTGAAAGGTACAATCTAGGAGTTGGTGGCTGAAATCAAAGTCTAGAATGGGAGATAAAGTTGGAAAAGAATTAAGGAATGTTTTCTCAGGGGCCTTATAGTTCAGACTAAGTGTTCTGGCTTGACTTCCTGCCAAGACATTCTTTTCTATTTAATGGGACTAAATTTATATATAATTAAAATTTCTAGTTCCAATTTAATGGAAAATGTTATATGTTCTTACAGGGGTAATTTTAAAGCAACTGTTCTCAACCTTTTTTATTCTCTTGTGGTAGACATTAAAAAAATGATGTTAGCATGTAACACATACTTCATAGATAGAATATTTCTAATTTCCTGCATGTTAACTCCACACTTTTATCTGCAGCTCAGAGATGCCTATCAGAATGCAAACATACAACTATAAAGGCATTAGCGTGATTGAAAACAATCTAATTCAGTAAAAAGAAAATAATTTGCAAACAATCCCTTAATGCTTATGGATTAACAAATTATTTGTGATACACTTCAAAACTCGTTGTGACATAATGGTGTCTCTAACACAGTGGCTGACAACTATTGCTTTAAAGTCAAGGTTGCAAATGGGTGAACTGCAGGCAGAAGCCACAGGCAGACTTTCTGTGATTGTCCCACAGTGTTAGCCTCAAAGAGATGGGGGCAGGAACTGCTTTTGACACTAAAGCAATGACAACAAGCTCACGCCATAAAACCGGGAGACCAAAGAAGAGTCAAAACCAAGGGAGTTTTCAAAATGGATTAAAGACCTAAATGTAAGCCCAGACACTATAAAACTCTCTGAGGAAAACATAGGCAGAGCATTCTTTGACATAAATCACAGCAAGATCTTTTTTGATCCAACTCTTAGAGTAATGAAAATAAAAACAAAAATAAACAAATGGGATCTAATTAAACTTAACAGCTTTTGCACAACAAAGGAAACCATAAACAAAACAAAAAGACCCTCAGAATGCGAGAAAGTATTTGCAAATGAAGCAACCCACAAGGGATTAATCTCCAAAATATACAAACAGCTCATGCAGCTCAATAACAAAAAAACAAACAACCCAATCCAAAAATGGGCAGAAGACCTAAATAGACATTTCTCCAAAGAAGACATACAGATGGCCAAGAAGGACATGAAAAGATGCTCAACATCACTAATTATTAGAGAAATGCAAATCAAAGCTACAATGAGCTATCACTTACACCAGTCAGAATGGCCGTCATCAAAAAATCTACACACAGTAAATGCTGGAGAGGGTGTGTAGAAAAGGGAACCCTCTTGCACTGTTGGTGGGAATGTAAATTGATACAGCCACTACGGAAAACAGTATGGAGGGTCCTTATAAAACTAAAAATAGAATTACCATACGACCCAGCAATCCCACTCCTGGACATATATCCAGAGAAAACCATAATTCAAAAATATACATGCGGGGGCTTCCCTGGTGGCGCAGTGGTTGAGAATCTGCCTGCCGATGCAGGGGACACAGGTTTGAGCCCTGGTCTGGGAAGATCCTACATGCTCAGAGCAACTAGGCTCGTGAGCCACAACTACTGAGCCTGCGCGTCTGGAGCCTGTGCTCCGCAACAAGAGAAGGCCACGATAGTGAGAGGCCCGTGCACCGCAATGAAGATTGGCCCTCACTTGCTGCAACTGGAGAAAGCCCTCGCCCAGAAACAAAGACCCAACACAGCCAAAAATAAATAAATAATAATTAAAAATGAATAAAAAAGTATATATATATACATGCACCCCAGTGTTCATTGCAACACTGTTTACAATAGCCAGGACATGGAAGCAACCTAAATGTCCATCAACAGAGGAATGGATAAAGAAGATGTAGTATATGTATATACAACAGAATATTACTCAACCATAAAAAAGAACAAAATAATGCCATTTGCAGCAACATGGATGGACCTAGAGATTGTCATACTGAGTGAAGTAAGTCAAGACACAGAAAGACAAATATATGACATCGCTTATATGTGAAACCTAAAAAAATGGTACAGATGAACTTATTTACAAAACAGAAGTAGTGTCACAGATGTAGAAAACAAACTTATGGTTATAAGGGTGGGGAGGGATAGATTGGGAGGTTGGGATTGACATATACACACTACTATATATAGAATAGATAATAAGGTAATAAGAACCTGCTGTACAGCACAGGGAACTCTACTCAGTACTCTGTAATGGCCTATATGGGAAAAGAATCTTAAAAAAAAAAGAGTAGATATATGTATATGTATAACTGATTCACTTTTCTGTACACCTGAAACGAACACAACATTGTACATCAACTATACTCCAATAAAAATTTAAAAGAAAAAAAAAAAACTAAGGGAGTTTGGTCAACTGTGCTGCAAATATTCTTGCACTCTAAAATTCCCACAAGGAATCTAGCTGGAGCTGAGGAACACAGCTGCTCCCCTGGAGGGGGTCTGTTCCCTCTAGTTGATGCCTTCAGGCCTCCTTTACTCTCTTGCTTTACTCAAATGGTCTGAAGGCGTTTGAGAATTAAATGCCACCTTTGGAGCATAAAAGGAACACCTGGTTTCTGGAGGCTCCCAAAGCAGCTGGTGCTTGGCCCTGGAGTCTGAGAGCCTGTGTTCTTGATTCTTAGGCAATTGCTAAGTAGTGTCAGTTAGGGCATCTCTAGCTGCCATAGCCTTCCTACCTTAGGGAAGACTATTTTCTATCTCCATACTCCTTCCATCAAATATACTATTCCGTCTCTTATATTTGTAGCTTAGAACCAACTTTTTCCTCTCTACAAGAGCGTAATGAGTATCTCCAAGGTCCCATTGATTTGTGAATCCTGAGGTCACCTTAATGGTTTGTTAAGATAGGATCAATTTGATTGATTGATTAATTAATAGCTGGATCAATAGCCTCTATTCATTCAGCAAACAACAGCTTTTATTGAGAAGCTGCTATTCACCAGACATAGTTTTAGATGCTCACGATAGAGCAATGAACTCCGCAGAATTCTCTGCCCTCAGTAAGCTTATCTTCTAGTTGGAGAAGTACCATCATAGACAAATAAATGTTTAATGTGTCAAATGGTGGAGGTACTAGGAGGAAAACAAAGCAGGGTAAGAGGTCGATGGGAGGTACGCTGTTTCGTAGAGAATAAGGGAAGGTCTTTCTGAAGGTGTAATAAACCAGAGCCTGAAGGGTCACAGGAAGAGAAAGGTATGCAGAGATTTGAAGAGTATCTCAGGCATGAGAGCAGTAAATTTAGTAATTCAGCGTCCCTGAATTGGGAGTGTGCTGCTTTTTATTTTTATTTTTTTAGAATTAGCAAGGAAGCCAATGTGGGTAGAGCTCAGTGAAAAGTTAACGGAAAATTAAATTGGAAAAAGGGCTGGGAGTCAGATCATGCAGTGCTAGTAGGCCAGAAAAAGTATTTTGAACTGTATTCTGCATGATGGGTTTTTAGCAGAGAAGTGACATGATTTGAATTATTACTCAAAAGCATTACTCACGCTGCTATGGGGGAAACAGTCTGTAGTGAGGTGACGGTGGATACAAGGAGATCAATTAGAAAACTATTGCAATATGGTAGCTTGGATTAGGATGATAGTAATGGAAGTGGTGAGAAGTGGGCAGATTCAAGGTAGAGGAAGAGCTGATAGTTTTGCTGTTGTGAGGTGTGACAGAAAGGGAAGCATCATGAATGACTTCAAGTTTTTGGCTGAACATGTGCACTGGTAGACTTTGAGATGAGGAATACTGCAGGAGGAGAAGTTTTGGGGATGTTGGTGGAAATCAGATTTGGTTTTGGATATGTTAACTTCGAGATGCTCATTCAACTTCCAAGTGGAAATAGGCATTTTGATATACAAATCTGGTGTTCAGGGGAGAATCTGGGGATGAAGAATTAAACTGGGGAGCCATCAGCATATTTCAAGCCTAGGACTGAATGAGATTATTTTTGAAGTGAGCATGCGTAGAGAAGAGGTCCAAATATTGTGCCCTGAAGCGAGGGATGAGAATACGTGGTTGGGTTTGACCCATGTCTGGCTTAGACAAGACCAGTTTCAGTGGATGAGGAAAGTCTGATTAGAGAGGAGAATGTAGAATGGGAGGTGAGGACATGGAAGCAGCAAATATGGACACTCTATAGGCGGGAACAAAAAGATCGGAGAGGGAGAGATGGCCATATGCTCACTGATAAAACTTAAGGTCTTCTTCCTTATGTCGTCTTGCAGACCCTAAGGTGTGGTTGGGGGAAAAGGGCCATGTTTCATGTATGAGTCAAACATCTGCTTCCTTCCGTCTTTTCCTTTTTCCCTGCTGTCTCCAAGTCTTGGTCTTCTGCATCCAGGCCCTGGTCACTGTTCCCTGTTCATTGCTTTGGTGCTGCCTCAACCAGTGCACTTGTGTCACTCATATGCTAGCACTGACCCACCCTGACCAGTGACACCCATAGAGCATCTCTTTATGTCTTTGTCCCTCCGTCATTGCTGCCTAGAGCTTCTCATCATCAGCCTGTCCCTGCATTGCACGTGCCTATTGTGCTCTTAGGCTGAAGGAAAACAACTTTTTCTTCTCCCATTCCATGAATCTGTCCCATATGGTGGGAGTGTTGTCCACCCCTTGGTACTTGGCTGGCATATTAAGTCTTGGCTCCGTCAGAGCCAGGTCCCCTGTTAGAGCTGAAACTTACTTGTTAGCCTTTGTAAATTTAGTAAATCATATCGATTTTAAAGTGTCCGTTAAAACAATTTTTGTCTCTTGTTTGATTCATCAGGGTCTGGGAGTCTTCTTC
This sequence comes from Phocoena phocoena, assembly GCF_963924675.1. Taxonomy (NCBI): domain Eukaryota; kingdom Metazoa; phylum Chordata; class Mammalia; order Artiodactyla; family Phocoenidae; genus Phocoena; species Phocoena phocoena. Next base: position 99,270,356 of record NC_089225.1, on the reverse strand, counting down.
ATATGGTTGTGTAAGTCTTTAATTTCTGAAAAGGAGAAAACATGCATATGTAGGAAATGACCTTGGGTTAGATCACTTAACTTGCTCGTCTGGGTAATCCCTCCCTAGTTTTTAACCATGTCTGTCCTTGGAAAACCAGTCATCTAAACAAGAATTTCGGAAGAGATATTGCTGTTTAATTCAAATGTCTAGTGTTTTACTCTCTTCCCATTTCTTACCTCTCCAATGGAGACCATTCTTAGGTGGTAGTTTCAAGTCTTAGGTAGAGAACATAGAACTTTCCCCGTCACTCATGCTAATTTTATCCACAGGAGTGATTTAGTCTGGAAAGTGGATGGGTCATCAACAAGGATAGATTAAGTGGATACTTTTGTTGTAAAGGTAGCATTTTAGACTCTCCTGGGAGCACTGATAACACTCTTCAAAGTGGTTCTTGTTGAACTCACTGAACCTTAAATTTGAAGATGAGGAAAGTTATACCCGTTACTCCTGTACTGAAATTTTTAATCCATTTCTTAGATCTCCTTGCTTTGAAGTTTGTCTTTTTTTAATCATTGGTTATCATTTTGCCCCACTGACAGGAGGACTCTGAGGAGTTAAGAGATCTGTAGCTTTTTGTTATCAGTTCAAATTTATTGTGTCTTTAATAATTTTTGTAAATGGTAATTATGTTCATTTTGATGATGCCTTTTGGGAAAAGAGCACACAAGGAATCAGATTGCCCATGTTCTTCTAGAATTGCAGATTAAATTGTAAACTCAGCTAATCTTTACAAGATATATTAGTCTTTTTGGGGCTCACTACCTGGGGGAGTGCTAGTTTAGCCTACTCATTAAAAAAAACAAAGAAACAAACAAAAAAACCCCACAAAAATTTTTAAAAAAAGGGCATTAAAAGTGGACATCACCAACAGATATGAGCTATGATCACAGGGTGTTGAGCAAATCTTATCACTTTCCAGGTGTGCCATGATGGGAGAAACATCAGGAAGCCTTGTGCAATGAATCTACTCTCAAGTAGGCAGAAAAAAATAAAAAGAGACATTGTGTGGCAGAAGCAAATCAAGCTGTAATTTCTTGCTCTTTAGAAACATCAATTCAACCTTTTTTTTCTCCTCTTTAGGTGAACCACTTTCCCTTCTCTGCTTACCTTCAATTGTTCTGTAATTATCATCCTTTGTGTTATTAGGTAGCTGTGCAATATTCGTGTTTCTAATATGAAATGTACGCATGAAAGTTTAACACTTTCACCCCTGTCTCTGGTACTCCACCAGCTTAAACTTAAAAAACTGGCATTGCCAAGGGAAAATACACACATATACATACTATCAAGACAAGTGAGTCCACCTAGCACAGATACACTGGGTTACGGTGCAGAGTGCAAGTGTAGGCATGAGCCCCTTGGATGAGATGGTGAAACAGGAAGGACCTGCGGCCACAGCTCAGGCTCTTCTCTCAGTCCTGTAGGAGGTTTAGAGAATATTGTCCTAAGCCCAGTAGAAAACAGCCACCCATACTGCTCAAGGCAAAAACAAACAGAAAAACAAAGCTCCCTGTTATTTAGCATGCTTCCAAGGATTTTAATAAGCCATACGACTTCATAAATGGAGGATAACCAAATAGGAAAGCACCACTCTCAGATTGGAAGACACCTGAAACAGTCTGGCCAGTTTCTCATTATAATGTGTGTTGTAACTAGCTGAGTTCTGATAAACTCGGTTCAGAGGCCTGGAGAAGGAAAATTTTTCTAGTGTTTGGATGACTGAATTCATTTTCTTTGCTGAATTTCATTTAAGTTCTGGGTCAGATGAAAAAGGTAAGTTCTCATTCTTTCCTTTCCAGGTCAGAGAAGCACTACATTTGGTTTCACTATAAATCAAACCCATTGGAAACTAAGGTCACGTGGCTCAGTGTATTTCCCCAGCCTTTGCTTTATTCTGGGCCTCTGTGACCTGTGTGCAGGCAGAGAATTCAGACTCACTCTACCCTTCATTCTTGGCAACTATTTTTATTAACTTTTTATGAAATTTTTCTTTTTTTTTTATAATGTAAATGTAAAGATATTTCCTTTTTAGTATTGTGAGAGCACGTGAATATATTTTGTTAAATGCCACCCTGAAGACAGAAAAGAAGATGGAAAGCCATAATAAACTTAGAGAATTGGTATGGGAAAAGTATTTAATCTAAGGCTTGAAACTTTTTCCAGCTTGCATTGTGTCATGATATGAAGTATTACTTTATGTAATTCTTCTGGGCATATCCAGGCATTTTATCAAGATTAGTGGATTGATTAACCAGCCCTCTTGGCATATTTGGGTTGTAAGCAGCACATGGTCAGTGTAAGAATGGGCGGGAAAGCCCTGCATCACAGGGCTGGGACTTCCAAAACTCACTAATATGATTAAAAAATCAGAGCCTCTAAAAATAGACTTCTTACCCCAGCATCTTTGAGAGTAGTCCTACTTTCAAATTCAAAAATAAGAAGATCTTATTAACAAACCAAAGGGGAAGCTAGGACCTCATGTGTCCTAAGTTAATTCTGACTGAATCTTATTGTAGCAAGATTATAATATGGAATAGCCAAACATAGTTTTAGATGCAAATTTTATTCTATGATAAGACAGTGTTTTAAATTAGTCTCAGCGAGACTGTATAATAATATCAAAATGTAAAATACAACTGGAAAGTGATATGATTAAATTATAAGAATTAAATTGTACCCATTTACCCAATGTAATAGGAAAGCATATGCCGGCTTGCTCTAGGACCCGCGCAAAGTCCATTCGCTAGAGAGTCTTCTTGTAAAGAGATCTGCCCAAACCATTGTCTAGATTTTATCTTTTCCATACTTTCTCTGTAACTCTTTTGGTGGGTCTTTCTTTTTGCAAAGAATGAACACATTCATCAACCTGAAGCCAAACTCTGGGAAATACCAAAAATATATACAACACAGACTCTGCCCTCCAGGAGTTTGCATTCTGGTTGGAGATACAAGACATGCACAGGAAGCATTTGAAGTGATGTGTGACTGGGTAACTGAACTGATCCTGCAGGGACTGGGAGATTAGAGGGCCAGTGTGATTGGAATGTTTGGGAAACATTTTTTGGGAGAAGTTAGGATTTGATGGATGGACAAGATCTAAAAAGGAGGAGACAAGGCAAGATGCCTTGGGGATGTGGCATTACTAAAAGTAGAAATAAGGGAGTGAGCTCAGAATGTATTCATTCAGTAATTATTTATGGAGTGCCTGCCAGAAAAATATGCAGTAAATATGATGAGGTCTTGCCTCTCATGAAGTTTCCATTCCAGTGTGATGAGATAGACAATAAAAAGAAAACAAAAGCAAAATATTTTTAGATTGTGAATATGCAATTGAAGAAATAAACAAGGTGGAGCGATAAAGAGAGGGAGGTGGGGGTGGGAGTGTAGTCAGTGTTTCTCAAGATTTTAACGTGCATGTGAATCTCCCGGAGGCTTTTTAAAAGTTAGATTCCGATTCTGATGTTCTGTGGGTGGACCTGAGAGTCTGCATTTTCAAAAAGATCCCAAGGGTTTCCAGTGCTACTGGTCCACAGTCCACAGTTTGAGTAGTGAGGCTTTAGATGGTATGATCTGAGAATCTTGGGTGATATAAGGCTGGATGTAGCACAGGAATCCTGGTAAAATAGGGTGAGGAGGAAGAAAGAAAGAGAAGGTTAAGAGAAAGATTGGGGCCAGACTGAGGGGCACCTAGACTGCCGTGATTAGGACCACGGAGGTAGGACTTTAGCATCAGAGCCAGTGTTGAAAATGCCTCATGTGGCAGACACTTAACGGGATGGAGTCGAGTAGGGCTTACCAAGCATCATGTCAGGACACACATAGAAAATGATGCTGTCACTGCAGAGTGGAGAAAAGTGGGCTTCTGCTTGGGGAAGATCTGGGTTAAAAGGACAAAAGACTCAGGACTTAGGATTTCAGTAATCCAAGGACACCAGGATGAGCCCCTTGTATATGGAAAGGCAGGAGTGAACAGGAGAAACAACAGAACCAAAAACAGTTTTCATTTAGAATTTTGTGAGTGTTTGGTTATACATTGTGGAGAAGGGAGATGGTTTTAGGGGTGCTGGGACCTCAAAAATTCCACAGGCAGCTGAACACACATGATTGGCACTCAAGTGAGAGTTCTGCCCAGGAGTTAAATTTTTTTGAGTCAAACCCTAAGAGTTTAAGATGTGTAAACAAGTAATTCCTTTCAGGACAAGAGTATGAAGAAAAGAAAAGAAGAGCAGATTACTGAAGACTGTACTTCAGGGAATATTTACAGCCTGTGGAAGGAAAAAGTGGAGCACAGGAAGAAGGCATTTTTTTCACTTTCTTCCTTTATTGGGAAGCAGACACAGGGCATACAGGGTGGGAAGCAGCCTGACGTCTCCCGGTGAGACCCAGGACAATGGAGCCAGAGCCAGGGACACCACGGTGGCCAGGCTTACGCCCAGGATCATCACCTAGTAGGGAGAGGAGGTGGACCCTTCCACACCATGGTCTCTAGTCTTCCCCAGGAAGATCAGTGGCCCCACCATGACATCTGCTTCTTCTGTCATGTGCTTGCCATTTCAGGGAACACACTGCCCCTCCAGGCAGGAGAGCTGGTGAGAAATACAGGAGGATCAAAATGTTGCCAGGAGTAGTAGATGTCCAGTGTGGGCGCTGGATACTGTGTGTTTTAGGACTTTGACAGTTGTCGCTGTCATTGTAGATATGCTGATTGTGAAAGCAGGTCTTTAATTCTACTACATTGTCCCTGCCTCCCCAAAGCTCTCTTTTAGACCACAATTGTTTGTTCAAGCATTTCCACCCGACCAGTCCCTTCCATCTCCATGGCGGAGGGGCAAGAAGAAATGGAAGGTGACCAAGAAGAGGCCCAAGTCTGGACCATTGCAGAGTCTGAACTTCCACAGCTACTATGGGGCCCGAAGCCCACGGTTCTCTGCAGGCTGCACTGTTGATATGCACCCTATGGGGAGGGAGAGGAGAGCTTTCCTTTGTCTTTGCTTGTATTTTCTGGGGAAGTTAAGTCCCGAAGAGGCTCAGTGAGGTTTGAGAGAAAATTACATCTGTTAGCAGTAAGCTAAGAATGAGGACCCAAGTTTTCTCCACTTTCTGAGTGGTGATCTTTTTATTGCAACTAGAGTAAACAGTGAGCAACGTTAAACACAGAGGGTATATATAGCATCCCTCGCCCCTGAGTTGATGGGAGCTTTCATTTTTGCATTCATTGACCTTTACTCTTTAGCCTTTTTAGATTCAGGACATAAGGTGACATTTTTATGTTTACTGTATTCCGCATGTTATGAATGCAGGAGAACCTTCAGTGAATGTTTTAGGCAGCTCCACATCGGAATACTAGGTGGCAGTCTAACACTGCCTTTGGGTATTCAGAACTCCCGTCTGGTTTTAACAATGGCATTTTAACAAAAAGTTTTGGAGATATTTAAAAAAAAATAACTTCAAATGGAAGCTTTACGGAAATAAGTAAATGAAGGTGTGTGATGCGTTTTAAACTATCTATCTTTCCACAAACCCATAGTTTTAACTACAAATTACATATGCAATTGAGTGAAATACTAAAAACTTAAGACTTAACCAGAGAGGACATCCAGGGTTGCTTCTAGAACCCAATTATTATTATTATTTTTTAAATTAATTAATTAATTTTTGGCTGCATTGGGTCTTCGTTGCTGTGCGCAGGCTTTCGCTAGTTGTGGCGGGCAGTGGGCTACTCTTCACTGCAGTGCATGGGCTTCTCATTGTGGTGGCTTCTCTTGTTGCAGAGACCAGGCTCTGGGGCCTGCGGGCTTCAGTAGCATGGCACGCGGGCTCAGTAGCTGTGGCTCGCGGGTTCAGTAGTTGTGGCGCACGGGTTTACTTGCTCCGCGGCATGTGGGATCTTCCCAGACCAGGGCTCGAACTTGTGTCCCCTGCATTGGCAGGCGGATTCTTAACCACTCTGCCACCAGGGAAGCCCCCCAATTATTCTTGAAGATAAATAACTATCTTCTAGATATTTCAAGAATCGGTGAAAATAGAGGGAAACTCTAAAGAGTCAGTCTTGTTATTAAAATGAAATTGGTTAATCCTAAAGAATATGATTGAGGAAAATAAAATAAGTTGGTTTAAAAAAAAAAAAGACTTAACCAAAAAATAAACAAAGGACATCAATAGATATTTCCCAGTAGAAATACATATGGCAAAGAACATAGGCAAAACACTTAACCTCTAATAAGAAAGAAAATTCAATTAAATGAGAACACTTTTATTGCCTCTCAATTTTTTTTTTTTTTTGCGGTACGCGGGCCTCTCACTGTTGTGGCCTCTCCCGTTGCGGAGTACAGGCTCCGGACGCGCAGGCTCAGCAGCCATGGCTCACGGGCCCAGCCGCTCCGCGGCATGTGGGATCTTCCCAGACCGGGGCACGAACCCACGTCCCCTGCATCAGCAGGCAGACTCTCAACCACTGCGCCACCAGGGAAGCCCAATTGCCTCTCAATTTGACAGAATTATTTTCAAAAGTTCTATCCCAAAGAAAAATCAGAGAAGTGGTCAGAGATTTATGTATAAGCATCATCCTTGATGTTTTGTTTATGAAAATCTAAAGACACTAATGCTTAGAAAGTGGTATTTCTTAAAATGGAATATTATGCATTCTTAATTTATAGGACTTTGTATTTTAGTTAGCCTCTAATATTATGTCCAACTAATGTAAAAATTCAGACGCATAATGTTTAAAAACACGCAGAGAAGAAGCGTAAGTTTACCTTTGCTGGAAGGACAGAGTTTGCTGTGCAGTTTTTGGGTCTTCAGGAGAAATGATCATATGTATAATTATAAGAATGTATACATATAAATATGTGTAACTAGGTCAATGCCTGGGATCGTGGTGAAGGAGCAGATTCATAATCAAATGCATCGCTGGTGGCTCCACTCAGCTGCAGCTGGTTAACTTAACTGCAGGAGGGTCAAGGGAAAGAAATCCAGTCCCTTCCTTGAGATTCTTTTCTGGAATCGCATGAGTGCGTGTGTGGGACTTTAATGCCACACTCAGGGCTGCCGTCAGCTCATAGATTTCCCAGTGGCAACAAAGAAGGGAGGAATTCAGCAAATCAGAAAGGAACCCAAATCTTTCTCCTCGGTGATTATCAAAATATCATCATCTGTAAATATTTTGCCACATGGACAAAAGTATCAATCTGCTTTTAATTCCTTTCTTAACACAGTCTTTCCTATTCAGCATGTTATTTTTTGTCAAAAACAAGATATTATAATTGCTTGGTTTGCTGTTTGTTTTATGTAATGATATGGAATAAAAAAGACTAAGGAAAAATCAATAGAATTGCCTAGCCGAAGAGGTTGCTTGTTGCGTTCTGCTAGAAATATATGAATTGGATGTTCAGTGTATTTATTCACTAACTTAATTTATCGATTCAATTATGTTGCCCTTATTGTGGAAATAGTAGATAAAAATGAAGGAAACTTTGGCAAAATGATCTGACACTTCGGCAACTGTAAAGTATAAGGAATATATAGAATCCAATCTTAGAATTCAGTACCCAATAAGAATTTTTAAAAGGTTTTACTTCTCGGATGAAAACATTTTTAAAATAACAGCCACATATGGTCCCAAACTAAAAACATAATCATAATCTACACATAATCAAAATTCTGGTGCTTTCATCTCACACGCCTACAATGTGACTTGTTGAAAACCTGGATAGGAGGTAACTTCTTTAATGACTCTTCTTTTAGCAATTTGTGGGGTTTTTTTCTGTGAAAAAACTGAAAGCAACACCGAGGTGCTCGTTAATAGTATTTTTCTAGAACCATGTCATTTGGCAAGGAAAAAAAGTGTGAGAATTCTAAGTTCTTTCTTAAAATTTACATTAAGAAAACACGTCAGTAACCATGAGAAGATTTTTCTGTACCACAGAGACATTAGGCACATCCTATTTCCAGGCTTTCAGCCTGCTGATGAGGTCCTACCCTTTATGTAAAATGACAGTGCTGTTGGCCTATTATAATCATCTCCATGGAGAATCATATAATGGTCCATGGGGGAGGAAGCCGTGGCAATTGTCCCCCTGTGTCCTCTCATTTCACAGATGAGCTTGCTCATTTGAGTGGTTTTTCCAGTAGAGGTCAAAACCTACTCTAATGAGACTGATGGAACAACAGATTTTATGACAATGGAACACAAAGGAAGCTTATAATATTATTCATTATTTTTAAAATTTGCATACTTGAAACAAATGTTTAGGCTGCCCCTTATTTGTACAATTAATAAGGTGGGCGAAGGGAGGAGAAGGAAATAGATGGATTTGAGCAAATGCAGATTTTGAGTGAATATTGAACACTAGTAGGGAGGGTAGATGTTTGGATTTTGCTTACAATTATATTTCAGTGCAATTTGAGATCATCTTTAGAAAAATCCTCATGTTTTGTAAAGGGTTGTAGAATTTCTCTTTTCTTTGTTTGACTCTACTTATGTAATCTTTTTTTTTAAAGCATTTTTCTTTTCGGCCGTGCTGTGCGGCTTGTGGGATCTTAGTTCCCCAACCAAGGATTGAACCCGGGCCCCAGCAGTGAAAGCACTGAATCCTAACCACTGGATCACCAGGGAATTCCCTACTTATGTAATCCTTGTATCTAGGATTCCTATGGCATGAAGGGCCTGGGTTATCTATTGCTCAGGGATATATCTTGTCTATGATTCTGCTTTTTCAGAAACATGGGAGATGCGCTCTATTTGACTTCCTGGTGTCTTAGTAACTTCAGAAGTTGTGAGAATCTGAAGGGACCACTTGAGCCAGCCCTCTCATTTTACAAGTGAGAAAGCCAAAGCCTGGGGATGCTAAGGTCTGTCCAAGGTCAATGGCAGAGCTGAGACAAGGACCAAGGTCTCTCGTCTGTCTGAAGTGGGGTGATTTTTCTACCACATCACTCTTGTCTTGCAGGTATTTCCTCCCCTCAGCAATTTAATGGATATGCTAGCCATCTTCTCATAGAGACTCACTGTCCCTTTCTAGGGTGACTGAAACCTACCCTAATCCAATTGTCCTTCTTATCTCTTTCCAACAGGTGGTGACAAAGCATTCTCACCTCTCTCTGGGGACTAATTAGGAACTACTGAACCCACCTGGGATTGTTAGCGACAGTTCCTGGTCACCAGCCTCTCTCTAAGAGAAACTGTAGTAGAGGCTCTCATAATTACCTATCACAGGGATCCAGGTGGGGACAGGCTGCCTTCAACGCATATAGTGTGAGAATTAGGAAGTAAGTATGAACACAAGCCTCAGGATGGTTGCTTCAAATTTTGGCTTTACCACTTGGGCAAGCTACTTATCTCTGTGTGTCAGTTTCGTCATCTATAAAATGGGGATGATAGTGGTATCTCCTTAACAGGATTGCTATGAGGATTCAATGACTTAATACATATAAAATATTTAAAACAGCAACTACTACATAGTAAGTGCTCAGTTAATGCAGTCTAATGTTATTAATATGAGTTTTCATATATAAACAGGGTCATATTTATTTTTGGTCAAGATAGTAGACTGAGGAGTGACAGTTATTTCTGCACATGGTTTTCTGTGTCGCAGCTATAGTGACCTTTCAGTTCACAGAGTTCTTTTTTCTGATCTGCCCCTTTGCGTACATCATTCCCTTTGACTATAGTTTTTCTTTCTTCACTTTTATCATCTACTTAGAGTCTATTTGTCCTTCAGATTTTAGAACCAGCATTACTTTTTCAGGGGAACCTTCCACGATCCCCTAATATCAGTACTTTACTATAGATTCTCATAGCTCTTTTCTCGTAGAACCATATTCATAGCACTTATAACATATAATTTTATACATATAGGTGTGAATATTTGATCAAAGTCTATCTTCCCCACTAGACTGTAACCTGAATTAATTAGCATAGGGATTTTGCCTGCTTTTGTTGACCATTGGTACACATTGTGGTACACATTGCAAGTGTTCAATAGCTCTTTGTAAAATGAATGAACAGATGAAGTTGGGTCTAAGAGAGTTTTTACCCTGAGATCAAATTGATGACAACTTGCATATACTGAGTTCTCATGAAGGGCAGGGCAAATATGTGGATGGAATGAGACGAACACCATCACAATTTTTTGTACAATCTGCCATGGGAAATAAGACTCTGAAGACAAGGTGGTCTTCAATCCCACAAAGCCAGAGTTCATTTCTCCTTTTGTAAAAAAGAAAAATTAACTTCATAATTTTATAATATTTAATAACACGAAATATTATAAAATGCATGATTTTAAGTGCACAGCTCGGTAAAGTTTTTTATAAATATATGCCCCCCATGAACAGCACCACAATTGACTGAGCTACTTCGGTCCATTGTCTTAATCAGGTTGGTGTCATTTCTCATTGGTCTTTCTACTTCCACTCATGTTCCACTCTGATCCAGCTTCCTCTAGCAATTAGGCTGATTCGTTTATTACATGAAACGAATTATTTGAGTCTACCGCTTAAAAGCATTCAGCAGCTCCCAGCTGTAATAGAATAAACCCAAATTCCTTACCATGGCCTGAAAGTCCTGTGTGATCTGGCCCTGCCCTGCTCCCAGCCTGTCCTACACCATTCTTCCTCTTGCATTCTGTACTTCCTGCAACACTGATCTTTCAGTTCCTTGAATTTTCCAAGTTCTTTCTTACTCTAGACTCAGATTCAACCACTCTTTTTCTACTTCTTACCCTTCAGGTTTGTGATAAGCAGATGATGGCCTCCCAGAAATGTCCATGTTCTAATCCCTTAACTAGGACTCTGTTACTTTACATGGCAAAAGAGACTTTGCAGATGTGATTAAGCTAAGGATCTTGGAAGCAGAGGGGGTATGATTGCTGGCTTTAAAGATGAAGGCGGCCACAAGCCAAGGAACGTGGGCAGCCTCTAGAAACTGACAAAGGCAAGGAATGAATTTTCCCCTAGAGCCTCCAGAAGGAACACAGCCCTGCCATCATCTTGATTTTAGCTCCATGAGACTCATTTCAGACTTCTGACATCTGAACTGTAAGATGACACATTTGTGTTGCTTTAAGCCACTGAGGTTGTGGTTATTTCTTACAGCAGCAATAGGACACTAATACAGTTTCTGCTTAAAAATGCCATCTATACAAGGACACCTTCCCCAACAACCCCATCTAAAATAGAGCCCCTTACCTCTTCTCTCATTCTCACTCTCATTCCCATTCCCACCCATAGTATCTACTTCAGTACCTTGTTTGATTTTTTTTTTTTTGTAGTAAAACATACCACTTGTAATCATTTTTTACTTCTTCTTTGTCATCCTCACTTGTGTTCTCTGGGGTCAGGGATAATATCTCGTTCACCATTATATCTTCAGGAACTAGTAAAGCACCTGTAACTCTATAATTATGTGCTTAACAAATATTTGTAAACGATCCAGATCTGTGCTATCCAATACAGTAGCCACTAGTCATATGTGGCTGTTGATCCCTGGCAATGTGGCTAGTCCAAATAGAGATGAACTGTAAGTGGAAAACACCAAATTTCCAAGTCTTAGTAATGAAAAAGGAATACGCAATATCTCCTTAATATTTTTTATCTTCATTTCATGTTGAAATGATGATATTTTAGACATACTGGGTTCAATAAATATTTATTTAATATTAAATTATTCAAATTTGTTTCACCTACTTCTTTTTCATGTTAGTAATATAGATACTAGAAGTTTAAAATTATATATGTGCCTTACATTATTTTTCTGTTGGACAACACTTATTCGGATTGTTGATTTCTTGATAGTAAAACTCATATTTTATTCCTTTTTGTGTGACTCGAAATGATTTGCACATAGTAGCTTCTCCATAATGTTTGCTGCATGAATACTTGTTAAATAAGTATTTTATTAAGAATATATAATATTGTACAAGTGCATAAAATTGGGCTAAAATAGCCAGTTTGCGTTCAGCGATTTTTACTAGCTATATTTGTGGCTGCACATAATATTTTTCTCCTGATAGATTTTCTAGTTGCTTTAAAATTAACACTATGTGTTACAAATCAGCAACTCGAAATAGAGGTAGAGGGCAAAATACTATGTTAGAATGTCTTGTGTTATTTGGTCCAGTGGAATTCTACCTTCAGGGACACAGCTTTTTCCTGTTTCCATTTAATACCCACTTTCTTATGAAATACTTAAAGCCGTATCGGAGGAAATCCATTAGGCAGTGCTTCTCCGTCACTGTCTGCAAAGTACTCTGAATATCCAAAAGAGGGAAAGCATACTCATGTGTTAGGAAATGGAGCATTTAGGGTCCTAGGGTCCTGCCCAATGCCATCTTGCTTGAATTTTCTTTAACATCCACTATTTTGTCTTAAAAATTCATGAGAATATTACATTTTATTCCATAATTTGTTTGTATTTGTTTTAGTATAAAAATATTGCTCTGTAGTCCAAATCCTCAAGGAAAATAGGTACTCTGCTTTTGTCTGAGGCTACTTGTGCCCAAGATGTACTGATCCACCCAGGGGCGCTGGTACTGCACAGTGAGAAGTGTGGAATTAGGACTGATGTCCTGACCCTTGATGTTTTGGGGAATCCTTATATGGCTGTAAGGACAATTGGTTAAACAGTGAGCTGGGTGGCAGCTGGTGGGGAGAGGAAGAAGTGGTTCTCCCAGTTGATGTGGAGGTGGGGGCTGAGGAGAAACAAGAATGAAAAACTATCAATACAAACACAGAGATCAGCTCAAAGCCTGTGTTTAATAACAAGAAGAATTGGTGGATCAATCTTGTCTCTAATCTCCCTTCATGTCCTTCTGGCTTCGGGCTGCCTTTTGAGGGGTGTGTGTGTGTGTGTGTGTGTGTGTGTGTGTGTGTGTGTGTGTTTCAGTGCGCCCTCACGCACTTTTTAAAGCAACACTTGGAATCTTTTTGCCTCTATAAAAGTTGGGGGGAAGAGGAAGACAGAAGATTATTTTTCTAGACCAGTCTCTCTCTTGCCTAAATCTAATAAGAGATAGCCTGGCCCACCATCCTTCTTTTGGTAATTGGCAGTTTACATACACTATTATTTAATACCCATTTCAACCTTGTAAGGTAGAGGTTGGTTATTACCATTTGATAGGTGGGCAAACTGAGTTTCAAAGAGGTTACAAAGTACATCCATAGTCTATTCAGTTTGTAAATGGCAGAGTCAGGATTAAGAGACTGGCTTCATGCTGTTCCCATCACATTTTCCTGCCTTTCCAACAAGTTTAGAGTCTGTTTCAACTTGATTCTACAATTTCTTTTTCGGGCCTCCTTTGTCCCGGGGACCATGCTAGAGTTAAAAGAGTATACAAAGATGAATACAGACATGTTCCCTGCTGACTCCCAGGGCTGCAACATTTTCCCTCCCTGACACTCAAAGCAGCAGGTAAGAAGGATAGTAACTATTAAATTACTTTCTCGGGGCAATTCATCCAGAGTAGCCCAGAGTTAAACATTTCCTACTTAACATTAGCAGATGGTGAATGAGGCAACAATGTCAGCACTAGAAACAAAACAAAAGTAATAAAAAGAATTGGCACTTGGATAGAGAGTGGTATCTCCTATAGATAGTGGTATCTCCTGCTGGTCCTTTGTCTCAATCATTCAGTAGAAAGAAAAAAATCACTTCATAAACCAGTCGAAGCTGGTCTCATTCTGCCATTCACAAACATAGAATTACTTGCTTCGAATGATAAACCAATGCCTTTGCCAGAGCACTGTCACTGGGGCTGATAAAACTTACCGTGCAATTATTACTTATGTCCTAGAAAGGACTTATTTACTTTAGCTTGTATCATCTTTTCATTCTTGAAATGTGTTTTTTATGTATTTGCTTTTGAAAACTGGAGTAGATGTCAGTATAGAAAAAAGCTTTTCTATTACTGTAACTGAAATATAATTTTGAAAGTGAGTGATGTGAAACAATGCGTTGATTCTTTGCATTTTATCACAAGAGGTTGGAGCCAAAGGAAAATAGCAACTGCACTTTTATAAAATTAAGGCTAACCTGAAATTATGGTTCGATTCCAAGCAGTGCTAAATCCAGAGTGTGGGGAGTGCACAAGCCCTAAATATGTTGGTCCACAACAGACTGGTTCATTACATTTTTGTAGTTAGGGTCCAAAGAGAACAGGCACAATTTATCTTCTTGTAAAAATATACATATACATACTTACACAACACATATGTACATGTGCCCACATACAGATAAAAGCTTGTTTGAAAAAAACAAATTCTGTCTTAAACCTTTTAAAAAAGGTAAAAAGCTGAGTCTCCAAGTTTTGCTCTGTGTACCCTACAATCTCAATTAATACCTCTGGGGAAAAGAGCTGAATTGTAGCAAACGTGGTAATTGGGCACCACTCCAAGGCATTTTATAAGATTCCCAAAAGATATGGTGAAAGTTGAAAATTAATTTCTAAACTATTCAGTTTTATTTCCCATTAATTTTTATATTTTTAACGTGTGTTGTGAATCTTTTCCTTTGTCTTTCTAGATTATAGCATGTCTACTTTTTAAAATGAAATTAGAACTGTAACTTTTCACTGGGTAATCATTCTACTTTTTTGATATGTGTCCTAGGATGGTCCAACATACATCTTATTCTCAAAGTCAACAGTAAATTATATAAATGAGCACCAAATATCTGTACCAATCTGGCTTGTAGCCAAGTTGGCAGATTGATAATAATTTCAAACTAGAAGAATTTTTTGAAGCTTTTACACAGAATATATCCAACATGTTCCAGCAGAAACCACTCTCCATGTTTCTTTTCTAAATGATAAACAGTTTATTTTTCTCTTAAAAAAAAGATTTGTTATTTATTTATGATACAAATTATTACTAAACTAGGAATAAAACAGAACTTCTTGAACTCATGCAGCTTCCATGCCAAAAATTCACAGCAAACATTATACATAATGGCCCTTAATCCCCAGCCCAGACACCCTGACCAAGGGAGAGGCCCCCCGCAAGCCATGAGAGAAATGGGGGTTTGGTTAAGGCATTCCCTTCTTCTTCTTCTTTTTTTTTTTTTTTTTGTGGTTACAGTATCTGCCCAAACATGTAGGCAGAAATCAGAATGTTTTTATTTGCATATATATCTTTTAACTTTTTTTGCGGTACGCGGGCCTCTCACTGTTGTGACCTCTCCCGTTGCGGAGCACAGGCTCCGGACGCGCAGGCTCAGCGGCCATGGCTCATGGGCCCAGACGCTCCGCGGCATGTGGGATCTTCCTGGACTGGGGCACGAACCCGTGTCCCCTGCATCGGCAGGCGGACTCTCAACCACTGTGCCACCAGGGAAGCCCTTAACTTTTAAAAAAATTTTATTTTATTAATGTTTTAATACAGCAGGTTCTTTTAGTCATCCATTTTATACACATCAGTGCATACATGTCAATCCCAATCTCCCAATTCATCACACCACCATCCCCCCCCCCCCACCGCTTTCCCCCTTGGTGTCCATACTTTTGTTCTCTACATCTGTGTCTTAACTTCTGCCCTGCAAACCAGTTCATCTGTACCATTTTAATAGGTTCCACATATATGCGTTAATATACGATATTTGTTTTACTCTTTCTGACTTACTTCACTCTGTATGACAGTCTCTAGATCCATCCACGTCTCTGCAAATGACGCAATTTTGTTCCTTTTTATGGCTGAGTAATATTCCATTGTATATATGTACCACATCTTCTTTATGCATTCGTCTGTCGATGGGCATTTAGGTTGCTTCCATGACCTGGCTATTGTAAATAGTGCTGCAATGAACATTGGGGTGAATATGTCTTTTTGAATTACGGTTTTCTCTGGGTATATGCCCAGTAGTGGGATTGCTGGATCATGTGGTAATTCTATTTTTAGTTTTTTAAGGAACCTCCATACTGTTCTCCATAGTGGCTGTATCAGTTTACATTCCCACCAACAGTGCAAGAGGGTTCCCTTTTCTCCACACCCTCTCCAGCATTTGTTGTTTGTAGATTTTCTGATGATGCCCATTATAACTGGTATGAGCTGATACCTCATTGTAGTTTTGATTTGCATTTCTCTAATAATTAGTGATGTTGAGCAGTTTTTCATGTGCATCCTGGCCATCTGTATGTCTTCTTTGGAGAAATGTCTATTTAGGTCTTCTGCCCATTTTTGGATTGGGTTGTTTGTTTTTTTAATATTGAGCTGCATGAGCTGTTTATATATTTTGGAGATTAATCCTTTGTTGATTCGTTTGCAAATATTTTCTCCCATTCTGGGGGTTGTCTCTTCGTCTTGTTTATGATTTCCTTTGCTGTGCAAAAGCTTTGAAATTTCATTAGGTCCCATTTGTTTGTTTTTTTTTTAATTTAAAAAAATTTTTTTACATCTTTATTGGAGTATAATTGCTTTACAATGGTGTGTTAGTTTCTGCTTTATAACAAAGTGGATCAGTTATACATATACATATGTTCCCATATCTCCTCCCTCTTGCGTCTCCCTCCCTCCCACCCTCCCTATCCCACCCATCCAGGTGGTCACAGAGCACCGAGCTGATCTCCCTGTGCCATGTGGCTGCTTCCCACTAGCTATCTATTTTACGTTTGGTGGTGTATATATGTCCATGCCACTCTGTCACTGTCACAGCTTACCCTTCCCCCTCCCCATATCCTCAATTCCATTCTCTAGTAGGTCTGTGTCTTTATTCCCATCTCACCCCTAGGTACTTCATGACATTTTTTTCCCTTAAATTCCATATATATGTGTTAGCATACGGTATTTGTCTTTTTCTTTCTGACTTACTTCACTCTGTATGACAGACTCTAGGTCTATCCATCTCATTACAAATAGCTCAATTTCATTTCTTTTTAAGGCTGAGTAATATTCCATTGTGTATATGTGCCACATCTTCTTTATCCATTCATCTGATGATGCACACTTAGGTTGTTTCCATCTCCGGGCTATTGTAAATAGAGCTGCAATGAACATTTTGGTACATGACTCTTTTTGAATTTTGGTTTTCTCAGGGTATATGCCCAGTAGTGGGATTGCTGGGTCATATGGTATTTCTGTTTGTAGTTTTTTCTTTTTTAACATCTTTATTGGGGTATAATTGCTTTACAATGGTGTGTTAGTTTCTGCTTTATAACAAAGTGAATCAGTTATACATATACATATGTTCCCATATCTCTTCCCTCTTGTGTCTCCCTCCCTCCCACCCTCCCTATCCCACCCCTCCAGGTGGTCACAAAGCACCGAGCCAATATCCCTGTGCTCTGCGGCTGCTTCCCACTAGCTATCTACCTTACGTTTGGTAGTGTATATATGTCCATGACTCTCTCTCGCCCTGTCACAGCTCACCCTTCCCCCTCCCCATATCCTCAAGTCCGTTCTCCAGTAGGTCTGTGTCTTTATTCCTGTCTTACCTCTAGGTTCTTCATGACATTTTTTTCCCTTAAATTCCATATATATGTGTTAGCGTATGGTATTTGTCTTTCTCCTTCTGACTTACTTCACTCTGTATGACAGACTCTAGGTCTATCCACCTCATTACAAATAGCTCAATTTCGTTTCTTTTTATGGCTGAGTAATATTCTGTTGTATATATGTGCCACATCTTCTTTATCCATTCATTCGATGCTGGGCACTTAGGTTGTTTCCATCTCCGGGCTATTGTAAATAGAGCTGCAATGAACATTTTGGTACATGACTCTTTTTGAATTTTGGTTTTCTCAGTGGGATTGCTGGGTCATATGGTAGTTCTATTTGTAGGTTTTTAAGGAACCTCCATACTGTTCTCCATAGTGGCTGAACCAGTTCACATTCCCACCAGCAGTGCAAGAGTGTTCCCTTTTCTCCACACCCTCTCCAGCATTTATTGTTTCTAGATTTTTTGATGATGGCCATTCTGACTGGTGTGAGGTGATACCTCATTGTAGTTTTGATTTGCATTTCTCTAATGATTAGTGATGTTGAGCATTCTTTCATGTGTTTGTTGGCAATCTGTATATCTTCTTTGGAGAAATGTCTATTTAGGTCTTCTGCCCATTTTTTGATTGGGTTGTTTGTTTTTTTGTTATTGAGCTGCATGAGCTGCCTTTAAATTTTGGAGATTAATCCTTTGACAGTTGCTTCATTTGAAACTATTTTCTCCCATTCTGAGGGTTGTCTTTTGGTCTTGTTTATGGTTTCCTTTGCTGTGCAAAAGCTTTGAAGTTTCATTGGGTCCCATTTGTTTATTTTTGTCTTTATTTACATTTCTCTAGGAGGTGGGTCAATAAGGATTTTTCTGTGATTTATGTCATAGAGTGTTCTGCCTATGTTTTCCTCTAAGAGTTTGATAGTTTCTGGCCTTACATTTAAGTCTTTAATCCATTTTGAGCTTATTTTTGTGTATGGTGTTAGGGACTGTTCTAACCTCATACTTTTACATGTAGCTGTCCAGTTTTCCCAGCACCACTTATTGAAGAGGCTGTCCTTTCCCTGCCTCCTTTATTAAAGATAAGGTGACCATATGTGCGTGCATTTATCTCTGGGCTTTCTATCCTGTTCCATTGATCTGTATTTCTGTTTTTGTGCCAGTACCATTTTCTCTTGACTACTGTAGCTTTGTAGTAGAGTCTGAAGTCAGGGAGCCTGATTCCTCCAGCTCCGTTTTTCATTCTCAAGATTACTTTGGCTATTCGGGCTCTTTTGTGTTTCCATACAAATTGTGAAATTTTTTGTTCTAGTTCTGTGAAAAATGCCAGTGGTAGTTTGATAGGGATTGCATTGAATCTGTAGATTGCTTTGGGTAGCAGAGTCATTTTCACAATGTTGATTCTTCCAATCCAAGAACATAGTATATCTCTCCATCTATTTGTATCATCTTTAACTTCTTTCATCAGTGTCTTATAATATTCTGCATACAGGTCTTTTGTCTCCTTACGTAGGTTTATTCCTAGATATTTTATTCTTTTTGTTGCAATGGTAAATGGGAGTGTTTTCTTGATTTCACTTTCAGATTTTTCATCATTAGTGTATAGGAATGCCAGAGATTTCTGTACATTAATTTTGTATCCTGCTACTTTACCAAATTCATTGATTAGCTCTAGTAGTTTTCTGGTAGCATCTTTAGGATTCTCTATGTATAGTATCATGTCATCTGCAAACAGTGACAGCTTTACTTCTTCTTTTACGATTTGGATTCCTTTTATTTCCTTTTCTTCTCTGATTGCTGTGGCTAAAACTTCCAAAACTATGTTGAATAAGAGTGGTGAGAGTGGGCAACCTTGTCTTGTTCCTGATCTTAGTGGAAATGCTTTCAGTTTTTCACCATTGAGGATGATGTTGGCTGTGGGCTTGTCATATATGGCCTTTATTATGTTGAGGAAAGTTCCCTCTATGCCTACTTTCTGCAGGGTTTTTATCATAAATGGTTGTTGAATTTTGTCGAAAGCTTTCTCTGCATCTATTGAGATGATCATATGGTTTTTCTCCTTCAATTTGTTAATATGGTGTATCACGTTGATTGATTTGTGTATATTGAAGAATCCTTGCGTTCCTGGAATAAACCCCACTTGAACATGGTGTATGATCCTTTTAATATGCTGTTGGATTCTGTTTGCTAGTATTTTGTTGACGATTTTTGCATGTATGTTCATCAGTGATATTGGCCTGTAGTTTTCTTTCTTTGTGACATCCTTGTCTGGTTTTGGTATCAGGGTGATGGTGGCCTCATAGAATGAGTTTGGGAGTGTTCCTCCCTCAGCTATATTTTGGAAGAGTTTGAGAAGGATAGGTGTTAGCTCTTCTCTAAATGTTTGATAGAATTCGCCTGTGAAGCCATCTGGTCCTGGGCTTTTGTTTGTTGGAAGATTTTTAATCACAGTTTCAATTTCAGTGCTTGTGATTGGTCTGTTCATATTTTCTATTTCTTCCTGATTCAGTCTTGGCAGGTTGTGCATTTCTAAGAATGTGTCCATTTTTTCCAGGTTGTCCATTTTATTGGCATAGAGTTGCTTGTAGTAATCTCTCATGATCCTTTGTATTTCTGCAGTGTCAGTTGTTACTTCTTTTTCATTTCTAATTTTATTGATATGAGTCCTCTTCCTCTTTTTCTTGATGAGTCTCGCTAATGGTTTATCAATTTTATCTTCTCAAAGAACTAGCTTTTAGTTTTATTGATCTGTGCTACTGTTTTCTTTGTTTCTATTTCATTTATTTCTTCTCTGATCTTTATGATTTCTTTCCTTCTGCTAACTTTGCGTTTTGTTTCTTCTTTCTCTAGTTCCTTTAGGTGCAAGGTTAGATTGTTTATTTGACATTTTTCTTGTTTCTTGAGGTAGGCTTGTATAGCTATAAACATCCCTCTTAGAACTGCTTTTGCTGTATCCCATAGGTTTTGGATCATTGTGTTTTCATTGTCATTTGTCTCTAGGTATTTTTTTATTTCATCTTTGATTTCTTCAGTGATCTCTTGGTTATTTAGTAACGTATTGTTTAGCCTCCATGTGTTTGCATGTTTTACGTTCCCTGTAATTGATTTCTAATCTCATAGTGTTGTGATCAGAATAGATGCTTGATATGATTTCAGTTTTCTTAAATTTACCGAGGCCTGATTTTTGTGACCCAAGATGTGATCTATCCTGGAGAATGTTCCATGTGCACTTGAAAAGAAAGTGTAATCTGCTGGTTTTGGATAGAATGTCCTGTAAATATCAGTTAAATCTATCTGGTCTATTGTGTCATTTAAAGCTTGTGTTTCCTTATTAATTTTCAGTCTGGATGATCTGTTCATTGGTGTAAGTGAGGTGTTAAAGTCCCCCACTATTATTGTGTTACTGTTGATCTTTTATAGCTGTTAGCAGTTGCCTTATGTATGGAGGTGCTCCTATGTTGGGTGCATATATATTTATAATTGTTATAGCTTCTTCTTGCATTGGTCCCTTGATCATTATGTAGTATCCTTCCTTGTCTCTTGTAGCATTCTTTATTTTAAAGTCTGTTTTATCTGATATGAATGTTGCTACTCCAGCTTTCTTTTAATTTACATTTGCATGGAATATCTTATTGTATCCCCTCACTTTCGGTCTGTATATGTCCCTAGGTTTGAAATGGGTCTCTTGTAGACAGCATATATATGGGTCTTGTTTTTGTATCCATTCAGTGAGACTGTGTCTTTTGGTTGGAGCGTTTAATCCATTCACTTTTAAGGTAATTATCGATATTTATGTTCCTATGACCATATTCTTAATTGTTTTGGGTTTGTTTCTGTAGGTCCTTTTCTTCTCTTGTGTTTCCCACTTAGAGAATTTCCTGTAGCATTTGTTGTAGAGCTGGTTTTGTGGTGCTGAATTCTGTGAGCTTTTGCTTGTCTGTAAAGCTTTTGATTTCTCCATTGAATCTGAATGAGATCCTTGTTGGGTATAGTAATCTTGGTTTTAGGTTCTTCCCTTTCATCACTTTAACTATATCTTACCACTCCCTTCTGGCTTGTAGAGTTTCTGCTGAGAAATCAGCTGTTAATCTTATGGGAGTTTCCTTGTATGTTATTTTTCATTTTTCCCTTGCTGCTTTCAATAATTTTTCTTAGTCTTTAAATTTTGCTAATTTGATTACTGTGTGTCTCAGGGTGTTTCTCCTTGTGTTTATCCTGCCTGGGACTCTCTGTGCCTCCTGGACTTGGGTGGCTATTTGCTTTCCCACGTTAGGGAAGTTTTCAACTATAATCTCTTCAAATATTTTCTCGGGTCCTTTCTCTCTCTCTTCTCCTTCTAGGACCCCTATAATGTGAATGTTGTTGCGTTTAATGTTGTCCCAGAGGTCTCTTTGGCTGTCTTATTTCTTTTCTTTTTTTCTTTATTCTGTTCCACAGCCGTGAATTCCACCATTCTGTCTTCCAGGTCACTTATCCGTTCTTCTGCCTCAGTTATTCTGCTATTGATTCCTTCTTGTGTACTTTTCATTTCAGTTATTGTATTGTTCATCTCTGTTTGTTTGTTTAATTCTTCTAGGTCTTTCTTATACATTTCTTGCATCTTCTCCATCTTCACCTCTGTTCTTTTTCTGAGGTCCTGGATCATCTTCTCTATCATTATTCTGAATTCTTTCTCTGGAAGGATGCCTATCTCCACTTCATTTAGTTGTTTTTCTGGGGTTTTATCTTGTTTCTTCATCTGGTACATAGCCCTCTGCCTTTTCATCTTGTCTGTCTCTCTGTGAATGTGCTTTTTGTTCCACAGGCTGCAGGATTGTAGTTCTTCTTGCTTCTGCTGTCAGCCCTCTGGCGGATGTGGCTATCTAAGAGGTTTGTGCAAGTTTCCTGATGGGAGGGACTGGTGGTCAGTAGAGCTGACTGTTGCTCTGTTCGGCCGAGCTCAGTAAACCTTTAACCCGTTTGACTGCTGATGAGTAGGGTTGTGTTTCCTCCCTGTTGCTTGTTTGGCCTGAGGCCACACAGCACTGGAGCCTACCTGAGCTCTTTGGTGGGGCTAATGGCGGACTCTGGGAGGGCTCACGCCAAGGATTATTTCCCAGAACTTCTGCTGCCAGTGTCCTTGTCCCCATGGTGAGCCACAGCCACCTCCCATGCCTGTAGGAAACCTTCCAACACTAGCAGGTAGGTCTGGTTCAGTCTTCTATGGGGTCACTGCTCCTCCCCTGGGTCCCGATGCGCACACTACTTTGTGTGTGCCCTCCAAGAGTGGAGTCTCTGTTTCCCCCAGTCTTGTCAAAGCCCTGCAATCAAATCCCACTAGCCTTCAAAGTGTGATTCTCTAGGAATTCCTCCTCCCGTTGCCATACCTCCAGGTTGGGAAGCCTGACGTGGGGCTCAGAACCTTCACTCCAGTGAGTGGACTTCTGTGGTGTAAGTGTTCTCCAGTCTGTGAGTCACCCACCCAGCAGTTATGGGATTTGATTTTACTGTGATTGTGCCCCTCCTACCATCTCATTGTGGCTTCTCCTTTGTCTTTGCATGTGGGGTATCTTTTTTAGTGAGTTCTAGTGTCTTCCTGTCGATGATTGTTCAGCAGTTAGTTGTGATTCTGGTGCTCTTGCAAGAGGGAGTGAGAGCATGTCCTTCTACTCCGCCATCTTGGTTCTATCGCATTCCCTCTAAACACAGTTCTTTAGTAAAATCTAGGTTTTATCCCCTCCTCCCTATTTTATATCTATGTTATGGTTTGGAAAGTCATATTTATAGTTATTTCCTCCTTTCCCCACATGTATAACTACTACCTTCCTCCTATTGCCCCACCCCCATACGCCACGTAGCCACCAGCCAAAACATAATTTCTTGACTTAGTTGTTCATTTATCTTTTTTTTAAATTTACCTTTTTAAGAAGTTTTCTATCTGATAATTTTTAACTATTTAGCCTTTGTTAATTAAAAAAAATTTTTTTATTAGAGTATAGTTGATTTACAATGTTGTGTTAGTTTCAGGTGTACAGCAAAGTGAATCAGTTATGCATATAAATATTTCCTCTCTTTTTTATATTCTTTTCCCGTATAGGTCATTACAGAGTATTGAGTAGAGTTCCCTGTGCTATACAGTAGGTTCTAATTAATTATCTATTTTATGTATAGTAGTGTGTATATGTCAATCCCAATCTCCTAATTTATCCTTCCCCCCCTTACCCCCTGGTAACCATAAGTTTGTTTTCTAAATCTGTAACTCTCTGTTTTGTAGATAAGTCCATTTGTACCCTTTTTTTTAAGATTCCACATATAAGTAGTATCCTATGATACTTGTCTTTGTCTGAGTTACTTCACTCAGTATGACTATCTCTAGGTGCATCCATGTTGCTGCGAATGGCATTATTTCCTTCTGAATGGGAGAAAATATTTGCAAATGACAAGGGATCAATCTCCAAAATATACAAACATCTCACGCAGCTCAATATCAAAACAGCAAACAACCCAGTTAAAAAATGGATGGAAGATCTAAATAGACATTTCTCCAAAGAAGACATACAGATGGCTAAAAAGCACAAGAAAAGATGCTCAACATAACTAATTATTTGAGAAATTCAAATCAAAGCTACTGATACAATGAGGTATCACCTCACACCGGTCAGAATGGCCATCAAAAAGTCTACAAATGATAAATGCTGGAGAGGGTGTGGAGTAAAGGGAACCCTCCTACACTGTTGGTGGTAATGTAAATTGGTAAAACCACTATGGAGAACAGTATGGAGGTTTCTTAAAAAAACTAAAAATAGAGCTACCATATGATCCAGCAATCCCACTCCTGGGCATATATCTGGAGAAAACCATAATTCGAAAAGATACATGCACCCCAATGTTCATTGTGGCACTATTTACAATAGCCAGGACATGGAATTGAAATAAATGTCCATCAACAGAGGAATGGATAAAGAAGATGTGGTACCTACCTGATAATTTTGTTAGATTTTAGGTAGAACTTAAAGAACAAAAGGGGGAAGTGGCTGTTGCTTTTTATTTGCAACCTAAGCTCAACTATGTCACATGCGCTCTGCGGGTTCATAGCAGTATACCTGTCCTTGGCTTCCTTTTCCTTTATTTTCTTTCCATCCTTCTTATTTACAGCAAATGGAATATTATGGAAACAGCAATTGAAAAATAAAGGGCTAGACACAGATCAAGACAACTGTGCAACTTTCTTTTTATTGTACGCTCTTCATCCCATGTTTGAATTGTGTTGATTTCAATTTTTAAAATCCAGCTAATTTGATAAAATATCTTTTCTCTCATTTCCCAAGCTCTCTCACCTCAAGGCTGCTCGAAAGACTGTCCTTCTCAACCCTATACTGTATCTTTCTCTCCAACCTGGTTCATTGAAGCTCTTTCCCCTTCATCCCTTCTTTCTTTCCTTTCACCTCTCTGATTCTGTATCTTGTTCTAATTATTTAACATGTTATGCGTTATAAAAGTCTAGAATAGGCTGGTAAAAAAAACCCCAAACCCAAAAAACTCCTGGGTGGAATGGGAATAGGGAGATAAACTGAGTGGCAAAGATAAAATGCTTTTAATGTATGGGATGGAAGGAGCATGTGGCAAAATTGGGAACATCTGCACGTTAATTTTGTCCACATTACACTAGAATCAAGACACTTAATTTTCCTTTGTCTCTATAGACTTCTCTTTCCCCACTCCCAAACTTTCTGTCTTATTTCAAATTCTAGAATTCAACTCTATGACATAAATCACAGCAAGATCCTTTCTGACCCACCTCCTAGAGTAATGGAAATAAAAACAAAAATAAACAAATGGGACCTAATGAAACTTCAAAGCTTTTGCACAGCAAAGGAAACCATAACCAAGACCAAAAGACAACCCTCAGAATGGGAGAAAACATTTGCAAATGAAGCAACTGACAAAGGATTAATCTCCAAAATTTACAAGCAGCTCATGCAGCTCAATAACAAAAAAACAAACAACCCCATCCAAAAATGGGCAGAAGACCTAAATAGACATTTCTACAAAGAAGATATACAGAATGCCAACAAACACATGAAAGAATGCTCAACATCATTAATCATTAGAGAAATGCAAATCAAAACTACAATGAGATATCATCTCACACCAGTCAGAATGGCCATCATCAAAAAATCTAGAAACAATAAATGCTGGAGAGGGTGTGGAGAAAAGGGGACACTCTTGCACTGCTGGTGGGAATGTGAATTGGTTCAGCCACTGTGGAGAACAGTATGGAGGTTCCTTAAAAAACTACAAATAGAATTACCATATGACCCAGCAATCCCACTACTTGGCATATACCCTGAGAAAACCAAAATTCAAAAAGAGTCATGTACCAAAATGTTCATTGCAGCTCTATTTACAATAGCCAGGACATGGAAACAACCTAAGCGCCCATCATCGGATGAATGGATAAAGAAGATGTGGCACATATACACAATGGAATATTACTCAGCCTTAAAAAGAAATGAAATTGAGCTATTTGTAATGAGATGGATAGACCTAGAGTCTGTCATACAGAGTGAAGTAAGTCAGAAAGAAAAAGACAAATACCGTATGCTAACACATATATATGGAATTTAAGGGAAAAAAATGTCATGAAGAACCTAGGGGTAAGATAGGAATAAAGACGCAGACCTACCGGAGAACGGACTTGAGGATATGGGGAGGGGGAAGGGTGAGTTTTGACAGGGCGAGAGAGAGTCATGGACATATACACACTAACAAACGTAGTAAGGTAGATAGCTGGGGGGAAGCAGCCGCAAGGCACAGGGATATTAGCTCGGTGCTTTGTGACAGCCTGGAAGTGTGGGATGGGGAGAGTGGGAGGGAGGGAGACGCAAGAGGGAAGACATATGGGAACATATGTATATGTATAGCTGATTCACTTTGTTATAAAGCAGAAACTAACACACCATTGTAAAGCAATTATACCCCAATAAAGATGTTTAAAAAAAAAAAAAATTCTAGAATTCAAAACTATGACCTCCAGTCTCCTAAAAAGGACTCAGTTTATAGCACCTGAAGACAAACACTGCGTACTTATGTATATAATATACTTGAACAAATCCTGTGCATTATTGTGGCCCATGTAATGAGGCAGCTTTGCAACAGGAAGCGGATATACTCATTTTGTGGACATAGCTTGGAAGGTAAGCTTTTTTAGAAAGGAAAGATTTTTTGACAGTCTATATCGTATCTTCTAGTACATTATAGATGTTCCTGAATATTACATACCATAAGTTAACGTTGAACCCACGCTTTTTGTAACCCTATTCAGGCCTAAATGAAATATTTTTTCCTAAACAGGGGGTTAACAATCTTCTGAAAATGAGGCCAATGTGTCTCTTTTAGGATTGAAATATTTTTGAAACTATGCTTGGAGGAAATACAGTCACACACACAGGAATAAAAATAAGACCTAAATACATTTTTTAAAAATATGGAAAATTCACAAATTTTATTAAATCTGAAACACTTTCAATTGAAAGCTGTACCATATATCACACACAGAGATATGATGCTTATCAGGTATGAATTTATTTTATACAGTTTGAAAGATTTCTTTGAAACTTAATTAGAAATGTATTTTTAAAAAACATACTTCAGTATTGTGTACCTGTCCAAAGGAAAGAAAAGTAAAACTGGTTAAAACATTCCTAAAATGTGTTCACAACCAGACTCTGGCTCTTTGGAGTCACCATTGGCTCAGAGCTGCTGCGGTCATGATTTTTCCACTCACTATCATCCACTGTACCATCTGGGGTGTTGATAATGCAGCATTTCTTAACAAAGTGCTCCCATGTAGTCTCTGGGATATTCTTTGAAACAGCTGACTCTTATATGCAAGTTTTGATGCCTGTGCTTTCTTGATTGTACAAGAAGGTGTCAACAGAATATTTCCAGACAATAACCAGGACTCATATTCCTTCCTCAAATGAACCTTAAATGGTTTGTTGACTGACACATTGAGGGGTTATGATTGTCTAGTTGAGTCACTAGGGATAACAGCTGAGTTCTAACATGCACAGGTAATGATAACTACTTTGCAGTTCCACCCAGCCAACAGCAATTGTGAGAGGCACTCTGATTTTATAGATGTAAAGTATGAAAAACTTCATCTCAGAATTGATGAGAAATGATAGATGTTTTATTAGATGCCAGACATCATGTTAGATTGATTATTCCACAGAAAGGAATTGCTGAACTAACTGCTCATTTTACCATTATTTATCATTAAACATGGCCTTATTTTAAAGTTCATTGACCATGATATTTTCAGTTATCTTACTTTTTTGTTGATTCCAGATCTTAGGGAAGTTATGGGACATTGAAATATTCTGTGTTAGAACTTCAAGCCCGTTCCTTAATTAAGAGGTGGTTTAAGCACCCAATAATAGACAATGCTCAGGTCCATCCCCTAGGAGCTGATTCTTAACCTTGGGGTACATGCAACTTGCAGCAGGCTGAAGGGCATGGATTTTAAAGCCTGACCATCTTGGCTTCAAATCTCGGTTCTGTAAGTAGTAACTGGAAAACCTTGAGAGAATCTCTTAATTTCTCTTCCTTTCCTTCATAAAGAGGTATATTAATATTTATTTGCAGAGTTATTTTAAAGATTAGAATTATTGAAATGTGGTGAGTATTAACAAAGGGTTAGTTGTTATATATGGTCTACCCTTATCTGTGTATCAGGATGATGCTTTCAACTGTCATTTGGGAGTATTTAGTTCAGTAACTTGGTTTAAGTTTTACTTCAAGTGATATTTGATTTGTGATTTCATGAAGACTAAAACTTAGTTAAACAGACTCTAGTAAACCATGCAAAGTTTTGAAAATGACTTATATCCAAATATACACATATGCATGAACTTCAAATTGTATTATGTATCAATTATGATGTAGTTTTGGCACACTAACTTCCAGTTTCTTTGCATCAGGCTGGGTTGGTTGAACCCTTAGTCAAGAATGACAATGGCTGTATTTCACATCTGGTCCTGCCATGAATCCCCTTCCCTCAGTATCTGACTCAGCAGCATCTTCTGCTCCATTGTAGTGACTCTGCGCGGATCTCTGTCAATCTCTTTGATAGACCGGCCGTCATTTTCTTCTGTCATTGGTCATGTACCAATGGCTGAAGGTTTTCATTTTCTGATGTGCAAAGCATGTTTCTTGAACTTGTCAAGATTTATCACCTATGTTTCTATTGTGCTAATGCTTCTAGCCCTATCCATTATTGCGTGGTTTCTTTTATGCACACATGGTCTACCAACTTCTCCATTAGAATGAATGCTGCAAACTGCCTTCTGTTACTCAGTGATAGGTTTTTTTTTTTTTTTTATAAGACTATTTCCTTTCACAGCTTTTCTCTCAGAAATCTTTTCTTCCATGTTTGCTTCCTTTCTCCCACTCTTAGAAGTCCCCAGTGGCAGCTGCAGCTAGGGTCAAACCCAGCTTGCCTCCTTGGGTTTTCTCTTCAATTTCACTTATACTTGGATTACATTTATATAGAGGCTCTCTTTGAAGAGTGTCACATTGCTGAAATAGTTGTCTCCACAAGTGTCAGGGGACAGGATAGTGCCCATTAACTATTAATTCAGTTACCTCTAATCATGAAACAGGACTGCATAGTGAAAGGAGGTTGGGGATTGGACTTATGTAAACTGGGTTTGAATTTTTACTTTGCCACTTGCTAAGGGTGTGCCCTTAGATATTTAGCATAGTACCTCTGAATCTCATTTATAAAATGTAGATAATCTTACCTTTCCAGGATAACGTGAATATTAAATGATGGTATCTGTAACGTGCTTGACACAGAAAGCCCTCAATAAATAATTGGAATTATGAAGTGTGCCATCATCATCTTGCATTCGATGAACTACCTGGCATTGAGACTTCCCCTTTGGAAGTTATTTCACTACCCTAGAGCTAATGAGTTTTCTGGATTCTCCTTTGACTGGTGGGCAAGGAAGGATTGCTTTTAATAGTGTGAGTGATGCAGCCATAGCACACATATTTTTTTAAAAAGTAAAATCCTACTAAATCTTAATAATTCACCTATCCTATGTCTGTAATTTTTTAAAAAAAATTTAGTCAGGGGGACATTTCTGAAATATTGGTTAGACTCTTTTATCTAAGTTCCACGAAGACCAGCATTTTACCACACAGACTATACCACACGGGTCAAGATTCCTTCACATCACTAGCGCTGATGTTCTGTTTAAAGGAGACTTAATTTTCATTGCCTCTGTTTAAAGCACGACATGCTGCCAATACGGGACTCCTTTCGGACCCACTTGTGCTTGAGATCTCCACCGTGGAGAGAGTGTTCACTCATGGATCTGTTAAAAAAGATGAACAGAAATGGGTGAATATTTACATTTTCTCCTCCTTATAAAGATGGAAGAAACATGTCAGAAAAAAAAATATATATCTGCCTTTAAAGGATAAAACATTACATCAGATCTGTGAAAATGTAGGTACTTTATTTAGGAATTCATATTAAATTCCAGTTCCTGCCAGGCATTATCCAAGCAATTATTTATTCTGTCAAGAATTCATAACATGGACCTTCTCTGTCACAACACATAAAGACTGTGGCAAAAACAGAGTTTATAGTACCAGGAGATTCACTTTTTAGAACTAACTTTGCCGATACATAATTGCTAGTATAAATGTTGGCAGTTCCTTAACTAAAGTTGTGATAACGAGTGTTTCTGTAATGAAAACAAATGAGATTAATGATCTTTTCCAGGTTTTTAATCTGGCAATGGCTGTGAGATTGAAATTCCTTTTGCTTTGCCGCAGACAGAGTTATATTTTCCCCCAGTCTAAATAAAGTAATACAGAATTTACCTGCCTGGTCTTTTTTAGAATATTACAAATGGTCTCAGAAGCACCATAGTGTGTGTTCACGTTGAGAAGAACTATGCAAATGTAGGGTAATTTTAACAAAAAGGACTTGAAAATTCAATGAAAAAAAAGGCATAGATTTTTTTTTTTGGTAAAATGAGCAGTATTTAATGTAAATAATAAATTGGTAAAAAAATAACCTTATCCCTTTCTCTAAATATGGTGTACATTATAGCCAGAATAATTCAGGTTTAATGTCAAAGCATAAAGTTAGTTTAGAAATGTATCTTGACTGACAAGTCCTTTTTTGGGTAGCAACATAGAGGATGTAGATGATAAAATGACAGTGTACAGCGCATGTCATAGCTTAATTAAGTAATAGCACTTTGTATATTATACTGTTGCTTATTTGCACTAATTCATGTATTACTGCAGCTAATTTCAGTGTTAGATATTAGCCTCCAACTAAGCAGTACAATTTGTCTACCTAAAAGATTTATTTAACCGGCGTTTTAATCAAATAATAGAGAGATCATAATGAAGGGACTTTTCTCCTGTGTGAAGAAATGACACTGTCCCTCGGTTTCTTTCAAGAACATGTCATGAGATTACACATATTTTCATTACTGTATTCAAGAATACATATTTGCACTAATATGTTGCCATTTTAGGATTTCCTGGGGTGTACGTAGTCTCACAAGGTAAATAATTCAACGATCTGCCTTCTTGGGTAGCACAAAGCAGTGCTTGATATAGGTTTGATTATTTCACTTGTCTCTTTGATAATCCATAACTGTCTTCTGTAATTATTTTCACCATCCAGTCAAGTGCAGATAAAAGATGGAACATGCTTCTTTTGCTTACTCCCAAGGAAACTCCATTATCCTTGAAAGGCCACGTGACTGCAGAAAGCCCAATCCGGGTCGAAAGAAGCAATCCACAAGGACAAGCTTAGTGTGAGCCGAAAATGAAGTTGTTACCAGACAGTAAACTGTGGTCCTCACTTCTTATGAATATTTGAATGAGTAACTGAAAACAGCTCAGTAAACTCTAAGCAACTGTGACAGGTGAAACTGCCTTGAAACCAGGAGTCCTCCAGGACCATGATGAAAATATCACCTTATGCCTCAGCCTGCCGTGGGCCTGCAGAGGGACAGTATCAGATCTATTTTACTCAAACAGACGTTATAAAAAAATCTGATCTATCTCTGCACTTTCCGAACTCAAGCAGCTCCGAAATCTCTTGAGTTATTTTGAATTCATTAAAATACAATGATTTCTAACAATTTTTTCAAGGCAAGAGAATGGCCATGTTTTGGCAGACCCTGAAATATCGACGTTGCTGTTGTTTTGACTCGTAGAAAATTGGCCCTACTCAATCTTTCATGAATATTTTTTAGCTTCTTCCATGTGGGAAGAAAGACAATGAGGACAGTCCGTAAAGCCAGAGTTTTCTGAATAATTCTTCCAAAAGCTCTAATAAAAGGAGTAACCTGGTACATGGCCTGACTTATCTATGCCCACATAGGTTATTGTTTTGCTTTAAAAAATAAAGTCAGATAAATAACTGTTTTTGTTGAAGCAGAAAATTCAGAACAGATTTGTCACATAGAAGAGTTCTAGAAAATATTTATAGAGGATACATTTCTAAAGAAAACTAAAATCTTATTCATTTTATTTGACCTCCGTGTGTAGGTAGACCAAAGATGACTGTTTCAATGATCATATCCAATTTACTAAGAAATAAAATAGTACATAATTTTTAAGTTGGTGTCTTCATCTGGAAGGAGAGAGTCAGTTATCTAGTTCCTCTAATTGTGTACAGTAAATTCTACTTAAATCCACTTAGTTTTGTGCATTTTGATAAATAGTGCAAATAAAACAGAACCCTCTTATAGTCCATAAATCCCTAGTAAAGGAAGAAAGTATGTAGTCTGTGTATCTAACATAGAAATTGCTGCATTTCCAACCTAGTAACTCATTGAAGATAAAATCAAGCTGAGCGGGAGTCTCCATGAGGTTGCCATTCATTCAATGGTTATTTATAAAACCTCTATGAAACATGAAGTTACAGTCAGAAAAGCCTTTTCAGAAAGTTTCAGAAGATGGTGTTCATCGCCTTAATTGATGAAGAGTTTGAGAGTCTTTTCAACAACAGTGGGGACCACAGTGACAGTTCAAGAAGCACTGCTGGGACATCTCTCCTCATTGTTGGCACTGAGAGTCCTATTTCCATCTCAATTCTTAAATTATACTTTCAGCTCCTTGGGCTATCTGGACAATGGCAGCCAGACCATGGCTGTTTGCTACCTCCTTTCTCTTTAGCCATGTGTGGACTTAAGATTGGTTTTCGATATTGCCAGATTTTCCGTTTGCAGTAAAATGTCAAGAGGCACGCAAAGTGCCATTCTGGTTTGTGCTCATACAGTTCAGAAGAGAGCCTTTGGAGAGAAAGGAAGTGGACAGAAGGAATGGTGGCCACACCCACATTAGAAACCCAGCCCCTTGAGGTGAATAGAAGCCAAGGTACTCTGCAGCAGGGTGAGGAGACAGAGACCCATTTTAATATTCAGAATTAGTCAGATCTAATGCCAGTTGCAAAATCTCTGTAAACCCAATGGGGCACTGGGAAGAATGTTGAATCAGAGGCCAGAGGTATTGCTAGCTATGTGGCCCTCAGGAGGTCACACATGGGCTCTGGGCTGTGCTCTCAGCTGTGCTGTATAGTGAGACTGGGTTGACAATGACAATGGCAGTTCTGGAAACAGATGAGCGTCACTTTTAGAGTCAGAAAGTCTGGGTTTGCTTTGCCAATCCATCACTTACCAGCTGTATGAGCTTCCTAAACAATCTACGTCTCCATTCAGGAGACGTAGATTGTTCCTCTCTGGCCAGGGAAGAACAAAAGAGGTGATGGACATGGAGAGTCTACAAAGCAGGTGCTCTGATAAATGTTAGTTCTTTCCCTCTCTTTACTTTAAAGTCTTTCTTTCACAGTTTTAAGTTTTGCCAGGTAGTCATCGACTAAGATCAAGTCTTTCCTGAAGTATATTTGAATAGAAACGGGATTAGGTTTGTAACTGCTGCCGTCTCTGGGGTATGTGTTATACACAGCACATGTGAAAAAAATTTTAATTTAGTGTTAGGGCTGCCTGGGAAGTATCAAGAGGAGGATATGGTGAAGAAGAACAGGGTCAGTTGGAATCACCAAATATATTTTTGATCCTTTCCAACTCTTTTGTTTTATGGTCTGTGTGTGATGTAAAACTTTTATATCAATTGTATTATTTTAATTTTGAAGGTCATAACTGGGTCAGAGTTTGAAAATGTAAGTCATCTCCAAAGAGTTGTACAATAATGCAATGAATGTTCATTGACATGTACTCACTTTTCATGCATTATTATTGGTTTTCAAGATAAATGAAACAAACAAACAAAGTCCTATAATCAAGTGATCTTAAAAGTGACCTCAGAAGACAAGAGAATATTCCACCAGGAGTGCAATCAGCATCTAGCAGAAGTCGATGTTTAAAAGTTTTACATGAATACATGCAAAAAAATCTCCCCCTGAAAAACCATCTCTTTTAAGTCCTGTTAAAATGATTCTCAAACAGAAGTCCCAGAAATTCCACTTTTAGATATCTGACCTGAAGAAATACCATCACAATAAAAGTAGTGAGGTTCGTATGTTTAAGTCAGCATTTCATCTAAGAATATCTTAGTGGAAATGACCCACTTTTCTCTCCGTAGGAGAATAAATAACAGTCTATACATACCATGAAATATAATATTGCCATTAAAAAGAACAAAGCAGATCTAAGCCTGCTGCTATGGGAAATTGTCTATGATTTATTGTTAGGTGAAAAACGCTAATTACTGAGCAATATTCTTTGTATGTAGCCATTTTGAGACAAAAATATATTTTTTCATGTACTTATAAATGTATAGATGTATCATACAAATATGTGTATTAAGCTAATAGAAAACTATTTGAAATGATACACGTGTAGCTATTTATAGAGACTACTCCTGGGGTTAGATGTTTTTAATGTAATTCTGTCCTGGTGTAACTTGTTACCTCAAATATAATTGTAATTCAAAAAAAAATTGAAATATGAGTCTAGGTCTTGAAATGACTTGGAAAATTGACACATTCCTTTTGGTCATTTATTTTTTCCCCTAGCAATTTAACACTGATATGCTTTTAAAACCTAAGGTCTATATATATAATGAATTAGTTCTTGGTGTTGTCTCTATGTTTTTCTGCCCTGAGTCTAATTCTGACTCTCCCACTAGCTATCTATGTATCTCAGAAAAGTTGTTTCACCCTCAGCATCCTCATCTATAAAATAAAAGGGTTAGAAATAAACGAAACGGTTGGGTAGAGAAATTTTATTCCGGCTCTGAGATACTCTGCTTCTGTTGAAACTAAATACATTTCATGGTCCTGTGTGGTGTAATACACTTTTTTTTTTCACATACTTCATCTTTTACAGTAAACAGCCTATTATTTTATTGAAGAAATGACCCACAATGATTTCATAAAACTTTATTTAGTCCTGATTTTTTTGTTGTAAATATCCTGAATGTCATTCTGTGGACCAGGAAGATCTTCAGACCTTCACAGTCCTTTGCATAAGGAAGGTTCTGAGGTCTGACCTTCCATTTAGGAAATGGTGACCAAGTGCCTCCCCAAGTTCGAAGAGCCCAGTACTGAGGGTACACTCTGCTCTTCCCTGGGCTGCTTGCATTTGAACCTTGCTGTCCTTTTCCTACCCCACAGAGGGGATGGGATGTGGTTGGCAAAATTTGTGGAACATTGTGTCACGAACCCTTGTTCACTTCATTGTTCAGCTGGTCCATAGCATATATTTGTAGCAAGTTGGCCTTTCAAGAGGATGCGTTCCAAGTAAAGGCCACCATGATTTGTTTGACAACACTGAAGTTATTTTGCTTTCTTTGACCAGAGTGAGATCATGAATTATTCTTCTTCTGTGAAAAACCAAGTAAATACTACATGACTCTAAGGATTATTCACTGCATGCAGGAGAGTGAGAGGCACAGAAGACATTGTGCCTGCCCTTGAAAATATAAATTTATACTGAAGGAGACAGAATGAAAACAAAATAAATCTACAAAAGTAGAACACAATATGCCGTCAAAAAATAGCAAAGGTAAGTGTTCTGAATGGAAAGATATGGAACTATAGTCTAAGGAAGTATTGAAGTGGCTTCTTGAGGGCTTGAGAGAAGCACTTTACCTGGAAACATATAAGGGAGAAAAGTCAGAGATTTTTTTCATATACCTATTAAAAAGGGATTTCTAAGATAATTTTTATAAAGGTATCTTAGACCACATTGGATTGATTTGTACTTAGCAAACTAAAATAAGGTTATCACTTGTATATTTCTAGTACATTAATATTATATAGGGGCTCAGACAGCCAGAAATTGAAGAGGTGTTCTTCATGACATTTGTCCCCCAGGGTAGGGTCTGCACAAGACCATCTACTGGAATAAAGAAAGAAAGAAAATAAAGAAAGCTACCTACTTAGACATTTGAATTCTTGAAATATGTATTTTTAAAATTCTGTTTTAACTCAGTTATTTTGTACATTTTGGTGAATAGTTTCAATGACATCCGTAGAAATACATTAGCCAAAGTATCTAGAAATCAATGCTTTTGAGAAAAATAACTCCTAATTCAGTTTGTATTATAAATTGTATTCTTTTTATAAGAAATCCTATTAAAAGCAATTCTAGTGCTTCTTCTGAATTTTTTACATATCAGTAAAATTCTTCAGTCTGAAAAAGTTGGTAGAAAGATCCATGATTAATAGATAGTTGGTAGTCCTTTCAAATGCTTCTGGCTTTTGAGCTAAGCCATTGGGATTTCCATGTGGGTGGAGTTCTGAAGCTAAGAGATTTCTCCTTTATTTTTATGGTTCGAATGTGATGCTTCTGGGGTTTCTGTAATTTATTGGCAGTAAAGTAACTGTGGTGGGATGAGCAACTCAAAACTTTCTTGACATCGTACTGTTACAAACGCTGTGGAATCCACTCTGTCTGCAGTGTCCCTCCCCCATTCCATGTAGACTGTGGTTAATGTGTCACCAGCCTTGTCTGTGTTATTTTCTGTCAGATCTCTTCCCTCATCCTGCAGCAGGTTTATTACTATTATTGAATTCTCACCTAATTACGTGAAGTTTCTTGAGCACAAATGTGACATTTAGTGTTTTTCTTTGAATGTTTGAATACTTACCTCTGAATTTATTTTTTTTTAAATTAAGTTTTATTGGAGTATAGTTGCTTTACAATGTTGTGTTAGTTTCTACTGTACAGCAAAATGAATCAGCTATACATACACATATGTCCCCT
Organism: Phocoena phocoena; assembly: GCF_963924675.1. Classification (NCBI taxonomy): domain Eukaryota; kingdom Metazoa; phylum Chordata; class Mammalia; order Artiodactyla; family Phocoenidae; genus Phocoena; species Phocoena phocoena. Next base: position 99,233,648 of record NC_089225.1, on the reverse strand, counting down.
CTTTTTTGGATTTCTTCCCATTTAGGTCACCAAAGTGCATTAAGTAGAGTTCCCTGTGCTGTACAGTATGTTCTCATTAGTTGTCTATTTTATACATAGTCATACAGAGTGAAGTAAGTCAGAAAGAGAAAAACAAATATCACATTTAACACATATATGTGACATCTAGGAAAACAGTATAGATGATCTTATTTGCAAGGCAGAAATAGAGACACAGGCGTAGAGAACAAACGTATGGATACCAAGGGGAAGGGGTGGTGGTGGGAAGAATTGGGAGATTGGGATTGACATATATACACTATTGATACTACGTATACAATGACTTTTGGTTTTGATCAAGGGATTCTCTCCTGATTGTGTGGCTCAAAGAAGGGGTGAAGATTTCTGTCTTCTTTCAAGGATATTCAGAAATAAGGTATTTGGAAAAACTGTTGCCATTATAACTGGTACAGAGGTACAGTGGTACATCCTTTCTCCACAAGTTCAAAATAAGCATGGTGTGGGATATACTTAGTATCAGTATTAGTCAGGATTCTGAGAGAGAGAGATTTATTTTAAAGAATTGGCCACACGATTTTGGAGGCTGTCAAGTCCAAAATCATCAGGATAAATTGACAGGCTGAAGCCCAGGAAAAAGGTGATTTGCAGTTGAGTCAGAAGTCAGTCTGCTGGAAGAATTTCCTTTTCTTCTTAGAAAGTCAGGTTTTTTTCTATTAAGGTCTTCAACTGATTGGATAAGGCCCATCCACATCACAGACGGTAATCTGTTCTACACAAAGTCTACTGATTTAAGTGTTAATCTCATCCAAAAAGAATACCTTCACAGAAACATCTAGAATAATGCCTGACTAAATATCTGGGTATGGTGCCTAGACAAATTGACACATAAAATTAGCCATCACAATATGCTAACAAAGCCTTGGGATCCTTGATGAATTGCTCCTCTACTGTACAGATTTTACAAAATGCCTCCTCATGCACCCCTTGGTACTAGAAATAATTATAGTTCAATGATGTCACTTTCAACAAAAGCATTATGGTTATTTCCTTTTCAGAGGAATCAGAAATAAGCTTTGATTACTGAAGGCATGAACCCACTGTCTAAAACTCAGCTGTTAACCAAGTTCTGTCTAAAGAGACAAAAGGGGGAATGTCTGATATGGATTAGTATGTTGGATGCCCACTCACATGTGGAGTCAAGAAAAGAACAGCAGGTGACACGAGGCAGTGCACGTCTCCCCAGGCTGCTCTCCAGTGAAAAAAGTAATCAGTTTTACTTTTACCATATCCCTACCCTTCCAAAGCGATTCGGTTTTTTTTTTTTTTTCAGGAATATCCAAGCCAAGTTTATTATAAACTTGAGAGGGAAAGTGACAGAAAAGAATAATAGACTGAAATCAAGATCTTTACCCCAGATATCGAAGCATAGCTCTCTACTGAGGCATGGATACCCAAAAACTCACCTAATGAAAGCTCATAGACAGGTTTAGCTCTTCTAGAGTTATAGCTTTAAAAATCTTTGATCTCGTTATTGAGGGTTCATGGCAAAGTTTCCAGTGGTCCTCAAAGAAATGAGAAAATAAGAACAGTACAGTGAATTTTTCATAAACATCAACCAAAGTGATTCATTTTTGTAAATGTTCGTCCTTTTTAAATTGGAAAACACTTGACTACAGGGAGAAATTAATATTATTAAAATCGTAGCTAGCACTTACTTCCAAAATATCTTCAAGAGTTCAACTTCAAAATGGCATCTTCTAAAGAGCTCACATTTCCTTTCCCTGAATTGGATGTGCCTGTAGATCAGAATTAGAAAAAGAATATTTCTTCTATTTTCTTTCACATTACTAGAATGCAACGTCTTTTACCCTCAAGTTCACATTGCCGATGCACTTGGAAGTGCCAGATTCTGTTCCATTCTTCCTGCAAGAGTAAGACAAGTTTCCACTCCTTTAAGTGGCCACCTCCCTTGGTATATATTGGAGTACAGAGCGCTTGGTCTCCTGTCCTTCTTGAATTATGTCCTGGCAGTTTCTCATCCACATCTCGTGTTCTGTCTCATGATTCCCAGCTCTGCAGGGGACATTGCTCAGTTCCATCCACTGCCTTTCATAGCCTGGAACTCCTGGCAGTATCCCTTGTGGAGGGCAGCTTCCTTCTTGGGCCCAGGAGAGGGTGGGTATTTGGGGCAGAACCCACTTCCCCTTAGTGCCTAGTTCTTTGTTCCCCATTCTCCACTATGCACAGATGGTTCTAGGGCTCTCTCATACGCTGTTTGGTGGGGGAAGTCGAAAGGAATGAAAATACAGGTGGGAAAAATACATGAGGGAGATTGAGGCCCTTCCAAACCAAAGCCAGCCTCTGGGTCCATCACAGTTCTTAGCTTTTCTGTCTCCCTCTGTGATTAGGGTTGTTTTCCTCTGGAAGAAAACCTCTCTTAACTTCATCCATCCTTTGGAAACACTTTTACTAACCAAGGATTTGTCTCACTCCAGAATTTCCTCCCTTGTCAGTCTATTTCCTCAAGTTAGAAATAATATGTTTAATACAATGTCCAGGAGACTCCAGGAGGACCAGATTCATGATCTTTGATACTCTGAGTCTCACCCTACAGTACAGGTGGGTGTGGACATTTAAATTTTGTCTCTTTAAGAGTTTCCCACCAAAAAATTTTTAAATATATTCTAATTTCCTTCAACCTGAAAAAAGTTATTTCAGCCCTGCAATTTATTTGCTAATTCCTCTATTAGATTGAAAGTATTTGTTTTAAAATTTGTGTGACTATGTTATATTTTGACTTGAATTGTAGGTAGGCAGTTGGCCTTGCTACTGTCTAGTAGTGAGGGATTCATATAGTTTGATCTCCAAAGTCTTTTGTCTTAAATTTTGAAAATTATTTTTATTACATATTAATTTCTTTAACTGAAAAGTTTAATTTAAAAAAATGTGAATATTAAAAAAATGTCTACCACCAGCATGAGCTGCAGACTGGTCTTCTAATTCTTCTGGCATCTGGTGAGTAACCATTGGCAAGCAAACACACACACATGCGCACGCAAGCTTATCGAGGACAAACAATTCTCATAGATAGTGAAATCTAAATATACACGGAACTGACATTTTTCTAGCTGTTCCATAGTCTAGCTCTGCCCACAAATGATGCCAAATTTTTACATATCATGCAGAACAGACATAGTCACTCTTTATTTTTAATTTCACACCATGCCCCTGGGCTTCCCGAGCCTAGGGACTGGTTGAATGTTAGTGACCATAACTGAGCCATTTGCCTCTTGAGGACACTCCTTAGCACAAAAGGTCCAGCTTGAAATTACCCTTGTTTCTAAGCTGGGCCAAATCAGCTTTTTAAAAATGCATTGCTATTCCATTTTATTTTGTTAGCTGAAGAAATACGATATGAGAATATATGATTGTCTGTTATTAAAATGCCATAATGGTGATGGTGAGACTTGGGATGTTTTCCACTTACACAGCAAAATGAGAGGTTGCACTGAGATGGTCACAATTTTGTCTGAAACAGCTTAGGTTTTCAGAGTTTCTTTATACAGGGAAATTAATAAAATATTTTACTAACTGGTAATTTTTTTCCGCTGAGGGAAGGAATTATATTTGTTCAGGGAAGTACCTTATAAACTGTAAGTGGAAGGTTAGGTGTTTAGGAACAGATTGGAAGAAGGCAATAAAGACAGCAAAACTTTTCTTCAAAGAAATGAATTGGTAGGGAGAGAGATCAGTGGAGAGTAGAGTAGTTATAATGGGGTAGGAAAGAAAAGTAGGGGTCACTGGGTCAAGTTATGAAAATTTGAATCTCAAGTTGACAACAATTATTAAAGGACTTGTTAAATAAAAGAGTAATGTCCAGTCTTAAATTGCTGAAAATTTCTGTAGCATTATTCATTCTTCACCAGTAAATTTCTAAGAGCTGCCTTGTATGAGTTGGGTGGAGTGTATTTGTATTGAGAGGATAAGAGTACAGTAAAGAGAAGCCACCAAGAAAAGGGAAAAGGCAGAGTCACAGAAACAAAATATAGAGAATTGAGTGGAAGCTGGAAATTGGAACCAAAGGTGACTAAGGAGTAATAGAAACCCCTACAATTTCTAAATATTCACAGTGAGAACATTGGATTTTCTACAGGATGTGAGATGGTGGTTGAAAATCATCTTACATAGATTTTAAGTGGCAGGATGGCCCAGCATGACACTTGGGTTACACTTAGCAAGGATTACACTTTTGTAACTTGGAATAAATACTTCAGGAGCACTCATTTAAAAATATTAGGTCTCAGGAACAATATAGGACAAAAGAGATGGTTTGAGACAATAACTTGGTATACACTTTGCCTTAGGTTCATTTGGTTGAATGGCACAAAGATGTACCCAAGTAATCATAAGTCATTCTTTTCCAAAAATTCTCTGCAAGTTACCATTAATTACAGTATAGAGTAAATGTACTCCCTCAGGAATCTGGAACTCAGCCTCTGGTTGACTGCCGCAGTTCCTTTATCTTCTCCAAGACATGAAAGTTCATGTTTTATCCTGAACAGTCCTTAGATATCTGTATACTATATAATACATCTCTTAGTTTTCTTATTAAAATTCTTCCACTCCTGCACACAGCATTTATGGCAAAACCAACACTATATGACAATTCCCCACTCTTCTCTGCTCCTAATATGAGAGCAATAACTAAGTAGGTATACTCCCTAAGGTTTTCCTTAATCTTAGCTCTCAAGAAGAAAAATGAAGTAAAATATGACTCATATATTTTTTAAAGATTTGCTGATGGATTCTCAGAAGCACCATAGAAATATCTTTTAACCCTGGGCACAAAAATCCAGCTCTTCAATGAAAACAATTTGTCTGTGAGGTGCAGAATAAAAAGGACCTAGAAAATGGTTCCAGTCCTATAGTTATCAATAATTAAAATAAAATAGACATAATATGTTTATCACATTCACAGTGGACACATCATATATCTTTTTATTTTTATTCATTAATTTGCTCATTAATTTGTTAATTAGCTGCTTTCATTTTTCATTTAGACCATTTTCCTATCAAAAAAATTGTCCTTTTATCCCGGGGGTTCAACATAAGGAAAGACCTACTCCAGTGAGAAGGCTGGCTGCATTTGATGTGCTTCAGATTTACATGATCAAGTCCTTCTATCCTTTGCTTGACTGTAAGGAAAGTTGTCAAGAAAAAGGAGACAATATTTATAAAATGCTTATAAATCTTCTGAAGGAAGAGATTGGAAAGTGCAAAATGCTGCTGCTGATGTGTGTTAATGATGGTATTGAAGAAGGAAGACCATTGGCCGTTTACACATTTGTTAATAACCCTAGATAACATTGACAAAAGATAATATTTTCTTATGAAACTGTGTAATATAATAATAATTCCTCACAATTGCTGAACACTGAGTTTTCATTTTCAGAAAGTTGAGACAGCTTCTGTGCGTCAGGGTCTGCCATTTTGGAAAATGTTTAGTTTAGGTTGTTCAATAAGCCAATCAACATATCCACCGATGCATCCTGTTTCCCTTTAGCTGATTTTTTGCAATTCTAAGGTCCTAGAGTGACTGTCAAATAGAGATAAATTCAGAGTCTGAGGGGATGAAGGAACTAGTTTTGTTGAGAGTCTGTGTTAGGGGGTGAATGTTTGTGTCCTCCAAGATTCATATGTTGAAGCCCTAAACTCCATGTGGCTATGTTTGGAGATTCGGCCTCAATGGAAATAAATAGGGTCATTCAAGGTCATGAGAGTGGACCCTAATCCAATAGAATGAGTGTCCTTATAATAAGTGGTAGCAGAGAGCTCTTCCTTTCTACCATGCACACAGAGAAAAGGCCTTGCTGGGACACAGTGAGAAGGCGGCCATCTAAAAGCCAGGAAGAGAGGCCTCACCAGAAACTGAACCCTGCTGGACACTGGTTTTTGACTTTCTAGCTTCCAGAACTATGAGAAAATAAATTTTCTGTTGTTTAAGCCACCCAGTCTATGGAATTTCGTTATGGTAATCCTAGCTGATGACTACAGTCTGCTGTTGTCAATACTTGAAGACTAATGTGAGGCGTCCCCAAGAACTCAGAGATGATGGAAACAAGACTACGTCTGTGGTCCCAAGGCAGCAACATTGGACTGAAACAACATCAGCAATGTCAATGACATAGTTATTCTATTTATTTGACAGGCACGACTAGGTACTTTACAAGTGCTCAATCCTGTAATCATTCCAAAGTTCTATTAATGAGTTTCTTTATTTGTGCCTTTTAAATATAGTCACAGAGTCTCAGAGTGGTGTAGTAATACTCAAGCTCACTTGAAGATGACATGGAGGTCACTTGATTCAAATCTGGGCTGTCTAACCCCAAATCTCAAATGTGTAACCTTGTTCGCACTGTCACTGAATTGAGCGCACTTAATACCGATGGAAAGAGTGTGGCTGTCAGAAGAGTAATTAGTCAGCAATAAAGCATAGAAAGTGAAAATTATAGACACAAAAGCCAGCATAATTCATCTTGGGACTTCTGAGAGATTAATCCACTCTTGATGTTTCTCAAACCAGTTTCCAAAACTGCAAAGTGGAAAAGGTAGATACGGGTTTATAATTAACAAGAGTGAGCCTGCCTTCTATTTCATCTTACACTCATTTTGTGTCTTCACAAAGATCTCTTTATGATCAAAAATTTGTTTTGAACTTCAGGATTGTCCATAGCTGGAAGCAATGTTGAGTAAATAGTAAGTACTCAGATTTGGGCTGAATCCCATTAATCTGACAGCTCACAACATCAGGTCTACTGTAGGGCTTCTGGGATTGCCTTGGTTATTGCTCATCACTCTTGTCTCCTGTAGTTTGGCCCAATAATGTCAAAACTTACTATTCTATACTGAATATTTCCTGGGTTTCTGTAGGCAAACCGCAGGTAAGAAACAAGCAATTTTTGTCCACAAGAACTTTTTTAAAATTAATTAATTAATTAAATAAATTTTGGCTGTGTTGGGTCTTTGTTACTGTGCATGGACTTCTTCTATTTGTGCCGAGTGGGGGCTACTCTTGTTGTGGCTTCTCATTGTGGTGACGTCACTTGTTGCAGAGCACAGGCTCTAGGCATGCTGGCTTCAGTAGCTGTGGGACTCGGGCTCAGTAGTTGTGGCTCGTAGGCTTTAGAGCACAGGCTCAGTAGTTGTGGCGCACGGGCTTAGTTGCTCCGCAGCATGTGGGATCTTCCCAGACCAGGGCTCAAACGTATAGATTCCATATATATGTGTTAGCATACGGTATTTGTTTTTTTCTGACTTACTTCACTCAGTATGACAGACTGTAGGTCCATCCACCTCACTACAAATACCTCAATTTCGTTTCTTTTTACGGCTGAGTAATATTCCATTGTATATATGTGCCACATCTTCTTTATCCATTCATCTGTTGATGGACACTTAGGTTGCTTCCATATCCTGGCTATTGTGAATACTGCTGCAATGAACACTGTGGTATATGACTCTTTTTGAATTATGGTTTTCTCAGGGTATATGCCCAATAGTGGGATTGCTGCGTCATATGGTCGTTCTATTTTTAGTTTTTTTTTGTTTGTTTTTGTTTTTCTTTTTTGCGGTACGTGGGCCTCTCACTGTTGTGGCCTCTCCCGTTGCGGAGCACAGGCTCCAGATGTGCAGGCTCAGTGGCCATGGCTCACGGGTCCAGCTGCTCTGTGGCATGTGGGATCTTCCCGGACCGGGGCACGAACCCATGTCCCCTGCGTTGGCACGCGGACTCTCAACCACTGCATCACCAGGGAAGCCCTATTTTTAGCTTTTTAAGGAACCTCCATAGTGTTCTCCATAGTGGCTGTATCAATTTACATTCCCACCAACAGTGCAAGAGGGTTCCCTTTTCTCCACACGCTCTCCAGAATTTATTGTTTGCAGATTTTTTGATGATGGCCATTCTGACCGATGTGAGGTGATACCTCATTGTAGTTTTGATTTGCATTTCTCTAATGATAAGTATACACAGATTTTTGATGGATGTTTTCTATAACAGTCATTGTTAATACCTGTCCCATGTTCCCTTGGCCCATTTCTAAGTTCATTTACAGCCACAGTGGACAGTTCCGGTACACACTGACCATTTTCTGCTAGCGGATTTTTCCAACGTGCCAGGAGTTGTCCATTTCTCACGCGGGCAGTGCCACCGCTGGGGATGGGAGTCAGTGTCCTCAGGGAGAGAATCTACAACATGAAGTCATGATACTTCAGTGAGTCCTGGAGCATTGAGCCTCAGTTTCCTGTGTTGCAACCCACTCATTAATACACCTTTCATTGGGTTTTCTCTCTTGGATATTAGATAAAACAATAGAGATAACACAATGCCTGATACAGACTTTTGGTTTGTTTCTAAAGGAAATCCTAATAAACGTCTCTTAACCAAAGCAACTGTTTTGCTTTGTTGCCATTATTCCTTATATTCTTCTTTGGTACACCAAACACACCTTCCTTTTAAGACTGCCCATGAGGGCAGGAACCACAACTATGTTGTTTGTCTGTATCTCCATCATATAACAAAAGACAGTACGTGGTAGGCCCTTAATAAGTATGCTTCAAATGGACATTGTATGTGTGTATGTATGTATTGCACAGTTTGGGGTTTTACTATATTCACACAGTTGTGCAACCATTACAATGATTTAATTTTAGGACATTTTCATCACTTTAAAAAGAAACCTGTACCAAACCTCGTTCTTCCAGTCCTCTGGCAATCACTGATTTACTTATCATCTCTATGGATTTGCCTGTTCCAGACATTTAATAAAAATGGAATCAAACAATATGTGGCCTTTTGTGTTTGGCTTCTTTCATGTAGCAAAATATTTTCAGTGTTTGTATTGTAGCATATATTAGTACTTCATTTCTTTTCATAGATGAGTAATATTCCCTTGTATGGATATACCACCACCTTGTTTATCTCTTCATCAGTCAGTGGACATTTGGGCTGTTTCCACTTTTTGGTTATTATGCATAATGCTGCTGAGAGTAATCGTGTAGAAGCAGCTGTATTATTTTACATTCCCATCAGCAATGCATGTAGGTAGGTTCCAGTTTTTCTACATTTTCACCATTTGTTGTTGTCTTCATTTTTACTTTAGCCTTCCTACTGTCGGATTGAATTTGACTTGAGGGGAACGGTCTTTATAGGACACCTTAGCATTCCTTTTTCTCTAGCAATTTGCTGTCTCGTGAGACTTCTTTCATTTTGAAGCACCGAAGGTTTCTGAAAAGGAACTCCATGACTTTTATGAATACTGTTATTGTCTTGCAGTCATGGACATTTTCTACTGCAGCCCCTTTTCAAATCTAATAAAACCAGAGGTAGTTCAGCATAGGACATTGTGCAGCTCTGACCCTATCAAGTTGTGTGGCCATAGGAAAGTCCCTTTTTCTCTCTTGACCTCAGGTATCTTATCTGCATATTGAATAGGTCACATTCAGTATCTTTTTTTGGAATGTTGGGAACAAATTCTCTCAAGTTTACTTTTAGTTTAGAAATTCAAAGCAAGATTTTTCTTCCTCCTTCCTACACCTGCTTCATACCCCTTCCACTTAGAAATTATTCCTCTTGTGTGGCAACTGATTCTAATGGAAATTTCAGAGTCAGCATCCCTCACTCCAGAAGTGGAACCAATTGAAATACTTCTCCCTCGGCAGAGTGATCAGTTCAGGGATAGGTATTATGGCTCAAGCTAGGAGAATTAGAGTCCTTCCTGGGGTCTCAGCTGGAGTTATCAGGAAGGATGCCATCTGCTGCTGAGACTACTGTACTAAAGGAATATGATTCTCACACTGCTGGTGGCTGTCATGTCCACCACATGGCAAGTGTCTGTCTTAGAAATGAAGAGAGAGATTGCATCTTTTGAGGTCCTGAATCCATCTGGGCCTGTGCTAGACCTACCCTTGCATTTTTCTGTTGTTTTTTTTTTGGTACATAACCAATTTTAAGTTGACTTTCAGCCACTTTTACTAATCAGAAGATTTTTGACTAATATATACACAAACATTTATTGATTGCCCATGGTGGAGACTCTGGGGTAGACAAAGAAATATGAATCCACACTCTCAAAGCATTTACAGGCTGCTTGAATGGCCAAGTTTCAGAAATAAGAAAGCCAGCTTTACAACCAAACTTTTTTTATACGAGGAGAGATGCTTTGGCTTCCCACTTCACTGATCAACGTCTTAATCAGTGTACTATTTCAGAGACTCTTACAGTTTCCAAGCAGAGCCTTTCACAGAGTTTTGGCATCTGATGGCCTTGAGTGTTCTACCACACATTAGCTACATAATTTTGGACATGTTTTCTTAATGTTCAGAGCCTCATTTTCTTCTCATCTATAAAATAGGATAATATTATCGAGTTCATGGGTTGCTTTAAAGATTAAATAAAACAATTCAGATAGCAGAGTTCCTGATACCTAATACATTTTCATAAATTTGCTCCTTTTCTCTGTCTAGAAGCCATCTCCAGTCTTAAAAAATCAAACTAATTCAAAATTTGCCTTTAAAAAATACATTTAAATGGGAGAAAGCTTTTTTGAAAGTGGTATAAAATTGTTCTTCATAAACATCTTCAAATAATAACCATTTATTTGGGGTAACATATTCGCAAACACCTTTAAACAACATAATTTAATGAGCAGCCCAGGTGTTGGCACAGTTTAAGAAAACTAGCAGTCAGAGATTGATATTCACCAAATATTACTATTCCTCATACAGAATGAAGAGGATAATTAGAAACTTAAGCAACCAATATTTATTTATTATGAATTATTTTTCCTGAAAAGCATGGATTTTCTGATTATGAGTTGTAACAATCTCCATACCACATTGGTAACATAACCAACAAATCTATTTGTCATTGACCCCAGGACTGGTTAGCACATAAATAAGAAATGAAAATAATGTAGTAACCTAAAGGTTATCCTGGTGAATCACCCCCATATTGTTATTATTGTTTAATGGGAACACATGATAAATTAATGTCATGTTAATGGGTAATCAGTTTATCTTCTGTTGACCCAGGGCATGTATAAAGTGTTCATTTGACCTTAAGTTGCATTTCTAGTTTTTCCAAACCTCAGTTACTCTTAGTTGCCCTTGCTCTATGGGCCTGACCCTAACTACAGGGTGAACAAAATTTGCTGAAGCAGTAAAAAGCAATTGAAAATATTTACAGTTATTTCCTGAAAATAATTATTCATTACTGTACATGTATAAATGAAAAATCTGAAATGGGCTGAGTGTTGCTATTCTGGTCTAAAACAATGGCAACTTTGCTTATAGAACAATCATCCTTTGAATCAATTATTTTTCTGATTACATTATACTCATAAAGAAATGAATATAGTGCCCTTTAGAAATACAATATAGTTATAAAAAAAAAAAAGCCCACCCTCTCCCTGTACATTTTAATGATTAACAAAGCTATCTCATGGTTTGGATGGAAGCCCAGGAAATGATCCAAATGGGATTATATTTTCTTAATCTATTAGGATAATGTACAACTTGCTTCCATTCTCTACCCTGCCCCATCTAACTTGGCAAGTATCGCTAGAAGACCCTGAAATAGTGGTATTCCAGAGACAGACGCACATACAGTTTATCATCTCCAGACACTGTGTCTGTCATAGCCTGCAATTTTAAGAAGAAAGTATTGCTGACTAGAAGAGAATTCATGTGTTTTAGAATTTGATTGATTATAGGCACCCAGTTAATAGTCAGTGTGATCAGCATTATGCAGACATACAAGGGTCATGGCCTTCATTGGGCTGGCACGTACACACACACACTTTAAAAAGCAACAACAGGTATTGAGTTTCAAATTCATAATCACAATGCAGAAAAACCAAAGGTGACTTAGAGGAGTCAGTGTTTCTAAGCACCTCTTCTTAATCTGCAAGCTTAGCCCAATAAGCATAAACACCAGGGAGGAGAGATACGCTGGTTGACAGTGATCAGGAGGACCGAGGAAGACAACCATCTGGGCCACTTTCAGGATTAAAGAGACCCGAAAGAAAATCTGGCAAGTCCTGCTCAGAGAAGACATCGACACATTGCTCTCTGCGAAGATGATTTTGCCTACATATGATCATGACCATTGAGAGACTCAGGGATAAGGGAGAAGGTGCCAGTCACAGCAAAGAAAGGGGATACTACTCTTTCCCTTCCCTACAGATGCTTATGGCTCCCAATGGGCATTGCAGATTTCTGGGAGATGATGCCACAAGCTAGGAAGACATCTTTATTTGGTACCTCAGTTGGAACAGGCTGCTGAGGCCACCTGGAGAGAAAGCCCCATCTGCAAGTCTTCCACACCTGTGGAACTCAGTGAGCCAAGCATTTGACTACCAGAAATACAAGGAATCCAGGAGGGAGAGAGACCTTTTAGCCACTCTTGTGACATTTCAGACCTCTGTGGGTCCTTTGAGAGACTGTGGTACTATGGATAATTAACACCAACTATAGGGCTGTTAATTATGCTTTATCTTAGTTTAGTTTATCTTGTGATATACTTTGGTCAGAGAATTGGCAGGCATAAACATTTGACTGTCCAATAGGGCCTTTACTACCTGTTTTCTAGTGGGACTTAAAATGGAGAATCTATTACCCACGCCCCATCCCTGAGGGAAAAAAAACAACTGTGTCTTTTATTATAGGCAAGTCATAGTTGAATTACGCTCAAATAGAATCTTATTTTGTCTACTAACTTTGTGCATATAACAGTAGCTCCAAAGAATAAGATGGGGATATGAATGAAGAGGCCATTTTCCCTTTTATGTTAAACACTTCTGTCTTTTATTTATTTAAAATAAGAAAGCATTAGCTTGGATTAATATTTTTAAATTAAGACATGGATAAAAATTAGCCCTACTGCAGGAATGAGAGTTTTTCCTTACCTGTGTTGTAGAAGCCCTACAGGAGTGGATCTCTGGGGCCTGGTTCCATGTAAATAGGCTAAATGTAGTAAGCCTACTGAATCTTAGTAAGGAGGAACTATTTGGAACGTGCTAAAGGAAAGTGACTTGGGGATCAACTTGGCATGTATTCATTTATCCAGATAAAAATTTATAGAGCATCTATTCTGTGCCTGGCCCTGCACTGGCAATGGGTTCTAGTGGAAAATAAGATACAATTCCTACCTCCATGTAGCTTACAATCAGCAGATTAGCAAATGTGCATTGAGCACATCTCATGTGCCAAGCAACGAGATGTTCTGGGCGTGGTGTGCAGATGAAGAGAAAATGTCCTATCTTCAATGAGCTTACAGTTTAACGGTGAAGTTGGATCAAACCATTATCATTCCAAGGCTGTGTGATAGAGTCAAGGACTGGAGCACACAGAATTCTTTTAATCCGTTCTTTGTATTAACCTTTTATTTTTGGAGAGCTTTCCTCTGGGAAGCATTGGTTTTATAAGTATTAATTCCATCAGAAAGGAGCTGTAGAAAGTAGTGGACAGAACGTTTGGACTTTAGCTTTTGTTGATTGAGGTGTAGCTCCACTGTGTTTATGCAATACTTACTTACCTGTGAATAGGATTCCTGAGGCCTCCTATTGTCTATGAACATGCAAACAGAGCTTACCTATTCACGGTGCTGGCTTTGCATGAGCTAGTGATTGCCAGCTGCTGAGACCCTCTGAATGAATGGGAGGTAGCTGGGAGGACAAGGCAATATTACAACTCATTGAGATTTGAGGCTCCTGCACTGCCTGTAGGACTCATGGTCTGAAGCCACTGCTTATATACCACCTCTTCTTGTTCTGCCCACTACCCACAAGGCTATGACCAACAATTCCTTGAATGTCACTGGAATGACATTTCTGGAATCAACTCATCTATTTATTGAATTTCTCTAGCGCACAGGAGCAGGTTAATAGCAAGTCTTGAGCCGCTGTACAAAATAAAGGAATGTATAATGGAGCTAAAAGTTTCTGACATCATTACCAGTTACATTTTCCATTTGTTACTTCATTAAATTTTGCAATATTTCTGGAAATATAAGTAGCTCCTAAGCCAGATATTTAGGAGTCCAGAGGTGAGGTTGTTTAAATTATTACTCTATGAGGGGTGATTTGTGCTTTCAGGTATGTGTTTGTCCTTTAGATCCTTAACCTCTAGCCAATTCCATGTTTGTCATGATTTATTTTCTATATGGTTTTGACCTTCTCTTGGCAGATGGCTTCCACATTATCTTTGTTGAGAATGATTCTGACACTGGCTAGAGAGATACAATTGTGTTCTGTTTATGCAATGTAGAAAGCCAGAGCACTTTTTAAAAGCTGTCTTCATATATCATTGTCAGTATTTTGAACCACTAAATTGTTATTAAAAATTCAGGGACAATAATCCATTTTGAGAATACCATGAGAGAAGCAAATACTATAATGACTGACTGACATTTCAGGAACAACATCATTCAAGACATGCTAATTTCCCTATGACCCATTTCCTTGGATAAGTGTCCCTTGTATAAATAAGTTGGGTTTCCAACCCCTTCTCATCATTTGCTTTTGATGAGGGAGTCTTGATATTAAAAAAGAAAATCATCTGAAATGAAATTTGCTTGTGTTCTGTATGGTTCTACAGCCAAAAAATAAAAACATAGCCTGCTTCACGGCTAGAATAAATGGCTTTCTTTACCAGGAAAGAGTTTTATATCACATGGTTTCCACTATTTTTCAAGAAACAAAATGCAATAATAAGCACCTAAATTGGCTTGTGCACTATTTCAGGATTAATGATCTCTGATAGGAATGTACTAGATAGAGAGTCAGGAGATGGGAGAGTTTGGGTCCCAGTTCTGCCAGGATAAAGCTGTCAACTTGAACTTGAAAAGAGGATTGAATGTCTCATAGCTGTAGTCAAATTTGGGGTTTTGTTTCTTTGCCATTTTTTTTTTTCAAGCATGTTCAGGTGTGTTCTAGCTCTAGTAGTCTATGATGTGGTGCCCAGGAAAAAACATAAGAGAATGTTACACAGATACCCTTTCTCTGTATTCTTCATGGAAAGATACCTACTTTTTTTTTTTTTTTTTTTAAAGAGTGGGAAATTGACCTTCCAATTCTGTGATTTTCAAGTATCTTCATCCTATGAACCAGTTTGACAGGACAAAAGCCTTGCAGATGATTTATCCTGTAACTTTCTCTCGTTACTACAAAAGAAAAGAAAAAATAAATGGGTTCGTTAATGGAAAATATGTTGCTTTTTCAGTCAGATGCTAGTGAGAATGATCATAAGCAAACTGCTAATGGTTTTTATTTTTTTGACCCTAAAGCGGAGATTCCAGTATCATAAGAGGATTGATAGCAATAATCGGCATTTAAATAATGTCCAAGTTTATAAAACACATGCATTAAAAAAAAACTCATTTGACCTTCACAAAACAGAGCATTATCTTTTCTGTTTGATAGATGAGAAAATTGAAGCTGGGTTATGAGAGGTAGAGCCAGATCACAATTCTTGTCTTCCATTTCCTAATTCAGCTTGCTTTCCCACCATCTCATAGCAGGGTAACATAAACCACGAAGTTCTGAGTGTCTCCAACATTATTTTGGAATACTGGGATGACACTTACTCTTCCTAATAAAGTGTGTATTTGAAAAAGAACCACTGAGAGAGGACAGTATTACACTAGAGTGGTAATTATGGTAATAAAGAGCACCAGATATTTGTATAGAAATACACAGTTTGCTTATTTCAGGGGATCCTTGAACCAACAATCTGACATGGATTCTGTTAGTCTTTGGTTACAGGTGTGGAAACCTGTGATAAAAGGCTGAATGCATGCCTTGCCCAACTGGCACATGGCAGAGCTCAGACTCAACCCAGGCTGTCTGTGATATTTACGTGATCCAGCACTACATAGGTTTAGACACGCTGGGGGACACAGTTGGTTGTCCTTAACGATTAGAATTTTTCAAAGCACAGCACAATTAGCTCTTAACCAGTAATTATTCTTTCATAGAGGAGAGGGAGATACATAAGAGGCAGGCAATATAAAGTACTGGTTAAAAGTATGGACTCTGGAATGGCATCAAATTCCACTTCTTGCTGACCTATTAATATTAGGATAATGGATAATAGTACCCACGTGTATTCTTTTTTTTTTTTGCGGTACGCGGGCCTCTCACTGTTGTGGCCTCTCCAGTTGTGGAGCACAGGCTACGGACTCGCAGCCCCAGCGGCCATGGCTCACGGGCCCAGCCGCTCCGCAGCATGTGGGATCTTCCCGGACCGGGGCATGAACCCGGGTCCCCTGCATCGGCAGGTGGACTCTCAACCACTGCGCCACCAGGGAAACCCCCCACGTGTATTCTTTAAGAACTCCTTTAAGGACGGGGCCGAGGTCTCTCTAGAACGGGCTTCCTTTCTTCTCTCTTACCTAACTGTGATGGAATTAAATTCTGATCCTAGCACTTGGTCTACTCTTTCACTCTGCAATGAAATGCATTTCTCCTTTACAGAGTTTTCAAAGCAAAAGTCACAACCGTTTGTTGCTTAAGCAAGCATCTTTTTTTTTAACATCTGGAATACATTAATATCAGAAATGAGAAAGTGTCAGTTTTGGGGCCTGCCCTCTCTTCCACCATGATTATTGACTCAGTCAAAATTAGTCCATAATCTGACTTCCAGAGTGAAGCTAAAGGGAACTCAAGAACCGGGACTGTGATAGGCTGAATAGACATGTACAGACCCTAAATATATGTTTTGAGTCATTTTTCTGTGTACTGCATAATTAAACTGCTCCCATTCAAGAGGGCAAACGAATTACTGATTGATCTTGTTACCTGCTAGCAAGTAACAAGAGACATGTGTAGATAGCAGAGAATTTGGCTGGGATTGGCTGCTTCGTTTGCAATATTGGTTGATATCAAGAGAGAATATGGCAAGAGGGAAGTTAGGATGTGTCAAAAAGGACCGAATGGATTTAGAAGCATGACACATACTTCTTGTTTGTCACTTCCTAAGTCATTTCCCAAGATACCTTGGCTAAAATCCGAAATTACTTTCTTGTTTTAAACCCCAGCATCCTAGGGCGAAGGGCAGGAAGTTAACGGTGATACTGCACTAGTTTTTGTACAGATGGACGGGTGTGCAATTGCAATACATTTGACACGCATCAGTAGACTACTACATATATTCACAGGTGTGTGAGAGTTAAATGAGACATCACCTCTAATTTCTTACATATTGTACATAGTGCTGGGAACCACTTTTTCTAATAATGATAACAATAAAAGTGTATCAATAATTATTATTGTTCAGAAATTGAGACCTACTGAGAAGAGCTAGGAATATGTAATGCCTGGAGTTGGACTAAAGAAAAGAAAGGTGAAGGAGGCTTCCTTTGGCTGCTCTGAATTCTGGTCCCAGTCAGGTCTGAGGTCCGAGTTCTCTCCTTGACTGCCACAGTTAGGCTTTGTGATTTAATGCTTGTGTGGTTTCATGGCCTCAGATGGAAACCAGAACAATATCTCCTCCCACTAAATGCCAGGAGGGTCTGCTGAATGAGAAACGTGCAGTGAGGCTGGAGCTGAAGCCCGGCAATACAAACTGTGGTCTCTGGCGTTATGAAGACTCAGAACGCAGAACCGAAAATCAGATGCTTTCTGGGCACTGGAATCAAAAGCAATAGCCTTATCATTGACTTCCATCACCTCTTCAGCCAGAACCTCAATGTTTCCTATCAGTGGCTAGAGATAAACCTCTTGGTCCTGGGCAATGGTCCTTTTCTAATGGGCCATCAACACAAAGGAATGCTTGTCATTGTGGAGACTGCAGTGAAGGTTCACCGATAAATGCTTGTTAGCGTTTTATGAAGAGAGTTACAGAAATGGAAAGTACTCAAAAATGTTCTCCTCCAAAGAACAGTCCCTGCCCCCAGCTCATATTTAGATGAGTCTTAGATACCGTAGGTTATGAAATTCCTATTCAATTAACTTATATGAGAGCAGAATCCGTTCTTTGTAACTTTTCTTTTTCCCATGGAAAAATGTTTTGCAAATCACCATCTGCTGTCCTTGCATCTCTGTGCTTGCTACTCTTCAATACAACTTTGCCAAATCCAACAGGAGAGCAGAGGGCTCAGAGGTAGGTGTCTGACAAGTGTCACAGAACCAGGACAAATGAAGGTGCTTTCCAATGTGTTCCCACGGCTTCAATGTGCACCACTTGCAAAGGTAGCACTGGTCACCTTCCACTCAAGGTGTCCAAGAATATAATTCTAAAAGGTGATTTTTCTTGCCAAAAATACAAACATGTTCAAGATGGAAACTCTTTTTTTTTCCCTTTCCCTTAAATCTAACCTAATGAGTGGGGTGATTTCAGAACTGCTGAGGAAAACGAATCAATTCTTTCTGGTTTTTAAAAACTAACAAGAAATGCTGAGTGAGTAAAAGGCATCGAGGCAGCATTCAGTAAATGCACCCGCATCAGGAGGGAGGTCAAGTTAGAATTGTGTTTGACTGTTGGAGTTTACTAAAAAAATTTAAGTACCATTCCTGGAGATAAAATATTGTTATGCGTGCATTAGCTCTTGGCTAGATAGCCAATACTCATGTACATGGCATAATTTTTATATATAAATGGATGCAGTACAAATCAATGCTCTCTATTCTCAGCTGTGCCCTCAGTGATGCTTAGAAACACTGTTATTCATCTGATTTCCTATCACACTCCCCCTCAGGGCCAGTACAAGCCTTCTGTAACTCTGACCAGCTCCACTCCCCAACACCCTCTAACTGATGGCTCCTTCCCCAGAGGTTCCCTTTATTTTCCTCCTCTTCCAAGCAAGGCACTTCGTGTGTAGTCTTGGTTTTATCCTTTTCCATCCTTTTGGGGTCCTAGAATCCAAAATCTTGTTCAGTCCTCCAGTGTTATGTTTCAGAGCTTTGCAAGTTCCTTCTTCTTACTTTTATTTGCAGAAATGTAGCCTAGCTAAAGTTCTTTGTTTACTGTGCTCCACAGACTTCCTTGCAACGGGGACCATGGTTTTGATGACCCCCAGGTGGCGTCTGACCTTGCTTCATGCAGGAACGTTCCAGAGCTCCTTGCTTCTCTCTCTCACGCGCCTTCAGTGACATCTTCTTTGTGGAATTCTCCTCCTCTTTCAAAATACCTCCCCTCACACTTGATATTTCTTCCCGCTCCTGGCCACCTCTCTCCTTTCTTTCGCTGCTAAACTTCTGATAATTGAATTTTTATATGGACTGTGTTTGCTTTCTCATCTCCCATTTGTACCTCAAGCCCTTCTTTACACTCTGGCAAAAAAACAACCTTCCTTTGGCTTCTGGGGTACTGCATTTTCCTGGGTTTTCTTTCTTTCTGGTGTATTCTTCTCATGCCCTTCATTTTTCTCCCATTCACTAAAGGTAGGGATTCTGTGTGATTAAATGTTAAGACAACTTGGAGATTTCCTTTATTTCTGCATTTTAACTAATGTCCTTATGCCGATGATTCCAAAATCTATGTCCCTATCCCATCCTCTCTCCAAAGCTCTGATTACTTATTCTCAATTCCATTGCTAACTTCCATATGTATGTCCATTAATACTCTGGCTTCATTGTTTTGAAACTCTGTTCATTGTCTCCTCTTCAAAACCCCTCCTCCTCCTACTTTCCCTAACTCTGTTAAAGGCACTATAACAAAATCATCAACAAAATCTTAGCATTACCTTCATTTTCTCCTTTCTCTTGCTACCTTAACTAATCACCATGCTCTGAAGAACCTACTTCTCTCCTGCATCCTGTCCATTCCTTCTGAATCTCCATTCCTACTTCGCCTGCCTTAAGCCAGGCCCTCCTCTTCTACTCATACCGCCGGAGTTCTCCTCATTGGTTTCTCTGACTACCAGTATCTCTCCTGCAATGTGTCCCCCACACTGCTCTTGGAGTTTTCTTTCTCAAACTCAGCTACCATTATCCCAAGTCTTCACGGTTAAGGCTACTCTGTACTCTTCTGCCTAAGGAGTTGAATTTAAAGCACGTTTTCTATCATTCCAAGTCTCCTACAAGCTGGCCTCAGCCTCAACTCCCTTCTATCTTCCATTACTTCCTTTTACTCCTCTTAGGATCAGTCCCTTCTTCCCCCTGCCGTTTCTCTCTGTTGACATTGAACCCATATTTCAAAGACTAGTTCAAGACTCAACAGACCCTTGTGCAGAGTCTTCTCTGGACACCCTATTGATAATAGCTTCTTCTTTCTTCTTCTAGCTTCTTCTGCAGAGTCTCCCGCAGCCCTTTCCTCTGCCTCACATTACTGTCAGGTGAGTAACTCAAGAGTTTATATTAATCTTGACCCCCTCCAGGTACCTGGACCCTGAGGAGGCACTCACTGCTTCATGGAACCAACTGAACTTGGAGCTGACGGTGATGGAAACAAGAACCTGATGTTTATTATTTTGAAATCATTGTAAAAGAGAAACATTTTCAAAGATTTTATTCAGCTATGTGCAAATAAGGGAACCATTCATTTTTCATGGCTTATAATCAGATAGGTGTAAAATGGCTGTGGAGAGGCAGAGTTGCAAATTCATTATCCACTTAACCTCTGACAAAAGAAAATAATCTTACACCTTTTCAAGAATCTTTCTTTTTTTCCCCCTCAGTCGGGATAATAATGTAAAATTTTGCTGATGTCTTTCAAGGACAGTGTCACATTTATGGCCCTTTGTCACACAGTTTCCTGCAGTTGAGCAGACTGTGGGTCAGTGATAAGCATTGGTAAACAGAGCGCCTCTGAGACGGAGACAGGTTTGTATGTGACGCACCACGATTAAGGAAAAAGCTGGGTGATAACTGGTGGGACAGACGTGTAAATTAACATAAAGGAGGAGAGCAGGGTTAATGATTCTGTATGAGAAGAATGGGTAAGCATAGATGAGGATTGTATTTCTGGGATCAACAATGTGAAATTAACTGAGACAGCTGTATCTTATCTGATCCCAATTCCAAAGAATTTCCTTGCTGAATTACATAAGTTTGCATTGGATGGATTAATACACACAGAACTTTGAAGAGTTTTCCTCCCTAGGTTCTCAGCTTCTTTGCTAAGAGAGAAAAACAGTCAACATAAACCACTTATTTTAAGATTGCTTTAACAATATTGAGCATAGAGCATCATTTGCTTCCTGTCAAGGCAACACTTCTCAGAGCATTTTTTTTTTTGAAGAAATGACAGAAAGAGAAAAGGGAATAGTGCCTCAAATGGGTTTTTGAAGCATTGTAAAAACATGGCAGAGTCAAATATCTACAAAAATGTAATCACGGTAAATGTTGAGAGTGACTGACTTCAAGCTCAGCAACTTGAGAAATAATTCCTTAAATGAGTAGCTTTAAGCCTAAGTTAACTTTGAAAATGGTCACTTATTCAGTAGGAAAGTGCTTAGAGCTTTCCTTTCAAAAATTACATGTAGGGCTTCCCTCGAAGCGCAGTGGTTAAGAATCCGCCTGCCAGTGCAGGGGACACGGGTTCGAGGCCTGGTCTCGGAAGAGCCCACATGCCGCGGAGCAACTAAGCCCGTGCGCCACAACTACTGAGCCTGCGCTCTAGAGCCTGCGAGCCACAACTGCTGAGCCCACGTGCCTAGAGCCCATATTCCACAAGAGAATTCACCTCAAATGAGAAGCCCACGCACCACAATGAAGAGTAACCCCCGCTCACCGCAACCAGAGAAAGCCCGTGTGCATCAATGAAGACCCAACGCAACCAAAAATTTAAAAAATTGAAAAAAAATTACATGTAAATCATCTGCTTTTTATGGAACTAATTAGACATTCTTAAAAATTGAAGTTTTACTCTCCTTTCCTACTGGTAAACACCAGTCCACAGGAAATCAGAATATTTGCAAGCATCCTGGATTTAAATTAAAAAATACTTAAACTGTAACCTAAGGTAGGTACGGAGGGAAAAGATGTCAGGAAGTGAAAGGCAGGCTGAGTCTGTGGTCCACATTCGAATACCAGGCCGTGGTTTTCCTATAAACTGCCATTCCTAGCAGGGCTTTCAGGAGAAAATAAAAATATCCAGAATAGCTGCTCTGCAAGAGAAATGGTCTAACTCCCGAGGCCCACCTAGAAGGGACTCTGGGCCTGAGAGTTGAGTGACATCAGCCCTGGTTGCCAGGTATCAGGCCATGCCTCTCTCCCCTCAGCCCTCCAAGGTACCCTTTGAAAATACGGTCCCACTGCTTCTTCTTCCTGCTCTATTCTATTCCTCACTTGCTGCTTATATTTCCTCATCACCAACTTGAAATCAAACTCCGGCCTTCACTGATTTACTAAAACCGTATTTTAGATCATCTTCAGTGGCCTCCCCGTTACCCACTCCTAGGTCTGTTTCCTCAGTTCTCATCCTTCTCCATCTCTCCGCCATATTTGACAAATTAGGTTAGTAGCTAAATTTCTGTTCTAGCTTCTCCCTAATGGTAAAAAAGACAAAAATTTTCATTCTACAAGCAGGTCTTCTTCGTATATTTTAAAGTTAAAAAAAATAAAGCTTCTTTATGTAGTATAATATTATGTATATTGTATATATAGGTACATAGGTAGGTATGCATAAATTATATATAGGTATACAAAAATTGTATATAGGAATATATGTGAAATGTCAGAAAATACCATTAAATATAAGGCTTAGAAGGTGGTCATAATCTCATAATCTCACCTAGAACTATTTTAAATACCTTGATTTATGTCCCTCATGACATATTTTAAACACCTTGATGTATTTACGTCCTGAGTGTTAAAAATGAATGTAAATATATATACAGTTAGATCAACAGGATCACATACTGTTCCATGTTCTATAACTTTTAAAATCCTTGACATTTGAATATCTGCCCATGATAACATATATTCACCTACCTTGCAGGTGGCAGCTGTTTTCCTATTAGCTCTCAGATCTCCTCCCCACTGTTCTCCCGCCATGCCCCGTTCCTCAGGACCAACCCCTATAAACTACATTTCCTCTTCCCAAGAGCTTCCACTTAAGTTAGATCAGTGGGAGGCAGTGGGAGGATGCAGGATAGGAAGGTAGAACAGCTTGGATACTTATCTTTGTCTCTCTGCTTGGGTAGACTCTCTGGCAGGACAGGCTACATAATTTCTGGGCCCCAGTGTAAAATGGAAATGTGGGCCTCTTGTTCAAAAATTGTTAAAAATGCTAAGATGACAGCAGGGCATTAAACCAAGTGTGCCCCAGGGCCCTGCTGAGTGTGCTGTTCTGTGGGAGTGCACAGATTGCAGGCCAAGAAGCTGGCTCTGGTCTCTGGCAGGGGCTTCATCTCTTCTAAGACTCAGGTTCACACCTGATGGCCTTGGCCGCACAGCTCTTTGAATGACTGTCTGTACATACCTCTCTCACTGTCCTTTAGTGCTATGGGTTGCAGTGATTCCTGTGGTCGCAGGTCACTGGGTTGTCCCACTTTCCCTGCACCCTCTTCTGGTTTTTCCAACACTTCTGTAACTAGTTCTCCCTAGTAAATTTCTTCTACTGAACTACCTGTTTTAACCCTGACTGATAACTACATTAGGAACCCAGGCATTGTACTGCCATTTCCTTTATTCTATTCAATGCTATTGCTCCAGGCATCACTAATCCATAACAGCTTTCTTTCTGTGAGATTAAACTCAGTCTCAGAACCCTTCTCAACACAGTGTTTGACTGCAATTGACATAGGACATGAAATCTGTGTGTCCTCCCAGCTATACATCATCCTTTTAAACAATTTCATGCTTTCTACTGTGGCTATGGTATATTTTATTTAACTAATCCCTAACTGGTGACAATTAGTTTTTCATTTCTCACCAATTCAGAAACACATGTTTTACATAGGTATTTTTGTTTACTTCTTCAATCGTCTTCAGGATAATGTCTTTGAAGTGGAATTGCTAGGCCAAAGGGTATGCACGTTTTATATTTTGATGCATATTGCTACTTCAGAATGGCTGTATGAATATTAGTATGTTTAAGTATGAAATATGTCTATAATATGCTAAGATTGATCTTTTTTCCCTTCAAAACAGTTGGGAGTCATAACATTTCCTTCAACAAATCATTTTTGCAGTTCTTCTTAAAAACCGTCTCCAGGTCCAATTTCAAAGGCACTTAGAAGTCACCCCTTTATATTCAACTTACAACTTATTTTTAAATGAAAACAGTATTACTCAGCTTAATCATCTTCTTAGTCTCCAGACTTGCTTTCAATGGACTTTGGATTATTTTTCAGAAGTAAAAATCTATTTTCATGTGTTGAAGTTTTCTCGTTTTTGAAGATAGTCAAAACAATAGACTGCTGTCCCTGAAGGCTTGAACAGAAGAGCTGGAAACTCTTAAGAAACTGCTGCAGCTTTACTGAAGCTTCTAGCTTCCCAAGGTAACTCCTCTGAGAGGGAGGCAATACTCATTGAGATGCAAGTTTGGTATATTTGTTTTAAAACTCAGTTGCTTTATATTATGGAGGAAACCTCTTCATTAGTGCAGGTTACCTCTACCTGTAACTCTTCTAACCAAAATCTTTTGTCAAAAGGGCTGTAAAATATTTGTTTAGCTTGATTTCATCAATATAGCAATGGAACTATCTCGTCTGTAAGTACCTCCATCTTTCACCTGAAATTGTTCTGACTGAAAACAATGTTTTTTTCCTAAGTACACAGTAAATCATGCTGCTTGATTTTAAAAGTTAGGCCACCCTTCAAAGAGATTTGGGTCTTTCCATTTTGTACACTCTGTCCAAGGTAATTTCTAATTTGCCTTTTGCAAGGAGAGCCTGGAAATGTGCTCTCATAGGATTGAATGTTTTCTCTTTCTTTCCTTCTCAAGAATGTCATGCAGCTTTCAAATGATCACAGAGCAAACAAAAACACCCTCCCTCCTTCCCTCTGGTTAAAATCTGTCAGTTTAAGGGCAATGTCTGGTTTCAGTAATATGAAATTCTTTGTTAGCTTTAGAAATGGGAGATCAATGACTTATTCTTATAATCCCTTAACTCTTAAATGGTCTACCAGAAAGCTGGTTTCAAAAAATAAGACCAGGCTTTGCATTTAGATAGAGACTCAAATGTGTGGGAATGTGTGTGCTCCTTTTGGTGCTGTGTTTTCATCCCATCAGACCAATAAATTCCTACAGGTCTCAGCTCTTTAATTCCCTTTAGGGAGGACTGGGATAAAGAATATCAACCCTTTCTAAAAAAATCCCGCTGTTTTTACGACATACAGAAATAGCTACAAGAAGTACCTTAATCATTTTTACTTGCTGGGCCATGTAACTTTTTTTTCCTCAAAAGTTAATGATCACTAAGGGCCTGCACACATGCACTCAGAACCCCGGCCCTTGGGTCTACCTAAGTCACCTTTGCAGTACAGCCCCCAAATAAAACTTTACCTAGTTCTCTGAATTTGTGCTTCTGCTGTACACTTCATGGTTTATAAGCTTCCATTTCATTTCCTCTGCTTGCCATGTTGCAGCTGTAATATTTCAGCTTCTGAACAAGGAACTTAGCTGGGCCAGACTAATCCAGCTTAAATTTGCACTCATGGTGTAAAATTGATTGAGGCCTGTCTCCATTAATCAGAATCTTCTAGACTATTTGGACTCCTCATTCTTACATCTATACTTTTGTGGATTCTTGTGCTTGGAGTGACCTCCTTTTCCATTCCATCTAACG
This sequence comes from Phocoena phocoena, assembly GCF_963924675.1. Classification (NCBI taxonomy): domain Eukaryota; kingdom Metazoa; phylum Chordata; class Mammalia; order Artiodactyla; family Phocoenidae; genus Phocoena; species Phocoena phocoena. Next base: position 99,207,916 of record NC_089225.1, on the reverse strand, counting down.
AAATTCTTTCTTCCATCAAAGCTCAGACAAGTCTTACCTCCCACCACGAGCCTTCTCCAATTTTTAAAAGTTGAGCTTTACACTACTCTTTTTTCTTTGAACTCCTATAATATAAAATATAATGTTTTGAACTTATTATTATTATTTGTAATTGTCTTCTAGAAGGGCCTATATACCACTTAGGGCAGATGGCATTGCACGTCTGCTGGCAGCCCTCCTTCCCAACACTTCCCAACACACGCAAGCGTAAAACCAAGGTCCTTGGACATTCTCATCATCTTGTTTAGTAATTCAGTCTTTATGCAGTAAAAGATGTGAAAATGCAGATCTTATATGGTCTGTTCAAATCTAGGGCTTAACGATGACAGTAATTGTTTTGTCCATTTTCATTCTTGTGATGAATAGTTACATCAAATGTATGCTGTCCTCTTCATAAATTTTATATGCATTATGTTGAACACAAATCTACTCTCTTTCATTGTTTCCAGTTTTCAAAGACTTAAACAAACCGCCTCTTTGGAAAATTTCTACTTCTGTTTTTCTTTTTAGTGTCTTATTCCTTTCTGAGCTCCCCTTTTTTGTTTTCCATTTCTATCAGGTTCTCTATTTGTACTCATTCTCAAGAATCTAAAGGATTAAAAAAGAATATGTATATGTACTCCAGGCTTCCAGCACTTGAAAATATTTCTATCAACAATGTAAATTCAAGTAAATGTAACATTTTTAACAATTAAAATTATTACTTTAATTTTTCAAATCAGTTAATTTACCTCCAAGTTATTCAAAATTATCTATGAAGATTAAAAGGGAAGCCTAAGTTATTAACAAATATCAAAATTCTAAATAAAATTAAGTTAAACTAGTTTAAAATCTTTATTTTAAAATACATATTTTCAAAAACTCTATTACAGAAAATTTCAAATATACAAAAGTAGACAGAATAATATATGGAACTCCCATATACCTATTATTTAGCTTTGATAATTGATCAGCTCACGACCAATCTTATTTTATCTCACTTTCTATCCCTCACCTAATATTTTGAAGTAAATCCCACTTGTCATAGAATTTGATCTGTAAATAAGTGAATAGTGTCTCTAAAAGATAAGAGATCTTAACATAACCACACTATTACTATCATGCCTAAAACATGACAATATTTCCTTAATATCAACAAATAACTAGCAAATATTCATGATTCCAATTGTCTCAAATGTTAACATATATTTTTTGTAGTTTGAATCAAAATCCCATCCACACATTGCAATTTATTGAAATGTCTAAGTCTCTTTTAACCTTTAGATTTTCCTCTCCTTCTATCTCTGTTTCTCTTTCTCTCTATCTCTCCTTTTCATTTTGTTTGTTGAAGGAACCACTTTCGTTTGCCCTATAGCATTTTCCCCCTGAGTTTTGTTGATTGCATCCCTATTGTGTTATTTAACATTTTTAATATCAATATTAAATTAAATCTTATTTAATATTTTGTAAGGTTACAAATATTTGCAATTTTAGCAACCAGTGTTCAATTAGTTACCAACGTAAAGAATTCGCGTGTGTGCGTGCACAGTCTGAGTGAAATGAACTGTAATATCGCACAGTTTTCTGCAGTCACTCCGTAACTACTGCCCTTACCCTGCAGTTTTACTACAGACCTTCCTCAACTTACGATATAGGGTTATATCTTGATAAACCTGTCATAAGTTGAAAATATCGTAAGTTGAAAATGCATTTGATGTACATAATCTACCAAACATCATAGCTTAGCCTAGTCTACCTTAAATGTGCTCAGATCACTTACATTAGCTTACGGTTGGGCAAAATCATCTAATACAAAGCCTATTTTATGACTGTTGAATAGCTCATGTAACTAATGGAATACTGTACTGAAAGTGAAAAACAGAATGGTTGTATGGGTACAGAATGGTTTTACGTGTGTTGGTTCTTTACCCTTGTGATCACGTGGTTGACTGGGAGATGCGGCTGCCCCTGCCAAGCATCATGAGAGAGTATCGTACTGCGTATCACTAGCCCTGGAAAAGAGCAAAATTCAGAATTCCAAGTACGGTAATTTCTGCTGAACGTGTATCACTTTTGCATCATCGTAAAGTTGATAGGTCGAACCATCGTAGGCCGGGGCTGTCTGTTGTACGCTCCAGAACCACACATTGGAACCTGAAGAGATGCTTGACATCACTGGTAAATTAGACTTCATTATGTGAGAAGCTCTTGTGTTCATGCTGAGAGGAAGATTTCACAAGCTATTTGACTTGTCTCTTACCTGAGCTTCTCCCACTCCATTCCCTTTGCATTGTCTGTCTTTGCTGTCAGGGGAAGGACAACACAGACAGTCTCACTGCCTCAGGTTTTGTTTCAAAGTCATTGGGCAAGAAATGGGTAGAAGCATTTCTTTGGGGCTTGAATGGTATTAGCTATGAGAGTGGATGTTTAAATTTACAGGCTGTACTGAGTCAGCACTGAGCACCGGACCCCAGTGGGAGAGGAGCCCCTGTGTGTGCTCATTTCGTGTGTATTTGTGATACTTGTTGCCCTCTAATATGCAGGGACCAAGGCAGGGCTCTTCACCTCTGTGCCTAAAAGTAGTCCTGTCTCCGGGAGCAGGCAGTGTTTTCAAACCTCACACTTTTGAGTCATGACCTTCATGATTTTCGCCATTGCTTCGTACCACCTGTTCTGTTATCTACTACATTAGTTTTCTATCGCTGAGTAACCAATTACCACAAACTTAGGGGGCTCAGCTTAGCTGAATTCTCTGCTCAGGGTCTCACAAGGTTGAAATCAGGGTGTCACAGGTATCCCTGTTTCATCTGGAGGTTGGTGAACTCTTCCAAGCTCATTCAGGTCATTGGAAGAATTCACTTTCTGTGATTGTAGAATTGAGGTCCCCACTTTCTTGCTGGCTATCAATGACATGCGTTCTCAGCTTCTAGAGGCTGTTGTTCCCTGTTACATGGCCCTTTGCACAACACGGCAGTTTCCTTCTTCAAGGCCAAGAAGAGAGTCCTCCTCATCTACTGTGACACTGTAGATATTATATAACACAATGTAGTCATGGGAGTGACGATACCATCATTTTCACAGTTTCCTCCCATACTCAAGAGGATAGAATTATACAGGGCATATCCTCCAGGGGGTGGGAATCTTGGAGGTCATCAGAAGTCTGCCTACCACATTTTTTTTTTTTTTTTTGTCTACCACATTTATTGAACATTTTTTCTTTAAGTCAACTCACTTTTTGAACTTAAATAGATTTGTAAAAGTTTATATCAAGTATTTAATGTGCTAGGTTTGTGGATAAGTGTAAGTGTTTATATATTTCTTTCTCTCTCTATATATTCACATACACTAGCATAAATGTATAACCAAAAACTAAAGTGTTTAGCAGTATATCCCTTAAAATTATCCTATTTCCTTAAGGCTATGTATCATATTGGGAAACAGTGCCCCTTGGTACAGCACTAAACAACCACTTGTTCAATGTATGATAATTAAAATAGTTATAGATTGGAGGGCTTTGGTTTCAGTGAAACCAAATATATATATTTACGTTTCTACAACTATGTAAATGTTACTTATCTCTAAGATTATATAAACTGTGTGTATCGATACTCATTAAAATATACTTTTTTTTTTTTTTTACTGTGAAAGAGAGTGTGACTTGAAGGTGCCTTGGTGCCCATTGATATATGGAATGTTCTGTCCTTTAAACTTGGGACTAAATTGAAAAAAGCCTAGTAGACCATGTATTCCCTTATGTGTTTTCAGTATTTGCTGTAGTGCCATTAATTTCAAAAAGGCGTAAACCAATTAAATTCCACATTACCATAGAGAAACAGAGATGAGAAAGAAATGTCCATGTGTTTCTCCTGAAGAGAAAGGAAAACTTTAGTGATGACAGGCATATCTCTGAAGACTTGACTAATCTCTTGTATAATCTTTGCGGCACTGAAACACTTCCTATCACAAGGAATAATCTATTGGGCTGATTATTTTCATATCCAATCCTTAGTCACTGCCCAAACACATTTGGCTTCACATAAAATCAGCAGGTACCTATGCTGGGGTATGTACAGACAATACATATACATACATGTGAAAGAAGTCACATGTCTCTGTTTGGACTGCTCTGTAGATTTATTGTAGTCTTGTAACTCACTTATCTGACAGTTGACAGGAGAACCACTTATTTTTATTTTCAAGTGTTTGTCTGGTTTTGCCCATTGCTCTACAACAAGCCAGGTGATGACCATTGGTAGTAGGGGGAGTTCTCCATCTCAGACTCATCTGTTGTAGCTTTCTTGGCTCTGAAAGTTTTTCTACCCAGATATAAATCCTCTTGTCTATGTGTTTTCACTGCTTTTCCACTTAGAGGGTCGCCCTTGACATAAACTCATTACTGCTTGTACACACAAAGGAAATGACAGGAAGGAGGAAGGTTGTCAATATATCCTAGGGCTAAGGGATCTGAAGCCACATTTGAGAGTGACTGTCCCTCTGGCGATCTGTTCCCTGTGAATTCATATAACTAACCCTTCCAATATGCAAAAATCTCCACTTTTTCTGAATTTATAGAGTGTATATTGCCTGAAACACTTTTTTAGAGATGTTGGCCTTTCTTTAGTACTTAACTGTTTCCTACAATCATTTCTTATTACTGCATATGGATTTTTAGTTTGTAGAATGAAGTGACTATTTCTTGAATTTCTTTCCTCTTTTCTCAGTTTCCAGAAAAGAACAGATCTTGAAATACTTTTTGAGTAAATAGTTTCTCTTAGTAGCCAGTAGATGGTTATGGTAGGAAGAGAAAGCAGTTTCAAACAAACGTAGCTTCCTAAATAAAACTTTGAAAATGGCTAATTTTAAAAGGAAGTCTTGCAACAAGGATATATTTTATAGCACAGGGAAATATAGCCATTTTTTTGTAATAACATTAAATGGAGTATAATCTATAAAAATATTGAATCACTGTGTTGTACACCTGAAAATAGAGCGTTGTAGATCAACTACAGTTCAATTAATTAATTAACAGGTAAAATAATAAAAGGAAGTCTACCTTCTTTGACCATTGTTTTAATGTTTTTAATCTTCAAATTTACCACATTTTAGTGTATATATGTATATGTGTATATATATATTCATATGTAATTAACTATATATACTCTGTACTATGTATACTAAAATGCTGTGAATTTAATCAGTAAATACATATATAATATACTATCTATATAGTATATGTATCATATAGTATATAGTATATATAGCACATATTATATATAGTGTATATAGTATATCATATATCACACATATATATGTTATATATTATATACTATTATACATAATATACATATTATACATAATAAATATATTAATATAAATATATTAAGTTATTTACAAGGTCCTGGCATCAGGCACATTATCCTTCATTATCCTTCAGCCTTACAACTCTTCTGTATAGTAAATATTATTACCCATTGTATCAATTAGAATGTTTTTGGCAGCGAGTAAGAAAAATATAATCAAACTGGCTTTGACAATATGTAAATGTAGTCTCCCAAAGGGCAGGCTCAGGACACAATATAAACTTTGGCTTAGGGATATTATCGAGTGCACAGGGACTTGATAGCCAGCACCTCTCCATCTTCTGCACTCCGTCAGCTTTGCCCTCACCTCGGGCTGGCTTCCCTCAGGGATACAAGATGGCTGCCACAGTTCCAGACATCACATTCAGGTGACAAAGCCCAGAAGAGAAGAGACAGTGACTTGCTATGTGCCTCCTGACAGATATCCCTCAGTCTCATTGACCAGCATTCTGTCATGTGCCTATGTCTAAAGAAAACCCTGGAGAAAGGAATGTTATTATCACCATGGTTTAAACAAATTAGGTACCATAGCAAGAGCTAGGATGGGGTCACTTTCTTTTGACTCCCTCTGGAAAGGGCGAGATAAGTGAACAAAACAATATATGTAATGGAGAAGGAAGAAAGACAAGACTAACAAGGGTATCTGCCACAGCCATTTTGTTAAACAAGAAAAGGTAGACAAAAAAGCTGAGGTAATTTTGTTCAAGGTCACAAGGCCAATATGTAGGATCAAAATCCAGGATGCAAAGCTACCAGAACATATCTTGGAGACCCTATGGTTTGGCCTCCTCAGTTTTCAACTCAGGATCCTGCAGGCCACTATGTTTAATCACTTGCTTGATAGCACAGAGATCTAACACCACAGATGTGAGCAAAACTCAATTCAGCTACCTCTCCAGTGCTGCATTCATTCCATTCCTGCAGAATGGTTCCTTTCGTGCTAATTCATATCTAGCTGATGGAGATACACAGAAATGAAAAGCACCTAAAACAGTACCCAGCAGATAGCAGGTTCTAATATTTCTTTGTTGATTGAATATTTCCCAGGTTACATGAATCTAGATAACTCCTGTGAGTTCCAAAATGCTTCCTATACTTGAAGTCCTATGGTCTATATATTTCCCCAATTCTCTCCCCATTCTGTTGTCATTTTCAGACCATTAGTACATATGGTTTAGCCAAGGGAAAAAGGAAACAGCATGTCTTGTGTGGGGAAGCGCTTTATAAAGATTATATTTGAGTAATACGGACATCAATTATTGTTCAAAGCATTATGCAAAGTCAATTAAAGGGAGCACCACAATGGTAATTTTTCTAAGCTTTCACTTGTGTCAGCCTGAAAAAAGTTGAGAAGTGCTGTGTTAAGCTAATATTTCTCTGCCCAATCCTTTTCAGAATAAAAATACAGTAGCTATTAACCCATCAAAAAGTTGTTTATGAAAATAAATAACAGCAAGATATCACCTGTTTCCCATTAATAATAGGACTTTAATAATTGTAGAAATATTTTGGTAAAATTACTTGAGACTTCTATATCAAAATAAATATATTTTATTCTCTTCGTATTTCATGACATTCTACAAATCCATTATTCTCTTGGGCTTTTGTTCTCTGGATTTGTATCACATCTATTTCTCTTAATACCTTTATCTGACATACCCACTTTTTTTAAAGTGAGCTGTTTTTACTGAAGTGTGACATAGATACATACAGAAAGGGGTACAAATCATTGTGTATAGCTCAGTGAATTTTACAACGTGAACATATGCGTAACCACCACCCAGACCATTATGTGTAGGCTACAACAGTCTACTGAACGCTACTTCCCAGTCACTCATTTGCTCTGGCCAAAGGTAATCAGTATTCCCACATCGGCTACCATAAATTATTTTGAACTGTTTTTGAGCTTTGTCTATATGGAATCATGCCGTAAGTGCTTTTGGGGGTCTGGGTTCTTTTGCTCAATATTATGTTTGTAAGATCTTTCCATGTTGTTGTATTTCATAGTAGTTTGTATATTTCTATTGGTTTCGCAGTGTCCCATTGTATGGAAGCCATGGAGGTATGACCCTCAGCCTTGAGGAGTGCAGTTAGCTGACAGCCTCCAGCCGCAGTGCCTTTGGGATTGGGCTGCAGCATTCAAACCTAGGACATGCTATCCATGAGCAGTACCCAGTCACTGACTAAGCAAGGCAGGAGGGGGCTGGCATTAAGTCTGGAGGATTTCTGCTCAGTGTGGGACTCTTGCGTGGGCATTATTTGCATGGGAGCTCCCCACTGAACTGGCTGAGACATTCTCAGAGCCACACCGTAGTCTGAAGCTCCTCCCTTCCCGATCTTCCTTTTTCCTTGATTCTACAAGTGTTACACCTGTATTGCCTTCCAAAGATACCATGCCTACTCCTGCTTCTTCTACTTCACAGGCATTACTCTCAGTAAATATCTTGCACTTCTAACACTGTTTGCTTCCCGGAGGATGTGAACTGACACACTATACAGTTATTATACCACAATTTATTTATCCATTCTGTTGTTGATAAATGTGTTGGTTATTTGCAGCTTTGGAGCACTATGAATAGTGCTATTGTAAATATTCTTGCAAGTGTATTTTGGTGCACATTTATATGCATATCAGTTGAATCAGTGTGGAATTGCTGGCCACAAGTTATGTATAGTTTTAGCTTTAGTAGGTCTTGTCAGAGTTTAAACAAATGATCGTACTAGTCTACTTTGTCACCAGTTGGATATAAAATTCCAAGTGTTCCACAAACCTTCCCACGCGTGGTGCTGCCAGTTTTAAATGTTTTGCTGCTTAGATTCTCTGTCTTATGATGCTGAACACGTTTTAATATATGTTTATTTGTCATTTGTCTATTCTTTTACGTGAAGTGCCTGTTCATATGTGACCATTTTTCTATATTACTCATCTATATTTTTTCTTATTTACTTGTAGGAGTTCTTTACATATTCTGGAGATGACTCCCGAATATCTTTTCCTACTCTGTGCATACTTCTGTACATTCTTAATGATGATTTTGATACATGAAAGTCCTTAGTTTTAGTGTAATTTATCAAATTTTTTTGTTGTTTGCGGTACGCGGGCCTCTCACCGTTGTGGCATCTCCCGTTGCGGAGCACAGGCTCCGGATGCGCAGGCCCAGCGGCCACGGCTCACGGGCCCAGCTGCTTCGCGGCATGTGGGATCCTCCCAGACCGGGGCACGAACCCGTGTCCCTGCATCGGCAGGCGGACTCTCAACCACTGCGCCACCAGGGAAGCCCTAACTTATCAATTTTTAAAATCTTTTTTTTATAGCTTTTTTGACGATTTGAGACATATTTGCTTTTCTAAAGGTCATGAAAATAGTTGCTATATTTTCTTCTAGAAGAAACTTTTACTTTCACATTTAATTTTACTTTCTACATTCATGTTTATAATCCACCTGGAGTTGATTTTTGTGTATAGTGCATAGTAGGAATCATGATTAATTTTTTAAATATATGGATACCCATTTGACTCAACATAATTTATTAGAAAGATCACCTTAATCTTCACTGCACTGCACTGTAAACTTTGTCATAAATCATATGGTCTGTTTCTTTAGTTTTTATTTTGTTTCACTGATCTACTTGTATATCCTTGAATCAACACTATACTCTCTTATTTACTTAACTTTATGATAAATCTAGCTATCTGGTGATTCATTGTGCCAAATTTCTCTTTTTACCTCAAGATTGTCTTGGCTATTCTAGCATTTTCATATGAAGTTTATAATCAGATTATCAAGTTATGCAAATATACTGTTGGAATTTTGATTGAGATTTACTGATCCACAGATCAATGTGAAGAAACTGTCTTAACACATCAATATTGAGTTCTCTAATCCAAGTACATGGTACATCCCTCCATTAGTTTAGATACTCTTTAAGTAATTTCAGTAATGATTTCTTATTTATACGTTTTATTTGATTTATTCTAGTGATTATTTTTGATAATATCATAAAGTTGCATTTTCAAATTTTGTATTCTAATTATTTTGTTTTTGGTGTATAGAAATGAACTTAATTTTGTGTATTAACCTGATAGGCAACAGTTTTGCTAAATTCACTTATTAAGTTCAGAGGTTCTTTTTGATGTTCTATGTACACATTTGTATTATCTGCAAAAAAAATGAAAGATTTAATGTTTTCTTTCAAATCTTTATACCTTCTTTTTTTCTTATTATATGGCATTGGCTAAGACCTTCCTTACAATGTTGAATAACAATGTAATGGCAAGCATCTTTGTTTCATTCTTTACCTTAGAAATGGCAAAGAGGATTTTTAATGTTTCACCATTAGCTATTGTTTCTTGAGGAGATATTCTCTGCTGAATTAAAAAATTTCCTGTTTCTTATTTACCAAAAGCTTTGTTTTTACCAAAAATATGTATTGAATTTTATCCACTGTGTCTCTGCATCTACTGAAAAGTTTTCCCCTTTTATATTGGTAATATTGTGAATTACATTGATTTTCAAATTTTTACTCATCCTTTAAAAAATCTCATCCTGCAACAAATATCACTTGGTAATAATGTTTTATCCTGATTATATTTTTACTGAGTACAGTTGGCTAATATTTGTTTAAAATTACTTATGCCCAAATTCACAAGAGAAATTGGCATGTAATTTTCTTCTCTTGTGATATCCTTGTCAAGTTTTGGCATCAAGGTTAATCTTACCTTGTAGAAAAACTGTGAAAATTAAAAAAAATATCTCTTCTATCTCTAGAAGAAAGACTTTATTTAATATTGGCCTTATTTTCTCTTTAGATATTTGAGAAATTTTACCAGCAAAGCCATCAAGACCTCTGGTTTTCTTTCCAGGTGAATTTTGAAATTATCAAATAAATTTACTTAACTAATATAGGCTATTCAAACTTTTAGTTTCTGTGTGTCAGTTTTACTAAGTAAAAATTGTCAAAGATACTCACATTTTATTTAAGACTTCAAATTTACTGGCATAAATACCCTCTTAATGTCTTTTAAATTTCCATAGGATCTATAATGATGTTCCCTTTTACTATCCTGATATTACTTGTGTCTTCTTTCTCTCTTTTTTTTCTTGCTATATATTTCTGGTGATTTATTAATTGTATTTATATATATATATATATATATATATATTTGTGTGTGTGTGTGTGTGTGTGTGTGTGGTACGCGGGCCTTTCACTGTTGTGACCTCTCCGGTTGCGGAGCACAGGCTCTGGACACACAGGCTCAACAGCCATGGCTCACAGGCCCAGCCGCTCTGCGGCATGTGGGATCTTCCTGGACCAGGGCGCGAACCCGTGTCCCCTGCATTGGCAGGCGGACTCTCAACCACTGCGCCACCAGGGAAGCCCTGTATTAATATTTTGGAAAAACTCTTCTCTATTTTTTTTCCTGTTGTATGTTTGCTGTCTATTTAATTGATTTCTGCTCTTATCTTCCCTTGTTCTTTGAGATTAATTATACCTTTGCCTTGAGAGGTATATTTACATGTATACCTCCAGAAAGGATTTATTTTATTTCTTGTAGGAAGTCAGCATATGTGTAAATTATCTTGATCCAATTAGGTATTGAGATACTTCAAGGCTGAGATTCAAATTTTGTGAAGAGTTTTCTTTTTTCAGTTTTCTCTAATTCCTAGGATGTTGCTATTCAGGAATCTTAACTAAAAACCTGGAATGTTAACCAGAGCCCGTTCTCCTTGGCAGTCCCCAAATGCCAAATTGTTTCTCCCTAGCTTCGTGGGGCAGCTGAAAGCTCCTCTTAGCTTTTTTTTTTTTTTTAATTAATAAGTGACAGTTTAAAGAAGTTTTAGGTACTGTTAGACTTCCTTCTCTGAGACTCTCTTTTCTTTGATATCTCTGCTCTTAAGCCTTAGATACCTTTGTTGTCTTCTGAAGCCTTAAGTATCTGCTGTTTTAGTTTATATCATATGCAGCTTTTATGTTTTTTTCTTAGAGAGAGATTTTATCTGATAGAAGCTAGTCCTCCAGCCATGTCAACTTTGTAGAACCACTAATATAATTGCTTCCATCTGAGTTATTTTTTTAACATATAAAGAACACAGAGTTGTTAGATTTGAGAAAAACTTCACTCATGGTGAATGCGTCTTTTACCCCAGTAGAGACCATCTACGTATTCATTTCTTCATTCCTCAACAAATATTTATTGAATATACTTAATATGCTTATGTGAAATGTAAAATTTGCTAGACTCTGGGCAAACAGAAGTAAATTTATTAATGGTAACTGGATTTGAGGAGAATCCAGACTAGGTAGACTGCATGAGTGAAAAGATTAGAAAGTAGAAAGATACCAAGTTTTGGATTCAGATGGATTAGGATTATTTATTAGCGGTGATCTTGAACAGGTTATTCAGATATTTCCTAGCTTTAGCTGGGGAAAATATTGAGTGTTATAAGATTAGACAAAAAGTATGTGATATGCCTATCACTATGCCTGCAATATAGTAAGACATAAATAATTTGTATATCTTATTGTTATTCCAAGTGAAGAGATATAAAGTGTAAAATCCCTAAGAGTGTTTACGGAGGATAAGGGAAGATTTTGTTGAGGTTAAAATATACAAGGAATACAGGAGATCACCATCTAAAGTATGTGGTAATGGTCGGGCTACTGTGTGTGTATGAGGCAAGAGTGAAAATGGGTTTTTGGGAGCTAGGAAGAAGGAAGCCATTGACATAGAGGAAATTGTAGGTCTTTCTTTCCTTTATATCACAGATTGAGCATTTTTAATGTGCCTGGCACAGTTTCATGAGAATGCAGTTATGAATAAGACAGACATGGTAGATTGACTCACTTGTATTGGGTTGGCCAAAAAGTTCGTTCAGATGTTAAGGAAAATCCCGAACAAACTTTTTGGCCAAGCCAGTACAAAGCTTACTGATGATCAAGGATACAGACAAGAAAGCAGGCAATTACAAATAGTATGGTACTATATATCTTTGGGGGCAATAGCTTATCCCACAGCCATTGCTCTTCTCTAAAATGGGCCTCTGTTAGATGCCTAACTTAAATAGAGTCAATAGGATTATGGCAGAAATTTGGGATTGTCATTCAGGGACATTTAGTTTTCCGCATGTTGGCTAAAGCCATGGCCTGCCATATTCTTCCATATGGCTATAGAGCAGAGAAAGTTGGTTTGCAGAAACCAACAGGAAGGAAATAGATATACAGAGGGTAGCAAAAAATATCAAGGAGAAAGAATTCTATCAGCTTTCAATTTCTGGCTCTAGTCCTTACCTAAGGTCTGACTTCAGTCTCGCCCTTAGATTACACAAGATAACAGACGTCTCTTTATTGCTTATTTTCCTTCAAGTTGATTTCCGTATCTTGCAACCAAAAGTCTTAATAGATCTATGATAGATGCTAAGATAGAGGGTATATATTTGCCAGAGGATCACATATGAAGGGCGTGTAATGCCACTTAATTGGTAGGTCAAGGAAGGACCTCGGAAGAAGCAATGTCTAAGCTGAGATCAGAAAAACCAGCAGGAGTTCAGGTGAAGAGCAGAAACAGAGTGTTCTAAGCAGAAGGAAAGGCATGTGTGAACTGGAGAGGAGAGTGGGTGGTACATGTGTAACTACGTAAGTTCCTTCTACTGTAGCACAGGGTTGGGAGGCTGGGAAAGAGAGGTGAACACTTCAGGTCATCCAGGCTTAGTTGGTAGGGATGAATGTGATGTGTATCTCCCATCCTCTTAATTGCATGTGGACAGATTTCCCTACCATCTAGGTCTGTTACCCCATCCCTACTTACTTCTCAGAGGAAAACCAAGGTATCTGGAGCCATTGATTGGATAGATGCTCTAGATTAAGGACTGGGCATTTGGTCTCATTCCTTTCTTCTCTGTCTTCCTTTCTAACTGGCTTTTCAGAAAATACAGTTTGTGACAATCGGAGGGTGGGTGACCGTTCCCAAGATAGCTAACGTTCATGGAATGGGAAATCCAAACACAGTAAATTGGTTAAGATGTTGATAAAGGATTCTATAGGGTCTACGATGTCATGTAGCATTGATTTATTCTAGGGACTGTTATGCCAAATCAGAGAAGTGAGTTAAAAATTAGCAGTGAAACCCTCTGGTTTTATTTGAGTAAAATCTTCTCTTTGGTGTTTTTTTTAGCCTCTTTATAAACAACTTGAGTTATCTGGAGATGTGTGTTACTAAACACTTCATTTTTGTAATTGACACTTCTCGTAGGCTGGTATTAAAGAGTGTGACTTTTTAATTTTAGTAATTTTGGGTGCAGGAGAAAGCAGTTCCGCATGATACGTGCCATTTCCCTCAGGCTCCACAGCCACACTCTTTCTGGAACAGGACCGCAGGGTCGTTGAGTCCCCATTTCTTCCTCCTCTTCTAACAAGAGACATCATATTTCTCTGTCAGTTCCAGACCTTACCCTTCATGCTAGCTTAATCAGAGACAGGATAAGACTGTTCTGGTGTGTTTCCATTTTATCTTGGAACTCTGCGTATTGGAGGAGACTCAAACCCAGATAATCCGTCAGTCGTTATGGATGGCCCTATTGGTTACCACAGGCTAATACCCATTTATCTGGAGCAGCCACTTTCTCTCCAGTCAACAGCTAATATCAAGTGACAGCTAGCCTGAGAAGGATTTGGAAGATGATAAATTAAATGGAAACATCAATGACGACGGGGAGCAAGGAATCTTTGTAAACATAGCAGGTGCGTGGGAACGCTCAAAAGAATATTCAAAACATCCCAAACGTGTGAGAATAGGAGACTATGGAAACATGTGTGTTTGGGGAGTGATAGTGGTGGTATTAGGCTGCCTTACCGGACAAAAATTTTAAGTGCTTACTGTATAATGGGCACTGGGTTTAGATCATCTTGTTTCATATAGGTATACTGATGACCTAGATGCTACCACTGGTTCCACTTAATAGAGAATTAATTCATTGAGGGTCCGACAGAATAGCAAATGGCAGGGGACAACTGTGAGCCCTAGGCTGTATGATTTCAGGGTGCATGTCTTTTTTTTGGTCAGGCCGCGTGGCTCGCAGGATCTCAGTTTCCCGACCAGGGATTGAACACAGCCCTGGAAGTGAAAGAGCCAAGTCCTAACCACTGGACCGCCAAGAAATTTCTATCAGGGTGCATGTCTTTAATGATATACTGCTACATCCTCATAGGCTGAGCACTTAGTCTAAAGGAAAAAGTCCCTTCACAGCTTGACCTTTGACCTCTTGTTTATTCGAGCTCGAGGCACATTTCTACCTTGCGACTTTCTCAGTGTCCTGCCTGGTCTCACCTACTACCTTATTATTCCCCAGCACGATCCGGAAGCCAGATATTACTATGCAGCGTCCGCAGGTATGAGCGCGTGTACCCAGGGAGGCAAGCCGGCAGAGCGCCTAGACTTTGTTCTGTGTGATTAACCTACCACTGCTGCTGGTTACACTTCCGTTGCTTAGGAAAACAGTGTTAACATTACCCACATTTGTTCTTGGCGCCTGATCCCGAGCAGCCTGGCACCCGCCCCCCCGCCCCCCGCCCCCAAGCCACACAACTGCAGACTCTCAGTCCTGCTGTTCCTAATGTCAGCTCTCCCTGCCCCTTGGGACTTCTTCCCACACCCGCCCCTCGGGGGCGCTTTAGCAATTCAACCCAACTGTCCATCTGAAGGGCCCTGCCGTGGGCGGGGGAGCAAAGAGGGGCTGAGAATGAATGGGGGAGCTGTCAGTCCTTTGTCCATTCCTCTGGTTCCCATTTCAACATCTCTGCTGAAGTGGAATTTGAATTTCAAAAGGTTTCAAGAACATTTCTCAAACCCACAATTTCCCAGCAGCTCGGAAACCTCTGAAAACATTACCTTCAATCTGCTGCTAGTGCTGAGTGGATGTCGAGTGCTTCTGTGAGCTGTGTCATGCTGGTTAGTCATGAGCTGCCTGACACATCCCCTTGGCTCACCCAACAAGCGAGCATTCAAACCAGTGAGGCTCCCTTTGGTTTCTGGGAAGAACAGTCCAATGCTCAGAAAGCTGATACCTATGGAGACTCTGCAGAGGAATAATTCCCTAACTGTATAAGGGATGCTCATCTAAATGAGGAAATGGAGAGCTGGACTAGAGGGTGCAGGAATGAAGGGAGGATTTATACCAGGAGCACAGCGAGGGGTTTTCTCTTTCCCCTCTCCCTCCCCTGGGGTAGCCTTTGAGGTTGATATCTTGGTTATGACCTATCTTTGGCAACACGGTCATTTTCATTTAGGGTGATTGAGGCTGCTGTGAGGGCTTCGGTGGGAGTTCCATTGTCAATCCTGCATGAAAGGACCATTAAAATAAAGTGTTACTGTAAGAAGCTCTGTCTGCTAGATATTTTCCAGAAGGGTTTGTGCCTCTTCTGAGGGCTGCTTGTTTCGTCTTTCCGTTTTCGGGAGTGGGAAACATGCCCCTAATGAACTGAACCTTTTTAACTGATTATAAAAACAGAAGAGAACATAGCAGTGGGAATTGTTGGCAGTGCTTTACAGCAAGTGGCGAATCGCTGCATATTCATTTGTTTCTCATTGGCCAAGATGAATCTTCTTTTGGTATTAAAGCAAATGTGCTGTGAAGTTGCAGAGGACAGGGTTTAACAACTTTTCCTGGCTGGAGGCCTGGGTAATTTTTTTTGGTGGAATGGTAGGAGGGCCAGGAAGTGGTGGGACTGGGGAGTTGAGTGGGCAAGGTGGGGGGAGTGAAGTGGAAAACTGTTTTAGTGAAGGCGGAAGCTGTGTAGAACTGAGACGGCTTCTGAGGTAGCTGAAAAGGATGGTTTTATTTGTGTAGGTGTGAAGGGGGAGAGTTGGATTACAGTGTGGTAGCTACAAGAATAATCTGGCTGCAGAGCGACTCTTCTTGGTATATGACTCAATTAGTTTGATAGTCCAGGAAATAGGAGTGAATTGAATTTTTTAAATTTATTTATTTAGACAGAAGAGAGGAAATAGTTCATCTGACCTCAGGTTTTTTTTTTTCACCGTGTCACCATCGGGTGACATGGGTACTCAAGTAGTTGGAAGGGAAATTTTCACCTTGCATTTTTCCTTTATAGCAAGTGCCACAATTTTAAATAATTACTAGCTTTACCCAGCATAATATGCATATTTCTGACAGATCTTAATAGTTACTAATAAAAAATCCTAAATTGTATGTTTCCACTTATTCATTTCATCGTGAAACTTTAACAACATTATTAGAGGTAACAGTGATTTCAAGGATGGAATCCTTGAGAGGGTAGCATAGAGTTCTCCCGGTCTGATCCTGGAAGATATTAGAAATATTAGGAAATGCAGTCAGAGGTCTATCCCTGTAACCCATTCAGGAGCTCATAAAATTCTGTAAACTCTTTCCTGCATTGCATTAAGTTCTGAAAGGTGATACAAAATTAATAGTACATATGGCAAACATTTTAAGAGAAGTTTCCAAAGGTTTGAGTGTGTGCTTACAATCTTAGGTAATTCTTATAATTAGTTTGTCACTTGCTGCCTATAAATCTGCAGGTGAGTTTCCCCCAATCACTGAATGTTGGCTTGTTCTTTGGATGGACTCGCCAAAGAAAAACCATATCCAGTTGAACCTCAGGACACATGTTTTAAATTAAAACATAAATATGCATCTATTTTCCAATCTTATGATGCAGAAGCAGGTCTTCTCTTTGACTTTAAGTTTATGGACTAAAGTCGTCCCTCATCTTTCTTGTATCAGTCACACACAAAATGCAATATCTACATCTTGCAGTCTTTTTTTTTTTTTTTAAAGAGAACTAAATGACATTGAGAGGGAATCTGAAAGCAGAATCTTTTATATTTTAAGTTTTTCTCCCCAGTCTTTTACAGTTGCCTTATCCACACTTAATTTAATAACCTTTTTTAGTAGCTTGTTTTTATTGCTTATTTCTATAGCATTCCTATCGTTCTCATAGAAACCACTCTTTTCATGCTCATATTTCGTAGATTTGTATATGTATCTAAGGTATTTGATAACGATAAGTTATGCAACTGGCATCAGTGGGTTTCGGAACAAACACAACTGAGTCTCGGAAAGCATATGACATAATTCATGGGAACAGAGAAGGAGAGCATCCTGGCAGAGTGATCAGTATCAGTTAGCACGAGCATCAGTCAGGAGGTTTAATAGAGTGAATGGAGAGTGTTAGTTAATCTCTCAAACTGTTAAGTACTGGTTAACTAAAAGAATTTATTTTATGTCTAAATGTGTTTAATATTTTATTAATGTCAGTCTCTCTTGGCAGATGGAAAGTTCCATAGTAGGTGCTCGCCATAAGTTGCTGAATTAATGAATGGCCTCATAGATGCAAAACTCACTCTCCAGGCCATGCTTTTTTTTTTTGGCGGTACGCCGGCCTCTCACTGTTGTGGCCTCTCCCGTTGCGGAGCACAGGCTCCGGACGCGCAGGCTCAGCGGCCATGGCTCACGGGCCCAGCCGCTCCGCGGCATGTGGGATCTTCCCGGACCGGGGCACGAACCCGTGTCCCCTGCATCGGCAGGCGGACTCTCAACCACTGCGCCACCAGGGAAGCCCCCCAGGCCATGCTTTTGGTGATCATGTCCTTCGGGTTATTTCCTCCCCACTCCGAACAATTTTTGTAAAACTAACTTTTCGGTTTGATTGATTGATTCCCTGATAAGACCAAGAACCACAGGAGCAGCTATAGCCTTAAGGGAAGAAATTTTACCATTCCTTTCTCATCCAAATAAACTAATGGAGTAAGGATTGTCCTCCATCCCAGAGATTTTCAATTTTTAAAAAAAGTGTCAAAGAGTCCCTAGTACTAACAACTATATCATAAATAAATGTTTATTTATAAAATAATAAACAGATAAAAATGCAATCACATTTAAAGCCACAAAAATATTAGCACAGGAGGTGGATGTTTAAAATATAGCTAGAAATACGTGACTTAAAACTAAAGAGATTTTATGACTTGATTATCTCCAAGCTATTTTGCAGCTCTAAATGCTAATCTCGGAGGAATGATTCCTGATGCATGACTCTGAAGATATGAGCAGATATTTCATGAGAATCTACTGCTTGCCCAATGCCTTGGACATGTGGTGGCCTCTGATGACTACAGATGGATAAGTTATGGTCTCTGTCTTTGAGAAAATTATCATCCAGTGGACCAGACTGGTTGGAATCTAAACATTTCATAAGGCAGAGTAAAAATAAATCTATGACGATGAAGCATGGAGGAATAAGAGATTCAATCCAACTGGAGAGATTTAAAAAGAAATGTCTGAAGCTACTTAATGGTTCACAACAGAAAAAAAAGTACATTTAACCTGCTTGGGAATATTACCTAGAGATGTTGCCTTGAGCGGGTGGGACACAGAGAAGAGAGAACTCAACAGCCTGGTAGCTCTGTTCCTCCTGTCATCCCTGTCCCTCGTCAGAACCAGAGTCTAATTTCTCTTAGGAAAGAATAATAATAATATCAAGATAATTACACTCTGTGTCCAAGGTCCGCAGTACCTCCTGATTAGCAGTAAAAGCTAAAGTAAGGGCAGATGAGTGGTGGGAAGCCTCTAAACAGAAGCAGCAAATGAAAAATTGGAGGTTTCAAAATCTGCCATAACTTCACGAGTACAGTCATCAGTCGAGGTTTGTGGGTTTCTGGTTTTTCCACAGGCCATCTGTGGAAATGACATTCACTGTGTCTCCTTCCCCATGGTCTGAGGGCATGTGCTGAGGACAGATAATACCAGGGTTCCCCCTTCTGTGAGGTGACAAGCGTATCCTCCAAAAACTCATAAGAAATGTCAGAGCAGTTTGTGGTAGAAAAAAATGGATGTAATAAGAGTTCTTCTTGACAGCAGGAAAGAAAAATATTTATGCTGGAGGGCAAATGGTAAAAGCTCCCTTCTTAGCTCTAGAATGAATGATGGTGGGGATGGAAAAGTTGGGTTGTGTAATTAAAACCAGGTGCTGGGTGTACTACGATGTTGATTTTGATCCAAGATTATCAGCGAGTGTCTTCCATGTTGGTCTCCAGAGATTTCCTGAATGTAGTAAGGAGACAAATTAAGAGACCCTCCATTTACTTGCTGTTTCCAACTTCCTTTTTGGTTGTATGCCACTCAGCTACTTATAAAATGAACAAAGTGAGCAGCTTAGCCTTTCGGGAGAAGAAACATTTTTCTTTTTTTTGAGTTGCTGATATGGAATCCATCTCTGGCCGTAAGTATTTTTAAAGAATATCTTCTAGGATCATGGAGGAATCTTCAAGAATGTAAGTGATATAAAATGGGTAATGTGAAGAATCTGTTATTCTAATGGGTCATGGCTTCCTGTAGGAATTGTACTGGTTGTGTAGCAATAGTTAATTTTCTTGGGTCCACAGATACTGGCCAAACACCAGCCTTCAACTAGATATATCTATCAGTATTCTTCAAATGAAGTTCTCATGGTCTGATAAATTGCCAGGGTGTCCAGACAAATTTACCTTTACTTTTAAGAGTGATCCAATTTTTATGAAACACCTAGAGGAAAATTTCAAGAAACCACAAACCTCAGGTTTACTAATATTTCAATTCTGAAAAACTCTGCCTATACTTCTGATTAACTAATGGGCATGTCATAGCCAGTGAAAAAGCCCTAAAGAAATAGTATCTTTTTCATAAATAACCAAACAAATTGTGTGTGTATTTTAAATATGTTGCAATATTTTTTAACACCTTTATTGGAGTATAATTGCTTTACAATGTTGTGTTAGTTTCTGCTGTATAACAAAGTGAATCAGGCGTATGCAAACATATATCCCCATATCCCCTCCCTATTGAGCCTCCCTCCCACCCTCCCTATCCCACCCCTCTAGGTCTTTGCAAAGTACTGAGCTGATCTCCCTGTGCTATGCAGCTGCTTCCCACTAGTTATTTATTTTACATTTGGTAATGTATTTGTGTCAATGCTACTCTCACTTTGCCCCAGCTTCCCCCTCTGCCATGCATCCCTGTGTCCTCAAGTCCATTCTCTATGTCTATGTCTTTTTCCTACCCTCCCACTAGGTTCATCAGTACTACTTTTTGTTTTTTAGATTCCATATATATGCATTAGCATACGGTTATTTGTTTTCCTCTTTCTGACTTACTTCACTCTGTATGACAGACTCTAGGTCCACCCACCTCACTACAAATAACTCAATTTTGTTTCTTTTTATGGCTGAGTAATATTCCACTGTATATATGTGCCACATCTTCTTTATCCATTCATCTGTCGATGGACACTTCCATGTCCTGGCTATTGTAAATAGATCTGCAATGAACATTGTGGTACATGACTCTTTTTGAATTATGGTTTTCTCAGGGTATATGCCCAGTAGTGGGATTGCTGGGTCATCGAGTACTTCTATTTTTAGTTTTTTAAGGAACCTCCATACTGTTCTCCACAGTGGCTGTAATTTGCATTCCCACCAACAGTGCAAGAGGATTCCCTTTTCTCCACACCCTCTCCAGCATTTATTGTTTGTAGATTTTCTGATGATGGCTATTCTGACCGGTGTGAGGTGATACCTCATTGTAGTTTTGATTTGCATTTCTCTAATGATTAGTGATGTTGAGCATCCTTTCATGTGTTTGTTGGCAATCTGTATATCTTCTTTGGAGAAATGTCTATTTAGTCTGCCCATTTTTGGATTGGGTTGTTTGTTTTTTTGATATTGAGCTGCATGAGCTGCTTGTATATTTTGGAGATCAATCCTTTGTCAGTTGATTCATTTGCAAATATTTTCTCCCATTCTGAGGGTTGTCTTTTCATCTTGCTTATAGTTTCCTTTGCTGTGCAAAAGCTTTGAAGTTTCATTAGGTCCCATTTGTTTATTTTTATTTTATTTTCATTTCTCTAGGAGGTGGGTCAAAAAGGATCTTGTTGTGATGTATGTCATAGAGTGTTCTGCCTATGTTTTCCTCTAAGAGTTTTATAGTGTCTGACCTTACATTTAGGTCTTTAATCCATTTTGAGTTTATTTTTGTATATGGTGTTAGAGAGTGTTCTAATTTCATTCTTTTACATGTAGCTGTCCAGTTTTCTCAGCACCACTTATTGAAGAGGCTGTCTTTTCTCCATTGTATATTCTTACCTCCTTTATCAAACATAAGATGATCATAGGTGTGTGGGTTTATCTCTGGGCTTTCTATCCTGTTCCATTGATCTATATTTCTGTTTTTGCACCAGTACCGTACTGTCTTGATTACTGTAGCTTTGTAGTATAGTCTCAAGTCAGGGAGTCTGATTCCTCCAGCTCCGTTTTTCGCTCTCAAGATTGCTTTGGCTATTCAGGGTCTTTTTTGTTTCCATACAAGTTGTGAAATTTTTTGGTCTAGTTCTGTGAAAAATGCCATTGGTAGTTTGATAGGGATTGCACTGAATCTGTAGATTGCTTTGGGTAGTATAGTTATTTTCACAATGTTGATTCTTCCCATCCAGTAACATGGTATATCTCTCCATCTGTTTGTATCATCTTTAATTCCTTTCATCAGTGTCTTATAGTTTTCTGTATACAGGTCTTTTGTCTCCTTAGGTAGTGTGGTACCTCCCTTATCTCACTTCTTCAGGCATTCTCAAGACTTGTCATCTCTGCTCCCTCTGTCTTCACTTCCTCCTCTGCTCTTATGAAAAGATCTGATATTATGTGCATCTTGATGCAAATTTAAGTCAATGTGATACCTGGGATTGGGAACAGGAAATCAGGATGGGGGTGGGGGAAGTGTTTTATATTTTAAACAATTGTGGAATGAGATAGACTTTTTAGTTCAACTTTTTGAATAGGTAATACATTCATATTATTTAATGACTTTTCTTATTTCTTTTGTATCATTCCAGAATTTTTATGCATATAAAAGAAAAGACAAATATAATTTCTGATCCCCTTTTACTCAAAAGCTCCCATATTATGTACACTGTTCACATTTTACTTTCTTCACTTTATACATCCTGAAGATATTTATCAACACATAGAAAGTAAATTCATTCCCTTTTATTTTCATACCCACAGAATTTCATTTTATGAGTGTACCATAAGTTATTTAATCAGTTTGCTATTTAGGAACATTTGTGTTTTTTCGATCTTTTACTGTTGAAAACAAGGCTGCAAGGATGAACTTCTTCATAAGCCATTTCAAACTTGTACAAATTTATCTGTAGGAGAATTTCCCAGAAATGGAAGCTCTGGGTCCAAGGGTATATGCATTTGTAATTTTAATAGGTATTACAAAATCACTCTCAGTTGGACTTGTACCCACATACACTCCCACTGGTGATGTTCAAGAGTGCCCATTTCCTGGCAGCTTCAACAATAAAGCATGTTATAATGAAAGGTTTTAAACCCTTATTAAACAAATTTCCAGCATTAGAGAGCTTTTGAGAAGGAAATTTATTTTATAACTAAAAACCTTCTCCGTCTTCTGACACCACTTCCCTTGGGCAGAAACAATGAAGCAACACTTCCTACGTTCCAGGCACCATGTCAATGATTAGGGAAACAAAGGTAAATGGCGTTAGGTCTTACAATCTCTTTTCCTTCCCTGCCCCCCTCCCTACTAAGTTATCAAGGCCTAATGATTTTATGTTTCAAAGTAGGTTTATTAATCAAACCTATCTTCTCTCCATCCCTGTGTGTGTGATGGCAGTAGCCTCCTAACTGCTTGCTGTCTCCTTTCCTCTCAGCTCCAATCTGTTGCCCCTCTTTGCCTAAATGATTCTCCTAAGCTATGAATTGAAACTTGTCACTCTTCATCTCTTTACAGATCCTCTTGGCTTATGGTACAAGGTCTAAGTTGCTTAGTTCAGCATCTAAGACCCCTCACAGTCTCACAGTAACCCGCCACTTGAGCTGCTTCCTCAGAGCTCAGCTCTGATGCACTGTGTGATTTCCTTCTTCTGTAATTCTATTCCTTTTCTTCTCTACCTGGAGAATTCTCTCTCATCTTCTAACTTGCATTTAAGCACCATCTCCTGTTTTATGTTTTTGCAGAACTCTGTTTCAGACTCTGCCACGCCAATTGGGGTTAATTTTTCACACCTTTCTCTGAGACCTGTAATGCTGTCCTATATGTTTGTTTCCCCTGTTCAACTGTGAGCTCATTGAAGATAGGAGCTCTTTCTTATTTAACTTTAGATATTAAGTGGTCAGAACTGTGTCTGGTCAAAGAGGCTCAATAACGTTGTTTAATTATTTAATAACAATTAGTTGATGAAGGTTCTGGACCAGTTCCAATATCATATTCTGAAGAGAAATTATTTCAGTCTATGCCTAGTGGAAATGGAGATGACTAACCTTGAATTCAATGAACCTTCTGTCTGAGTCTGTTTTGTCACAAACCTGGGTTGAATTTGTAAGTTCAGATTCATAAATCTACCCAAGATCTGGGTAAGACTGCAGATAATAAGGCAACATTCTACACAATCACAGAGAATGGTTAGACACTCACCTAACCCGTTCCTCTTCTTCCTACACACAGCTGGGTCACCTCTTCCAACTGCCCTTGAAGTTAGGTGAGGCCCTGGACTGAATTCAGGCCAGTGGAATATGGATGGAAGCAATGAATGCAACCTCCAGGTCTAACACCTTGAAAACTCCTGTGAAATTTCCATGTTCACTGTCTTCTCTCCTTCCCTGCCCGGATGCAGAAGGTCTTAGTGGAAAACACTGAGGCCCTAGAAAACAGTAGAGTTGAGTGTCAGAACCACTACATGGAAGGCTATTTACCAAATATGGAATTGGATTTTGAGAGAATTAAAAATAATCCTTTTATTTTGCTCAACTAATCAGGTAATAAGCTTGTTTGTTACATCAAGTTTATCCTGAAAACATACAATTGCACACACACACACATATTCGTGTTGTTTAATGACCATTCAGATCTATCACCAGGAGAAAAAGGGTGGAGGGCTCATATGCAAACAGAGCCGAATCAGAATGGAGACATCACCTGTTCCCCTCCAGAGGTGGCACTAGAAAGAAGCCTGCTGGTCTTTCTACCCCACTGTTGTGTGCCCAGCACATGAGTGAAGTGGCCAACAGTGCATAGTCAAGATTCAAGTGCCAAGATGCCTGACAGTGAGGGATGGCATCATTTTAATAAATGCTTCCTCTTCCAATTAGTAATGGCTCTTCTTTATGTGCAGACACAACTTTCATTCTTCTCTCCACACAGACACTTCAGTCCCATATAAGCATTTTTGGATAACTTTTTAGACCCGTCCTACTTCACAGGTGAAAACCCATTGCTCTGAGTCCACTGTCACCATAAATCCTGCTTCCCAGCTTCAGAATACTGATGAGAAAAGGATTTGCCAAGGCAAATCCACAGCAACATAGCATCTGTCTGCTTTTCCTAAATGAAGTGTATCAGTAGAAATTGACCCAGAAGTCATTTCTAGAATCTGTATGCTTTTGCACAAAGTACCATACTCATAGGTTCCTTTTTTTCTTCAATAATACTAATTCCTTAGGGGACCTTATCCAGTCTCATGACTAAAATAATTTGTATGCTGGTGACTCTCAAATATGTACCACCAGCCTTTTCTCCTGAGCTTCAGATGCTTCCATCCAACTATCTACTCTGTATACGTACTTTGAATGTGTCAGTATATACATTCTGAATTCAGTCTCTACATTGAATAGGCATCTCCAATTTCAAATGGAGTTCCTGGTCTCTCCCCCTCTCCCAGCCTTCCCCATCTCACTGGATGGCAATTCAATCCTTCCACTTGCTCAGATCAAACTCTCTGTATCCTCTCTCTTCTACCTCACTCTCTGTCAGCAGCATACCCAAAATTTGATCACTTTTTACCACCTTCATTGCTACAACCCTTGCCTACCACCACTCTTATTCACCTGGATCAGTGCAATAGACTCCTACTTCGCCCCCCTCCCTCTCCATTTGCTCCCCCTCATAGACTATTCTTAACATGGCAGCTAGAGTTATCTTTTGAAAATGTAAGGCAGATAGTGTCAGTCCTCTGTTTGAAACTCTTCTAGTAGTGCCACCTGTATATTAGTCAAGCAAGCCAGGCTCTGCTGCAGAAACAAATGTACCCTAACAATCTCAGTGGTGTAAGACAGCAAAGCTTTATGTTTGATTCAGGTGAAATCTGATGTGGGTCAGATGGTTCTAGCCATTTCCATTTGGAACAGTTGAATTTGAAGGACATGGTGGTAGGGCAGAGAGATATGGAGGAGGCATAATGTCTCTTTACTGCCTTGACCCGGAAGTGATACACATCACTTCTGCTCAGAGAAAGGCATGTGGCATGAACCACCTGCAAGGGAGACTGGGATATGTAGAAGAGCACATGATTGTTCTGTGAGTACTGACTCTTTGGTTACACATTTGTCTCAGAGGAAAAGCTAAAGTTCTTGCTATGAACCAAAGCCTTACAAGATCTCCCCCTACTTGCATTTACCCCCTCTGCACTGTAATTCCCTGATTCCATTCCTACCATTCTCTTCATCGTCACCTCTACTCTAGCCTCATTGACCTCCTTGCTATTCTGCGCACATGTCAGGTGCACTCCTGCCACAGTCTTTCACCTGCTGCTCACTCTACCAGGAATGCTCCTCCCCCAGACATTTGCATACTTCTCCCCCTCACTTCCAGCAGAGTCTAATGTAAATTTCACCTTTCAGCACCTGCCCCGACATTTCATATCCCCCTCCCTTGCTCTATTTTTTTCTTAGCATAATATTATCCAGTATATATTTTTCTTAATTACCTTATTTATTAATCATCTCTCCCACCAAAGCATAAGCTCTGAGGGGTCAGACCTTTTTGTTCCAACGTCTAGAAAGAGCCTGGCATGTAACTGACATGGCAATAATTATTCAATGAATGAATAAGTCATTTCTTTCTAAACTGTCCTTTGTCCTCTACGATCCTTCCTCTCACTCCAAAATGATATAATCCTAGATCTCTAAGTTTAGCTCCCTTCAGGCCAGACTTGAGCAAACAAACTACAGCATATGTCTGTGACAAAAAAAAGAAAATCAATTCAGAGGATGTGCCTTGTTAATGATATGCTGTATACAGACAACATCATATTTAACTACTTCTAACCATCCATATGCCTATCTCGGCTGAAAAGTAAAAACTTCCAGCAATAATAATTCCATTATATATTTAACCCCAATATGATTTAAATTTTACCTGGTTTACTCCCATGCAGAACAGTACCCCCTCTCTAAACAATGATCGAAATATTTAGAGAATAAGAAATCCTTTAATCTCATGACTATATTATGTTACACAACTCCTCCGATCTTCCTCATATGTGCAATTTCACATCCCTAAAATTATTTTTAATCATTCCTGCTGCTTGTTATTGGAGAATAAAAGCATACATGTGGACAGAACCAGTTGGAAGTAGGAAGTGAAATCATGGTCTAGGTTCTTCAACAAAAAGAATTATTCTGCTGGGAGCTGCCCTCGTTTAGTGAGGGATGGTTAGCACCTACCATTGGTTTCCTAGCAACAAGAAGCTATCCTGCGACTAGGACGGAGGGTCGTTTTTGCATCTACTCTTCATTTTCTCTTGGACTCTATAAGAAGAAATTAATCTGGAAAATTCCTAGAAAATAAGATGTGTTGAAAAGGATATGTGGTGGGGAGCCAGGGGTGGTGGCTGTGCATCTGGAGAGGGAGATGAGGAAGAAGGAAAGGAGGTAGAGGAGGGGAAGAAGAATAACATAAAAGGGTCAGAGAAAAAAATCAATGAAAATATGAAAGGGGCCCGAATTTTAGGAGTATATATTCTCATTGGAGCCCAAAGATGTATTCCAATAGAGGCCAAGAAAAATGATGCTTATTCCCCAACTTAGACCTTATTTTGTGGGTTAAATAAATTAAACAAACAGGCACTTTAGAACTCTACTTTTCTTTTCATGAGCTAAATCCACAGATTTTCCCTGTCTGAATTCTGCAGCTCTTTGACACGATAACTATATTTGAATGTTGTTTCCTATTTGCCTCTGTTCCCTCCCAGAGAAGCTGGAAAACATACCAGTTTTGAGACCCCAAATACGTCTAGCTTCATTCTCTGATATCTACCTATTAGCTGTGTGACACTGGCAAAGTATATAACGTCTCGAAATCTCAGTCTCCTCATAGGAAAATAGGAATAATAATACCTGCATGGACAGACACAACTAGTCACCGTATCTCTAGCCCTTTGTCCTTTCTCTTTATTAACAATGCCCTGATTTGGTTTGGATTGATAAAGAAAATTTAACACAATTTCCCAGAGTTCCTTGCAGGGAGGGTTTTGCGGATAGTTCTGGCCAATTAGATGTAAATAGAAGTCTACTTGGTGGAGCTTCCAGGAAAGAGACTGTTTTCCTGTTGAAAAAGGACCGATTCAGCTGGAACAAAACAAATCTTCAACCCCTTCTCAGCCCCCTTCTTCAATATTGAAACTCAGACAAAATACCTAGAGGAGCAGCAGCCATGAATGATGGTGAGCACGAGACCCTTCCACTGAGGCTGGTAGAGGGTGAAAAGATCAGGAGTCCAAATCCTTACTGATTTCCTTCAGTGGCTGCATCCAATGTCTACCTCCAGGAGGGTTGTAACATGATAAAAATAAACCTCTATTTTTAAGCCACTATATGTTGTTTCCTGTTTGTCGAGTTTTCTGCTATTTGCCATCAAGCAGATATTCTACCTCACAGACTGGTTGTGGAGATCACGTTCAATATGATAATTAGCTAAATTACTTACCACATGGAAGGGGCACACTGTAATTTCTCTGGTTCTGTATTGTTGATAAATTATTCTCTGGGTTTTTTTTTTTTTTACAAAAATATTTTGCACTAACATCAAAATGAAAGTAGATTATCTTTGATTCCTTTTGCCATTACATGTATAGTTCACCTGATATAATACCATGTATAATTATAATTTTCCCACATCCCTCTAATGTTTCCTAAGCCATATGTAGTGTGGAAAATTCTGATTTTATTGTTCTAGTTCTGCCACTGAGTTGCTTTGTAATTTTGCACGAATTCCTCTCACAAAGTCTCCTTCTTCACCTTTAAAATAAGGACATTAAACTAGGTCAGTTCATAGATGTTTTATGAAGAAAGAGTTCTATGATCAAATAACCCTGGGAAATGTTCTATGCTTTTTCCATACCTTTCTTGGAGTGCTGTACACTGTTTATATGCCCCTCTTGGAGGTA
The DNA here is from genome assembly GCF_963924675.1 of Phocoena phocoena. Classification (NCBI taxonomy): domain Eukaryota; kingdom Metazoa; phylum Chordata; class Mammalia; order Artiodactyla; family Phocoenidae; genus Phocoena; species Phocoena phocoena. The sequence continues at coordinate 99,179,289 of NC_089225.1, read as the reverse complement.
CACTAAGTACTGTTAACATTTTAAGGACTATGAGAAATATAACAGGACATAGATTTGATTTCAGTTTATTTAACCAGCACTTCCAAAATTTGACTACTTGACCTTTGCATCAGTAAATATTACATACTATCTGCCAACCGAAGTTTTTTAAGATCACAATTTTAGGAAATCAAGACCAACTGATCCCTAAATTGCATTCCACTACCAGCATGCTGAGTTTGTCTGAGTTTTTAATTCTCTGATACGCCAACTCTTCCGATTTTCACCTCCATTTACTCTTAAAACACCAAAGTTACTTGGAGTCAAACCTAACGGGTGGCAAATTTTATTGAACTCAAGGTAAGATGAACTTGGATAAGATGTTTACCTTTATTCAGTAATTCTACAATGCTCAAGGCATTGCCTAAGGCAAACCCTTTATGAGAGAATAATATAGGGATACTTGAACATCAGCTGAGTATGGTGAGTATAAGTTTTCCTTTCTTTTTAAGATCTACAGCTTTACTGGGTCTTTAAAAAGATAGTATCTACTTGAGTCTAAATCATTACTTCTGTGAACCTAAAGATTGAAATGACATCCAGGGGATGACACACATAAACCATTAGCCCATAAGGAAGTGAGAGAGCTGGGCAACAGTGGAGAAGGGTCGATCCGATGTTTTCTGCCTCTCCTCTCAACAGTGGCAAGCAGCCAGTTACAGTTTATAGCTCTTGTTCTTCCCTAGGAAAGTAAACCACTTCTGGCTTTAACATGCATCTCTTCAGGGCTTAAACCGGAATAGAAGAGGGAAAAGTGAGCAGGTCAGATTTATTCTGAGTGTATGTGTCTGTGCATGTATGTGTGGAATGTATGCCAGTGGTGAAGGCTGTGAGTCGACAAGATAAGTCCAGGTGATTGTTCCAGGCTGCGTTTTACAAATGGATTTCTACTTTAGATTCTCTAAGGCTCATGACTTTAACTTGTTTATTCTGGGGCAAATCTCAACTTTTTTCTTTAATCTTATGGTCATATCTTAGGAAACCAATTGATTTTCACCAAATTCATAAGAATCCAATACAAATGCAAGATGTCAGTTTATTCATTTATACTGTAATGTAGAATTGACCTAAGGAAAAGGTCTGGTTTATGGGGATTAGTTTCACTCAGAAGACTCAACGGTAAATTGAAGACTTTTTTGGTAAGCAAAGATTCATTCCTCAAGAAAATTAGTTGTAACCAGAGGACAGTTATACCAAAGAAATTATTCCTATACGAGAATCTCCTTGTTAAGGACATTAATTTATTCATTAGTTCAATCACACATTAATCAATTAACAGTAATTTATTGAGTGTCTGTCATATACACTCAAAGAATGTTTCCTGTAGAATCAAATTTTGATCTTTATCAAATAATTGACATCCAAAAACTAATGTTTAATATCTGGCCCTTTTCTTTCTCTGTTTTCAAATCAATACAGAAACTTCATATCCTGGCAACAAAATCCTTATGATTTATTAAAGTATCCAAGGTTTTGACTTATTTTACATTATTGACAAATTGGAGAGATTCTTTTAAATGATAAGTAATAGAAAATGGGGGAGAATACTTACTCTAAAAATCATGAATTTCCAAATAACAGGTTTTTTTGGTTTTGTTTTTTACATCTTTATTGGAATATAATTGCATTGCAATGGTGTGTTAGTTTCTGCTTTATAACAAAGTGAATCAGTTATACATATATTCCCATATCTATTCCCTCTTGCGTCTCCCTCCCTCTCACCCTCCCTATCCCACCCCTCCAGGCGGTCACAAAGCACCCAGCTGATCTCCCTGTGCTATGCGGCTGCTTCCCACTAGCTATCTACGTTACGTTTGGTAGTGTATATATGTCCATGCCTCTCTCTCTCGCTTTGTCACAGCATACCCTTCCCCCTCCCCATATCCTCAAGTCCATTCTCTAGTAGGTCTGTGTCTTTATTCCTGTCTTACCTCTAGGTGCTTCATGACATTTTTTTCCCCTTAAATTCCGTATATATGTGTTAGCATACGGTATTTGTCTTTCTCTTTCTGACTTACTTCACTCTGTATGACAGACGCTAGGTCTATCCACCTCATTACAAATAGCTCAATGTCGTTTCCTTTTATGGCTGAGTAATATTCCATTGTATATATGTGCCACATCTTCTTTATCCATTCATCCGATGATGGACACTTAGGTTGTTTCCATCTCCGGGCTATTGTGAATAGAGCTGCAATGAACAGTTTGGTACATGACTCTTTTTGAATTATGGTTTTATCAGGGTATATGCGTGGTAGTGGGATTGCTGGGTCATATGGTAGTTCTATTTGTACTTTTTTAAGGAACCTCCATATTGTTCTCCACAGTGGCTGTATCAATTTACATTCCCACCAACAGTGCAAGAGGGTTCCCTTTTCTCCCCACCCTCTCCAGCATTTATTGTTTCTAGATTTTTTGATGATGGCCATTCTGACTAGTGTGAGATGATATCTCATTGTACTTTGGATATGCATTTCTCTAATGATTAATGATGTTGCGCATTCTTTCATGTGTTTGCTGGCAGTCTGTATATCTTCTTTGGAGAAATGTCTATTTAGGTCTTCTGCCCATTTTTGGGTTGGGTTGTTTGTTTTTTGGTTACTGAGCTGAATGAGCTGCTTATAAATTTTGAGGATTAATCCTTTGTCAGTTGCTTCATTTGCAAATATTTTCTCCCATTCTGAGGGTTGTCTTTTGGTCTTGTTTATGGTTTCCTTTGCTGTGCAAAAGCTTTGAAGTTTCATTAGGTCCCATTGGTTTATTTTTATTTCCATTTCGCTAGGAGGTGGGTCAAAAAGGATCTTGCTGTGATTTATGTCATAGAGTGTTCTGCCTATGTTTTCCTCTAAGAGTTTGATTGATAGTTTCTGGCCTTACATTTAGGTCTTTAATCCATTTTGAGCTTATTTTTGTGTATGGTGTTAGGGAGTGATCTAATCTCATACCTTTACATGTACCTGTCCAGTTTTCCCAGCACCACTTATTGAAGAGGCTGTCCTTTCTCCACTGTACATTCCTGCCTCCTTTATCAAAGATAAGGTGACCATATGTGCGTGGGTTTATCTCTGGGCTTTCTATCCTGTTCCACTGATCTATCTGTCTGTTTTTGTGCCAGTACCAAACTGTCTTGATTACTGTAGCTTTGTAGTATAGTCTCAAGTCAGGGAGCCTGATTCCTCCAGCTCCGTTTTTCATTCTCAAGATTGCTTTGGCTATTCGGGGTCTTTTGTGTTTCCATACAAATTGTGAAAATTTTTGTTCTAGTTCTGTGAAAAATGCCATTAGCAGTTTGATAGGAATTGCATTAAATCTGTAGATTGCTTTGGGTAGTAGAGTCATTTTCACAGTGTTGATTCTTCCAATCCAAGAACATGGTATATCTCTCCATCTATTTGTATCATCTTTAATTTCTTTCATCAGTGTCTTATAATTTTCTGCATACAGGTCTTTTGTCTCCTTAGGTAGGTTTATTCCTAGATATTTTATTCTTTTTGTTGCAATGGTAAACGGGAGTGTTTTCTTGATTTCACTTTCAGATTTTTCATCATTAGTGTATAGGAATGCAAGAGATTTCTGTGCATTAATTTTGTATCCTGCTACTTTAAGAAATTCATTGATTAGCTCTACTAGTTTTCTGGTCGCATTTTTAGGATTCTCTATGTATAGTATCATGTCATCTGCAAACAGTGACAGCTTTACTACTTCTTTTCCAATTTGGATTCCTTTTATTTCCTTTTCTTCTCTAATTGCTGTGGCTAAAACTTGCAAAACTACATTGAATAAGAGTGGTGAGAGTGGGCGACCTTGTCTTGTTCCTGATCTTAGTGGAAATGCTTTCAGTTTTTCACCATTGAGGACGATGTTGGCTGTGGGTTTGTCATATATGACCTTTATTATGTTGAGGAGAGTTCCCTCTATGCCTACTTTCTGCAGGTTTTTTTTTTTTTTATCATAAATGGGTGTTGAATTTTGTCGAAAGCTTTCTCTGCATCTTTTGAGATGATCATATGGTTTTTCTCCTTCAATTTGTTAATATGGTGTATCACGTTGATTGATTTGTGTATATCGAAGAATTCTTGCATTCCTGCAATAAACCCCACTTGATCATGGTGTAGGATCCGTTCAACGTGCTGTTGGATTCTGTTTGCTAGTATTTTGTTGACGATTTTTGCATGTATGTTCATCAGTGATATTGGCCTGTAGTTTTCTTTCTTTGTGACATCCTTGTCTGGTTTTGGTATCAGGGTGATGGTGGCCTCGTAGAATGAGTTTGGGAGTGTTCCTCCCTCAGCTATATTTTGGAAGAGTTTGAGAAGGATAGGTGTTAGCTCTTCTCTAAATGTTTGATAGAATTCGCCTGTGAAGCCATCTGGTCCTGGGCTTTTGTTTGTTGGAAGATTTTTAATCACAGTTTCAATTTCAGTGCTTGTGATTGGTCTGTTCATATTTTCTATTTCTTCCTGATTCAGTCTTGGCAGATTGTGCATTTCTAAGAATTTGTCCATTTTTTCCAGGTTGTCCATTTTAGTGGCATAGAGTTGCTTGAAGTAATCTCTCATGATCTTTTGTATTTCTGCAGTATCAGTTGTTACTTCTCCTTTTTCATTTCTAATTCTATTGGTTTGAGTCTTCTCCCCTTTTTTCTTAATGAGTCTGGCTAATGGTTTATCAATTTTGTTTATCTTCTCAAAGAACCAGCTTTTAGTTTTATTGATCTTTGCTACTGTTTCCGTCATTTCTTATCATTTATTTCTGGTCTGATTTTTATGATGTCTTTCCTTCTGCTAACTTTGGGGGTTTTTTGTTCTTCTTTCTCTAATTGCTTTAGGTGTAAGGTTAGGTTGTTTATTCGAGATGTTTTTTGTTTCTTGAGGAAGGATTGTATTGCTATAAACTTCCCTCTTAGAACTGCTTTTGCTGCGTCCCATAGATTTTGGATCATCGTGTCTCCTTTGTCATTTGTTTCTAGGTATTTTTTATTTCCTCTTTGAGTTCTTCAGTGATCACTTCGTTATTAAGTAGTGTATTGTTTAGCCTGCACGTGTTTGTATTTTTTACGGACCTTTTCCTGTAATTGATATCTAGTCTCACAGCGTTGTGGTCGGAAAAGATACTTGATACAATTTCAATTTTCTGAAATTTATCAAGGCTTGATTTGTGACCCAAGATATGATCTATCCTGGAGAATGTTCCATGAGCACTTGAGAAAAATGTGTATTCTGTTGTTTTTGAATTGAATGTCCTATAAATATCAATTAAGTCCATCTTGTTTAATGTATCATTTAAAGCTTGGGTTTCCTTATTTATTTTCATTTTGGATGATCTGTCCATTGACGAAAGTGGGGTGTTAAAGTCCCCTACTATGAATGTGTTACTGTTGATTTCCCCTTTTATGGCTCTTAGTATTTGCCTTATGTATTGAGGTGCTCCTATGTTGGGTGCATAAATATTTACAATTGTTATATCTTCTTCTTGGATCGATCCCTTGATCATTATGTAGTGTCCTTTGTCTCTTCTAATAGTCTTTATTTTAAAGTCTATTTTGTCTGATATGAGAATTGCTACTCCAGCTTTCTTTTGGTTTCCATTTGCATGAAATATCTTTTTCCATCCCCTTATTTTCAGTCTGTATGTGTCTCTAGGTCTGAAGTGGGTCTCTTGTAGACAGCATATATATAGGTCTTGTTTTTGTATCCATTCAGCCAATCTGTGTCTTTTGGTGGGAGCATTTAGTCCATTTACATTTAAGGTAATTATCGATATGTATGTTCCTATTCCCATTATCTTAATTGTTTTGGGTTCGTTATTGTAGGTCTTTTCCTTCTCTTGTGTTTCTTGCCTAGAAAAGTTCCTTTAGCAGTTGTTGTAAAGCTGGTTTGGTGGTGTTGAACTCTCTCAGCTTTTGCTTGTCTGTAAAAGTTTTAATTTCTCCATCAAATCTGAATGAGATCCTTGCAGGGTAGAGTAATCTTGGTTGCAGGTTTTTCTCCTTCATCACTTTAGATATGTCCTGCCAGTCCCTTCTGGCTTGCAGAGTTTCTGCTGAAAGATCTGCTGTTAACCTTATGGGGATTCCCTTGTGTGTTATTTGTTGTTTTTCCCTTGCTGCTTTTAATATGTTTTCTTTGTATTTAATTTTTGACAGTTTGCTTATGTGTCTTGGTGTATTTCTCCTTGGATTTATCCTGTATGTGTCTCTCTGTGCTTCCTGGACTTGATTAACTATTTCCTTTCCCATATTAGGGAACTTTTCAACTATAATCTCTTCAAATATTTTCTCAGTCCCTTTCTTTTTCTCTTCTACTTCTGGAACCCCTATAATTCGAATGTTGATGCGTTTAATGTTGTCCCAGAGGTCTCTGAGACTGTCCTCAGTTGTTTTCATTCTTTTTTCTTTATTCTGCTCTGCAGTAGTTATTTCCACTATTTTATCTTCCAGGTCACTTATCCGTTCTTCTGCCCCAGTTATTCTGCTATTGATCCCATCTAGAGTATTTTTAATTTCATTTATTGTGTTGTTCATCATTGCTTGCTTCATCTTTAGTTCTTCTAGGTCCTTGTTAAATGTTTCTTGCATTTTGTCTATTCTATTTCCAAGATTTTGGATCAGCTTTACTATCATTATTCTGAATTCTTTTTCAGGTAGACTGCCTATTTCCTCTTTATTTGTTAGGTCTGGTGGCTTTTTATCTTGCTTCTTCATCTGCTGTGTGTTTTTCTGTCTTCTCATTTTGCTTATCTTACTGTGTTTGGGGTCTCCTTTTTGCAGGCTGCAGGTTCGTAGTTCCCGTTGTTTTTGGTGTCTGTCCCCAGTGGCTAAGGTTGTTTCAATGGGTTGTGTAGGCTTCCTGGTGGAGGGGACTAGTGCCTGTATTCTGGTGGATGAGGCTGGATCTTGTCTTTCTGGTGGGCAGGTCCACGTCTGGTGGTGTGTTTTGGGGTGTCTGTGGACTTATTATGATTTTAGGCAGCCTCTCTGCTAACGGGTGGGGTTGTGTTCCTGTCTTGCTAGTTGTTTGGCATAGGATGTCCAGCACTGTAGCTTGCTGGTCGTTGAGTGAAGCTGGGTGCTGGTGTTGAGATGGAGATCTCTGGAAGATTTTTGCCGTTTGATATTATGTGGAGCTGGGAGGTCTCTTGTGGACCAGTGTCCTGAAGTTGGCTCTCTCACCTCAGAGGCATAGCACTGACTCCTGGCTGCAGCACCAAGAACGTTTCATCCACATGGCTCAGAATAAAAGGGAGAAAAAGTAGAAAGAAATTATTAGTAGAAGTAGAAAGAAAGGGGGAAAGAAAGGAGGGAGGGAGGAAGGAAGGAAGGAAGGAGCGAAGGAAGGAATAAAAGAAAGAAAGAAGATAAAGTAAAATAAAATAAAGTAAGATAAAATATAATAGTTATTAAAATAAAAAAATAATTATTAAGAAAAAAATTAAAAAAAAAAAAACAGACGGATAGAACCCTAGGACAAATGGTGGAAGCAAAGCTATACAGACAAACTCTCACACAGAAGCATACACATACACACTCACAAAAAGAGGAAAAGGGGAAAAAATCATAAATCTTGCTCTCAACGTCCACCTCCTCAATTTGGGATGATTCGTTGTCTATTCATGTATTCCACAGATGCAGGTACATCAAGTTGATTGTGGAGCTTTAATCCACTGCTTCTGAGGCTGCTGGGAGAGATTTCCCTTTCTCTTCTTTGTTCTCACAGCTCCCAGGGGCTCCGCTTTGGATTTGGCCCCGCCTCTGCGTGTAGGTTGCTGGAGGGCGTCTGTTCTTCGCTCAGACAGGACGGAGTTAAAGGAGCCGCTGATTCGGGGGCTCTGGCTCACTCAGGCCGGGGGGGAGGGAGGGGCGCAGATGCAGGGCGGGTCTGCGGTGGCAGAGACCGGCATGACATTGCACCAGCCTGAGGCCCGCCGTGCGATCTCCTGGGGGAGTTGTCCCTGGATCCCGGGACCCTGGCAGTGGCGGGCTGCACAGGCTCCACAGAAGCGGGGTGTGGATAGTGACCTGTGCTCGCACACAGGCTTCTTGGTGGCGGCAGCAGCGGCCTTAGCGTCTCATGCCCGTGTCTGGGGTCCGTGCTTTTAGCCGCGGCTCGCGCCTGTCTCTGGAGCTCCTTTAAGCAGCGCTTTGAATCCCCTCCCCTTGCGCACCAGGAAACAAAGAGGGAAGAAAAAGTCTCCTGCCTCTTCGGCAGCTCCAGACTTTTTCCCGGACTCCCTCCCAGCTAGCCGTGGCGCACTAACCCCCTGCAGGCTGTGTTCTTGGCGCCAACCCCAGTCCTCTCCCGGCGCTCCGACCAAAGCCCGAGCCTCAGCTCCCAGCCCCGCCTGCCCCGGCGGGTGAGCAGACAAGCCTCTCGGCCTGGTGAGTGCCGGTCGGCCCTGATCCTCTGTGCGGGAATCTCCCCGCTTTGCCCTCCGCACCCCTGTGGCTGTGCTCTCCCCCGCGGCTCCGAAGCTTTCCCCCTCCAACACCCGCGAAGCGGCTTCCTACGGTGTGGAAAACTCCTTCACAGCTCCCTCCCACTGGTGCAGGTACCGTCCCTATTCTTTTGTCTCTGTTTTTTCTTTTGCCCTACCCAGGTACGTGGGGGGTTTCTTGTCTTTTGAGAGGTCTGAGGTCTTCTGCCAGTGTTCAGTAGGTGTTCTGTAGGAGTTGTTCCACGTGTAGATGTATTTCTGGTGTATCTGTGGGGAGGAAGGTGATCTCTGCATCTTACTCTTCCGCCATCTTCCCGGAAGCCTCAGACTAGAAATCCCAAATCACAGTTTTAAAGTAATTATAATTAATTTGATTTATTGGGTATTATTGCTCAATAACTTCAGTGTTAGAGAATGATTATTTCTGATGGTCTCTTTCTCAGATTCTGGATCTGAAGCTCATCTGGTTCCCATAGCTTCTCACTCACGTATTACAGATAGGCCTTTCCCCTCCTTTCTACCAGACTCCTTATGGTTCTTTGTTTACAGCCTTGGTGGTAGGAGAACAATTCTGCTAGCCTTCAGGTCATTCTCAGCAAGAGTTACCCTATATGTAGCTGTAGGTGTTTTTTTTGTTGTTGTTGTTGTTGTTTTGCGGTACGCGGGCCTCTCACTGTTGTGGCCTCTCCCGTTGCGGAGCACAGGCTCCGGACGTGCAGGCTCAGCGGCCATGGCTCACGGGCCCAGCCGCTCCGCGGCATGTGGGATCTTCCCGGACCGGGGCACGAACCCACGTCCCCTGCATCGGCAGGCGGACTCTCAACCACTGCGCCAACAGGGAAGCCCGTGAATATCTCTTATCATTAAATAAAAGTTAGTAGAAAATTGGACTCATATAAAATAGTTTTGTCTGTTTTCTGACATCACTTCTGACACCAAATGTGTGGTGTTTTCTAACACTAACCAAGTCTCCGATTCTCTGATTCTCTGACATCAGCTGGGTGTCCTGAAATTCAATTCAATTCTGACACTGAGTACCCAGAGTTGGCACAGACCTCACAGGTCAAGGGCTCAGTCTCACAAGACTGCCAGCTCTTTAGATGCCAGCTGCAAATGAGGTGCCCAGGCTCCTCTGAATTCTGCTTTGTTTATACAAATTCAGAAGTTCCCGTGACCCTGTCTGCAGATTTGATAACTCACTAAACAACTCAGAACTCAGGAAAACACTTTACTTATGTTTGTCTGTTTATTAAAAAGGATACAATTAGGAATAGCCAGATGGAAGAGATGGGAAAAGCATAGTGGGGTGGGTGTGTGCGGCCACCCTCCCAGCGCTTCTACGTGTTCACTAACCTGGAAGTTCTCCAAAACGCCAGCTGTAAAGAGTTTTTACAGGGGTTTCATTATGTAAGCAATATTGATTAGGTCATTGGCCATTGGTGATTAAATCTCTAGCCCCACTCCCCTCCTTGGAAGTCAAGAATGGGGCTAAAATTCCAACTCTTTAATCATAGACTTTCTGGTAACCAACTCCCATTCTGTAACTACCTAGGGATCTCCAACTACCAGTCATTTCATTATCATGCATACGATATTCTTATCACTCCAGAGATCCCAAGGAGCTAAGAATCTCTGTGCTAAAGATAAAGACTATATATATATATATATATATATATATATATATATATATATACAAATATAACACAAAGTTAATTCTCTTTTTAGGCTATTTGTAGGAGGGATACACTCATTTATTAAATGAGATACAGTATTACTTCCAAATTAACAGTCATAATTATAACAAGGATTTAGATTTAAGGAAATATATATTTTTTAAAAAAAATTAAAAGTGTGCATGAAAACAAGATATATGTGATGTTGACCAGAGACTCTTAAACCACAAGGTTAAAGAACATATATTCTTTAAAAGTCTAATCCATTACAGAGCAACTCTTTTGTAACATACAACATAAATGAATTACCACGAAAATAAAGTAGAAAAAAATCAGATGTACAAAATACAAGTGCAAATGTTTTACCGTAAGCTTTAATAGATGGAAAATCATTATGTCAAATTGCTAAAACCTTTTCTAAATGCTTACTCTTACTCTCTGTACTTATCTAGTTAAGAGCTGGTAACAAATAGTCTGCAGACCGTCACAGTGTGCGGACCATACTTTGAATTGCAGTGATACAGACTGTCAGATGTTCTCATGCCAATTTAATTAAAGTGATTCAATTCAATTAAATGAGAACCACTAATACAGTAATCATGCAAGCGTTTATTAATTTCTTGTTCAGTTCCTCTTTGAACATCCTCTTAGCCTAAAGAGTTAAACGCTATTATTTTGTGTTCTTAGCCAGAAGTAATCTTTCTATTAAATGAAGTTGCATAAGACTTAGCAGCTCTTTGCCTGAGCACATTCTCTCTGTTACCACTATCCATATGGCCTTTCATTTACTAAAATGTAAGTGTTCTAGGGATTAATATTCTTTTCCCCCTTATTCAGACCTTAGTCTGTGGTAGACATGGAGACACCCTTGCTAGGTACTACAGATTCCCTAGTGAATGACTACAGATTCCCTAGTGAATGGCAGTAGCGGAGATACTAAAAAATTCAGCCATCGTGGCTCAAATAGGGACATTTTGACGGACAGTATTAGCTTCAGAACATCCTGGAGGTTGGTCACAAATTTGCTGGGCTTTGCCGAGTTGTGCTTCCTCTTACTTTCACAGGTGTTGATCCCTAATAGACATCTTAAATCCCAAACCCCATCTCAGCATCTGCTTCTGGTGAATCCAGCATCCAATACAGTCCCTTACACACTCAATGAGTAAGTAAATAAAACTCCCATGCTTAGCTCTATCAGTCTGGTTAAGAAGAGCTTTTTGGTGAAGTTGGGTAGAGAGAGGGATAATTGCTAGCATTGACCTCAGAGTAAGAGGGGATGAAAGTCTTTCTGAAGAGTTACACAATGATAGTGATGATGATAATGGTGATGATGACAGTGATAGCAGCTCTTGCTACATAACAGACACACTCCTATGACAACACTATGAGAAGGTACTATTATCATTCTCAGTTTAAAAATGAGAAAAATGAACAACAGAGAGATTCAGAAATGTACCCCTCACCCACTAAGTGGTAGAGCCAAGATTTGGACCCATCTCTTAGCCACTACTTACTTTACTCATCTAATAATGAAATGCTCCATGAAGATAGAAATTTTTGTCTTCATTAGTGAACCCCCCAGAACCACAACACTGCCTAGCACATAGTAGGAGCTTAATAAGTATTTGTTGAAAGAATGAATGACTATTAGTTAAAACTTCCAGGTCAGTTTCAGAAAACACTTGCTTTGATGGTAGGGGCCAGTTTCTTTTGAATAGACCCATGTTATATAGCATAGTATTTGTACATTGTACGTGTACTATTGATATTTGCAAATTAAACTAAGAAAAAATAGATATTTCTATTGATTGATGTATGCTAACTTTGCATTTGCTAACATAGTCTTTGCAAATTAAACTTGAGATGTCTTCTGGACTGTCACTCTTCTGAAGAGCCTCAGAAGGTCTGTGGTGCTATGTGCTGGCATAGAGCCTGCACCTATGAGATACCTCTTAGAGAAGCCTGGGGCACAGGAACTTTCCGTTCTCAAGGCATAGCTCGCAGGATCCACGGTTTGACCCTTGGTCAAATGAGTGCACTCAGGGACCTGGGGTAATCACCTGGCCCTGGCTGGATTAAGGAGAAAGTCTCTTCTGAGAATCTAACTGTGGAACAAAGAGACATCAAATCTGAGAGTCTTTGAATCTGAGCCATGTTAAGTGTACAACAGTGGTTAGAAGGTCTATGAACTCTTGCAACTGATGTCCCTGGGGCCTCCCTGGTTTGTCTCCTGACTGAGGCTTGCTTGTGACAGGGAGATACCACAACTTCTTGCTAACAAATATCCTCTTTAGCTGAATCATCAGTGTTGATTTCTGTGACTGACAACACAAAGAACCAACAAAAACACCCTGTGACTCAGAAGGTACCCATGCTCAGTTAGCAGTGAGGCATAGCATAAAGGACCAGATATGTTCACCGGGTCATGTAAAACAGGAAGTGCCTGGGTTTGGTGGAGATGCACATAGAATCTGGAGTGGTGGTGGGAAAAATGTTGTGGTTATTTGAGGTCTTTTGTTCGTAACTTCAACTGGCCAACTCCAGTTCCTGTGTGCAAAAAGGAGAGAATAGCAAAGAGCAATAGTCTGAAGGATTGTTGCTTTCAATTTTGGATTCAGAGAAGTGCCAAGTTTCTTAAGTTACTGTAGGCTTAGAGGGTTTGCTTAGTGGTATTTTTAAAGTTCCACTGATTTCTTTGCCTTTTGTTTTCTACTCTAAAAAGATCATTAAAGTAAGCTCTCTCTCTCATTCCATGTTGGCATTCCCAAGGAAGTTTCATGATTGGATTATGTTCCCAAGCAATATAAATCAAACCTGATGGCAGGGATATGTTGATGGCTTGAAGTAAGTGAAAAATAAATTAGGAAACGAGAAGGCCTGGGGTATCCAAGACATAAATTTAAATTTTAAATCTCAAGAGATGAAAAACTAGGAAAAGCCATTTTGAAAACCTGGCTTAGACTTTTCTAAATGAGTCAAGATGGGGAGCAAAGGGGAATAAGTTAGGAGCACGTGAATGAATTTGTTTTACATATAAGTCGTTATAGCTCTGAAGGAGAAAGCTTACATGTTTAAGCAATTCCAGAAAGTCCATTCAAAAGTTATTATAGCCTCAAGAGAAACAATTTAGAATGTTTTAAAACGCTTAACTAATAGGACAGACTACTTGTGGCACTGGAAAAGAGAACTTCATATTGAAGGTTTACAGTCAGGAGGCTAGGCAAACCTACTGCAATAAATTTATTATATGCATTGGTCTTAATTTTCTTGTAGTATCGCCTTTCCCTTTTCATAAGGCTAAATGCACACGATTCACATTATTTATTGGAACTAATGGGGAAAATACCCTTAAGACTGTTAAAGGAGAAAGGGGTTAGAGGCTTTGGACTCATATAGACCTTGAACTTGAGCTTGTCTCTTAAGCAGCTAACCTTGGGCAAGTCCTTGGCCTCTGAACCTCAGTGTTCCCAACTCAGAGGATTTGTCAAAAATGAAGGGAAGGGCTTCCCTGGTGGCGCAGTGGTTCAGAGTCCGCCTGCCGATGCAGGGGACACGGGTTCGTGCCCCGGTCCGGGAAGATCCCACATGCTGTGGAGCGGCTGGGCCCGTGAGCCATGGCCGCTGAGCCTGCGCGTCCGGAGCCTGTGCTCCGCAACGGGAGATGCCACAACGGTGAGAGGCCCGCGTACCACATTAAAAAAAAAAAAAAAGAAGAAGGTGGTTCCATTGGGAACTTTTTTATATGAGTCCAATTTTCTACTAACTTTTATTTAATGATAAGAGATATTCACGGGCTTCCCTGTTGGCGCAGTGGTTGAGAGTCCGCCTGCCGATGCAGGGGACGTGGGTTCGTGCCCTGGTCCGGGAAGATCCCACATGCCGCGGAGCGGCTGGGCCTGTGAGCCATGGCCGCTGAGCCTGCGCGTCCGGAGCCTGTGCTCCGCAACGGGAGAGGCCACAGCAGTGAGAGGCCCACGTACCGCAAAAAAAAAAAAAAAAATGAAGGGAAATGCATGCCTTAATCAAATGCTACAGTGCCAGCTCACAGTAGATACCTAAGAATTGTAGATTATTAATAGATCCCCCTTCCCTTCCCTCTGAAACTCGAAGCTTAACAAAGCAAGATTTTGATTTATGTAAATTTGTCTTAGTTTAGAGAGAAATACCTCCCTTGTGGCAGAGATAAGGAGGATGGTTTTAAAGTTCTACTAAATTAATAAAAAGGGTGCATTTCTCATCTATAGAGGTTTCATTATACTAAAACTTATTCCAAGTTACCATATCTAAGAGTTTATACACCCTGTATGCACACCTCCTGCCCTTCCTCACATCTCTTTTCTAGGGGTAGGGAGGGTGGGGTCAGGTTGTATATTATTTAAATCAGAATTGAAGGTGAATTGTATTCAGAGTACTTTAGATTTAGGAAGTTGGAACACATTTTGAATGAGTGCTTCTTTTTCTTTAAGTATTTGACTATCCAAACTTTATTTCTAGCTCTTTTTCATCTTCTCTCCATCCTCAAACCATGATATGAAGATAAAAATGTTTCCTGGGCTTCCCTGGTGGCGCGGTGGTTGAGAGTCCGCCTGCCGATGCAGGCGACACGGGTTCGTGCCCCGGTCCGGGAAGATCTCACATGCCGCGGAGCGGCTAGGCCCGTGAGCCATGGCCGCTGAGCCTGTGCGTCTGGAGCCTGTGCTCCGCAACGGGAGAGGCCACAACAGTGAGAGGCCCGCGTACAGCAGGAAAAAAAAAAAATGTTTCCTTTACTGAGCTGTAGATATATGGGTCAAGCCTTAGGTAAACGAATTGCAAAAAATGATAAAGACAAAAGCTGGCTCCCTAATGCTGGAGTCTCACATTGGGGCTGGGTGTTGCTAGCCAGCGACCTAAAACAATTTGGGTAGAGGATAGGGAGGAGGATTTGATTGAGTTTAGTTTACACATAAGTTGCAATCTTCCTTAAAGGGCAAGATGTCTAAATATTCCAAATTATAGTATAAGATTTTTCTGAGAGGTGTTGGAACTGATGGTGTCGTGACCTTTATCATGTTTCTCTCTTGCGCTGAGAACATTCCAGAGTTTACTGAAGGGCCTCTCTGGGGGGCCACTACTTCAATAAAATGAGGAGTCACTGCAGAAACCTGCCCTCTTTGGCCAGAAATCCTGGGTTGGGAGCAGCTAGAAGGGTTTTCAAGCCTGCCCTACTTATACATAAAACGATAAAAGGACTTTGTTTGAAGGTAAGGGGAATCAAGGTTAAATAAGCTTATATTTCTTTTATAATACGCATGCTTATTAGAGAAAAATAGAAAAATTTAAAAAGTAGAAGGAAGAATACCAGTTCCCCATAAGTCTACCACCTGAGGATAGTCAGTGATAAAATAGCTGTGAATTTCTTCCCTGGGAAACTTCTCAGGTGTCCCAGTGATGGTGGAATGGGGAGCCCTGAGCTGTTGAAATCTCACCTTCCTGGTCAGTCTGTGTAGGAATGATTACCTGTGATGGATGAGGAGGTTGCACGGGGATGTTCGAGGCTAGTTGTGGGCTGCAGGGACTTGGCTCATTTCCTTCCATATTATCCTGAGTCTAACTGGTTTGTCATCTTGGCTCAGAGCGATGGGTAACACTCACCTCCTTTGCTCTTACCTTATGGCTCTCGTCTCTCGAGCACACGTGCATCCTGCGTGTCAGCTGGTTCCTGTCAGCTTTGTGTGTTGCTGCTGGGATTTGCCAGTCCCCTCAGGGCTTGCTGGCTCACACATGGTCTGTATGGATTCTTGGATAAGTCTCCAAAGGTATGAGTAGCAGGACAGAGCACAAGCAGTGCCAGACCTTCAGAAAACATTTGCCAAAAGCCTTTTCATTTAGACTGGCCGGACCGAAGTTTCTCCCAGGATATGAAATTTCTCAAGGAGCCCGCCATGGGTCCATGAGGACTGAGTTTGATAGGGCAAGTTCCTTCTTCTCTATGCCAGGGAGGGCATGTACAATTATGGGAAAGACAAACCACTGAAATTTACTGAGAAAGATGTGGCTAATGGCAAAGGTTTTTAAGTGAATAATGCATGTTGGGATGGGCTGGGGGGCAAAGGAGGATCTTCAGAGTGTGCTTTACCAATCTTCTTACTAGGAAGAAATCTGAGTCTGGGCAGAGAGAAAACAAGCCAACAAATTGTAATGAAATTGTGAATAAAAACCCTTTAGAGCCCTCGTATTCCTCTTCCTTAATTCGGAACCCTCCCAGGTGGCAAGCTCAAGAATAAAATGCTTGAAAGTAAGAATATGCTGTGAATAAACTATCTGTGCATCTCTTTTCTTCTCCCTGAGTTGGAATGCTCAAACTGTAGTTCTTTGGGATCACAGAAGCCCTACTGCAAGAACACTGACTGATAATTTCAGGTTAGCTCTCCTAAGTAAACCGCAAAGACAAACGACAAGTCTTAGATGACTGGAAGGGAACGAACTCTAGGCTTGACTTTTCAAAGACCTTCACTTTCCCAGATTCCACCATCTTTTAGAATCTCTTTAACATCCATGTGTCCATCCAGTTTAACAGTCTGGACTCTCAAGTTGTGGAATCTTTCTAGTTGACCATCATCTCCAGTTACCTTCAGACTTTCACACAAAAGGCAAAATTGTTCCACGTGTGAGACCTTGCACTGCAAGACCCTACTCTCTGACCACTATCTTTTATCCTAAAAGCTCTCTCACTTAGCTACTCACACAGCCCCTGCTCCGAGATGTTATTGAGACCTCCAAAATCCCAAGTCCTTCTTCACCACTACCCAACCACCTCCTACCTGTCCTTCCTTCCCTAATCAGTATCTAGGGTCCATCACTGTGGTCATTCTCTTATTATTCATCTTACCTTATACCCTCTTTAAAAAATTTTTTTTATTTTGTATTGGAGTAATGTTGATTAACAATGTTGCGTTAGTTTCAGGTGTAGAGCAAAGTGATTCAGTTATACATATATATGTATCTATTCTTTTTCAAATTCTTCTTTGTTTTCAAATTCTTTTCTCATTTAGGTTGTTATAGAAGATTGAGCATAGTTCCCTGTGCTATACCTTGTCCTTGTTGGTTATCTATTTTAAATATAGCAGTGTGCACGTGTCAATCCCAAACTTAGTTTTCTAATACATCTGCCTGTCGAAAACCTAAATCTGGAGTTCCATATTATCAATGCCCATACCTGGACTGAAGAGTTTTGGAGGAGAAAATTCACATAATTACAAAGATCTGTGTCCATAAATTCATAGTCATAAACTCAACTTAAGTGGGTTAGTTTAGTGGTTAAGGACATGAAATCTGGGATCAGACTGACTAGATTTAAATCCCAGTTTACCACATGCCAGAAGTGAGACCTGGGGCAAGTTAATCAACATTTTTTTTCCTGTGACTCCATTCCCTTATCTGTACAATGGGAACTTAAAAGCATTGTCTCGTGGTCTGTTGTGATTATTAAATGTGCTCAGAAAGCAGTATGTGGCATGAACCTTTAAACCCATCACCATCTATCTCACTTTCACAAATGATACTTTGTACTTCATAAAGGAAACAGAAGCCATTAAATGAGAGAATCTCATCATTGATTTACAAATTTAAGGAGCTGTTATCATCTTTAATTTATGATAAGGATTTATGATAATATTCCAGGACACGCAGAAAATAATCTTGATATTGTTCTTCCATTCATGTCCAGAGGGGAACAGAGTAACTTATAGACTACGAAACTGACATTCCCATCATTTACAATGATAATGCTAATCTGACAGATACGTGTTGAGTAGATAGTTGGTTGTAGATACATAGTTAGGCAAAATGAGGGATAAATGGGAAAGTGGGATGGATATCATCAAGGGAGTTGAATTTTTCATGAACGTCTAAATCTTGGCAGCTCCGACTTGATAATCTCATGTGCCTTTTATCTTATCTCTTCCTTTTCCTTTCTTTCTATATTTTGAAAATACTTGCCCCTCTTTTTCATGACTATTGAAGCATTCAGTTAAAAAAAATCAAACATGTATGGTTATGAAATGGGCTACGTGCACTAAATTGGACCACAGCTCTTGCTCTCTTTTTAAAATTCAGGGCTTTGAACAATAAACATGAGGTGCGTGAAACTAGACAATTTCAACTTGGGGACAAATCAGTTGATACACTTAGATATGCTTTTCTCATACAATGCAACCTCTATATCACCTGCAAACTTTACTGCCCTCCAGATGATTTACAGCTGTGTAAAACGTAAACTCTAAACAGTATGACAAAACACAAAAATTAGATAAATCACTGTTTTATGAGCTACAAGGAGTTTAAAAATATAGTTTCTTGGTAAATTCTCCTCTCTACCCCAGCTGTTTTTATGATGTAAAAGGAGATGCTCTAAGTAACATCAGTAAAAATGGTGGAGTAGGGAACACCAAGGTCTTGTCCTTCCACAAAAACAGTGAATAACTTGAATAACTGTTAGAATCAACTTTGTCAGAACTTTGGAAACTAGCCAAAGATTTTCAGCAACCAGGCAAGCACTTATCAAGAACAAGGTGGCTGAATCTCAGTAGAGGAGCCTTGTGGTGTTTTAACTCACCTTAGCTCCAGCACTCCTCCCTAGCTCAGGAGTAATCTTGAAGATGGAAGCCTGCATTCCTGCTGTGGGTTCATGGTGCTGGCTGAAGAAGAGCAGGTCTTTACCAAAGAATTATGGTTGTGGGTTTTGACCTGTCTGGTGGACCCCTGAAGGACTAGCTCCAAGGGCTTGCCTTTATTTCACTTAACTCAGAACTTGCCAAGAGTGAAGAGCTGGCTACATGAGGATAACTGTCAGAAATATTTAAAGGCAACTGTATTAGCTGCTTCCACTTGGGGCAAGGGACAATAGTTGGAAAAATAATAGACACACTGAAAAGCATGGGAGAAAAATGATATGCTCTGGAGAACAGGACTTTGAAAAACTTTCACATATTCTGGGGAATCTAAAATACAAGGTCAGATGCATACAGAGCAAGATGCATACTCAGAAAACATCTGAGAAAACCCTAAGCTCTCACTTTGACTGAACTTCAAGATCTGCGCAAGAAGGAAATGAAGGTTAAGGGAGAGCTGTAAACTGCTCAGCTAACACACACACACACACACATACACAGAGTTTATCTACAAAAACTGGGAGTTTCTTTGGTGGGGGTGGTTCTTGTTGTTTAAGGAAATCTCTATCAAAACACTAGTTGACCACTAAGTTAACGAAATAGAGACATCAGTGGCTCCATATAATAAAGAATACAGATTTTACCAAATTAGTTCAGAAAACAAACAATAGGAGCCACAACAAGCAGCAGCAACAAACCCTGGGGAGGGGAGAGAATCTGATTTCAAGAGTCCCCACATGATAATACTCAAAATGTCCAATTTTTAATAAAAAGTTATGAGGCATTCAGATAAACAAAAATATATGGTCCGTAGTCTGAAAAAGTAGAACTTCATAGAAACTCTCCGTGAGGAAGCCTAGACATTGTACATAGTCGACTAAGGCTTTAACTATTTAAAAAACGCTCAAAGAGCTAAAGAATGCCATGTACAAAGAATTAAAGGAAAATGTAAGAATGATCCTCACCAAATAGAGGATATCAATAAAAAGATAGAAATTATTTAAGAAAAGAACCAAGTAGAAATTACAGAATTGAAAAGTAAAGTAACTGAAATGAAAAGTTTACTAGAGGGATCAATAGCAGATTTGAGTAGGCAGAAGAAAGAATGAACAAACTTGAATATAGCTCAATAAAATTATCCAATCTGATGAGAGGAAAGAAAAAAGAATAAAGAAAAATGAATAGAGCCTAAGATACCTATGGGACAATTTCAAGCATACTAACATAGGCATAATGTCATTCCTATAAAAAGAAGAGAAAGAAAAATGGCCAGAAATAATATTTGAAAAACTCATAGCTGAAAACTTCCAAAATGAAATAAAAGAGCAAAATATACACATCCAAGATCAATGAATCCCAAATAAGTTAAAAGAGATGCACATTGAAATGTATTATAATCAAATTGTTGAGTGGCAAAGACAAAAAAAGAATTCTGAAAACAAGAGAGAAGTGACTTGCCATGTACAATTGATCCTTAGTAAGATGAACATCTGGCTTCTCATCAGAAATCATGGAAGCCAGAAAGCAGTGAAATGGCTTATTCAAAATACTACAAGAAAGAAAAAAAACAGTTAAGCAAAAACTCTGTCTGGCAAAACTATCCTTCAAAAATGAAGGAGAAATTAAAACATCCTGAAAAAATAAAAGCAGAGAGTTTATTTTTAATAGACCTGCTCTGGAAGAAATGCTAAAGGGACGCCTTTGAGCTAAAATAATAGGACACTAAAGAACAACTCAAATGCACAAAAAGAAATAAAGAACACCAATAAAGGTAATTACATAGGTAAACATAAAAGTATTAGTAACATCTTTTTCCTATATGATTTTAAAAACAACTGCACAAAATAATAACTATAAATTTATGATAATGGAAACAGAGGTATAAAAATGCAATCTGCAACAAAAATAACATAAAAGGTGGACAATGGGGCAAAGATTTTATATACTGTTGAGATTTAATTAGTATTAATTCAAACTACATTGCTATAAATTAAGATATTAGTTGAAATCCCCAGAGCAACCACCAAGGAAATAACTAAAAATATATATATACAGTGAAACAAATGAAAAGAGAATCAAAATGGTATATTAGGAAACATTTATCTAACACAAAAGAAGACAATAGTGGAGAAATTCAGGAAATAAATAAGACATATAGAAAACACATAGCAAATGACAGAAGTCCTTTCTTATCAGGAATTATGTGTAAATAGATTAAACTCTCCAATTAAAATGTGGAGATGGGCAGATAAATTTTAAAAAATCCAACTATGTTTCCTGCAAGCGACTTACTTTAGAACCAAAGACAAAAACAGGTTGAAAAGAAAGGATGGCAAAGGTTATTCCAGATAAACGGTAATCAAAAGAGGGCTAAAGTGACTGTATTAATATAAGACAAAACACTTTAAAACAAAAATTGTTACAAGAGGCGAAGAAGGAATTATATAATGATAAAAGGATTAATCCATCTAGAAGATATAACAGTTGTAAGTATATATGTACCTGACAAGAAAATCCCCAAAATATATGAAGCAAAACTTTTGCTTTTCTAAAAAAGTTTCTGACTCCAAAACTTACTAAAGAATTATATATATATATACACACATATATATATTTATGTATAACTAAATCACTTTGCTGTACATCTAAAACTAATACAACACTGTAAATCAACTATACTCCAATAAAAAATAAAAAAAATCATAAAAGGAAAGAAAAACATCAGAGCTAAGAAAAAGGGGAAAAAGGAGAAAAGTATAGCATTGAGCATATAGAAATATAAATAAATAATTAGCATGAAAAATAAATTTATTTTAAAAAACTTACTATAAGCTACAATAATCAAAACAATGTGGTACTGGTATAAGGGTAGACATATAGATCAATGAAATGAAAAGTCCAGATATAAACCTGTATATCTATGGTCAATTTTTTTTGACATGGTTGCGAAGACCATTCAGTGGGGAAAGAATAGCCTGTTCAGCAAATGGTGCTGGGACAACTTGGTATCCACATGCAAAAGAATGAAGCTAGACCCTTACCTCATACCATATGCAGAAATGACCTCAAAGTGGATCAAAGATCTAAGTGTAAGAACTAAAAGTATAAAACCCTTAGGAGTAAATATAGGTGTAAATGTTCATGACCTTGGATTTGCTATACCTATACAATGGAATACTATTTAGCCATAAAAGGGGTAAAATACTGATACGTGCTACATCATGGATGAATCTTGACATTATTCCAAATGAAAGAAAACAGATCCAAAAAGCCACATATTGCCTGATTTCGTTTATATGTAGTGACAGCTTAATGGAAACAGAGTGTTTTTTTGGGTGATGAAATGTTTGAGAATTAGTGTTGATCGTTGCACAGCACTGCAAATAAACTGAAATCTACTGTCTACTTAAAATGGTTAAAACAGTGAATTTTACGCCATGTGAATTTTACCTCAATAGAAAAAAATCAGGGACACAAAAATAAGGAATGCTTCAAATGAACAAAAGCAAAGGTTTAAAAATGGACTAAAATCATCTAGACTTTGTTGTTGAGTTATAGTCCTCAACGAAAAATCCTTCATGCTTCTTCAGTATTTCAGTCTTTGCAGTAGAGGCATGCATCATACTGCTATAATTAACACAATTTCCTTGTGAAATTACATCTGCAAAGCCATAGATGTGTTTTCAGTTGTCTTGTATTCCTTCCAGACAGCACACAATCATCATTATGCCAGGAGCTGCATTAATTTAATCAATATTATAATTAAACGGCCCCCACTATAAGTATATATTTATATACTATGGCGTTGACAACTGGCTTTTAAAGAGCTTAGAGTTTAATAGTCTTGTGCATCATTTACAGTTGCCCTGCACCACTGACATGATTGATTAGCACTACAATAAGAAATTATGTCTTCTGCAGAATCCATCCTGTATTGGGAAAATTGATTATATTTCCCTGGGGAGGTCAGGTCTCATAATGCAAGTGATAATTAATTTTTTGTATTAAAAGCTAAATACAAAGATTGAATTACTTTTATTAGGAACTTCTTTTAATGAATTCACTACCCTTTGAACCCAAACAGTTTATCTTTTGGCACACGCATCCTATTAAAGAACAAAACAATTGATTGTTCAATGGTCCACGTGGAGTCTCCCTACTAGGTTATAGAGATATGCTGCAATGGTCTCTCAACAGCTGTTAAATTTAATCTCAGACTATTAGCAGGTTTCCTTCCTTTCATTTTCCTCTTTTTTTCCCTCTCTTTTTCTTTGAAAAATAATTTGAAGAATAAGTGAGGAAGTTAAGATGAATAGCACCATTTTACTTTTTAATGTGAAGGTTTAGAATGGGATGAGATTACATATGCTGTTTATTTCAAATATATTGTACTAGAAAAGCATCATGTCAAAAACCATTACGGTTATATAGAGGGTACAACAGTCTCTAGTGAAACTAGAGAACTGCTAGGATATATTTCATAGGCTTTTCTGGATAATGAAAGTCCATGATTCTAATGGAGACCACCTTGTATGTACTTTACCAGAAAATTGAGCATTTCTGTGTTAAAATGCATTTTTAATTAATTTGATGAAACATTGGTTACCATCCTATTTAAGACAAGATTTCTGGGACCGGATGTATGGTATTCGATTCTCCCCAGCATGCGATCATTGCCATGGTTTATTTTCTTAATGTTTCTCCCTTCTTTCAAAATTTTTGCAAGCCAGCAATTAGTTTGAAAAATCTCATTAGGTAGCAGATGAGAAAATCGTTAAATGTGTTCACTGGAGAAAGCATGCCATCCTTTGAAATCTACATTACTTGGAGTGTTTCACCTCAGAACCCAGGACTAACTAGGCCATTAGGGGAGGTTTCATCAAGTGACCATCTCTTCTTTCTGAAAATATGTCGCTCATCTGTATATACTGATGGTGATAAACATTTTGGACCCTCAATTTAGGATTAATTATTCCAAGGCAATTTTCCTCGACTGTATTAATTATTGATGGCTCATAGAGCTTCCTCTCTGATACCTCTATGCCATGGCCTAGCTGGAAGCAAAATGACAACTTGGGCGGACTATCCTTAGCACCATTCTTTCCACCCACTACTCTCCTCTCTATGGACATCTTCCCTGACTTCTTATCTTGGTGTCTAATACCTCCTGTTGCTTTCTCACTCCCAGAGTTCTTCAATATAATGTCCTACTCGGGCACATTTCATCCAAACAGTACATGGTTAAAGGGCCCCAGAGGGTGTGCACCCCCTTCCTTTGCCTTCCAACGCCCCAGAGAGGGGACCAATTATAGCTTTTCAAAGCATGAAAATTCATGAAGTCTACTGCATAACTTAGGAAATAGAAATCAAGGTTTTATTTGCTTTGCCGAGTATAAGGTTGCTCATTTTTCAACAAGTCGAGGGGGGTCCATAATGGCAAGTTTTAATAATGTATCATTAATTTATAAATAGTTTTAGTCTCTTCTCTACTCTCGTACTCTAAGGAAGTGAACGTTATGCTGGCTGGGTTAGCTCGATGTTTAGAGGAGCTGGGGAATGGGCAAACAGCAGCCAGAGATCTCAGATAAATTTATCTCCACACTGAAAAGCTGAGCCAGAGAGGAGAGGGGTAAGAGACAAGAAAGCCTCCACGAGTTGGGTTTGTGAGAATCTGGGGGAGCTTGAAGATATGAGGGCGGGGGTACTGGAGCAGCTGCGGTATGTGAGTGAAATGGAGAGTGAGAGAGATGGGAATAACGATTTTTAAGTTTTGTTTTACATTAAAAATGTGCTTTTTCTTTGATGGTTAAAAATATATTGGAGTAGGTTCAATGCTATTTAATTATTTTGGGTGCTGAACTGATGTACCTTTGAATGGTACCCAAGGTGAGCTGAAACCACAGATGATTCAATTTTGTAGGTTACACAACTATGGTTATGAGCACCCTCTTGTGGAGAGTTAACTACTACCTGGATGGGCACGTTTTAGTACATGCCTATGCCTTTCCCAAGTATTATTGTCTCAAGCTTTGACACTTCCATTGAGTTTCAAATTCTTTCTCCTTAATCAAAAATACGTGTCTTTGGATCAGTTTTTTTCTTTTTGAGAATCTGTTTTCTGCTGCCTACCTGTTGGATTCTTGCAGATTAATCTAATCAAGGTGACAAATTTTCCAACTGATTTGAGTTTCTAGAAAATATGACTCAACTCAAGGGAGAGTTTCCAATTGTGGAAATCCAGGTCGCATAACTTGTCAATGACACTTTGTTTTCCTGACCATCAAAATACATCAAATAGGAAATTATTTCTATTTCGTATACTCACTTCTTACATGTTTCCCCTATTCTTTTTATTTTTGAATTTAATTTTATTTATTTTCTTATACAGCAGGTCCTAATTAGTCATCAATTTTATACATATCAGTGTATACATGTCAATCCCAATCTCCCAATTCAGCACACCACCATCCCCACCCCCCCACGGCTTTCCCCCTTGGTGTCCATACTTTTGTTCTCTACATCTGTGTCTTAACTTCTGCCCTGCAAACCGGTTCATCTGTACCATTTTTCTAGGTTCCACATATATGCATTAGTATACGATATTTGTTTTTCTCTTTCTGACTTACTTCACTCTGTATGACAGTCTCTAGATCCATCCACGTCTCAAAAAATGACCCAATTTAATTCCTTTTTATGGCTGAGTAATATTCCATTGTATATATGTATCACATATTCTTTATCCATTTGTCTGTCGATGGGCATTTAGGTTGCTTCAATGACCTAGCTATTGTAAATAGTTCTGCAATGAATATTGGGGTGCATGTGTCTTTTTGAATTATGGTTTTCTCTGAGTATATGCCCAGTAGTGGGATTGCTGAATCATATGGTAATTCTATTTTTAGTGTTTTAAGGAACCTCCATACTGTTCTCCATAGTGGCTGTATCAGTTTACATTCCCACCAACAGTGCAAGATGCTTCCCTTTTCTCCACACCCTCTCCAGCATTTGTTGTTTGTAGATTTTCTGAGGATGCCCATTCTAACTGGTGTGAGGTGATACCTCATTGTAGCTTTGATTTACATTTCTCCAATAACTAGTGATGTTGAGCAGCTTTTCATGTGCTTCTTGGCCACCCGTATGTCTTCTTTGGAGAAATGTCTATTTAGGTCTTCTGGCCATTTGTGGATTGGGTTGTTTGTTTTTTTGTTATTGAGCTGCATGAGCTGCTTTTAAATTTTGGAGATTAATCCTTTGTCAGTTGCTTCATCTGCAAATATTTTCTCCCATTCTGAGGGTTGTCTTTTGGTCTTGATTATGGTTTCCTTTGCTGTGCAAAAGCTTTGAAGTTTCATTAGGTCCCATTTGTTTATTTTTGTTTTTATTTCCATTACTCTAGGAGGTGGGTCAGAAAGGATCTTGCTGTGATTTATGTCATAGAGTGTTCTGCCTATGTTTTCCTCTAAGAGTTTTGAAGTGTCGCGTCCTATATTTAGGTCTCGAATCCATTTTGAGTTTATTTTTGTGTATGGTGTTAGGGAGTGTTCTAATTTAATTCTTTTACATGTAGCTGTCCAGTTTTCCCAGCACCACTTATTGAAGAGACTGTCTGTTCTCCATTGTATATCCTTGCCTCCTTTGTCATAGATTAGTTGCCCATAGGTGCATGGGTTCATCTCTGGCCTTTCTATCCTGTTCCATTGATCTATATTTCAGTACCATATTGCCTTGATGACTGTAGCTTTCTAGTATAGTCTGAAGTCGGGGAGTCTGATTCCTCCAGCTCTGTTTTTTTCTCTCAAGACTGCTTTGTCTATTCAGGGTCTTCTGTTTCTCCATACAAATTTTAAGATTTTTTGTTCTAGTTCCGTAAAAAATGCCATTGGTAATCTGATACGGATTGCATTGAATCTGCAGATTGCTTTGGGTAGTATAGTCTTTTCTCAATATTGATTCTTCCAATCCAAGAACATGGTATATCTCTCAGTCTGTTGGTATCATCTTTAATTTCTTTCATCAGTGTCTTATAGTTTTCTGCATACAGGTCTTTTGTCTTCCTAGGTAGGTTTATTCCTAGGTATTTTGTCTTTTTTTTGCAATGGTAAATGGGAGTGTTTCCTTAATTTCTCTTTCAGATTTTTCATCATTAATATATAGGAATGCAAGAGATTTCTGTGCATTAATTTTGTATCCTGCAACTTTACCAAATTCATTAATTAGCTCTAGTTGTTTTCTGGTGGCATCTTTAGAAATCTGTGTGTATAGTATAATGTCATCTGCAAACAGTGACAGTTTTACTTCTTCTTTTCCAATTTGTATTCCTTTTATTTCTTTCTCTTTTCTGATTGCCGTGGCTAGGACTTCCAAAACTATGTTGAATAATAGTGGTGAGAGTGGACATCTTTGTCTTGTTTCTGATCTTAGAGGAAATGCTTTCAGTTTTTCACCATTGAGAATGATGTTTGCTGTGGGTTTGTCATATATGGCCTTTATTATGTTGAGGTAGGTGCCCTCCATGCCTGCTTTCTGGAGAGTTTTTATCATAAATGGGTGTTGAATTTTGCCAAAACATTTTTCTGCATCTATTAAGATGATCATATGGTTTTATTCTTCAGTTTGTTAATATGGTTTATCACATTGATTGATTTACGTATATTGAAGAATCCCTACATCCCTGTGATAAATCCCACTTGATCATGGTGTACGATCCTTTTAATGTGTTGTTGGATTCTGCTTGCTAGTATTTTATTGAGGAATTTTGCATCTATATTCATCAGGGATATTGGTCTGTAATTTTCTTTTTTTGTAGTATCTTTGTCTGGTTTTGGTATCAGGGTGATGGTGGCCTCATAGAATGAGTTTGGGAGTGTTCCTTCCTCTGCAGTTTTTTGGAAGAGTTTGAGAAGGATGGGTGTTAGCTCTTCTCTAAATGTTTGGTAGAATTCACCTGTGAAGCCATCTGGTCCTGGACTTTTGTTTGTGGGAAGATTTTTAATCACATTTTCAATTTCATTACTTGTGATTGGTGAGTTCATATTTTCTATTTCTTCCTGGTTCAGCCTTGGAAGGTTATACCTTTCTACGAATTTGCCCATTTCTTCCAGGTTGCCCATTTTATTGGCATAGAGTTGCTTGTAGTAGTCTCTTACGATGCTTTGTATTTCTGTGGTGTCTGTTGTAAGTTCTCCTTTTTCATTTCTAATTTTATTGATATGAGTCCTCTCCCTCTTTTTCTTGATGAGTCTGGCTAATGGTTTATCAATTTTGTTTATCTTCTCAAAGAACCAGCTTTTAGTTTTATTGATCTTTGCTATTGTTTTCTTTGTTTCTATTTCATTTATTTCTGATCTGATCTTTATGATTTCTTTTCTTCTGCTAGCTTTGGGTTTTGCTTGATCTTTCTCTTGTTCCTTTAGCTGTAAGTTTAGATTGTTTATTTGAGATTTTTCTTATTTCTTGAGGTAGGCTTGTATAGCTATAAACTTCCCTCTTAGAACTACTTTTGCTGCATCCCATAGGTTTTGGATCATCGTGTTTTCATTGTTATTTGTCTCAGGTGTTTGTTGATTTCCTCTTTGATTTCTTCAGTGACCTTTTTTGTTATTTAGTAACGTATTGTGTAGCCTCCATGTGTTTGTGTTTTTTTAAGTTATTTTCCCTGTAATTCATTTCTAATCTCATAGGGCTGTGGTCAGAAAAGATGCTTGATATGATTTCAATTTTCTTAAATTTACTGTGGCTTGATTTGTGACCCACGATGTATTCTATCCTGGAGAATGTTCCGTGCGCACTGAGAAGAAAGTGTAATCTGCTGTTTTTGGATGGAATGTCCTATAAATATCAATTAAATCTATCTGGTCTATTGTGTCATTTAAAACTTGTGTTTTCTTATTAATTTTCTGTCTGGATGATCTGTCCATTGGTGTAAGTGAGGTGTTAAAGTCCCCGACTATTATTGTGTTACTGTTGATTTCCTCTTTTATAGCTGTTAGCAGTTGCCTTATGTATGGAGGTGCTCCTATGTTGGGTGCATATATATTTATAATTCTTATATCTTCTTCATGGATTGAGCCCTTGACCATTATATAATATCCTTCCTTGTCTCTTGTAGCATTCTTTATTTTAAAGTCTATTTTATGATATGAGTATTGCTACTCCAGCTTTTTTTTGCTTTCCATTTGCATGGAATATCTTTTTCCATCACCTCACTTTCAGTCTGTATGTATCCCTAGGTCTGAAGGGGGTTTCTTGTAGACAACATATAGATGGGTCTTGTTTTTGTATCCATTCAGCAAGGCTGTGTCTTTTGCTTGGAGCATTTAATCCATTCACGTTTAAGGTAATTATTGATATGTATGTTCCTATGACCATTTTCTTAATTGTTTTGGGTTTGTTTTTGTAGGTCCTTTTCTTCTCTTGTGTTTCCCACTTCGAGAAGTTCCTTTAGCATTTGTTGTAGAGCTGGTTTTGTGGTGCTGGATTCTGTGAGCTTTTGCTTGTCTGTAAAGCTTTTGATTTCTCCATCGAATCTGAATGAGATCCTTGCCGGGTAGAGTCATCTTGGTTGAAGGTTCTTCCATTTCATCACTTTAAGTATATCATGCCACTCCCTTCTGGCTTGTAGAGTTTCTGCTGAGAAATCAGCTGTTAGTTAACCTTATGTGTATTCCCTTGTATGTTATTTGTCATTTTTTCCTTGCTACTTTCAATCATTTTTCTTTGTCTTTAATTTTTGCCAGTTTGATTAATATGTGTCTCAGCATGTTTCTCTTTGGTTTTATCCTGCCTGGGACTCTCTGCGCTTCCTTGACTTGGGTGGCTATTTCCTTTTCCACGTTAGGGAAGTTTTAGACTATAATCTCTTCAAATATTTCCTCGGGTCCTTTCTCTCTCTCTTCTCCTTCTGGGACCCCTATAATGCGAATGTTGTTGCATTTAATATTGTCCCAGAAGTCTCTTAGGTTGTCTTCATTTCTTTTCATTCTTTTTTTTTTTTGCGGTACATGGGCCTCTCACTGTTGTGGCCTCTCCCGTTGTGGAGCACAGGCTCCAGACGCACAGGCTCAATGGCCATGGCTCATTGGCCCAGCCGCTCCGCGGCATGTGGGATCCTCCTGGACCAGGGCACAAACCCGTGTCCCCTGCATCGGCAGGTGGACTCTCAACCACTGTGCCACCAGGGAAGCCCTAATTCTTTTTTCTTTATTCTGTTCCACAGCAGTGAATTCCACCATTTTGTCTTCCAGGTCACTTATCCATTCTTCTGCCTCAGTTATTCTGCTATTGATTCCTTCTAGTGTACTTTTCATTTCAGTTATTGTATTGTTCATCTCTGTTTGTTTGTTCTTTAATTCTTCTAGGTCTTTGTTAAACATTTCTTGTGTTTTCTCCATCTTTGCCTCCACTCTTTTTCCGAGGTCCTGGATCATCTTCACTATCATTATTTTGAATTCTTTTTCTGGAACATTGCCTATCTTCACTTCATTTAGTTGTTTTTCTGGGCTTTTGTCTTGTTCCTTCAACTGGTACATTAGCCCTGTGGCTTTTCATCTTGTCTGTCTTTCTGTGAATGTGGTTTTTGTTCCACAGGCTGCAGGACTGTAGTTCTTCCTGCTTCTGCTGTCTGTGCTCTGTCCCCTATTCTTTCTCCAAAGAAACTGAAGACTTGTTCCCTCCTTTATTCAGTATTTGGAGAGGCTATTCAATCACAGAAAAGTGAGTAAGACTCAAATAATGTAGTCAAAAATTTGCTAAACATAGCATTTTGCTAAGTGCTGGGGTTATGATAGAATGCAAAAAACAAGGTTCCTACCCTTAAAGAATTTGTAATCAAATAAGAGTGATGAATAATAACCAAACAATCACATGTATAAATGTATATTCATAATCTAACTGCTATAGAATTAAGAGAGGATGCTCTGAGAGCACATAACAGGGGACCTGCCCTAGGATGGGATCAAGGAAGGCTTCTCTGAGGGAGTAATAATAACAGCAAGACTGTATTTGTAGGTATTAACTAGGCAAAGGGGATGGAGGAAGAGTGGTCCATTCAGCTTTAGGAAATAGCATGTGCAAATTTCCTGAGGCAGGTCAGAGCATAGTACATACATTCAAGAAGCAGAGGGAAGTCACTTTGGCTGAAGGACTGAGAAGAGGTAAAGAGGATGCAATGTGAGCCTGAAGAAACAGGGGGGGCAAAGTCATGTTGGGTTTTGTGAGCTACATTAAAGTTTCTTTTTCATAAGGGCTGTGGAAATGCATGGATGTGTTTTAAGCAGGGAAACAGCACAATCACATTTGCTCTCAGAGCGTTAAGGGGAAAAGGATGAAAGCTGGAAACTGATTTGGAGACTATCACCACTACTCAGATGAGGTATGATGGAAGTTTTTTCTAGTTTTGTAATGTGGGTGACAGAATTAAGGGAAAGAAAGATGTATAGAAGATAAAAATGTATAGAACTGAATAATGAATTGAACATGGGGGTGAAGGAGAAGTAGGAATCAAGGATAACTCCTAGGTTTCTGACTTCTGCAGCTGAACAGAGAGTGGGGTCGTTCACCAAGGTTGAGAACAAGACTAGATTGGGGAGGAAATGGGGATGATGATGAAGCAAACCATAAATGAGCTCCATTTGGTCATGCTAAAGTTTCCATTGTCTTTGAGTTTCCCGAATTGAGATTATATCATCTCTAAAGTGAACCTAATAATACCTGTCCTACGGGATGGTTCTGTATTTTACAGGAGATAGTATATGTAACGCACATATACTATTTCCTGTCAATTAAAAGGTCCTCATTCAAGGTGAGGTGACTACTTGAATATGACATTATGTGTACATGTGCATATTTAAACTTGCATGCCTGTATGTAAATAATCACATTAATCCTCTCCATTTATATTTAAATTCAACCAACATAAAGCTACTATTATATAGAGGATAGTTCTGTTTCTTACTAACCTCAACTTCTGAGTAATTTAATTCCAAATACAAGATAGACAAGATAATATATAGCCAACTTGTGTAATGCTATTTTATCTCTGCATTCATTGGAGCCTATGAGTTCACAAAGTCAGTAAAAAAAAAAAATAGCCTCCTGGTTCTAAATAATTACAGTATTTTAACTTTAATTTAATTGCGGTGCACTGAACAGTAGACCTTTAAAACTATGCAGTGATTTGCCTCAGTGAGTTAGACTAGTCAGTAAACCTCATTATACTCAACACATAAAAGGATATATGTCTCCCAATTTATAACACTTCCTTGATGTGCTCCCACAGTGCTATCCAAACTGATGCTTGAGCATTTGCAGAGCTTGTATCTTTCCTTTTAAAATAAAAATCCTTGAATATAAGGTTTTGCAAGAAAGAGCTGTGGAGAAAGAAAGTTGGCAAATTGAGAAACAAGCTCTGTCCTGGCAGCATCTAGACTCTGAAGGATCCACAAAGCGTTGGTGGCTTCATTTTTTTTTCTGACAGGTGACATAAACCTGACCAAAGGAGTCATCACTATCTGTATGTGGCTAGAAAAAGAATATTAAGAAACTTCCAATGACAATAACATTGCAATGGACATTCAGGGGTGCTCATCTGCATTTCTACATGAAAGATTTCTATGTGATTGGGTATTAGGTCAGTCTCCTTTGGAAAGACCAGGACAAAATCAGTGTTACAGGAAGATTGGTACAGCACTAATCAGCTAAATTAAGTGAAGATTTAGAACATAATAATAGAATGAACAAGTTATTCCAAAGGAAAACAACTGCAAAAGCAAAAGCAGTTTTTGAGCAATTCCTCAAATTCTCCATCTAACTAATGGTACAAACATCAAGAGTGGGGGATGGGATGGGCAGAGAGGTGGAAGACCTAAAACTCAAGTTATTAAGTGAAATTTAGGCAAGATAAATTAGGTTAAGTCATTGGACAGTGAGAATGACTGGTCAAATGTTTTTCATGTTTATTGACTTGACTGTAGGAATAGAAGATGAAATATTTGGGGCAATGAAAATTCAGGCTATGACTTGAAAGACATGTCACCTGGGGGCTTCTGGCCCAAATTGCTCCAGCCCACCGACAAGCTGGTGTAGAATAAACCTGTTGTGTTAACATGATGGTTTACCAAGGTATCTGGGCTGTGGGTAATCAAATAACAGTCCTATAATCTCTGGAATATTAAACAGTGATGTGGCTTTATTTATTTACTGATGAAGATGGTCTGACCCCTGTGGTTTGGATAAAAACATTATTTCTTATTCTTATTCTGTTTCTAATATCCCCACATCCATTAGACTCTGGTTTAGACTTGCAGTTGCTGTGGCCTTCCAAAGTGGCTGGAATGGAAGAAAAGGTTTTCCAAGCATGGAGGCTCACAGTTGGGGCAGTGATGAAACAGGCCCAGAGCACTCTGCAGAGAAGAACCCCTGCTTTCTGCTGCTAAGTGACCCCTGGAGGACTCAGGAGTTTCTACTCCAAAAACCAGACCTTGGAAACATTTTTCAAAATTACGAGAATTTGGAATAGGAACTGACTTCATTTCTTCTCTTACTTTTTTCTGGCCTCCTACGAGCCTAGTGGGTTTTCAGAATAACACACATGGTTAAAGAGGGCTTAGTGGGAAGAACCATATTTTTCCAGGATTCAATAAAGTCAAGTCACCTATATGTTGGTAGGTATATATTTCAGCCTGGGTGGCATTCATGAGTTCAGCTTGCCTCAACTTCTAATGTTTCTCTTCCTGACTTCTTCCTGGCTATGCCTTCAACCCAGGTAGGGGTGTCTCCACAGTCTCATCGCTCTCATCTAGTTCTTGTTATCTTTCAACTTCCTTGGGTCTCTTTTCATTCTCCTGAGCAGAAACAAAAACTTTCCTTTCTATGTGAGGTCTCCAGTATTTTCTCTCGGTTCGGCCTGTGTTATCCTTTAAGTAGTATTCTGACTTTCCATGGGACCATATTCCCCTATGAAAGTAACGATGTCTCTGACTTTCTTGCTTTCTCTGGACATTTTCTTTCAGCCTGGAACGTTTTCCTCTATTTAATCCTTTCCTTGCTGACTCTTGCTGACTCTAGTGACCAATTAATAGACTCCTTCTGGTGGTTCTTGCACCTTTTCAAGTTAGATCAGATCTGATTTCTGTTCTGCAAATAGTTTTCCTTTTGCTTTCAGCCTCCACCAACACCTCTCTCTCTCTCTCTCTCTCTCTCTCTCTCTCACACACACACACACACACACACACACAGTCTCACAGTCTCACATTCACACAACAGTCAGCACCAACAAGGACATGGTCTGCCCTTAGCTGACACTTTAGAATTCCCACAGAAAGGTTTTTCCCCACTGATCCCATTGCTCTTTTTCTGCCCTAGCATTTCTAAAACTATTTGGCATGTGGTAATTTCTTATATGCACACTAGAACAAAAGAAATGTGTGTAGAAAACAAGCTTATGGTTACCAAAGGAAAAAGGAGCAAGGGGAGGGATAATTAGGAGCTTGGGGTTAATAGATACATGCTACTATATGTAAAATACGTAAACAACAAGGACCTACTGTATAGCACTGTGAACTCTATTCAATATATTGTAATAACCTACAATGGAAAAGAATCTGAAAAATAATATATATATATACATATATATATATATATACACATACATATATAACTTAATCACTTTGCTGTACACCTGAAACTAACACAACATTTTAAATCAACTATACTTCAATAAAAAAAAATAAAGTAACCCAGGATACAAGTGGGAAAAGAATGAAATGTGTGAATGGGGTGGGGGGAGTCCCATTGCCACTGATCTGATGACAGTTGCCATCTACCCATGGCTTGACATTTTAGAACATGTGCTATTTGTACCAGGTACAGCTAGAGGCATAGACAGTGCATGTAAGAGATCTCATTCAAAGCAGCAGGGCACCTGTCAAGGCTATAAATATTGCAACAACATCGTTCCTTGATTTTCATGATTATTTTGAATTTTTGTGGCCGTCTCTATCAAGTTCAAGTAGCAATGACTTGTTAACACTGTGTGAATATATGATGAGATAAGGAAGCTAAAATGAAATTTTGTCATCCCACACAGATATAATGACACTTTCATACCAGTGTGATGACTGTTTTTAAAAACACACACATCAATGGAGATGGAAGTCATTTTCTCTTTTATTTTTTCTATGCCTCACCTTAAAAATGTTCTGGTTTATGTGACACAAAGAGAGTTATTCCCATTCCAAATTTATAAATTGAGGCTTGGAAGATAAGTTTTTATAACTGGAAAGTGAATTTTCCTTTTTATACTCTTGCTCAAAAAGTAATGATACATTTTTCTGACTCTAAAATAAAAATGTTTAAACATCATTTAGTTGTGTGATGTGCTTTAAGTGTTTACTCTGGGATGAGATTTTATTTTCTATTCTAGGTATGCAATTTTTTAAATGTCTCCAATGTTGTTACAGAAACATTCAATTAGAAAAAAACCCCAAGAAGCTACCTTCCAGGTTTAGGTGAAAATCTCTTTGGAAAACATGGGCTCTGATCTGTGAAATACGGTTTCCTCTGCATCCATTGGGACCAGAAACCAGGTGCTGAGGAAAAGCAGAAGAGCATAAAGTTGGGTCTGACCCAGGATGGGTGGGATGAGGAAACCAGGATATCAGTCTCCCTAAAATGGTACTTCTTCAAAGAGATGGTGCATCTTAATAAATGGAACCTCACCCTCCACCATTGAGCACCACTTGATCAGGGCCCTTTCCAGAAAGATCACAGCCCTGTTATTTAATTTTGAGCACAGAGTCTAAAGAAGTGTCCACAAATGCGTCCCCCAACCAACACACACTCATCTGGTCTCCCTTCACTCCAAACAGAGGTGGCCTTCACTCCAGGAGAGCTTGGAGTCCCCTCTCTCCTGGCCTCCCTCTTGCTTCCCTTTTCTATTTCTTGGCACCTGTAACCTTGGTCCAACCTTCCAGAATCCTACATGGTTAGATCCAGAGAAAGCACTTTTCCGTCTACCTACCTCCCCATCTTTTTCTCCAGGTTTATTGAGGTATAACTAGTATACAAAATCTGCACATAAGTAATGTATACCATTTCGTGAGTTTGGACATATGTATATACTTACACACAATCCAGGTAATAATAACCATGGATTATTATTATTAATAACAATTTACCTCCAAAAGTTTCCTTGTGTCTCATTGTTTTGTTTGTTTTTGAGCAAAGACATGAGATCTGCCCTTTTAGCAAACTATTGAGTACATAATACCTTACTGTTGACTACAGACACTATACTGTACAGCAGATCTCTGGAACTTACCCTCTTGAATAACTATAACTTCCTAACTTTCTACCCATTGAAAACGAACTCCTCACATTTCCTTCCACTATCCCCTGGTAACCACCATTCTGTTGTCTATTTCTATACCTTTGACTATTTTAGATACCCCTATAAGAATCGTGCTGTATTTGTCCTTCTGTGACTGACTCATTTCACTTAGCATATTGTGTTCCAGGACCATCCATGTTGTCACAAGTATCTACTCTCCGTTTTCTGTTTTTTTTTAAAATTAATTTATTTATTTATGGCTGTGTTGGGTCTTCGTTTCTGTGCGAGGGCTTTCTCTAGTTGTGGCAAGTGGGGGCCACTCTTCATCGCGGTGCGCGGGCCTCTCACTATCGCTGCCTCTCTTGTTGCGGAGCACAGGCTCCAGACTCTCAGGCTCTGTAATTGTGGCTCACAGGCCCAGTTGCTCTGCGGCATGTGGGATCCTCCCAGAGCAGGGTTTGAACCCGTGTCCCCTGCATTGGCAGGCAGGCTCTCAACCACTGCGCCACCAGGGAAGCCCTACTCTCCGTTTTTAATGTGGAGTGACCATCACCAGTGGCTCCTAGCATCCATTAGATGGACAAACCAATCTCTCACTAGTCTTGATCTCCTCATGTGGTATAACTTTAGAGGCTAAAAGTTTCCTTTCCCACAAGGCATGAGAACAAGAAGGAACAGAGCTGGTGAGGGGAAAAGAGAAACCATATTGTCACTTAGACATTAACTTTTATTTCAATAGCCATGAGTTTGGGTTATTAATTTTAGAACTGAAAGTTGTCATACATTAATGTCTTTGAGCAGTCTTGGGATCTTGGTTTCATAGAAAGAGACTTCTGTCTGTTTCATTTTTACTTTTTGACATCTGGTTTTTCACCAGAAAACTACATCTGTTCCCCTGCTCATAAAGAAGGAGCAAATAGAGTTAAAAAGAAGCTAAGTCAGTTGTTAAAAACCCTATCACATGATTTGCAGAATAGGAGTTAGAATTCAGAATCCTGGGGTGTACTAGGCATTAGCCCAGGTAACCCTAATATCTGAGAGATCCTTTTAAGTATAGCTAAATATTACAGAAGTTCTTATGGCATCTACTTTGTGAACAACTCAGGAATATAAGAAAAAGTCTTTGGTCCACTTAACAAGCCAAACTAACTGATGCAAATAATGATTGATGCCCTGTGTTCTGTCTTATCTAGAACTGAACGTTTCTATGGTGAGTAAGGAAATTCAGCTGAACATTGTTGTAACTACAACTCAAAAAGCAAATGCGATCCTTCTCTGGAACACATGACTTTGGGCAAGATGGATGCCAGTGCCTTTGCCTGGGGTGTCACACAGAAGCAGCACTGGGTAGAACAAGGATATCTCAGAGTGTGGTTTGTTGGTCTCTGTGGATATAGAAGTCCATCATATGGTCTGCAGGCAGTTTGATGGTTTCAGAGGAACTGCCAAGAAATGATTTATTCACAGACATTGCTGAATTTGAAAGGTACAATTAATGATTATATTCTGAAAGACTCAACTTATTCTTCAAGGACTGCAGTGGCCCTTTTCTCCTTGCCGGTTCATTCAATAGACAGGGTGTAGTTTATCTTGACGAACTCATTCTCGCCTCATTTACATATATTTGTTTACATTTGTTAGATTTCCACGATTCATTCTTCCTTTTCTAAGGTGTTATATTCTTGATTCACAGAAATGGATCAGTGGCTCAAAAGCTGTTAACTGAAGCATGAAAGTAGTGATGAAAATAGTAAAGCAAATACCACAACTTCGAATAACATCGTAAACATAAATAGTGAACAGGGCTTAGATGCGAATATAGAATGTGACTCTGCAAGTGCCGAGATAACTGAATTTCTAGACATGATGAATTTTCACAAACTGTAAAAGAAAAGTGCAAATAAGAACAAGGGATGTCTGAAAGTCTGATTTTGTTGGACCGACCTTCCATTTTCCTTTAAGATTTCGGCACTCTGTCTGATATAAAACTTTGTCAAATAGTGGCATAGGCCACCAGATTTTCAAATCATTCTGAAATATGATCAACACTCTAGAAAGTTTATCAGTATTTTTTTCAGAACCATTAAATCATGCTTTCCACCATTCAATGGACAAATTTTATTTCTGAAGGCTAAGAAAAGGCCATTCAGAATTTCTCTCCTTATTGGTGAAAAAAAAAAAAGTAAAACAAAGCAAACAAGAAACAAAAAGAAAACATTGGTCCAGTAACAATATGGTTGATAAGCTTATAAAATTTAATGACAAATATTATGCTTGGAGAAGAAGTAGTATGAGCTACTGAAAAATCCTTTTATCAAAGGATACCATTGGATGTCACATAATATCAGTGGCACGGCAGCAGATATTTTGCTTTATGATTATTGAGACCATTGATGTCAGAGTGTACGAACCAGCTCTTGCCAGGTAGGAAATGACATTCAAGAAAATAGAGCAAGGGCTTCCCTGGTGGCGCAGTGGTTGAGAGTCTGCCTGCCGATGCAGGGGACATGGGTTCGTGCCCCGGTCCGGGAAGATCCCACATGCCGTGGAGCGGCTGGGCCCGTGAGCCATGGCCACTGAGGCTGTGCGTCCGGAGCCTGTGCTCCGCAACGGGAGAGGCCACAACAGTGAGAGGCCCGTGTACCAAAAAAAAAAAAAAGAAAATAGAGCAAATGTTTGCTGAGAACTTCCTCTGTGTTATGTGCCTTAGGTGTTCTATCTCATTTAATCAGCCTCAAAATCCTATGAAGTAGGCACTATTCTTCTCCCTCTTGACAGCTCAGCAAATCATAGCTTGGACAAGGTTAGAGGTACAGTCGAGGAGCTTGACCACCAGGGGGTCAACTCCAGAGCCTAAGCAATCACAAACTGCTGCTTACTGGACAGAAAACTTGATGATTGTTTCTTTTGTTTAGCACTGAAAAATATGCCAAAGGGACACAATTATTTATTTTATCAGAATGACTTGCAGAGGAGATGCACTGGACTCAGTATTGATAAAAATAAAAAACAGAACAAACCTCAGTTCCTAAGTATACTTTTCCACTTTGGGCTCTCCAGGAAGCAGTCTCTGAGAGGGACATTATCATTTAGGATGTCTATTAAGGAGTGTTCTTGGAATTTGGCACCTGTGACATGGAGGGGAAGGAAGTGGGATTGAGCAGAGGGAGAAATGAATAGTGCTGTTGAAGACCTCAGCCGACTTTCTGGAATGCTCTGGAGGAGCAGAGATGGTCCTCACAATTGTCTTAAGTTTGAGCAAAGAGGCCAGTTTTTTATAAGTGTGTCTATCAGGCATTGGACATGGGCTTCCCTCAGATGGAGTTGTTATCTTTCGCAAGGCAGAGGGCTGACATCTGAGGGCCCTTGCCAGTGGTGCTCCCAGTAGGTGAATGAATAAGTCCCTTATTTCCAAAGGGGCCTCTCAGAGCATGCACTACAGAGCTATAAGGATCAATGGGCAGTGAGATCAGTCCTTTGCTTTTCCACCCTCGCATATTCTGACTATTGAGGAAAAGAAGCACAAACTTTAAAAAATGTAATGCTAATTGTTTTTCTGTGAGTGTGTAAATTGTGTATCTCAGCCATATTCAATATCTAGACTAGACCAATCTTCAAGGCTGGTATACTATTCATTTTAGTTGAATTAAAAATATCAGAATTTCTCAAAAACCCAGAGTTGTGGTGGAACGGGCTTAATCACTAATAGTTTGTCTGTTTTCTAAAGAAATTTTTTAATTCAGTGCCAAAACACCCAGTGGGGTGCAATTTGGTACTTTGGCAACACACATACACAGAGTCCATATATGCAAGAAGAGGGCATGGAAAATGTAACAATGAGGGGATTCAAAATCCATTTGTCATTATTTTCCAAGTTGAAATATTTAACCTTCCAGCTTCTGATAATAAATAAGCTTTGGTGAAAAATAGACTGTGGCAAAACAAACCCACGCAAAAAACAAAAAAAACAACTCTGTGGTTTCTGGATCTATGTTTTATCTGAATATATGGAGCTCTTTGACATTTTAAAACAGCCCATAATTGTGAATGTGGATTGTCTAGCTTGATAAAATGTAAGAAGCTGAAAGAATGTAAAAACAGCCCAGGGGCTCAAAATCTCTAACATTAAACTGAAAGTCCACACATTTGAAGAAGAATTGCAGGAGTGTTGATTATTCACTGATGAGAAATGATTATCATCATTATTCTTAATTTTGAACTATTATATTTTTAATCAATTTCCTAATTGTGCAAAACATTTTAAAAATGTACTTAAAATGAGTGGCCTACCTATGTGCCAAATGTTCATTGAGGGATCTATAGATAAAAAAATCATTGAGAAATACAGGGTAACAGGGAGAAGACCAGATGTTGGGTTCTAATTCTGACTCTGCTACAGTAGAGCTTTGTGACTTGGGCTGATCATTTACCTCTCTGGGCCTACGTACTTTCACCATTAAAGTAAAGGGGTTTGTTTACATCAGAGTTTTTCAACTTCAGCATTATTGACATTCAGGGCTAGATAATTTGTTGTTGTGGGGAGAGAGCTTTCTTGTGCATTGTAGGATATTTGGTAGCATCCCTGGCCTCTACCTACTGGAAACCAGTAGCACCCATTCCTCCCTCCCCTGCATTATGAGGACCACAAATATATTTAGGAAGTGCTAAATATTCCCTAGGAGTGATATGACCCCCAGTTGAAAATCACAGGTTTAAATATTTTCCAAGAGCAAATCATCTCTGAGTTTCTATGAATTTTATGAACTCTTCCTGACATACATAGTTTGTGATTTTAAGAACCAAGGATTGATGATTTGGGAAATTATCAATTTTTCCATATGGTGAGTGATGCTAAAATTAAGAAATTGCTTCTGAAAGCATGGCTTGAGAAAAAGCCAAGGATGTGGCTGTCCAACATTTCACTGAAACTTTTTACTGAAACTCTGAAAGATCAAAAGCTCAGCATACTCAGGAGCAGGAGATTGAGGGCCATAGATCTTCTCCATCGGGAAGCTTAAGGACATTGTCTCTCAGCCATCTAAGTAGAAGCTAAAAACAGAGAAGAGATTATCCACAGATGATCTGTGGAAGAACCTTTCATCTAATGGAGTGAACATCCATGATATTCATACCCAAAAGGTTCTTGAGAATTTTATATCAGCAGAAATACTGCCAGGTTGGACTGAAAGGCACAGAGAGATTTCAAAGGCTCTCAGACCTAACAGTTTCCTGATAGGAGGCAGGCTGATAAAACTACCCAGTTGAAATTGCATGCTACCATTTTCATGAAAAAAGGAAGGATGGGTCTGAGGGCAAAATCAGGACGTGGAGGGGGAAGCCCAGTGCACAGAGGTTAGAGCTGAGAGTCACAGAAACCTAGACAGCTAAAAAGGTTTGACCAGCTGAATTTCAAAACTGCTTTGTACCAGTGATTACTTTTTGTTTTCCATTTTACCTCTTTTTGAATCTGATTATCTCTGACTGTAACCTTTGTATGTTAAGTAGAGATAATTCATTTCTTTAATTCCATAGATTCACAGATGGAGTAAATTGTGGTCAGAAGCTTCAGCTGCTCTCAATGTAGATGACTGAGATGATGAGATTTAAGAGTCTGAGTTGATGAACTTTAGATGAGATTTTTGGACTCTGAGTGGTACTATCATGGGATGAGACCCTTGAAAACTTTGAGAGAGTGTGAATATATTTGCATTTGGGAGCAATGTGAATCTTTGGTGGCTGGAGTATGAATTGTGGTAGACAGAATTTCTAAAATGCTACAGACCTTCCCCAAATATGTCCTACCATAGCTCTTGGAACCTGTGAATATGATATCACTCCACAATTATGTTATGTTACATGGCACAGTGG
Source organism: Phocoena phocoena (assembly GCF_963924675.1). Taxonomy (NCBI): domain Eukaryota; kingdom Metazoa; phylum Chordata; class Mammalia; order Artiodactyla; family Phocoenidae; genus Phocoena; species Phocoena phocoena. The sequence continues at coordinate 99,137,299 of NC_089225.1, read as the reverse complement.
ACGTTAATATAGGGAGATTTACAAGTGGGCCTGATCTAATCCCATGAACCCTGTACAACTCTATGGAGATAAAATTTAAAACCTAGGTGGAAAGGATAACATTATAGTAAAATATAATCTACTCCAAATGACCTCAGTATAGATAGAAAATATAAACAAAAGAGTTTCCATAGGAAAATAAAAATACACAAAAGTGTAAAAGAGCTCCATCATGAAAAAAGCACCAGGCCCAGAGAGTTTTACAGAAAACTTGTACCAAATCTTTATAGAAGAAGTAATCTTAGGGCTACTTAAAATGTTGTTGAATGTATAGAAAGAAGGAAAACTTCCAAATTTTTTCTAAGAGACAAGTACATATAAATCAACACTGATAAAGACTGAACAAAAATAAAGCCATAAACTAATCTCACACTTGGGTATTAATGCAAAAATCTTTTAAAAACATGAACAGATAGATTCTACAACACCTTAAAAACTAATACATCATTGCAAAGTGGGGTTTATTCTAAGACTGTAAAGATGCTTCAATATTAGAAAATCTTCAATGTAAAAAATCTAAACAACTCATCATATTAATATATCAGGATTATTTCCATAGGTGCTTAAAAGACACTTCACAAAAGTCAACACTCATTCCTGATAAAACCAGTCCATAGAACAGAAATCATAGATACTTCTATACTATAATTACATATACATATGCATAATCTCTGAAATCTGCCTGTTAGTGTGGACATATTAGAGGCATTATTGCCAAAGTAAGAAACAAGGTAAGCATGCCCAATATAGCAAATACAATTTAACATGGTTTTAGAAGTATGAGCTAAAGAAGTTAGATGAGAAGGAAATTAGTTGCATAAGAATTGGAAAGAAAGAGGCAAACTTTTGAAATTGTATACCAGGAAAACTCAAGAGAATAATAGGAAAGCTATTACAAACAAAAGAATGTAGTAAAAAAGCAGGATATAGAATTAGTACATAGAAATCAGTACAGCTTTGTGTATATAAAAGTTAGGTGATGTAATGGAAGAGAAGACCCAAATTAAAATTGCAACAAAGAAAAGGGGATACTTAGCCATAAAAATTAACAAGATTTACAAAAGTTAAATAAGAAAAACTTTAAAATATTCCTGAAAGACCCCAAATTAGATTTGAACAAGTGGAAAAGCCTACAATGCTCTTAGACAAAAAGGTTCAGTATCATAAAGATATTAATTCTTCCTAAATTGTTTTATAAATTTAACACAATCCCAGTAAAAACACTAAGACATTTTTTTTAATGATGCTATCCAAGTTGATTTTAAATTTTACATGGAAAATACACAAGCAAAGAGAGTGGCAGAAGAACCTTACAAAATAAGAGTATCAGTGGTGGGGATGGTGATATGTGATATGTTATAAAACAGAATTTACCCCATACAGATGGAAATTTGGTATATGATAAAAATAGTATTTCATATCTTTAGGGAAAATTTGAACTTTTAAATTAATGGTATTGAGATATTGAGGAAAAGATACAATTAGATCTATACATCATTCCATATACCAGGATAAACTCCAAATTGACTAGAGGTCCAATTGTAAAAATCTAAGCATACAGCTCTTGAAAGGAAGTATGGATGAATCCTTTAAAAACTGGATGTAGGAATACTTAACAACCATAACTCAAAATCCATGAGGACTTTTAAATAATTAGGTTCAATTACATTTAAAAAATTGGATGATTAAAATCACCATAAGCAAAGTAAAAAAAAAATTAAAAACATTTACAATTTATACAAAGGTCTATTATCACTAAAAACTAAAATATAAATCGCTACCAAAACAGAGGGGGAAAAGACTAATAACCCAATAGAAGAATGAGCAAAATATATAACCAAGTAATTCACAGAAAAGGTCATTAATCTCACTCATAACTGGAGAAGTACAAATTAAATTATATTGTCATTTCTCATGTGTCAGTTTGATAAAAATATAAAATTTGGAAATAGAAAAGTTTGGCAAAGCTATGGGGAAACAGTCATTCTCATATATTTTGTGGGAATGCAATGGTGTATGACCCCTATGGAGGGGGCTTTGGTAACATCTATAAAAATTATATATGCATTTATCCTTTTCTCAGAAGTCTCACTTCTAGGAATCTAGCTTAAAAATGCAGTGGTAGAATATGAAATGACTTATGTTCAAGATTATTCACTGTGGCACTTTTTATCATAGAAAAAGATTGAAATCAACCCCATCGGTTTGAGACTGGTTGAATGAACTGTGGTGCATTCATACAATGTAATATTGTGTAGCTATAAAAAGAGAATGAGGAAGGTCTTTATATACTCATGTAGCTTGAGAACGAGGATATAATTTAAGAGAAAGCACAAAGTACAGAAAAATGTATATGCTATGAGACTTTTTGTGTAAGAAAAGGGGTTAAATGTATGTGTAAATAAAAATGCAAAAAACATATTTGAAAAATAAATACTAGAGAATTAACTAAAAAGGAATAGAAACTATTACCTGTAGGGGAAGGAAGAAACAGAATGAAACAGACAGTGACAGAAATGTGGCTTCTCTGAATGTAATCAGTTATATTGCTTTGACTTTAGAATCATGTAAATGTTTTACATATTCAATTTTAAATAGAGTAAAAAAAAAGAAGAAAGCAATTCCTAAAGATTGAAAAAATTATAAACATCTGTTACTGACAGGAATACAGAAAGAGTATTTTCTCAAAATGGTGTGAATTCAAAAAATAAATGGTGTGAATTCAAACATGTTTTGAAAGCAACGTGCCTGGCAATATCTATTAAAATGGTGTGTGCGCGTGTGTGTGTCTGTGTGAATGTATGTGTTGACCTAACAAATCTATTCCTAGGAATCCATACCAGAGAAGTAAAAACATCCAAGGATATATGAATGTTGACATTTATTGCAGCAAAAATCTCGAGGTAAAGTTCTTGTTTTTATGGGGATGACTGACAAAATTATTGTGCATTTAAACAATGGAATATTATACAGTATTTAAAAGAATGAACTGGAACTCTACCAGGAGACTTAGAGGAATTTCTACAGTACTCTTGAATGATAAGGACAAGATATAGAAAAATATAAAATCTGATTTATGTAGGAAAGCAATGAGGAAAAAATCATAAAATGTGTGAGTGTGTGTGTGTGTGTGTGTGTGTGTGTGTGATTACATGATCAAGAGGAAAATAAGTAGGACTGCATAGGGATAGGAATTACCTGTAGGGCTGGGGCAAATGTTAGGGAACGGGAGGGCCAAGCAAAAAAATGGGGGAAACAAAACTACTTTAAAATGGATAAAAAACAAAGTTTGGGGCTTCCCTGGTGGCGCAGTGGTTGAGGTTCCGCCTGCCGATGCAAGGGACGCGGGTTCGTGCCCCGGTCCGGGAGGATCCCAGAAGCCGTGGGGTGGCTGGGCCCGTGAGCCATGGCCGCTGGCCCTGCGCGTCCGGAGCCTGTGCTCCGCAACGGGAGAGGCCGCAACGGTGAGAGGCCCGCGTACCGCAAAAAACAAAACAAAAACAAAACAAACAAACAAAAACAACAAAGTTTGTTTGCATTTTGCTCTTCTGTAAAAATTATATACAGGTGACCAGATAAAAAAACTGGCCAACATTTAACAAAAGGCATGCAGATAAAATCTTAGATATGGCATGCATAATTAATGTTGACCGAAAGCTTTGAAAAGAAAAGCTTTTTCTTTTGAGGGAAAAGGAAAAAGAATCAGGAATGGAAGACTTGGAGGAAAGAGAAATCTGGAAGAGTGAGAGAAATAGGAGGCTTGAAGAACAAGTGTCCCAGCAACAAAGTATCAGCTTCACTTGACAGTGCAAATGCTGGGCTTAGAAAGACTGTTTCTAAACATGCCTGCTTCTTCGGCAAAGCCTTTCCTCTTGACTCAAGCAGAAATGATTGCTTTCTTCTTAAAACCACTGCGGTCTAGTGTGTACCTGTAAATATCTCATTGTGTTGTAATTATTTCCATGTGCTTTCTCTCCTTTGATCTCCTTGTCATCTTTGTGATTAACATTTTTGTAAGCTTGATGTTTATGTCAGTGTCTTGCATAGAAGACATTATATGAATATTTATCAAAAAGAGTTGTTTAAATTAAATGGATAAGTTTAGAACCTAGGTTTTCTTTCTCTGAGGCTACTTTGGTGCTCTGAAAAAAATTTATAAGTTACATAGTGGAGTTTCCATTTGAAGGGTCTGAAATACTTATTTGCAACATCCCAAAAGAGCAGGGGTGCTTTCCCAGGAAGTAAAGAATAGAAATGTGCATGAAGGAGAAAAAAAGTGAAACTAGCTTCCATTCCTGTTTGTTAGTCTGTGTGGCTAGGAAGTTCCGTATGTAAATTAACACAGCAGTAGAATAACTAAACCATCCATTCTCCTAGTTGGGTGAGTGAGTCTGGGAGAAAGGCTAGAGTAGCCTCCTTGGATATGGCATTCACAAGCTCAGAAAAAATGAGTTTAGGACGTTGGGACTAAGGCAGTCTCTTCCACCCCTACGGTCCCAAGAAGTGATCTATACGGTGGACCACCTCCATTTTAAGAAAAAAAAGACCTGGGCTCCAGAAAGCGAAAAGCTCCCTTTCCGGTCTTCCTCTTTTCACTTTACTTTCTTTCCTCACTCTTAGTCTAAATCATACTTCTGTGTTACACGTCCTCTCCTTTTCAGAGTAAGAGCACATACCTAGTGTTATGCAAAAGCTTTTCCATCATCACCATTTTATTCTCCTCATTCCTTATTGAAACCACAAGCTTCGGGGCTTAAATTGCCTACGTGGGGTCTTAATTCATTCTAAAAATACTAAATCTGTTCAACAGTTTTGAGCTATAGGAGCAGCGTGATAAAATGTGTGCTTTTCCAATATTTCCAATGCGTAAATATCTCTAAGCAGTAAAATCTTATAGCTTCATACTTTTCAAATGGGAAGTTTCCTGTGTGAAGTTGAAAGTCTGAGAAAAATGTTATGCTTTCATGATACAGTACTACTTACTCAACCATTTCAATCACATTATCCACATATTATTACAGTGTATGGATTTCTATCCTGCATATTTTTTGTCTCATGTGTGTGGTTTTGAAGACAGGAAGACATTTCCAATCCCCAAAATAAAATAATGATGAAGGTAGCCCTATTATGTAAGAACTATCTTGGCATAAACCATATGTATAAAAACAGGATATATATAATTTTGATTATATCTATCTATAGGGATTTTATATGTATAAATTTTATTTATATTATATATAAAGATATATATAGCTTTATGTATAATATATAACTTATACATATAAAATCCATATATATATATATATAGAGAGAGAGAGAGAGAGAGAGAGAGAGAGAGAAAGAGAGAGTGTGTAAGGAACCGGCTCACACAGTTACAGAGGTTGAGAAGTCCCAAGATCTGTAGTTCTCAAACTGGAGACCCAGGAGAGCTGGTGCTGAATTTCCAGTCTGAGTCCAAAAGCCTAAGAATGATGACAGCCACTGGTGTAAGTTTTAGTTGAGGGCAGGAGAAGACGGATGTCCCAGCTCAAGTAGTCAGGCAGGCAAAGTTCTCTCTCACTAGTCTTTTTGTTCTATTTAGGTTTGCAGTGATTGGATGAGACCCATCCACATTAGGGAGGACACTCTGCTCTACTCAATCTACCAGTTCAAAGGTCATCTCATCCAGAAACACTCTCATACACGTACCCAGAATAATATTTGATCAAATGTCTGGACATCCTGTGGCCCAGTCAAGTTGCCACGTAAAATTAATCATCACGCCATATGAAACCACGGCACACTCCTTCGAAAAATATCCTCTGCAGACATGGCTAGAGCATTAAAGGTACTTGACTTTCCTTAAACAATACTCATATAAGATATTAGAACTTTCAAATATGGGCTGGCAAGCCACTTTATGGTCCGATATATCCATGAACAATCAATTGTGTATTATAGGTACAATATATTTCATCTGTTGTTTGGATTGGAGCACAACATAAATCTTAATTGGGCACCATTTTGATGTAGTTCCAGTTCCTATTATTAGTTAGATCAATTGCTCTTATTTAGAAATGTTTTATGCAACAATTCTCCAAAATAGTTTTTAATAAATTATCTGTCTGACAGGTTTTTTTCTCAAGATAATTAATTTTATATTTTCTCCCCATTATTAAATATTTTAAATATGCATGTCTGCTGGCATTTAGTACTGTCTATCACAGCAGTGCCAAAAAAGCCTGCAGAATCTTGTTTTCAGAGATTTTGTTCACAAGTTTCCTTAATAGGGTATAATTTGCATAAAATAAGCTTAAGTTGATTACATATTTCTGATAAGATTTTCTATTTCATAAGACTGGAGTGGGGGAAGGAATATGTGTGTCACCGCTGGCTGGTTTTCCTCCCTCTGGTGAGATGGCTGTCTGCCACTCTCAGCCCAGAACAATGTACTGAAGTCATGAAACAATTTGTCAATGTTCCTTTTAACACTGTGGTTACGCATTCCATGATTACTAAACTTGTACATACTTGATTAGCAAGCGGCAACCAAATAGAGATAAACAAAAAGAAAAGACAAAGAAAAGCAAAAAAGAAAAGGAAAGTCTTTTATAAATAACTCACCAAACCCTGAGCTTCACTGTAGTGGAACTAGAGGTGCGCAAGATATGAGTTTGGGAAATGTTTGTATGGCTTAGCCTTGGAAGTTATTCATTCAGCATCCAAGAGCCAGTTCAAAGTTAAAAAGCCCATAAAAGCTTAAATGTATTTCCCCTGCCTGCTCAGAAAGTCATAAACCTTTTCTTCCTTCAACAATATTTATTCAACAAATATTTATTGAGTGTCTACTAGTAGCAATGCTAGACACTTGACTAGGGAAAAAATAAAACCTGTTTCAGCCCTTTGGAGGCTCCAGTATAAGGGAGACACACAATAACTAAATACTCACACATTGAGGTAAGATTGTATACAAAGACAGACTGGAAAAAGAAGGAGCTACGGACTGACCCAAGCCAATTTGCTAGTTTGTAATGATAAAGTTATTTATGGTAGGTAAAGGTGGGCTCCAAAAGTTAACTTTGGTCAAGTCTGCATTCTCCCCACTCACCTCCTTACCACCAGGTGTCAGCTACAGTAACAGTAAGCCTCGTTATGGAATCCTGTCACACAAATGGTTGCCAGTAAACTGGCATCCAAAAAGAAACACAAATGAATTCATACAACCTTGTCAGTAAGGTTGATAAAGCCCCAACCTTTAATCCTTAAATGTGGGCAGTGCTCCTCAAACATCAGTGTGCAGAGAAATCACCATCACCGGGGGATCTTGTTAAAGTGCAGTGGGCCTGAGGCGGGGCTGAAAGTCTGCACTTCCAGCCAGCTCTCGGGTATGGCTGACACTGCTATGCCCCAACCACATTTTGAGCAGCAAGGCTTTTAGACGCTGTATTCAAAGTCCACTTGATATTAATGTGACAACATTCCAGGAGCAGGTGTCAACACTCCCTGTAAGCATCTTGATTCGGAACCAGATGGACCCCTAAACTCGACACCCTTCTGAAGAGCTTATGCTTCTGGACCTGCTCAATTCTTTACCCTATTTCTGCAGAGGCAGGAGAAGGTGTACGAGATTCCTAGCCAATCCACATTTTAAAAATACCACTCATTAAACCAATGAAAAATGCAATTTGCTGATCTTCAAACCCTCTGGTGAATCAGAGATACTTGAAGCCTTTGTGTACCTGCCTCTGGAGTGTAGATTTTTTGTTAGAGCTTTTAAATGCTAACTGACCATACCCTGGGTGTGTGTTTTATATTAAGGTCTTTCAATTATGAATTAAACATACTCAGGATGGAAACCAAGACATACGAACACACTGTGTATGCTGAAGCATTTACGAGTAACTTATGGGCAATATAAGTGGGTCTATAACCTGGGTTCTAGGAATGCCTAGATTAAAGAGACAGGGCCCAGAATGACAATGGCTTCCCTGGGCAAGAGCTGAAATCTACAGGATGAGGAGGGATTGTCTCAGAATGAGAGCATTCCAGGCAAAAAGAGCGGCATGTGCTAAGCGCCCCTCCCATAATAAGAGAGAGGCAATGCCTTACAGCGTACAGCCATCAGATGATTATAAAGGTCACAGTGATTATCCAGGGGTGGACGAAGGAACACCGCCCTGTGTTCTGTTCTTCTTTCCCTTGGGACTTAGAGTCTCAGTCCTAGAGTGTACTTGACAGCTGCAGAGTCACAGTTCCCTCTGTGATTAAGCCACAAACTGACCTTCCTTGTCACTCAGTTTTGTCTTCTGCCTAACTGATTGTGTCCCAGTTAGCACCTGGACAGACAATCCACAATCCTCTGGCCTTTAAAGAAACATCTGTGGCTTCTGGGAGAGAAATTCAGTGAGTCAGCTAAAAAAAACCAAGCGTGGTTCAAGGAAAAGCATCTGTTAGTAATACAAAACTTTGCTTTTGGTTCAAGGGATGTTTCCCTATCTCATTCAAACTCACATGATTCCAGATTAAACCTGGTGACAGATGACAGTTATTTTGATGTATCCACAAAAACAGTAGTGTTAAGTGGAATAGCATAAACACAGGTTATAATGAATGAATTTTTCATTTGGGGAAACTTGCAGGATGTGAAATTTGTCCTTAAAGTGAGACCTATCAGTATTCTTATATTTTTCCTAACTAACCTGACTAAATACAAAATGTGATTACACAGGATACGTAAAAATTTGTTCTTTCTATCTGATGTCCCTCATAACTCATTGGCAATACGCTATACTCTTTTTCTTGGACTCAGCTTTTACTGAACTATGCCCCAGTCACCCAGTTTTATCTCCTGACAGCTCTTTCCTCTTCCACCACATCCTACTAAAGAAGGGTGAGTGATGCATGAGGAAAAGGCAGGGGCAGGGAACAGGACACAGATAAGCTTCTGCGGTAGAGCCAAAGATTTTGTTTGTTCGTAAAACTAATGAGCCTGTTTGGAGATGCAAATACATCACCTTCAGCACTGTTAGTTTAACCTCAAGAGGCAACACAACCCAGCAAGTGTGTCTGATTTTACCTTAAAAAATATGTATAGACACACGTATATATACACAGACTGAGAATTCATCTTTAACTTAATAAAGATAAGTGTCCAGACCAAGATTACTGGAGCTAAAGATAGGAAGAGTTCTTATATATACATACTTTATCTCCACAAGTCTAGATTGTACTATGAGTTATAAAATACCTTACAGTAACTTCAGTTTTTTTAAAAGATGTACTTACCTTTGACTGTGTGAGGATTTGTTGGTTTAGGTGATAAGCTCTTTAGTAATAAAGAGAATGTTGTACTGGCCAAACTGCTAATTCTGCTGCCTGGCTTTGGAGTCCACTTAACCAGAGTTGTGTTTAGTGGGGTAATATGTGAGCTGTATTATCTGTCCCATCACCTCCTGTTTCAACTCTGTTATCTCCATGGCCTCCACCAGGCTTCTTCAGAACTGGTACAGGCTAGAAATAGAAATGGCTTCAAAAAATGTTCAGATAAACTCATGCATGGACTGTGTAATTAATTATTAAGGGAGGTTGGCATGGTTTGTGTTACTTTCCTCACCTTTTTATGGTTGAGATCAGAGGCAATGAACACGCTCTCCTGCCAAATTGTTGTCACAGACAAAAAGGATAACTGCATGCACTGACCTCATGAATGAACATTTTTATGACCTTTCTAAATCACCTTCTATTTTTAAGAAATGGAACAAACACATAATATCTTGTGTAGATTTGCTTAAGCAGTTCAGACTAAATCCGATAGGAGGAATGGTCTATTATAATAGAGAAAGGCAGGATACAATCGTGAAAGGCAGGGCTGCCAGCATTGCCAGGTTGCAAACGTGGCTCTAGTCAAAATGTAACCGTGAAGTATTGAAGTAATTTGCCAGTTATGCAACTATTTTTACAGTCACGAACTTAAAAAAGTAATTGTGGAACTGTCTGATGGTGCAAGGGAGTTCATTATCCCATTCTACTTTTGCTTTTGATATTTTCCATAATAAAAAATTTCAAGTAATTGTTAGTAATGTCATTATTGAATAAAAGGACTGTAAAAGTGCATGTTTGGCCTTACCAATTTGTAGCTAAACCTGATATTATTTAGTCATGTTTAACACTTGACCACTTAATGGGCCATGGGCTCAAAGAGATTTGAAATGTAGGCATCACAGTTTCCAGGGCAAGAGAGGGAGGCGTAGAGGAGTTTGCCCAGGCAGCTCAAAGTGGGTTACTGCCAAGGTCAGAGAAAATTTGAGAGGAAAGAGAAATCATCTGGCCCCCCAGTGTGGGCATCACCAAGTCCCTGCTGGGGCTCAGATTGGAGATAGAGTCTGGTATCAAAAATGAAATAGGAGAGAAGGAACTGAGAATAACCAGAGAAGTGAGGGATTATGTCAAAATAAATAGAAACTACAAGGCTGATCTCAGGCTATCCCTCCAGGAGTAGAGCTTGGTACATTATACTAAAGTCCCTCATCATCTGAGCCTGCATGGAATCAAGACCTTCCTGCAAAACCCTACAGAGTCCTAAAGGAATGTGTTCCCTTTGGAATCACAGATTTGGAAAGACATTAATAATTCTCCCAGTCTGGACATCACCCAAGGATTTCACATTGCACAGAGATGATGGAGTTAGCGAGCAAAATACATTTTTGGAAGGAATAAGTAAATGAATCCTAGTTCTTCTAAAAGCTCAGCACAAATCCAAGACATTAGATGCAAAGGGAGAGTTCCCATCTTTGGTTATTGTGCTCCCTCTGCTTCCCAAATTTCGTCTGTCCCTCTGGTGTAGGAAATAGAGTTTTATTTCAGGTTTTGGTAGATCACACTGACAAGTGCTGAAAATGCCTGTTTCTGATCAATTCTGGAAGCTGCTTAGAACTTGGCTCTTTTATCTCATGTATGTCCCTCATTCAAGTATCCATTCAGTCTATGTTCACTGAGTGTTTTTTTGGTTTTAGGCAGAGTAATAGGTCCTGAGGATAAAATTTGGAATGAAATAGAATTCTTATTCCCAAGTGCTTATGGATTTGTTCTAATGATGTCTTTTGGGCAGTTCCAACATTGTGAAAGCAAAGGATGCCTTTGCTAAAGGGTGCCTCTGTGGATTACAGATCTTCTACTCTTTCTGTTACCTTCACTAGGTGACAAAAAGAAGGGAAGGTAGTCAGGAACAAGAAATACAAAACATTCTGCTTTATCTGAGCGCCCCTACCAGATTTTCTATTTTTTGTGGTTCAGGTTGCTGAGTAAATTTTCACAACTTAATCTGGCCAAGATCAGAGAGAAAACAAATTCATCCCCATGGGATAGCGCAATAATTTGCAGCTAGGAAAGGAGCCACACACATCTAAGGCCCTCCACATCATCCTATCACCAGATGTTTGCTGGTTCCAGAAAACTTACAACGTGACTGTTTGAAATTTCTGCCTTCCATTGGCTTAAATTTCTCTGAGTCATTCTTACACATTCCCTTCTCGAGTGACTTCTATCTTTCATAACAAGAAACATGTTTGCAAGGTGAAGATGGAGGCAGAGACAATTTTATCCAGAGGGCTGAATGTATTCCTGGGGTAGTATTTATCCAGAATGGTCTTTCTACTTTCGCTGCCAATCTTTTCCAGCTGTAACAGCAGTGGCAGTTGCCTGGTCTTCAGCAAATAGAGACACTGTTGTCACATCATTAGATGTTAGATTTAAAAGGCTAAAACCATTCATTGGGATGATTTTCCTCTTTAAGACAATTTCATTGGATTCCCTTTCAAATAAGAACCAGAAATGGGAAATGATATCTCCCCTAACTTGACAAAACCACTCAAACATTTCAGTTTCTGGGTCAGCGAGTTTTCTTGTGCTTTTCAATTTTTCCCTTTTTAGTAAGTAACCTCATTATCCTCCTTCGTTTAGCTTCCAGTAGATTCCTGGATTTGGGGGAAAGTGCATTCAATTGATGATGAGAAATAACAAACGTCTTTGTAGTTTTTGGATCTTACCTTTTAAGAAATAATAAAGGTAGGGTGTTTTCATTTCACAATCGCAGTAATTCATCACAGCTGGTGACCCTGGAGTTCTTTTTCCTTTTGATAATCATCTCTTTGTCCTCACCTGGAGCACCGGGGCTGTGGTAATAGTGCTAATAATTGCAACCATTTACTTATTTCATACTATAAGCCAGGCACTGTGTGAGGCACTTTACATATATCTCTTTTCTCAATCCTTGCAGCCTCCCTGGATATTATTACAATGACTTGACACAGCAGGAAACTGAGGCACAGAGAAGTTAAGGAAATTACTCAAGGTCATATAGCTTCATATTGCCTCCTCTATCTAAAGTTCACAGCCATCAAAATCACTTCTCCCTTGAAATGTCCTCTTCTTCAGTGTGTGTGCAACACATACTTTATTTATTTATTTTTAAACATCTTTATTGGAGTATAACTGCTTTTCAGTGTTGTGTTAGTTTCTGCTGTGTAACAAAGTGAATCAGCTATACGTATGTCCCCATATCTCCTCCCCCTTGCGTCTTCCTGCCTCCCACCCTCCCTATCCCACCCCTCTAGATGGTCACAAAACACTGAGCTGATCTCCCTGTGCTATGCGGCTGCTTCTCACTAGCTATCTATTTTACATTTGGTAGTATATATAAGTGCATCACATACTTTAAAACACATAACTCAGGAACAGCACAAACAAGGATAGAAACAAGGATATACCAAAAGAGCCAAAGGTTGGGCAAACGGCCTAATTTCTGAATTTTCCTTCTTTCATTCAAAAATGCAAATAATCATATTTACGTTTTAGGAATTCTTAGTTTATAAAAATTTCCTATCACATGTTAGAAACTCAAAAAATGGCAGGTCCCTTTCCTTCTTATGATATAGTCTTTGTGCCCCCTTCCTTTGTTCTGTACCCCACCCAGTTAATCCCAGTGAAGGAGGAGTGGGTGTGGCCAAAGCTGCATCAGAGTATTCCGTTCCTCTGAACTCAGTGACTGGTCAAGGGAAGAGCACATAACTCAAGCTGGACCAATGAGAATACTCCCCAGGACTTTTTAAGACTGAGGTTGGCAGGGATGACTGTCTTTCCTCCAGGAATCACGGGCTTATTAGGATTCAGAGATGGCTGAATGAAATTCAGAGATGGCTCCTACAGTCATGGCCCCTCCACATGCAGGGAGTCAATAAGAGAGAAATGCAGGAACAAGAGGTGGAAAGAGATCAAAAGCAACCCAAAAAGTTCAGACTGCTTTCTGGTCCCCAGATCTTGCCATTCCTAGGGCTGTATTCACCCATTTCCCTCTCACAGATGGCGATTTTGTTAATCCTTTCACTTTTCAGGTTATCCTACTGTAAGTAAATAATTTTTATTTGAACTACTTTGCACTTTCCTTTCTCCTTCCGAAATGTGAGGTTTTTCCATCTAATTGTTCTGTTATTAAGTCCAGGGTATAACTGAACATATATGGCTCTGGGGATTTGCTGCAAAGTAATATAAGGATGGGGTAGTGGATGAAGGTGTAGATGGCATGAAATTGGCCCTGGGTTAATGGTTTGGGGGGAATGTGTGAGGGATACATGAGGGTTCATTATACTATTTTGTTTAGTTCTGTACATTCTACATAAGTTTAAACTAGCAAACAAACAGCAACAACAACAATAAAAAATACAAACCGCTCTGTCTCATGTGCCAAAAAAGATGGATATGACATAAGAGCAGTTCCTGACAGATGGGAAGGAAAGCCCTTTTGATGTTTAGAGGAGGAGACTGAAAGACGGGAGAACAAGGCAAGAGCTCAGGTGAAGATAGCTTGGCTCCCGTTCTGGGTTGAAATCTGGAAGGAGTGGAAAATGTGAAGGGAAAAGAAGCTTTTCTAAGTCAGTAAGTTTTTTGGCACTTTTCAGTTTTTCCCTTGATATAAACCACCCTCAGTGGGCTCTGGAGCAGTGCAGTAATGGGGTTTTAGGAGGTATCTTCTTATTCATTCATTTGCTCATTCATTCATTCATTCAGGTGCTACCATCTGATTCAGGAAACAGAACAGCCTTGCTAATGCAGTGTCTGACATATAGGTGGTGCCCAATAAATATTTGTTGAATTAATGAATAGATGGAGGAATATGCTATAAAGAAACACCTTTAATTATGGAAAGCTTTTGACATTACATCAATATCCAATCTTCTACATTTAGAACCTGCCAGAGTCTCTGCTGCAAATTCTATTCTGAAGGCTGCGATAACTTGGCCAGGAAAACGTTACCACTGAAATTTTGCATAGACATCACAGTTTGAAATTTGTTCTAAGTGACAGAGTCTGAAACCCCTAAATCAAGTTTTCTGGCTTTGAGTGACAAGGATGTCAAAAAGATGAAAAGTAATCTTTCAAAATATGGTTTTTTTGCTTGTTGAACTGAAAACCTTTTATTTTCTTCTGGGTAGAGAAGCTCTTTCAATGTGATGAATTCATGATGTAGACTTAATTGCCTTAGTAATTTTAACAGTGGTTAATTTTTTAAGGGGTTGTAACAAGCATTTGTTATGTTTAATTGATGAGAATCTAAATTGACTATTATATATTTTCTTTTATTTGATGCATAGACCGCCCTATGTTCATCAGTGCCTTTATTTATGGCATTCATTCGAACCACAGCTATTTATTGAGTACAAGGTACTTTGTGCTGCAAAAAAGAATGAGAAGGCATGGCTTATACCTTCAAAGAATTAATAAGCTAATGGAGAGAAATGACATAATTTTTGGCTCTTTTATAGACAGGTAGGTCGTTTTAAATATAAACAAGGAAATTGTCATAAATTATGTGCCACCGTCTGGCATGTACCATGCTGCTCCACCACATTCTTCTCACCATGGCATCCCTGCAGGGCAATACACAATGGTAATTCTTCATCCCACTGTTTCTGTTTGTCTACAAACATGTGAAGGTAAACATAACTGGAGCTAAGGAAAATTGAGAAATCAGGAACGTTTGTGTAACCCAGGTATCTCAGATAATGTCCAGCGTTCAGAAAGCACTGTTCCCTTTTCAAAAAAAACAAAAAACAAAAAAAACCTCTTTTTAGAGCAGTTTTAAATTTACAGAAAAATTGCTAAGATTGTATGGTATGTTTGTATATTGAATGAATCAATATAGACCATTATTATTAGCTCACATCCATAGTTTATTCAGATTTCCTTAATTTTAGTACTGTTCCCTTTCATTCAGATAGTAAGGATAATCTAAAATTGACAGAAAATAGAAGGGAAAAATATGGGGGGAAATGTAGGTTGAACTGGCTACTGTGTGGCTAGAATCCACAGACCAGGACTTTTTTATAGGTACAATTATGGGATCATTTTTTCCTTGGCTCCTGCACTTGCCTCCATTTTGAGAGAGTCAGTGGAGTCCTTTTCAAGCCTTAGCTTGAAATAATCAAAAGGACACATTAAAGTGGGGGTGGTGGTGGTGGGATGAACTGGCAGATTGGGATTGCTGTACATACCCTAATACGTATAAAATAGATGACTAATAAGAACGTGCTGTATAAGAAATAAAATAGAATAAAATTCAAAAAAAAAAAAGGACTCATTAAGATGGTTTTCCTAAAACAGAGGAGCAATTTGTCCTCAAAGTTGAATTCAACTCTACCCTTCAAGAGAAATAGAAACACTATTTTTAAATGATTTCACAGATGCATCCCACATCTAGCCATCAGACTAAAACAAATACAGATTAGATTATATTTACCTTCATTATTCTGGGCCCCTCTTTCATATCTTTTCCCCACCATGTGCAGACTCAGAAATGCCCTCAGATATCCGTTATGGACAGTCCAGGGTCCTAAAGCTCTCTCCTAACCACAAGGATATAAGAAATGTGCAAGGAAATGAGAATAACCTTCCTGGAATACACCCTCCACATGAGGTGTCAACTCTGCTTTGACTGGCAAAGTTCTGTTGGCCTTGTTAGAAGTCCTCTATCGGCTGGAGATTGCTTCTTCTACCCATTGTGGTAGAACCATGCTGAGATGGGAAGTGGCCACCAGAGGACACTAGAATTGGTACCTGGGCAACCTGGCATGGAAATACCAATTCCAAACTCCTGCATCTGCCTTTGAGTGCTCTGTAAGTAACCCCATGTCCTTAGGTCTCTGGTTGGATATCTGTCTGCCCTTTGGATCCGTTTTCTTAACTGGGGGTCCATGCATCCTCAGTTGGGACCCTTGTTGCTAATCCTGATCCCCGAACCTAAATGTGGTCTCTATTCTACCCAATTTCTTTTTTTCCTTGAGACACTTAGGAATATTTATGGTTTGCTGGATCATCTGTTCTTATTTTAGTTAGAATCTATTGATAACGTTACTCATTTTCTGACACCTCATTTCTGTACCATACCATCTGAATTTTGCCTAAATCTGAAAACAGACTTTCAGACCAGACTGCATTCTTTTGATACATGAGATTGTATTAAAAAAAAAACAGGGGAGAAAATACCACTGTGGACTGCATTAAAAAGTTTAATGGAAGAGGCTGGTTTTGAGGTTGGCCTTTGAGGCAGGAAAAGGCAGGTCAAAGTCAAGGGAGCAAGGAGACCAAAGGCATAGGTAGTGTGTGATATGGCAGACATCCTACCTGAAGTAGAGGCTCTATGGAGGATGGTAGTGGAATAGAATTCAAAAAGTAAAGTGGGACCAAGGGAAAATTGATACTAGGCCAAATAGGAATGAACCTCAGGCAGGTCTAAATCCTGTGTCTGCTGATGGATGCTACACCTGAGAGTTTGACTTAATTCAACCAGGCTCACAGAAAGCAAGCGCTTAAAAATAAGCTGAGGTTGTTTTATATCCTTGACTTGCAACTGAGAGGCAGGTAGAAGTATGGTCAGTTTCCAGAACAGCTAGACGATGGTAGAGAGCGGACAAGGGTGTATATATATGCCTGTGAGAATGGCTAAGCTGAGCTAGGGCCAGGTGGAATCCTCACTCCATGCAGTGGCGTCATTACTAGTAGCTCTGTGGCCTCCTGGGGACCAGGAATTCAACATCAGTGCTGGGGCATGTCAGTGTCATCTCCTGTTCTGTATGACCTGTTCTGTATGTTTCCTTATCTTTTGCCTTTCAAGAATTTTTATGTTCACTGACATTGCTGAATAAGAAAACAGAAAATTAACACATGTTGACCACTTAGCCAATACTGTGCAAGGTGCCCCACTGCCATTATTTCATTTAATCCTTGCAATAATAAGGTAAGTATGGTGAGGAAACCAAGATGTAGAGAGAACAAGGTAACACATTTGAATCCAGTCCCACATGGCTCCAAAGCTCTCTCTCTCTTTCTATTATATGACACAGTTTCTTACCAGGAAATTACATGTACTCAGCATCATTATAAAAGGGACATTTTTGGAAGGTTAAATCTGGTAGGTAGACTGGAGTGGACTGCAGTAATGAAAAGATCTGGTTAAGGTGTTATTTCAATAATATATGAGCTGTTTGAAAATGTCTTTCCATAAGAAAAGTGTTTTTTATGAGCTTATTTTACAATTGACAAGCTGATTCTAAAATTCATATGGAAATAAAAATTAAAAGGACCTAAAATAACCAAAATAATTTTGAGAAACAAAGTCAGAGGACTCACACTATCTGAATTCATTGGTATGAAACTATAGTAATTAAGACATTGGCATAAATACAGGCTTATACATCAAAAGAGCAGAATAGAGTCAAGAAATGGTCAATTGATTTTCAGATGTCAAAATAATTCAATGAGCAAAGAGTAGTCTTTTCAACTAATGATGAACATTGCAATAATAATAATAATGTAAACCTTGACCCCGATCTCACACCATATACAGAAAATTACATGAAATGGATCATAGACCTAAATGTAAAAACAAAAAGCATAAAATTTCTAGAAAATACGTAGGGGAAAATCTTTGTGTCTTGGACTAGGCAACATTTCTTAGAATACAAGAAGTGTGAACTAAAAATAAAATTTATAAGTTGAACTTTATCAAAATTAAAGCATTTATTCTTCAAAAGACACTGTAAAGGAAATGAAAAGGCAAGCCATTGACTGGGAGGAAATGTTTGCAAAACACATATCTGATAAAGAACTGAATCCAGAATATATGTAAATTATAGAATACATAGAATTTTCACAACTTTAAAATAAGAAGGCAGACAACTTGGTAAAAAGCGTGCAGAAATTTAAGCAGAAACTTTATCAAAGATGTATGAATGGCAAATAAGCATATGAAAAGACGTTCAATACTATTGGTCATTAAGGAAATGCAAATGAAAACCACAGAGATACCAATACACACCCACTAGAATAGCTAAAAAGCCTGACAATGCCAAGCATATCAAGGGTGTGGAGCAACTCCTATATATTTACCCAAGAAAAACGAAAGCATATGTCCACACCGTTATTTGTACATGAAAATTCATAGTGGATTTATTGGTTATAGCCAAAAATTGGAAAAAATATACTTCAACTAATGATAAAACAATGTGATTTGCCCCTCTATAAGGCTCAGAAGCATTATATTAAGTGAAAGACACCAGACATAAAAGACCATATACTGTGTGAATCCATTTATATGAAATTATAGAAAATGCAAAAATATAGTGACAAAAAGAAGAATAGTTTCCAGGGTCAAGGATTAGGGGAGGAGATTGCTGACAAAGGGGCAGAGGGAACAATTTGAGATGATGGAGCTTCTGTGCACTGTGGTAATGATTACATACATAATTACATACATTTTTAAAAGAGTATACTTTAAATAGGTAAATTTACTGTATATAAATAAAACCTCAATAAAGTTGATTAAAAATAGTTTAGTACCTTATATAATTGCTAGATATTTTCTATAAATAATAAGAACTATGTAACACATCTTACATCCATGTTTGCTTTGGCTTCAAGGAAGCTTATAGTTAAATTTAATATTCAATCAGAGTAAGAATGAATGCCCTTTGGATTATAGGTATAGTTGACATTTTCTATTTAATTTTAGATAACCTAACATTTGTATGTTTTCTATTATCAGACACTTAAGAGTCATCTTAGAAACAGGCAGCACATAAAATAAAACTGAAAGCATACATAGAGTCATAAGGAGATAGGAGCCTATTTGAGATTAGCAGTTGAGAGGATATGACAAAATAATGTGCCCTTGACAAAAAGAAAAACCAAAAAAACCCTGACTGGTCTTGTTACTGATTCCATTTGCCTCTCTCTGCTGTCAGACAGGTCTAAGGTAAAGCAAGACACCGTTATGAGGAGATACAGAAGAGCAGACAACTCAAGAACTGATTCCCAACAGAAACTTTGCTATAAAGAAAAACTGCTTACCTGCATATAATCTTGAAATTATAGCTTAAGAAAGACCATCTTAACAAAAATGCTTTTTGAGGTTAGGCATTTTAAATGTGCTAGGATGTATTTCTACAGGGTTGAATGATATCATCCCTTCACTATGCAAAGATGTAGCTCACTCATTCAGAAAGATGTTCCAGAGGAATGTTGCTTACAAGGCTTTGTCCACTCTGGGAACTGGAATCTTCTCTGTAGCCATCAAGGAGGATTTACCCAACTAAGGTCCCTATATACATCGACACCTGGAAGGTCTTTGCTTTGGGAACCACGATAATAAAGGATTTATTGACCTGAACCTACATAATGGAAGGAGAAAACAATATACAGCAATGAGTAAAAGAACTTACGGTAAGAATTATGAAGGAGGTGGCCATTTGGTAGCCGGACTTCTGCCCGAATCCTGTTCACTGGCTTGGAAAGGAGGAGGATTGGGGGTGGTTACTCAAAGAATCATCACCTCTGCTTACTGGAGGGTTGATAGGGGCTTTCCTCTTTCTCTGCCTTTATTTGGGGTATCCCTTATGGATAAAGATATGAGTATTTTTGGTTTCTTACAAAGCCAGCTGCAGTAAAGAAGAGCTGTCACAAGCCGAGGGGAGCAGAGCCATGTGGCTGACAGGGTCTTGGTGCTCCAGCCTGGTGTCAGGCCTGAGCCTCTGAGGTGGGAGAGCTGAGTTCAGGACATTGGACCACCAGAGACTTCCCAGCTCCATGTAATATCAATCAGTGAGACCTCTCCCAGAGATCTCCATCTCAACACTAAGACCCAGCTCCACTCAATGACCAGCAAGCTCCAGTGCTGGAAACCCCATGCCAAACAACTAGCAAGACAGGAACACAATCCTACCTGTTAACAGAGAGGCTGCCTAAAATCATAATAAGTTCACAGACATCCCAAAACACAACACCAGACGTGGTCCTGCCCACCAGAAAGACAAGATCCAGCCTTATCCACCAGAACACAGACACCAGTTCCCTCCACCAGAAAGCCTACACAACCCACTAAACCAACCTTACCCACTGGGGGCAGACACCAAAACCAACAGGAACTATGAACCTGCAGACTCCGAAAAGGAAACCCCAAACACAGTAAGTTAAGCAAAATGAGAAGACAGAGAAACACACAGCAGATGAAGGAGCAAAGTAAAAACCCACCAGACCAAATAAATGAAGAGGAAATAGGCAGTCTACCTGAAAAAGAATTCAGAGTAATGATAGTAAAGATGACCCAAAATCTTGGAAATAGAATGGAGAAAATACAAGAAACGTTTAACAAGGACCTAGAAGAAATAAAGACCAAACAAACAACGATAAGCAACACAATAAATGAAATTAATAATTCTCTAGAAGGAACAAATAGGACAATAACTGAGGCAGAAGAATGGATAAGTGACCTGGAAGATAAAATAGGGGAAATAACCACCACAGAGCAGAACAAAGAAAAAAGAATGAAAGAATTGAGGACAGTCTCAGAGACCTCTGGGACAATATTAAATGCACCAACATTCGAATTATAGGGGTTCCAGAAGAAGAAGAGTAAAAGAAAGGGACTGAGAAAAGATTTAAAGAGATTATAGTTGAAAACTTCCCTGATATGGGAAAGGAACTAGTCAATCAAGTCCAGGGAGTGCAGAGAGTCCCATACAGGATAACTCCAAGGAGAAACACGCCAAGACTCATATTAATCAAACTATCAAAAATGAAATACAAAGAAGCAGCAAGGGACAAGCAACAAATAATATACAAGGGAATACACATAAGGTTAAGAGCTGATCTTTCAGCAGAAACTCTGCAAGCTAGAAGGGAGTGGCAGGACATATTTAAAGCGATGAAAGGGAAAAACCTACAACCAAGATTACTCTACCCAGCAAGGATCTCATTCAGATTCAACAGAGAAATTAAAACCTTTACAGACAAACAAAAGCTAAGAGAATTCAGCACCACCAAACCAGCTTTACAACAAATGCTAAAGGAACTTCTCTAGGCAGGAAACACAAGCGAAGGAAAAGACCTACAATAACAAACACAAAACAGTTAAGAAAATGGTAATAGGAACATACATATAGATATGTATATATTTAAGTGTAAATGGATTAAATGCTCCAACCAAAAGACATAGACTGGCTGAATAGATACAAAAACAAGGCCCATATATATGCTGTCTACAAGAGACCCACTTCACACCTAGGGACACATACAGACTGAAAGTGAGGGGATGGAAAAAGATATTCCATGCAAATGGAAATCAAAAGAAAGCAGGAGTAGCAATTCTTATATCAGAAAAAATAAACTTTAAAATAAAGACTATTAGAAGAGACAAAGAAGGACACTACATAATGATCAAGGGATCAATCAAAGAAGAAGATATAACAATTGAAAATATTTATGCACCCAACATGAGAGCATCTCAATACATAAGGCAAATGCTAACAGCCATAAAAGGGGAAGTCAAGTCGACAGTAACACAATAATAGTAGGGGACTTTAACATCCCATTTTCACCAATGGACATGTCATCCAAAATGAAAATAAATAAGGAATCACAAGCTTTAAATGACACATTAAACAAGATGGACTTAACTGATATTTACAGGACATTCCAAACAAAAACAACAGAATATACTTTCTTCTCAAGTGCTCATGGAACATTCTCCAGGATAGATCATATCTTGGGTCACAAATCAAGCCTTGGTAAATTTAAGAAAATTGAAGTTGTATCAAGTACCTTTTCCAACCACAACACTATAAGACTAGATATCAATTACAGGAAAAACACTGTAAAAATACAAACACACGGAGACTAAACAATACACTACTAAATAACAAAGAGATCACTGAAGAAATTGAAGAGAAAATCAAAAAATACCTAGAAACAAATGAAAATGAAAACACGACCACCCAAAACCTATGGGCTGCGGCAATAGCAATTCTAAGAGGGAAGTTTATAGCAATACAATCCTACCTCAAGAAACAAGAAAAATCTCAAATAAACGACCTAACATTACACCTAAAGCAATTAGAGAAAGAAGAACAAAAAAACCCAAAGTTAGCAGAAGGAAAGGAATCATAAGGATCAGATCAGAAATAAATGAAAAATAAATGAAGGAAATGATAGCAAAGATCAATACAACTAAAAGCTGGTTCTTTGAGAAGATAAACAAAATTGATAAATCATTAGCCAGACAAGAAAAAAAAGGAGAAGACTTCAATCAATAGAATTAGAAATGAAAAAGGGAAGTAACAACTGACACTGCAGATATACAAAAGGTCATGTGAGATTACTACAAGCAACTCTATGCCAATAAAATGGACAACCTGGAAGAAATGGAAAAATTCTTAGAAAAGCACAACTTTCCGATACTGAACCAGGAAGAAATAGAAAATATAAACAGACCAATCATAAGCACTGAAATTGAAAATGTGATTAAAAATCTTCCAACAAACAAAAGCCCAGGACCAGATGGCTTCACAGGTGAATTCTACCAAACATTTAGAGAAGAGCTAACACCCATCCTTCTCAAACTCTTCCAAAATATAGCAGAGGGAGGAACACTCCCAAACTCATTCTACGAGGCCACCATCACCCTGATACCAAAAGCAGACAAAGATGTCACAAAGAAAGAAAACAACAGGCTAATATTGCTGATGAACATAGATGCAAAAATCTTCAACAAAATACTAGCAAACAGAATCCAACAGCACATTAAAAGGATCATACAGAAATGAACACACCATTGTAAAGCGATTATACTCCAATAAAAATGTTAAAAAAAAGAAAGGATCATACACCATGATCAAGTGAGGTTTATCCCGGGAATGCAAGGATTTTTCAATATACGCAAATCAATCAATGGGATACACCATATTAACAAATTGAAGGATAAAAACCATATGATAAATTGAATAGATGCAGAAAAAGCTTTCAACAAAATTCAACACTGATTTATGCTAAAAGCTCTCCAGAAAGTAGGCATAGAGGAAACGTACCTCAACATAATAAAGGTCATATATGACAAACCCACAGCCAACATCGTTCTCAATGTTGAAAAACTGAAACCATTTCTTCTAAGATCAGGCTCAAGATAAGGTTGCCCACCCTCATCACTATTATTCAACATAGTTTTGGAAGTTTTAGCCACAGCAGTCAGAGAAGAAAAAGAAATAAAAGGAATCCAAATCAGAAAAGAAGAAGTAAACCTGTCACTGTTTGCAGATGACATGATACTATACATAGAGAATCCTAAAGATGCTACCAGAAAACTACTAGAGCTAATCAATGAATCCGGTAAATAGCAGGATACAAAGTTAATGCACAGAAATCTCTGGCATTCCTATACACTAATGATGAAAAACCTGAAAGTGAAATTAAGAAAACACTCCCATTTACCACTGCAACAAAAAGAATAAAATACCTAGGAATAAAACTACCTGAGGAGACAAAAGACCTGTATGCAGAAAATTATAAGACACTGATGAAAGAAATTAAAGATGATACAAATAGATGGAGAGATATACCATGTTCTTGGACTGGAAGAATCAACATTGTGAAAGTGACTCTACTACCCAAAGCAATCTACAGATTCAATGCAATTCCTATCAAACTGCTAATGGCATTTTTCACAAAACTAGAACAGAACATTTCCCAATTTGTATGGAAACAAAAAAGATCCTGAATAGCCAAAGCAATCTTGAGAATGAAAAACTGAGCTGGAGGAATCAAGCTCCCTGACTTCAGACAATGCTACAAAGCTACAGGAATCAAGACAGTATTGTACTGGCACAAAAACAGAAATATAGATCAATGGAACAGTATAGAAAGCCCAG
This sequence comes from Phocoena phocoena, assembly GCF_963924675.1. Lineage (NCBI taxonomy): Eukaryota > Metazoa > Chordata > Mammalia > Artiodactyla > Phocoenidae > Phocoena > Phocoena phocoena. Next base: position 99,113,036 of record NC_089225.1, on the reverse strand, counting down.
AGATGAACCCATGCACCTATGAGCAACTAATCTATGACAAAAGAGACAAGAATGTACAATGGAGAAAAGACAGTCTCTTCAATAAGTGGTGCTGAGAAAACCGGACAGCTGCATGTAAAATAATGAAATTAGAACACTCCCTAACACCATACACAAAAATAAACTCAAAATGGATTAAAGGCCTAATGTAAGGCCAGACACTGTAAAACTCTTAGAGGAAAGCATAGGCAGAGCACTCTATGACATATATCACAGCAAGATCCTTTTTGACCCACCTCCTAGAGAAATGGAAAAAAAAAAACAAGAATAAATAAATTGGACCTAATGAAATTTAAAAGCTTTTGCACAACAAAGGAAACCATAAACAAGATGAAAAGACAACCCTCCGAATGGGAGAAAATATTTGCAAACAAAGGAACTGACAAAGGATTAATCTCCAAAATATACAAGCAGTTCATGCAGCTCAATATCAAAGAAACAAACAACCCAATCCAAAAATAGGCAAAGACCTAAATAGACATTTATCCAAAGAAGATATAGAGGTTGCCAACAAACACATGAAAGAATGCTCAACATCACTAATCATTAGAGAAATGCAAATCAAAACTACAATGAGGTATCACCTCACATCAGTCAGAATGGCCATCATCAAAAACTCTACAAACAACAAATGCTGGAGAGGGTGTGGAGAAAAGGGAACCCTCTTGCACTGCTGGTGTGAATGTAAATTGATACAGTCACTGTGGAGAGCAGTATGGAGGTTCCTAAAAAACTAAAAATAGAACTACCTTATGACCCAGCAGTCCCACTACTGGGCATATATCCTGAGAAAACCATAATTCGAAAAGAGTCATGTACCACAGCGTTCATTGCAGCACTATTTACAATAGGCAGCCCATGGAAGCAACCTAATTGTCCATCAACAGATGAATGGATAAAGAAGATGTGGCATATATATACAATGGAATATTACTCAGCCGTAAGAAGAAACGAAATTGAGTTATTTGTAGTGAGGTGGATAGACCTAGATTCTGTCATACAGAGTGACGTAAGTCAGAAATAGAAATACAAATACCTTATGCTAACACATATATATGGAATCTAAAAAATAAAAAATGGTTCTTACAAATCTTGGGACAGGACAGGAATAAAGACGCAGCTATAGAGAATGGACTTGAGGACACGGGGAGGGGGAAGGGTAAGCTGGGACGAAGTGAGAGAGTGGCATGGACATATATACACTACCAAATGGTAAAATAGATAGCTAATGTGAAGCAGTGCATAGCACGGGGAGATCAGCTCAGTGCTTTGTGACCACCTAGAGGGGTGGGATAGGGAGGTTGGGAGGGAGACTCAAGAGTGAGGGTATATGGGGATATATGTATGCATATAGCTGACTCACTTTGTTATAAAGCAGAAACTAACACACCATTGTAAAGCAATTATACTCCAATAAAGATGTTTAAATAAAAAAGAATTATGAAGGCTATAAAAGAAGCTCTGAAATCAATTTCTATGTCCTTCTCATGGTAGAATGGATGATTATTTTAGCCAGTGTGCTATGGTCTTGAACAAAGTCCTCTCCTCCCAGGTTCCAAAGTTCTCATGTTTACCTGTCTCATCCCTGTCTGATGCGGTCTTGGATGGTAATATCTTATAATTAGAAATCTGTTACACTTTTCAGATTATTCTCTCTCTGTTTACCTAATTGTTCAAAGCTTGAATAAAGACATTATTATATGCCTTTGGTTTGCTTTGGCTGATATGCTTGCAAAAAAGTGGGTTGCCTCTTTCTTGGGTTAGTTGGTTGCTACACTGTTCTTTTCTGACGACTTCTCTTCTGATACCTGGCCTGCCATTCTGCTGTAATAGGAAGGCTTATTGTCTCTTCCTGGGCTGGGGAGGATGTCAGTTTTTGATCGGGGTCTGTCTCACATGTCAATTTTTGCTATTAGTCATTGCCATGACACGTGCATGACACACCCTTATATCCCAGCCTCAGTAGCTCTGGGGACCTCCCATTTAACTACTGCATTCCCAGTGACCTAGAGGCAACTCCAGAATAGTCCTCATCAAGATGGTAGCAATTCTGCAGAGCTCCTCAGGGCATAAACCAAAAAGGGTTAGAAAGCCAAAAGGTAACCCTGGAGGGCAGACAACTCCAGCACTACCTTCTGTTCAGGTCTAAGAACATCCTTAGAGAGGTTACTGACCTGGACAGGGAAGACATACATCTTCATCTTTTAAGCAAATCTATGACTATAGGGAGGAGACTTTGCCATTTTTTGTTACACCTACATCAAGCATTGCTCCAAGGCAGTAGTTCTGAAATTTTAGTATGCATCAGAATCAACTGGGTAGTTTGCTAAAATGCAGACTTTCCTGTAAAACCCTTATAAATTCAGATTCGGTAGGTTTTGAGTGAAGCCCAGGAATCTGAATTATCACAGTGTCCCTCTAGGAAATTGTAATGCATATGGTCCTTTGACCAAATACTGAGAAACACTGACAACTCTAAGAGAAGAAGTGAGTCTAGTACATTCAATGAACTTGAGAATCCTGAAAGACCACAGGTCAAGTCCCAGGAAGCTCTTGGGCGTGAACTTATTAGAATGGGGTAACATCCATATCCAAGGCGTTGATTAAAAAAATACAGATTACTACTGCCATCCAGACCTACCAGGAGTAGGACCCAAGAGTCTGCACTGGTACAAACATTCCTAGTGATTCTTAGGCACGTTGAAGTTTGAAGACTGCAGAAGGAGAGGTCTTGTATTCAGCCTATTTCACACTCGTTAGCCAAGAGTGTACACTGAAAGCAGGCTGATGAGTACAGAACCATGGTATGGGAGCTTCTAGCAAAATTTGGTAGCAAGCAGCAATGGCTTAATTGACATTCAAATCTCATCTCTGTTTCTAAAATTCAGTTCCACTGCCATGGCAAAGAATTACCTCTGCATAATGAAAGGGACCAAGGAGACAAACTTGAGTTTGAGATTTGGCTTTTCTTTTTTCCCTTCACTGTTTTGAGCAGAGTAAATAACGAACAACTCAACAGTTGTTCTTTCAGTAACAGCCCAGAGCCATGAATGCACTTTCTTTTTCCACTTCGATATCTTAATGGAATGAATGTGATATTATTTATCAACTGTGAGCTTGATGGCATATATCATATAAATCATCTCAAATGTTATTTGCCGCCTGCCTGCCTGTTCCGAAATGCATGCCGGCTTAATTAATCTAACTAGTCAATGCACAGATCAGGAGCACGTTTATAGCTTCTCTGCCATCATAAATAAACTAGTTTTGTTTTCATAGGCTAAAGAATTCATTTTAAGGATGGATACTAGGAAGAATCCGAGAGAGCTGACCTCAATTACAGTACACAGGGAATAATGATGACAGGGTTTTCTTTTTGTTCTGATGCCCTCCATTAACCTTCTATTAAAATACTCCTTTGTCGGGGGTGCTGGGGGGAGGAGGTGGCATGTGGCAGAAATGTCATGCCCTCCCACCTGGAGAGGTATACCTGCCATTTGCTAAGAAAGAGCTTACCCATTTTAAGCCTCGTGATTGAAAGACACATTGGTTCTCAAGTACGCGCATATATGTTGGAGAGCTGAGGCGTACAGGTGTTGTGAATTCTGGAGCCCAGGGCTGCTGGCTGAGGACAAATCCAAAAGGAGAAAAGGGTCAGAGTAGCAGGTGAGAAACGAGGCTAAGTACAGTGAATGGGTTGAACGCTGTGAATCAGCAATTGTTCTTTTCGCAGCCATGGCTCTCTGGTGCAGCCGCACTGGAGGTGCGGTCTCCAGCTCCAGTACCATACTCATCTGACGACCACGTGAACAGTCATGCAACATAGTGGCCCTGAAGGAGACGGTACACTGTAGTGTAATGGTTAAAACCTCAAGTGCACAGCTAAGACATCTGGACTTGCATCCCATCTTCCACTATTTATATGCCATGTCCCCTTAGACAAGCTACCTAACCTCTCTGTGCCCTTATAATGTGGACACCTCACGGGATTGTTTCAAGAATTGAGATAATTTGAGTACTTAGCCCATGACCTGCTGCTAATATACTAGTGAGACTCAAGGCAAGAATATGAATGAAGCCGTCCACCCCCGGCCCGTTGCTTGTTGCCCCTTTCGCTCCCCCTCCCCCAACCAACCAGCAGTTTCCCCTTGGCTGCCCCTCAGCCTCAGGAAAAGGAACCCAGGGAAGAAGCCCATGCTGGACTAGGATGTGTGTTTAGTCCATCTGGGCAGCTCATTTCTGGGTCCTGGTACCCAGAGGATGAGCAAGAAGGCATGAGTGTGGTGGTGCAGAGGTTGGGGGTTGGTGCAGGCTCTGATAGGGCATGTCCACTTGCCGCATAGACGTTTTACCCCATGGGGATGCCCAGGTCTAAGGGTAGTACCGTCAGCACACAGTATGTGGTATTCAATGCAAGTGCTCAATAGATGTCAGCAATTATTATTCTTATTATCATTGCTGAATTTCAGAATTCAATAATTTGGAAGCCACCACTTGGCTATAATTCAGTATGTATTGTGGGGGGATTTTTGTAAAACAGAGAAAACCATTCCCTCAAGAAGTTTGTATTCGATTTGAAAAGATTAAGATGTTAATAACATATTCATATATAATATTTCCTGATTTATTCTACCAAGAGAGGGAAATTCACTGTTAATGTTTCCGCTTAACAACCTTGGATATCTTATCGCTGGTTACAGAAAATATCCAACATTTTCAGTCTGTTATGCAGGACTCACCTCACTGGTTACCCCTACCCTATGAGCAAAGTGTTGAATACTGTCAGCAAGCCTCCTTTCCTCAAGGTCAGTCCCCTAGATTATCATGTCGATATTCCAACTATTGCTCATGTGTGCTCCTGGCCTCTCTACTTCTAGACAAATCCCATACCTTTGATTTCCTGGGTATGTCTTGGGCTCCACTCTGGATTACAAGGCCCCAAGGGCAGGAACATGACTCATACCTCTTTGCGTTCTCCAAGAGAACATACCATAGAGCCTGGCACAAAATGAGCTTTCAGTAAATACTCACTGACTGTGAAAAGCTGAAGGAGAAGATTCACAGAATAGGCGATGGTGAAATGGGAACTTGAAAGATGAGGTGATTTGGGGCCTTCAGGCAGAGAGCTTAGCACATCCAAGGCAGGGAAGTATGCAACAGTATGAGTGAAAGATGCACGAGACATGGAGCATGATCCTGCCAAAGGGATAGGCCCACCTGGAGGTGCCAGCCTACAGAGCACCTGGAGGTGTTTTCATGGGAGTCGGTTCTCAGAGAACAACCCAGAGTACTGGGTTCATTGATAGACAAAAACATGAAAATTTGCTCCAGTGACTGTCTTTACACTCTGTGACCTTCACCTTGACACATAGGCCTTATTTAATAAGTAATGTCATGTTCTTCTGGGCTAATACTTCAGCTCCTAACTTGTGTTTAGTATTTTTAACTACTACTCTCCCGCCATCCTCTTGGGTGGTATACCAACGTGAATTTATATTTTCACAGCCCTTCTGGATGGGAGGTTGAGTCATAACAAGTGCTCCTTGGTAATAAGGGTGATGGGGGCAGGCCTCCAGTACGGAAGGATTTTTCTCAAAACCAACTCCTACTGAACTGGCTCATTTTAGAAGCTTGGACCTGTTGGGAAAAAAAAGAAAAGAAAAGAAAATAGTTCTCTCAGAGCAATAGGACTGCAAATCACAAAGCGTGAACTTTAATGTGTGCAAGCTAAAGGGGACAACAACGACACAAAAACTTGCCCACCAACAACACCCGGAATGGTGTTGACCATGGTATATGAATCTCATTGGATTACAAATGCATGACGTAAGTTTACAGAAGAGGGTGGGAGGTAAAGCTGTTGACTCAACTCTAGAAAACAGTGTTTTGACCAGAAACTCTGACGATGGCACTGGTTCCTCTCTGGTAAATTTGTTTCTTATGGTGATATGGGTTAACGATTCTAAAAATGCTTTACATGTGTACTGAGATTGAACACACATACATAAATGGACGATGGATGGTAAGAGCCAGGCTTTTCACTGTTGAGAGGGAAGTTACAGTTGAGCAAGAAGGGAGGGTCAGAAGGAACCATGTGCTACTGGGTTAGGGTCTGGGGCATCAGCGTGAACTCATGTTTAAATTAATATATATGCAAATGAATGGATACAGGAAGGGTTAGAGCTATGAGTGCCTATGTGTCTTGGTATACACACATGTGTAGTTCTGTTAGCTGAAAAGGTCTGAGAGCAACAATATCCCAATAGCAATGAGCACATACAGCCCCCAGATCTTGGTTTCAAAATTCTATTCTTTAATAAAAGAACCAAAGTTTCATGGAGAAATGGCTGATTCTAGGACTGTAGCAGGGAAAATATAAGATGAGCCTGGAGTACCTTGTAGTACCAGAAAGTAATGAAGTACTCAAAAAATTAAAGGATGGGGCCAAATCAAAGTCACATGAGAGCCAACTGAAAGAGCTCCCAATGGCCAAAGCCGGAATTTGAGCAAGAAAACAAATAACATAGCATGGGATTATAACCCAAAGTACAAAATAAATATACATGAGTCTAGAATGATATAAATAAATAATTGAATATATAAATAGCTGACTGAGAGAAGATGAATCTTCCTTACAGAAGAATTCAAAATAATATGCATAGATATTCTTTACTCTAGGAGATACAACTTAGTCACTTCCCCTTCTCCCCTCACTTTGAGCTGGATTTAGAGACGAGCTTCCAAAGAATAGATATGGAAATATGAGTACTGTCACAGCTCAGAGGAGATTAAGGAGACAAGACCAATAAATGCAAAGGAGTATCCTGGAGGGGAGCCTGGAACAGAAGAAGGACATTAGTGGAAAATCCGAATACATCTGGAGTTTAGTTAATAGTCATAAACCAGTGTTGTTTCTTTTGACAAGTGTACCATGGTCATGAATGATAAACTGGCTGAAAGATATACAGGAACTCTGTACTATCTTTGCAAGTTTTCTGCAAAGATATAGTTTTCCAAAAATAAAAAGTTTATTTAAAAAAACTTTTTAATATAATTTTATATATATATAAAATTATAAATTATATATATATAATTATATATATAATATATATATATTATAATTTTATATATATATATATAATTATATATATTTTATATATATAATAAGTAGTATTATCTGGTGCATCTCACCTATATTGTCACATTTCATCTATTTCCCAAGCAGATGGCGACCTACCTAAAGAATGATTTTAGAACGCGGAATTAAATTATAAGGCAGGTCTAAACGGTTTAACCGTTTCTTACGGTTAAATATGATTCTTGACCTTTGTAAGGTTAAATGACATTAAGTGGCCACTGAATTTTGTACTCAGAACACAGTGGCATCTTACCTCTTGATGGACATCATCTAGTTTTCAGGCAAGGCAGTTTCTAGAAATCTGATCTTGACAAAGAGAACTCCATTGAATGTCTAGACTTCTCCCTCCTAAGTCCTGAAGTACCTCTGCATCTGCAAGGTCCATGGGTCCCTGTGCCTCTTCTCATACACAAAACGTGGGCAGTAAATTAGAACATTTCAAACAGTAATTAATCTGGGACTTGGATTTTTCGTTCCAATGGGCATCTTTCATTTGACTCCCAGTCAACACAATGACATATTTATATTTTGTGTTTAGCAAAGAGTAAACTCTGGGGGGGTGGGGTACAGGCGAGAAACAACTTTCCTCCATCCCAATACGCAGATTTACAACAGAGCTGTCTGCCAAACTAAGGTTGAGGCAGGGACAAACTGTTTAATTGGCACATTGGAGTCACAGGATCCATGTATCGTGCATTGCTTCGGAGACAACAGGAGTCCTCTGGTTACGTTCCAAGGATCCTGGCTGTATTTAAACATTTTCCTTGTACAGTAACAGTGATAATTTTGTATGCTATGTTTATTTTCAGTTTAGCCTGTTTCTTACTCTCAATTATTTATAAAGACCTTTGGAATGGAATCCTGAAACAAGCCTTTCCCCTGCCCCCACTGTTGCTATTGTCTTTTCTATTTCATCCTCTGAATTTCTTCCGGTGATAATAATCACAGAGGGGCTCCTCTTGTTTCCTTGTTTGTGCAGCAATCCCAGTCGTGAGGCCAAGAGAGAAGGTTAAATTAAAAAACTGATTCATAGCAGTTGGCACCTGGCCACTTGCCCTGGTGGCCCGGAGCGCGAGATGGAGTCCCTGCATGCTTTGGAGGTACTTTGATGCAGCAGGAGTTAGGAAAGCAATGCTCCTCTTCTGGGTCCCTGTCAATATGTCTCATGGTGAGTCCCTCTGGCAGCTTCACCTCCATCCAGATGATTCTAGCAAACAATTGAGATATCAAACCGGTACAGATGTTTTCCTTGACTGCTTTGCTAGAATGATTGGTGCAACATCCTGACCTTGGGGTAAAATACATATTCTTTTATTCATCTGATTCTTTACTCCTCATTCACTTCATCAAGATGCAGTTTTTGTATTTTACCCATCACAGAGCAAAGCCACGGCGTCTCAAATGAGATAGGGTCATATTTCAGTCAGGGCTCCGTGGTATCCTGTATTGCTTTGGGCAAGTGACTTAAACTTGGGAAACTTGGGGAATCTGTTTTCTCCTCTGTAAAATGGGCATTCTACCATGTATAAGGCTGCAAAGATTAAATAAATGATTTACTTTTAGCAACTAATACAATGCCAAGCCTTTATGCCAGGTGCTGAGGACACAAAATTATCACCAGCCTCTTTCAAAGCTGGTAGAATAGAAAGTGCAAGTGTCTCAGACAAAAGTCTTTCCCCATCCTTTATAGAATTAAAATACAATTTGAGAAGATGCAAAAGATGCAGAAGCCAGTTAGGGTCTCTTGTTACTACCCTTGCAGGGGAGAAATAAAGCATGGTGATGTGAAAATAATTTATTTTGACCACGTAAGTAAAACAAAAAAATTGGATGAGTTTAAAAATGAGAAGCCAGAGTGATTATGCTCACATTCGAACAATAAAAGGAAATCTTTAGTTTGTTAACATATTATTTTTCTTATTGTGTAATCTGAACATTCGGACTCAAGTACTGAGTAGTTGTGGAACCTTAGACAAATCCCTGGCTCCCTCTCTGGGCCACCATTTCCTCATTATGAAATGTCATGGCTGAAATAGGGCACCTCTTAGGTCTTCTCTAGTGTTAACACTCTAGAGTTTTAGTATTGCAATGCTCCTAATCAATGGAAGCTGTAAGAACAATAACAACGTAACATAACTCAACACCAAACATGGCACCTAAATACTTCCTTACGTACTCACGTTTCCCCCTCTTCAGGTCAAATCCTGAATTACCACTACAAGGACGTGAACCTCAAAATCAAAAATTTAAGATAAAATGCAATCAAAGTTTTGGGATAAACAGCCTTACACTGGCTCAAATTACAAGCTGTAGCGGAAATGAGATTTGGGAAAACACTTTGATTTTGCGTGCGTCGTAAGTTTAGGTAAAATGTGCACATTTATCAAAGCCTTTGGAACTTTATCTTCCTCTTCTGTGTAATTAGTAATCAGAGTTCCTAAGATTGTTTCTGTGTCAAGTAACAGTGACAGGAGGTAGGACCAAGTTGCCAAAGATCGCTTCAGAAGGCAAGGGAGATTAAATGACCAGTCAGAATGTCAGAAAATTGAAATAAAAAAAGAACAGTTTTCCTTCTATCTTTCCTTTTTTCCGTCCTCTCTTCCTTTATTCTCTCTCCTGTTCTCCTTTCCACCTTCCCTCGCTTCCTCTTCTTTGCGGCACAGTGTAAAATACTCTCACTTGGCTTATCTACCCGGCTGTGAGGACCGACTTCAGTGCTTACGAGTTTTGTCAGCTTAGGCAAGTCTGTTCACCTCTCCCAGTCTGTTTCATTCATTGGTAAAATGGTGTGATCAATACAGATACCTGCCATAAGGCTTCTGTATGAGTAAGATGAGATAAAATACGTAGAAGTATTTTATAAACCACAAAGTGCTTGCGTGCACTGGTACCATCCTACCTATGCCTGTGCAGAGGGTCGTTGCCCTGCGCTTTGCCCTTCTTTCCATCATCCATACCTAGGAACCCCTTTTCCTTCCTTGCTCTATGTACCCCAACATAAAACATACTCTCATCTGGAAAACGATAGAAACCTGCCCTGTTTCCCATTCTGTGGTACTCATTTTGTTACGTAATAAGCATCAATGTTTTAGAAACCAAGAGTGGGGAATGAGGCGTTGATGCTACCATAGGAAACCAACCTGATGGTTTCCTGGGGGAAGAGGAAAGGGGATGATTTTCAATCCTGTTGGGTAACTTGCATCTCTGGTATCAGTGGTTCAAATCGTCTTTAGAGGAGCGGTCTATACAGGATTGTTATTCTGTCCACCTGCATATTGTTTTATTGACAGTTAGTGGGTTAAATTACTCATAACTGACAGACCAATCATTTAGTCCACCACGTTCTTGGGCGGAGGAGGGATAGGTGTTGGTGTTTATCTCTGCCCCTTATAGACTACAGTTGACAGAGGATTTCTGCGTCTTTCACCACCCTATTGCTGGGAGTTTTGCTCACACTAAAAGACACCAGTTTAGCCCTTAATGATCCAAGGTAATGCTTCTTAAACCTTAATGTGTGTATATATGAATCACCTGGGATTCTTATCAAAATGAAGATTCTGATTCAGCAGGTTTGGGGTGGAGACCAAAATTCTGCATTTCTCACAAGTTCTTAAGTTGTGCCCATGCTTCTGGTCTGCAGGTCACACTTTGAGCAGCAGGGTATAAGGGACATGAGGAACAGGGATGAGGCAGCCCTAGAACAGTTTGTTTCTGGTTCAGTTGATAGCTGAGGGCTATCAGCTGAGGGCTGTGAGAGGATTTATGACATTTCCCACATATCATGCCCAGGCAAGTATAGATTGAACTGGTGCCCCTCAGATCCCCAATGGGAGTGCACAGTGGACCCGCCTGTGAAGATGCAGGCTCACCGTGTCCTACTGCCGTGTTTCTAGTTACATGCCCAAAGACACCAAGTAACAAATCAAAGGTTGTTGTGTCTTCTTAAAATCACCATTGTTCAGTTCTTCTTGCCAACCACTCAGAAGGGGGTGAAAGATACTTATCTTGCCCTCTAGCTCCAGATTCAACCAAACAGTCCTTGATCACAAAGGGGAAAATTCTTTCTAGCTCCCACAGGGTCATAGTTATGCTCCACTTTTGTTACGTCAAGTAAAAGCTCTTTGTGGAAGGAAGTATCCACTGAGGAGAGGCAAAGCACCGAGTTGGGTGATTTATGGACACTAATTAAGTCTCCCTGCCCTCCTTCCTTCTGACTACTCCCCCACTCCCCAAAGTGACACATCCACCCCACCAAATGGGCCAAGAGTGTACGTGTGAGTGTGAGGGGTGGAGGTGTGACTTGATGCTTTATTTTTCTTTGTGCTTGTTATTCGGGAAGTGGGGAGAGGAAGGGAGGAAGGGCAGTGATGGAACCTATGAGGCAGAATAAATGTCTGAGGGTTCTTGCTGAGGTTTATGGCAGCTTCTCTGGCCAGTGAAACACAGAGTCAGGGGCTGTATTTCATATTCTCAATCTTTATTTGAAGGAACATGACAGATAAGGCTTTTTCCCCTCCTGTTAACCAAGAAATGAGGTTTCTTGTTCTCTATGAAATTTCTATTCTTTGTCAACCCTATATGTAAAGCATATGTTTTGAAATAAACAAAAGTGTGAATCTTTCATTTACTAGCATGAGATCTTGGGTAAGATACCCAACTTTTCTAAGCCTGGTTTCCTCATTTCTAAAATAATACAGGGGTAAAAATATATCCTGTTGGGTCCTCACTTGAATTACATTAAATGAGGTAATGTATGTAAATGAGGTAATGTATGTAAATGAGGTAATGTATGTAAATGGGCTAGTACATTGCCCACTGTAGATACTTGGTTGATTTTACTATCATTATTTTAAGTAATTTTATTTTTTAAATCAGAATGAATGTCTAAGGGCTAAGAGTTCTTCAGACCACATGAGAACTTGGTTACCTTGTTCTTTGTATGTAGAGGAGGCTCTGATGGCTGACCTGTTTATTTATGGGATGATGGGGTTCAGTACAAGTATGTCTGTGCTGTTCCCATAATCCTCTACTGTGTGTTCAGAATTACCCCAGAGTGTGACTCTTGCTTACTTTCAGACAGTATTTGTGTTTTGATTCTGTCTTAGTTGGACTTTACCTGGATTTTTACCAATTATACTAATGATAATGATGATGACAATGATAATAATAATTATAGCAATTATAGTAACAACTAAGACTTATATGATGCTCACTGCATTCCTGGCGCTTTTCTAATCCCTGTACATGTATTAATCCTTACGACAGCTTTGTGTGGTATGTACTATTATCATCCTCATTCTGCAGATGAGGAAACTGGGTCACAGGTGTTATCAAAGGCACTTGGACTAGTCATGGGCTTTTTTTTTTTTTTTTGCGGTACGCGGGCCTCTCACTGTTGTGGCCTCTCCCGTTGCGGAGCACAGGCTCCAGACGCGCAGGCTCAGTGGCCATGGATCACGGGCCCAGCCACTCCGCAGCGTGGGGGATCTTCCCGGACCAGGGCACGAACCCGTGTCCCCTGCATCGGCAGGTGGACTCTCAACCACTGCACCACCAGGGAAGCCCTAGTCATGGGCTTTTTGATTACCCTTAGATCTACTTTGTTATTAATAAGCACAAACTTTACTTTTGCTTTAATATATTACATAATGACTCTCTTTCCTTCTGGGACAGACTCACAACTTCCTCATCTGCTCTGTTTATGTATTCTTGTGACAGAAGGAAATATTCTTTGTTTTTCAAATTTGAAAATATAAAACCCAAGAGTAAGTCCTGCCAGCACTCAGTCCTAAATATTTCCAGAATCCAAGCACTTCTGATGAATTCCAATGAATCTGCTTAATCATTAAATACACTATCATCTCCTGCCTGAAGGTTTGCAGTAGCTCCCCACTTTCATGCTTGCCTCCCTCAATCCATCCTCCACATAGCAGCCTGAATGAGCCTAGTGTACACCAGATGTTAACATTCCCCTGCTAAAATCCCTTCAATGCCTACACATTACATTTAAAATACAAATTCCAAAGCACGTCCAAAAAGTCCCTGCCTACCTCTCCACCTCATTTTTGTTGTCCCTCTCTGTGTCAGGTTCTCCAGTGAAACTGAACCAATAGGATGTGTGTACATATAGAAAGAGGTTTAGTATGTGGAATTGGCTCATACAATTATGGAGGCCGACAAGCCTAAAATATGGAGGGAGGGGCATCAGGCTGGAGACCCAGGGAAACTGATGTTCCAGTTCAAGTCCAAAGGCCATCTGCTGTAGACCCAAAAAGAGCCGATATTGCAGATAAAGGCAGTCTGCTGGAGAATTCGCTCTTGCTCAGAGGATGCCAGGCTTTTGTTCTATTCAGGTCTTCAATTGATTAGATGCAGCCCACCCACATTGTGGAGGGCAATGGGTTTTACTCACAGTCCATAGATTTAAACCCTGATCTCCCCCCAGAGCACCCTCACAGAAACACCCAGAATAATGTTTGACCAAGTATCTGGGCAGCCTGTGACCCAGTGAAGTTCATGCGTAAATTACCCATCACACTTTCCATATTCATTAAATTCAGCAAAAACTCTCTGTCTCCTGGACTCTGTCCTGCTCTTTCTCCTCCTTGGGTTGTATTCTACTTTCTCTAGAATATACATTTTCCTCAGAAGAGACTCTACCTTGTTCACTGATTTAATTCAGGGCCTAGAAGCATGATTGCCACCTGGAAATGTCCAAAAAATGAATATCTAAAAAGTAGATGATTAAAGTGATTAATTAATCTGTTCAAAGAAGATAGTTTGCCTGGATCTGAAAACCTAAATGCTCACTTATGTTGTGTGATGTTGGAAATTCAATGAAATCCAGTCTTTATCAAAATATCTCCCTCCTGAATCATCACAGCAATGTCCATGTCTGCTGCCCTAAATCTGAATCCTTCAAGTCACCCCTGTTTGGATAACTTTGTGTTCCAATGATCTTTGCTAAGTGTACACGCTACCTGAAGTCTTCTCTTCCATTCCTGTCACATAACTATATCAGTTTAATTTGCTAGGGGTTCCCATGAGCTGCCATCTTTACAGATCCCAAGACCCTGACCTTGAAGGAATGATTCAGAGGACGTCAGAGGTGGAAGAAATCCTCAAGGTCACCAGATCCCACTCTTCTTATTACAGATGAAAAAATGGAGGCCCACAGAGGGGAAGTACCTTGTGCAAAGCCAGATAACCAATTAATGAAAGAGCTCAGTTCAGAAGTTGTCTCTTTAGTTTAGGGCTCTACTTAACAGAACAAATTACAGTGGAAGAAATTTTTTACCCACCAGTGACAGGTATGAGGAAAGCAATGTTTTAAGGGTTTGGGAAAGGGGAATGTATGTGTGCGTATATATGTATGTATGGGGACAGGGCATCACTGGGAAGATAAAAAGTAATAACATTTCTTCCTTTCTAAATCATTCATAAGTAAATGATAAAGACCAAGAGATGAAGATTTTAAAAATTTGCTTTACTATTGATAATGCTGATTAGAAAATATTATTTCATTTGTGTAGCCATAAGGCTTGCTTCAACTGTGGACCTCAAGAAAGAGTTCACTCAAGGGAGAGTTTTAGCCTGCAAAGCAGAAATAAATATCCAAAATCACCTATTACTACTGGTCCAGGGCAGGCATGGGAAAAAGTGAGTGAATCTCCAGCACGTATGGCCTGTGGATAAATGAACTCCACTCAGCCCCCATATGTGGACTGATGTTTGCCAGATCCGTGCTACCCACCAATCCAATGAGTTGCTTTTCCTATGTGGTAAGGAAAAGGGGGCTTAGGAAGCTGGCAGGAGTGACTCTTACAAGTAGCCAAGTCTTTCTGGGAGGAGGGAGGAAGGCAGGAGGACTGGAATAAAGTCTGTTGCCATTGCTGAGCTGGGGAGAGTAGACCTTTTTGACAGGATGCATTGATGGGAAGGACTTTCTCATTTATTTCAAGAAGTGATTTTAGGATATCACTCAATTCTGAGGACATTAGAAAACAACTTTCCTGCAGACAAAACTGAAAGCTTACTTTTCTCAAAACTCTAGAACTTTCAGGATGCTTCATGACAGAGCAAACATATTTTATAATTAATGAAGTTTTAATGAAAATAGTACAAAGGTATTAGAATAGTTTACCCAGCAAGCTCTATAGCCAGATGATGATAATTATATTTTGTCAGGAATAAAAACTAAGAAAATATGTCTACCCAGGACTCTTTACAAAAGTTTATCTCAAATAAAATTAATGAAATATAGACATTTGCTTAAGATATTTTTTCTCCACATGGAGCATCTAAAAGGTTTTAAATATGACCTGGGTGAGCAATAGTATAAAAAAGATCTAATTGCCTTTGAAAAATTCTTAATAGGGAGGTAAGTAATTATTTTTAAAATGTAGTTCTTATTTTAAACATTTCAACCTTTAAGACAGAAAATATGCACATGCATTGCAGAATTTTTATTAAATGTGTTCTGACTTGCCCTAGGTGAATCAATTTGGGAGTATTCTCTGAACTCTATTCCTTTCTAAGATCGAGAAAAATCCTTCGTGATCTTCTTTGGAATGTGGGGATTGGTTCTGGTCTTCATTATCTAAAATGAAGGCTTTTAATCTAGACACTCTACTCTCCTTCCCTTCCCCTGCACCTCCACAGTCCCACAAAATATCTGTGATTGTTCCTGTGCTTTTAAAAACAGGAAGTTTCACAAAGCAATTTTACAACTACCAGTATGAATGGTTTCTAAAACACATTTCTAGGAAGGATCTGGGAGACTGAAGTGGAGACAAGACTCAACAGAATTCTCTAACTTATTTCAATCATATACAAGTGCTAACATCTGAGCTTTGCGAAGTCAAATCTAGCTCATAGGATATATAAAAATAGATACAACAGAAAAGATTACTATCCTTGGTTGCGGGAGAATCTGCCATGGTTTCCATATTCCTCATTCATTGTAATCTGATGCAGTCGTTTCCAAGTTCTTGGTCACCAGCCATTACTTCTGTGGGAAATCAATTTAGTGAATCTCAACTAGAATTTTAAAAATAAATCAAAAACAGTAGAAAAGAAAAGGTGACAGGGTGCCTTGCACATGGTAACGATAAATATTGTTTCAGGAAAATTTTGTTTGATTTATGGGTTGCAGTGTGAAATGTATTTCGTATTGTAAGATCTTTGTGCCTCCCCCCCACCAAATAAGGACCAAAGATCACTGACCTCTTCACTACCAAATATGACCTTCATGTTTATTATTTTTCTGTTTGGCTGTGGTGGGGAGTTTTAACACTATTGACCACAGCCTCAAACCTTTGTTTGAAAGTCAATCTTACCTTGACTTCTGTAACGTTTCTTCCGTATCTTCCCACTCTCCTGGTCACTCCTTAGTAGCTTTCTCTACCTGTTCTGATTAATATTCCTTCAGCATAAAGTACAGATTCCTTAGCTGAGCTGAATCCCCTTTGTAGCTATCTCCTGTCTGTTCCTCTAGCCTCAGCCCTCACTGCCTTTCCACAGGCTCTCTGTCCTGTAGCCAGACAAAATTACTTATAATTCCCACATTGTCGGGCTAGTCCGTTCTCCCTCCCTTTGTCTAAACTGTTCCCTCTTTCCTAACCCACCACCAAGTCCCCTTCTAGAGAAATACTGCTCAAGATCTTTTGGTTATTATAAATACTGCAGTATGTTACATTTATATGATACGTATATACACACCATCTATACTCATATGGTGGAAATAAAGGTTTAGAGAAGGACTTACCCTTTCTACCTTGGATGCATTCATGCTCCCTTCCCTTCCCTTCTCGTTAGAAATGGCAGTCCTGAACCAAAAAATTTGTTTTATTACCTACGAATGGGCTTCAATCCAGAGTAGGTCAATCAATTAATGGTAAAACTCCATGCAGTGAACTGAAAGCCCCTTTTTAAACCAAGTCTTCCTCCTTTGTGTGTCTTTCTGGGCACTTCCACCACGTTAATATTCCCTTTGCTTCAGAATCAACCACTGTGAAGTCTTGCCACTTCTCACTCACCGGCTGTATAACTTGGACAAGTTCATTTATGCAACAAACGTTTATCAGTGTTAACTCTGTCAGAAACACTGGGCTGGGCGCTAGAGATATGAACAGCAGATGAAGTAGAAACACTCCGTCTCTAGCTTCACAGAGCCTAGCATCTCATCAGTCCTCCGGAATGCAGACCTTCTTGTTAACGTGAACCTTGTTAGTTTTAGTCCATTATTACAACCCATTGAGATCTTTGTGCAACTTAATTCTACCATGATTTCCAGATGAAAAAAATCAAGTCATATTTAAAAACTGAATGTTCCCAGAGATATGGATTCTTTGAGTCTCCCTAGTTATCTGCAATTGATGAGAATGTTCTCAAGTCTTGGTGGGAGTCAAGGGTAAAACTTATTGCCCAGATAAAGCCAAAGTTACTAAGTATCTCTGATTAAGATTACTCCATACACACACTCCATACACCCCAAATAAATATAATCTCTTTATTGGGAGATAGGACCATATCTTGTATTTTTGCGTATTGTCCACAACTTGAAGATTATAGGTCCTCAATAAATATTTTACTGACTAATTGGTGAATAGAGTTAATAAAATATGTTCCACATTAAAAAAAAAATGCATCTGGAAACAGAAAAAAGCAACTGTCAGGCATCTAGAATAACTGGGAAGTTTCTGTGAACATCATTTTAACTCCCAGTTTCAATCTGGAGCATGGATGACAGTGTCAATAGTTAATAGTTCTTATTTTACCATATTCATCTGTGTTTAGCATATCAATAAGTAATATACTTGAAACTAGCAAAACCCACTATTGTCTCTTGAGATTGCCTTTATCAGCATTCAATACCAATCCTGCTTTAAGATAATTACATGAGATAGTCACAGCTAATTAACATTGTTCCTTAAATAAATATAAGTGGAAAGGATTTATCAGCGACTTTAAAGTCAGATTGTTTTCTCAGCTGGGTGATTCCTGGACAGATTCACCGGTTGTCCTGAGTCACAAGATCACCTTCTCTTCCCCTGAGCTGCCTTCAGTTTGCATTGACTTGATGTCTCTTACTATACTGATCGTAAAGCTTTTTGCCACCCAGTGGAACATAGTGACAGAATAAAACACCCAGCTGGCATTGTTCCTCCCACGGGTCCTCCCTGTTGCCGTGGTTACCCAGCTACGTTGGGGAAAGATAAGAGAAGGATGAGGGGTGGCCTCAGTGAGGTCTGCTTCTTCAGGGTCTGGGCCTGCGGCTCACAAAGAAGAAGGTTATAAAGGCTCCAGAGGGCTGAGTGAGCCTTCCGGCATGGTTCCTCCCAGTATCCCAGCTGGACTCAAAGGGATTGTTCTCGGGGAAGTCAACTGGCAAATTTTGCACTGTGCGGGGTTGGCGTTGTAATTTAAGCTTCCTGTCCCTGGAAGTTAATAGTTTACCCCTCCTCACAACCTACCCTGAGTTCCAGGAGAGGGCAGCTAAATGATGGCGCGGCGCAATCCAAGGGAGACTGAGCATGTGTTCCCCAACAGGTGCACCAAGAAAATGCATGCGTTTGAGCTCTTGTACGAATACTGAAAACGACAGACATTTCTTCATTTATTCACCAGATAAAGTTTCTCAGAAAGCTCCCAGAAAATGCTCAAACACACACACACACACACACACACACACACACACACACACACGAAAGGTATGGTATCCACCCCTTTGTGAAGGAGTTGGCAATTCTAGTTTTATCCACATACATTGGTTCAAATGAGGCGATATGTTGTTTTTCACTCAGGAAAAATGTGGTTGGGGGATATGAGATGTCCAGTTAGTCTCTCTCTCTCTCTCTCTCTCTCTCTCAACTTAAATATGTAGATAGAGCCAACCTAAGATACTTTGATTTTGCAAAATAAGGGAGAAAAGGGAAAAGATAGTTATGCGTAGTAGAAGATACATGCTTTGCACACACAGTGCATTACCATGTCCAGAGCAGGCACCGAATTAATTCTTGTTGAATGAAAACAAAAATGAATCAGGTGGACCTCAGTGTAAATCTGATGCTGGTCTGGCGCACTGCATGACTTGCTCAAGTCACTTACCATCTCTGCCCCTCACTGTTCTCATCTTCAGACTGAGGAGGGCGTCCGTCGCAGAGAAGATGTGGCGAAGACAAAATACAACGAGATAATGTGTGTAAGGTGCCAGGTCCTTACACAAGACCCGGCGTGGTCTCATAAACCGTTGTTATTATTTTGTTATCCCGTTCTTGGCTTTGCTATAAATGCTTCTCTGTGAGCTTCATGAAGCCAAGGCCCTGTCTGCTTTAATGAACATGTACTCAGAGATGCTCAGAGGCACAGAGAAGTGGCGAACCGATGCTCTTCCGGAGAGCACTTCCCCTTGTCCTGCCAACTTTTACCCCCAAGAGGACAAGCTTTGCCTCTGCTTCTGATTGATGGCCATACACTACCTCATGGGCTTAGTTCCTCAGTGATTTACTAAGTTGGCATGTAGTTAGGAGATGTACCCATAACAAAGCGGTGCTTTACATTGGGAGAGCTGCAGCTCAGGGATTCTCTGCTCTGGGGCCAGGTGCTAGAAGTTTCTTTCCTGCTGCCTCTGATGTGCACAGTTGAGTTTGAAGCTTGCGGCTCTACCCCTGGTCCCACGCATTTTTGCTTAACGGTGCAACCCTGCCACTTGTTGTTTGGCAAACATTTGTGTGCCAGGCATCATGCAAGGTCAGGGACATAGAGATGAGCAAAGCAGCCTCTGCCCTAGAGGAACTTAAGACAAGTAAACTTACGCCATTCACACAAGGTTGCTGATTCTGGGGACAGAAAACAAGCACACAGGTCAGCTTGATTCCAGAAGCTTTGGACTCAGGCAGACAGTGATTGACTATTGCTGTCTACTTACTAGCTAGATGGCAGCTTAGTTTGCTTGTAGGTCGTTTAATCTACGGATGCTTCTGTCATCTACCTTCTAGCTACTCTAAGAGGGAGTCACTGGGTCAGCAGCCTCTGCACACTTGGTAACTTTCTGGAAATGCAGACTCTCAGGGCCTCCCAGTGATTTGGAACCTACCTTTTAACAAGACCTTCAGCTGATTCGTAAACACGTTAGTGTTTGTTATACCTTGATCTCTCTCAAGGTTTTGGGTAAGATAAGTGAGGTGACAGAGGCACAGGAGTTAGCACAACAGGTGGTCAAAGAGTATTAGTTCCCTTCTTTTTCTGTAGGATTCATTTCAAATAAGTGACGTCTTAAGTGCTATTAGAGTCATACCACTGCCTACAAGGCACTAGTAAGAGAAATGTCTGTTAGTAAGTAATGCTTTAGAGCTACTGCTTCCGGGGCCATCTGTAATGATGCTGAAAGAGAGGAAAATATTTTTAGGTTGGACTCCAACTGGAAAGTCAGTCCTCACACCAAAGAGAATAAACTCCTCAGCTTTGCCCGTGGACACCAGAGAGAAGGCCAACACCAACAGGCAGAAAGCAAAGTATGTAGACAAATAAAAACATTGTCACTGGGAAAATTGGTCCCCCACAGAAGTGAACAGAGGTGGAGACAGATATGGTCAGCTGAACACAAATATCATAAAGAGAATAACAATCCTCAAAAGGGTTACCAGCAAAGAACCCATGGGTAGAAAATCCCATTTGTTCCCCAAACAGCCAACAAACATAAGAAAATATACTCAAGTCCAGTAGATATTAGGAACAAATCAGCTAGAGTAAAATGAGGTGTCACTTTATCTTCTGACTAGTAAGAATCAGAAAGATTGTAACACCTACTTCTGGAGTGGATGAGGGGAAAAGGGGACTCACATATTTTGTTAGTGTGAAAAGTTAGAGCCTGTGGAGAGCTCTCTTTGTATATACATGCAAACATACATACTTGCACATATACTCCAACGTTGTTCCTTACGGCAAAATTTGAATAGATTTGGAACTTTCCACATCATGAACTCTTATGCAGCCATTAAAAAGAAAAAGTGGAAGCTACGCTAATTAATTTGAAAAGGTATCTGTCAAGTGTTGTGTAGAAAAGTGAATGGAGCAAAGTATGAATAACATAATCCCATTTTTAGAAGACAAATAACAACAACAAAGACGATCCTAACTGGAGTCTTCGTTCCTCACGTTCACATCAACTCTCAACCCTCTTCACTCTGAGCTGTACCCTGAGAGGCTGACTTTTATGACCATTGGGTTCTCTGAAACTGATGACTTCCTAGCAGGCTCAGCCAATCAGTAGCGCTGGCAGGGGAGGGAGGTCAGGACTGGCCGAGTCTCTGAATATCACAGCTTCTCTCAAGATAGGCCCTTCTTTATGACTTTCCTTTAATCTATGGCAATCAATTCCTCCCTTCCTTTAGTCTTAAGGATGTTAACAGCCCTGGGTTATAGTTCCAATCCTTTGAGTTTTTGATACTCTATCTGTACCTTTTAAAATATCCTATTATTAGGTTCTCTTTGAATGATCTTAATTGAAAGTTGCCATCTGTTTTCTGCTGAGACCTTGGCTAATACAGCCTCTACCCGCATATTTATATATGTGTATTCATATTTGTATAACTACAAAAACATGGAGAAATAGAAAAGCATCTATACTCTGTGGTTCCAACAAGTACATAAGTTGGGTGGAGCGGAATGATGTAGTGGGAATAATGGTAGGTAGAATGAAGGAGAGGGGACTGAGACAAAAGAAAAAGAACAAAAATCGGCACTAAATTAACCAAAAACATGAAAAATTGTACATGATATCACGTTTAACATTTTATTCATATATATGTATTCAAATCTAATCTTAAAAATCCAGTGGGCAATATGGTAAAAAAGACTAAACAATACAGATCTCCTGGCTCACGGGGTAATGGAGGAAACAGAGTGAGAAGCTGGACATCTGGTTCTTAATGCAAACTGAAATACTCCCAATAAGAGGCAGGGTGTCCCAGAGGTTCTTAAGCAAATTGATGGGTTTATAAAGAATAAAAATTTTTCTCTTAGTGATTATGTTCAAAGGGGATAAAGAGCCACAAATCTCAAAAAAATCTCTTCTTAGAACCTTCGTTAGCTGTAGGAAATTGAGGAGAAACAAAATCATGGTTGAGAAAATGGCCCATTCTTACGTTGGAAGAGGTTTGTGTTTGTAGGACAGACCAAAGAAATGCACACACAAAATTGGTCAAACAGTACTGCATTTTATTCAGTGATAAAAGGAAGACATGATGAGATGGGACACCCAGGATTAGAGAGAATGATTGACTTGGCATAAGGCCACTTTTATTAGCCAAGAATGACATGCCATATTGAACAGAGGTGTCAGAGCTGTGAGAAGTGTATAAAGCAGAAGTCCAGAGCAGGAGGGCAGCCAAACTAGCGAAGGCAGTGGCTCGTGCTCCAAAAGAATGTTGTGCACTTAGTTTCCGTCCCTGGAATCAGACTCGGTGAGAATCAGAATTACCTCCCTAATAAGGCAAAGTAATCCCATCACGATGACCAAGAAAGAGGCTAGCACATTATGACATCATTTGGTAAAAGCCATTACAGGTTTTCTAAGGTCTCTATTGACCAGAGGGTCAACTTTGAATCTGAGTTAATCAGAGAACTAAAGGAGAGGATGGAATTCTAGAAGGACACTCACGCATTCCAGAGGGGAGAGATCCAATCGTGGAGTGTCCAGTGAACGTGTTAGATGCTCCAGGGGAATGAACACGCACAGACTGGAGAAAGTGAGGAGACCCCTTGTCCATACCTGTAGTCTCCTTTTATTTTATTTTTAAAATTTTTATTGGAGTAGTTGATTTACAATGCTGTGTTAGTTTCTGCTGTACAGCACAGTGAATCAGTTATACATATACATATCATACCCATAGTCTACCTTTAACAGAAGAGTTACCTTATTACTTTATGCTTGACCAGCAACCTTTACTGTCGATTGATTTGGTGTTAGGTCCTAGCCAGAGAAACAGATCAGCAAACAACCAGTCACAAATAGCATGACACAATATCTCTTTCTTCCCCCGGAGAGTATTATTTCTAAACAAATGAGTCCTTGGATGTTGAATGTATTGCAAATGGAAGGCATTTCTAACACATCAGCAAGCATTTATCGATCACCTCAAACTGTAGAACGGTGAAACTAGGAGAGATCATGAAGACGATTTGCCACAAACCCTTTATTTCATACGTGAAGTAGCTGAAGGGCTAAAGAGAATAAGATACTTGCCCAAGATCACTCAGTAAGTTTTACAACATACTCTCAAAACAGACCCACTAAGAAGTATAAAGGAATCTGTCCAAGATCAAGAAAGATGACTTATAATAGCACAGTTACAAGTTTACAGCATTTATTAATTACAGAAATCTGTACAAACACCTTCAAACACAACACACACACACACACACACAAGTACACACACACACACACACACACACTCAGCATATATCATCCTAATAACCAACGGAGGCGTATCCATCCTGAATTTGTAACCAGGGAAATGGCCTTGTTTCTCAAACTAAAGAGACAGTAGGGACATGGGCCGGCACATGATTAAACCAGGAAGGCATGTTTCCCCAAGCGCTCTCTTCATTTTCTAAAATCTTAATTCCCTGCTTCACGTGTCAGTTCCTGGTGCCAACTGATGTCACAAATGTAGAGCCCCATCCCAGAGACTCCTGATGCCAGAAGTCCAGCCAAGAGCAACTTTACTGTTCCTGTCTTGCTTGCAAACAATTGTGTCATAAGCTTGGACTGACTACTGAAAGAGATCAGTTGGAGTGACAGCCTTTCAATTCTGCAGAAACTACAAAACTGACTCAAACAAAAAAATGGACAGAAGTTCCTAGAGTCAGAAAACATGGATCCATTCATGCTCTGACATCCCCTCTTAGCTTGACCCTGGTGGAGAGAGGCAGGACCCTTAGTGACGGTGCAACATTGACATGACAAGATGAGTGTTTGGAGAGGTCCTGATGCTCAGCCAAGGCCACCACAAGCTAGAAGCTGGTCTTTGCTGTTGTAATAGTATTTCAGCTAAAACCAGTTAATTCAGTTAAAGCTAATATAAATTCTCTTGTTTAGGTGAGAGTAGTTGGGATTGCTAATTATGCTTTTGGCAAACCCTCTAGAGGACATCTACCCTACACGGGCTATTATGAATGGGTCTGATCAAATATTAGGTAAGAACTGGTCTTCACCCATTAGCAACTGGGTGGGTACTCTAACCAAACTGACCATGATCATTCAGATAAGATCCCAGACAGCAAATCATATTAATAAATACCCTCATGAAAAAGTCTCATCCCTTAGAAGCATTTTCTTCTCTGGGATTCCCCATTCATTCTATCTATTCTGTCTTCATTTCTTGGCTTGTTTTTATCTAGTTTCATCTCATGATAGAGCACCGAGTGTTCAAACTGGAAGCTACATACATTTAGGGAACAAGCAAGTTACATAACCTCTCTGTACCTTAGATTCCTTCTCCTTAAAAGGAGGAAAATAGTAGTGCCTATCTGATAGGATTTTGGTCGGGAATAAATTAACTAATATATGGTGAATAATACCTGGTCCATAGTAAGCACGATATAAGCATTTGCTATTATTAATATTTAGATGGGATTTTAAAAGCCTTGACTATTCCATGCCCCCACTTTTGTGCCTTTAAGGATTTTAAATTCTTAAGTCCTTGAAGGATTTCTGCTGGTTCTATGGTCACTCATTGATTTAACTATGGTTTCTAAGTTCTCTTCCTCTCTCTTACACACACACACACATACATACATACACAGTCATGAGCTTTCACTGTGCACTATAACATGTATTAATTATTCTCACATTTCATGGCTATGTTAGTTCCAGAGGCTTCACAATGGAGGTCTCAGTTGAGATCACCTGTATGCCAGGTATTGTGGAAGTTGCTAGGGATACAAAGAAAAATAAGATATATCTCTGTGTTCAAGGAACGGATGGTCTAATTAGCAAGTTGATATGTTGCTGAATAATTGCCAGTATTGTGACGAGTGTTACAGCGGAGCACAGAGATGCCGTAGGGCCCTCGAAGAGGCCACAACTCAAAGGGAGGGAGGTGTGAAGGGAACGAGTCCTGGAGTGCGAACGGCAGTTTAGTAGCAAACTGGGGAGGAAAAGCTGGGTTTTGTAGGTGGAGGGATTGGTGTATATGAAGAAGAGAGATGTAAAAGGTCATAGCCTATGTAGAGTGCTGTAAATCAGTAAATTACAGATGATATAATAAATTGTACCTGTGGGAAGGATCAAAAGATAAGAAATGGCAAGAAATGTGGCAGGAGATGAGGCTGAAAAGGGGCCCAGCAGCCACGTCAGCAGAGGACTTGGGTGCCACTGATGGCTCTTGGTCGTGATCCACGTGTGTCAATGATCAAGGTCCAAGGAAGGATGTCAGAGAGCAGCACGTGCAGCTAGATCTGCATCTGAGAAAAGTCACACTGGCTGCAGAGTGGAAGGCGGTTTGGGGAATGGGTGAGTGGGGTGGGTGGAGGGAAGGCAATTGCAGGAGCTGCTTAGGGTTCTGTAAGCAGTGACTTTACTGCTTCTCTCCTCTTCCCCTACCCTCTCTGTGGACTCACAAGCAAAAGGCACATAGACAGATGTTCAGCTCACTTGACCCAGCAGATGAGCATGTGACCAAACTAGCCAGAACGCTCCTTCTTCCTGTTTTTAAATGGCCTCCCCAGCAGCAGGCAGGATGGGAATTCAACCCTTCGCAGACCAGCTGAATCCAATCAAGGGATGACGCAGTCTAAGTGGTGATTAGGTGGGAATCCCTGGTCTCAATTCTAGTGAAAACAGGTGAAGGAGTTTACAGAGGAATTAGGTAAGCATTTAGCTCTCCTTAGGAGACTCCATTTAGCCAAATGGATCCCATCTGTGGGACATGCGCCCAGCATCGCTGGATTGCTGACTGAGAAAAGGTGCCTGTCAGGAAAGCAAGGACTCTCAAGTTCAAAGTTTCTAGTTCCTAAGCTCATTGTGGACTTAAAACTCTCGTGAAGGAGAAACACCAGCCAGTGAGAAGATAACTCCAATTTGCTGGGAACTGTAAAACTGTTTTCTTATCAGGTAAGTGTTTTCCAACATTGGAAGATTTCAGAATTCCCTACAGAGGATGAGGTAAACAAAATCCACACCTTTGATGTTTCTGTGTTGAACTTAAGACAATCTCTATATGTCTGCTAATGAAACTGTAATATTTGTCAAGTGTTTTTAATGTTTAAGAGATTCTGGCGTATTCAACCTTGTAATTAGCCATGTGATTTTAGTTTAAATGTGTAATTAAGTGGTTGACTTTGGACTAATGCTTTAAAGATGCAAGTTCCAAGAGAAGTTGGCTAAGTTTGTAAGCAGTATTGAAAGATTTAAGAGAACTTTAGGGTCACAATATTTAAAACTTTAATTTATTAGATTTATAAGAATTGCTTAGGTACTTGGGAAAGTTTTGCTTGTTAGTCGAGCATTTGAAGTACTTAAAAAGAAAATCGTATCTATCACATTCATAAATGCGGTTTAGACCATTTAAGGGAACTTAATTGCCAAAATGGTAAAGTACCCCTTAAAAATTTATTAGATTTATAGGTAGAATATGATTTGTAGTCTGAACTTAAAAGCTTAAAGAAAAAAAATACTTCATTGCTTCAATATATTGAATATCTTAGAAGCCAAGTCATTGCAGTCAGTCCTTCATGAGCACAGAGGTTGCCCTCAAGGACCCAGAAAACTCCTACCGCCTTCTTCTTGGGATTTGTTTGAATTGAGGCAGGGTGAGAGCCTCCTTTTCCCAACAGGCTTGAGCTGAGAAGCTGGTGGCCCTGGGCCGTGGTGTGAAGCAGGCTTACTGCTTTGAGAATGAAGAGGACTTAGTGTGTTCTTGGTATTTTGATCCCAGGTTCCCGTCAGCCCTAGGGCCAGTTCTGCTCCCACTTTTATCATGAGCAGTTTAGGTGAACCAAAGCATTCTCCTTATTAGCTTTAGCTGGTTGGTTTGGGTCTTCCAACTAAAGGGTCCTAATTACTGTTGAGGAATGAAGGGAGAGACCTATGTTAATGCCCTTGTGGGTAGAACTAAGCTATATAATTTGGGGGAAAACCCCATAAAGACACATATTTAATATTTGGGTCCTCATATAGCTTCTTCCTCAGGAAAGTTTTTCTCCCATCTTCTTGCCTTTTGACAACTCTGCATGTTTGACCCCTCTCTGCTCTCTCCAGGGATTCCTCTCACCAAAGCCAAAGACCTGGTGGCACTAGGATGAGCCAGAGGGCAGGGTGTGGACCATTTCCTCCTCCTTTCTTCTTCTTTTTGGTTCTGGGATATGAGGGAGCCACAAGTCACTGTGGATTTTTTTCTCAGCTTATTATGTGACTGGTCTCCAGATTTAAAACGAAAATACTCTGGAAGAGTTATCAGTCTCTGATGAAGACATTAAAACTGTTTAAGCCCAACAGAGTACAGAGTTCAGATGGTGCCTGCATCCTAACTTCAACAGCTGGGGGACTATGGTGCCATTAATTGAAATTAGAAACTCAAAGGGGCAGATTTAAGGATAAAAAGTGTTCTGTTTGGTACAAAAAGAGTTTGAGGTGCTGAGTTATACCCCGTAGGTAATGTGGTACATGGTTCTAAAGTTCAGGAAGCCAACTGGTGTTGGAGTAGCATGTTTTAGAATGATTTCCATTAAGTTGGTTTCTTATGTTTTGACTCCAAGTTGCTCGTTGTAAGGCATTTTGCTAAGTGCTGGGTAGGGCACTGTATCTATTCTAGGAATGAGTTTGGATCAAGAAATAGAAAAGCATCGTAGAGCTGATCAGATAGATAGTGATTTCTTTCTTTTTTTAAAAAAAATGTATAATTTATATTTTATTGAGATATAATTGACATATAACACTATTAGCTTTAGGTGTACAACATAATGATGGGACATATATATCTCAAAATGATTACCATAATAAATTAACATCCATCGCCACATATAGTTGCAATTTTTTTCCTTTTAATGAAAAGAGCATCTTTTGATATTACCTAATAAATTACTTAGAAGGAGACAGCTGTTGGTATTGGTTCTGTGACTCAATGATGTCAGAGCTGGTGTGTCTGCCATTATCTTGGAACTTTCCTCATGGTCTCTAAATGGTTGCTGCATCTCCTGGCACAGAATCTGTATTCAAGGTAGGGACAAAAGGCAGATGCAAGTTATACTGGTGTCTTTTATTAAGAAAGAAACATCTTCCAGACATCCTAGCCTTGCCCGTGAGACTTCTGCTTATATTTTATTGCCCAGAACTGTGTTACATGACTCTCCCTAGGTGCAAATAAATAAAAAGGGAGTTCAGGATGAATGTGGTGTCAGCCTATGAACGATGGTCCCTGCCATTAGGAGTTTACAGTGTCATGATTGTTTTTCTCTGACCGAGGGATCCAGAGCCCAGGCCTGGTCCATGGTGGATGCCTTTATTAGGCTGATGGCTTAATAATCCACTTGACCTCCTGTGATTTATTTTTTTCTTTCCTTGAAACTTTCTCTATATTCTGGAACTCAATCAGTCATTTTCTAAAATCTGCATAAGAAAAAAGATATTGTTAATATCTGACAATCTTGGATCTTCCCAAATGCACAGAGTCTGGAGAGTCATGATAGGCTCCAAATTATCCCCCCAAAATGTAAAAGTAGTAAGAACTTTGACTTTGGACAGAGAGGCTGTGTAAATGGCAGGAAAGCCGTGGCTTTTGACTACGACTTTGAAAAACCTTGGCCATGAAAGTCCTTTGGAGAATTATTTCAGAAATTTGTAAGTAGGTAAGACATCTGGCTGTGGAGGGCTTATCTGGACAAAGTGATCCTTGAGGCTGGTACACTGACTGCACAGTTTTGAATTTGCCAGATAGCTTCAGCTTCTGTCTTATGCTACTTGGACCAGTGAGGTATCCTCCTCAAATGGCAATACTGCAACAATCAAGTATCTTATCACAGTTAAAAAAGAATAAAAGAAAAGCCCCACAAGAAAAGAGAGAAACTCTTCTCTGGTTTCTTCAATGCTCAGGGCTGCTATTTTTAATATAAGAGGTCAGTGCAGAACACTAGGGTATAAACGTTAAATCGATGTTGATTTTCAAGGAATATATACAATCAGAACCTCTGTCAGAAGAGCTTTGGTTTTGTGTTCAAATCCCTCTATTGTTTTGAAAACTTCAGTGGGAACCTTGCTTTAGAGTTGCGCTCATAGAAAGTTGCGCTTGATTCCACCAAGATGTGAACTGGAAGGTGAGTGCTATTTATACTACCTACTGCCTATCAGACACTGCAAAGACCTGCCGTCACTAAATGTTAACCCTAGAACTTACTCCTTGACTTCCAGTTTGATTTTATGTTTTGTTCTGTATAACCAGTACATGCCATCTATTTCCTAGAGGGAAGCTTACATGTATATTCAGTTTGACATCTACCTTTGTTTAAGTGGCAATGAATGTTCTCTCCAAAATTTGCTTCCT
Source organism: Phocoena phocoena (assembly GCF_963924675.1). Lineage (NCBI taxonomy): Eukaryota > Metazoa > Chordata > Mammalia > Artiodactyla > Phocoenidae > Phocoena > Phocoena phocoena. The sequence continues at coordinate 99,083,318 of NC_089225.1, read as the reverse complement.
GTATCAGACATTTAGAAATCAAATATTTTCCCACTGATTTTTATTATACATTTAGAAATGCATCGTTTTTAATTTCTGATTGATATGCAATTGGCAAAGGTTCCTACTGCTCTAAGCATAAGATATCGGCCTACAACTTCTGTGGCAAGTCGTTAATATTTCATAGGATCTGAACATGCTCTAGGAGCTTATTAACCTATATAATGAGATGGAGAGTTTTATTCACTAAAATCCCAGGGCCTCTTCTCCATGAGATTAATAGCAGTCACAAGACTTCCCTGGAGGCTCTGCATGAAGGTGGGAGTCATGAGTTGGAGTGGATTACATGAGTGGAATGGCTGGGTGGGAAAGGAGGAGGGGCGATTGGCATGGTGGTGGTATCGGGGAAGAAAGAGAAAGTCAGACAGACACAGAGAAATGCACACACAGAGAAACTGACATAGATAAATGTGCAGAAAGAGAAGTGTGTGAGTCCGAGCAGCTACCATGGAGTCTCTTGGCAGAAGGATGAGTCATTGGGAATTTTAGGATGTGTAATGTGCTATTTAAGCTCATATACAGCTCTTTCAAGAAAACCAAATATAAAGATTTAGATTCTTTGTCAAGACTTCTGAGATCAGATGTTTTTTGTCCTGGGTGATGCATCAGTGGACAGAGACTGGTCTCAAGGTCACCGAGATGTATTTGGGTTTCATTTAAGATTTAAGCCTCTTCCCCTCCTTACCTCCTGTCTGGTCACCAGTTGCTGGGAAAAACTATTTTTTAAAAGTGGGGCACCACCCAAATGAATGTTCTAGACAGCATGTGTATCGTGGAAAGGTATCTTGAACTTGGAATCAGAAGTCCTAGTTTCTAATCCCATCTGTACCATTTGCTAACACCTCATGTGAGTTTTCTTACCTATCATTGAGGCTACAGCACAAGATTGTAAGAAAATAGTGAAAGAATGCCTGTAAACATCCTTTTGCCGTGTCTGGCACATATGAATTTAATGGATTTCATATCTGGATCAGTGGAGGGTACCTAAACTGTACCATCAGACTGTTTTTACTGTGATCTTCCCATATGAGGTAGAAATGAAAAGTCATTTCTATTCCTAATGTTATTTTCTAATCAAGAGCTATCTCCGGGGTCATCAATAACAAAAATCCTAGTATCAATAGACCCATTATCCCCCCTTTAAAATATAAAGCTAGTTAAATGTTGTTGAATTCTGTACCACCAGGAAAGTTAGGGGAAAAATTGGGGGATAAAATCCACATGCTTTTCTGCTCCATGTATATCTTCAGCAGACCCACTGTGGAAGAAATTTTTTTCCATTGATTGGGCCAAAGGAAACATTAGTTCCTGAGCCACGGGAGCTCTGACGGCAAGATGCTCAATGCACATTATACATCCAGCAGTTGTGTTCAAGAGCAGGTGGATTCTGACCCACGAGGCTCAGAGGGGAGAGAGAGACAGAGAGAGACAGAGAGACAGAGACAGAGAGAGAGAGACAGAGAGACAGAGATGAAAGGGGCCAACTGTAGTCTCTTGGGCTCAATTCACAGAGCAGGGCAGGTACCCTGTCTTCTACAGCCAAGGGTCCTTGTAGAGACACTGATTTCTGAGGAGAGCCCTCACCTCATTGCCCACGTACACTTCATCTCAGCATCACTGTCTTGCCTAAGGAGCATGAGGGATGGCCTCACTGTGCAATCTCTGTAATGAATGCCAAAATGGTACCTCATGGGCTATACCTTGGTCTCCAGCCCAAACAATGACATCTTGCTGTTAATTAAAGCTGCGTAACACTGCAGGGTTTCCACCAGGGAAAGAAGCAACTGAAGTCTTCTTCAGTATCCTTTCTTAAATTGATGGTGATTCCAGGAATAACTTCAGACACGAAAAACGTGGTTGAGTAAGAATGGTGCACAGAAGGATGGAAAGGCAGCTGGGAAGCATGTCTTTCTTCTAATCCCTATACACTCAACTCACGTGTCTTAAACAGGGTATTGTCCTTCTTTGTTGACTGAGCCAGAGGACCATAGGACCTCAGTCCCACCCTTGCTTTTCACTTTATAGGAAACTGAGGCTGAGGTCACCCAGCATAAAACTGTCTCCCATTTTACATAGAGCGGTGTGTACATGTCAATCCCAAACTCCCTAACTACCTCTTGCCTCCACCCTTCCCCTTGGTAACCATAAATTCATTCTTTAAATATGTGAGTCTGTTTCTGTTTTGTAAATAAGTTCATTTGTATGATTTCTTTTTAGATTCTGCATATAAGTGATATCATACGATATTTCTTTCTCTGTCTGATTTACTTCACTCAGTATGACTATATTTAAAATGGGTAACCAACAAGGACCTACTGTATAGCACAGGAAACTCTGCTCAATATTATGTAACAACCTGAATGGGAAAAGAATTTGAAAAAGAACAGAATAGCAGTGTGATAATAGTAAGAAATATAAACTGAATTACCATAAAAAAAAAAAAAACCTTAAGGTCTCCCAATTGTTACAACACTGCTCTTGCTTTTACCCCACTTAACAGAAACATGTGAGCTCTTGTAGGGACAAAGGCAAAGAAAGAAAGAAAGGAAATATTTTTGACCAAAACTTTCTTAAATATTTTCTCTAGAAAAAGTATTGAAATTGCAATACTTACCACTTACAGCTTCTAAGAATTGCCACATTCAAAAAACTGAGACCAGGGTGCTCGATTATCTAATGTAAAAGGGGGCTAAATATTGTTAGAGTCCAAATTTTGCTTTAGAATCAGGGACCTCTGATTGTCTCAGCTGAGCAGTGGTGGGTCACGGTTTCAAACAAAAAGCACTTTCACTCCCTCATCTCAAGAAGGAACGCTTGCGGCTAGTGGTTACGCATTCCCACAAAGCCAGAACAGATGATTTTTGTGTATCTGTCAAAGAAGAGGTAAAGTCTAGCCAATACTACACGTTTACATTTCTCTTTAATGATGTATGTGGCTTGCATTAATATGGAAATAGATGCAGCCCTAAGGCACTTTTGAAGTTGTCAGGGCTGTTCTCATGTGACAAAGTTTTCATGTCTCCCTTCATTGTACAGTACTCCCTTGATTTTAAAATCTGTGCTTACCTGATGTATTGTAATTATGGGATCAAAAATGACAGGATGATGCTATTCCAAAGTTAAAATGAATGATAATAATACCTTAGGTTTATATAGTGTCTTTCTTCTAAAAAAGTAAAAGAGTTGTTGCATATATTATCTCATGTATCCTCTCGACACCCCTGTGAGGTATGATAAGCCCCATCTTACAGATGGACGACCAGAGCAGGAAGGTTACCTGACTCATCCATGGTCAGCCGAATGCTCTGGCCACTGAACCACACCAGTAGGAAACATTAAAGGCCCATGTTCACTGCTGAACTGCCTTAGCATTTCACATATTTCACCTGGAGCACGAATCATTTTGTCCCTCCAGTTATGGCTATCACTACGAGGTCTAATCTCTTCCACTAGGTCTTTGATAATCAGATAATTTCTTTCCTTTCTTCTTCTCTACCCCTCCTGCCTTTCCTTTGCCCCATAAACATTATCCATCAGCTTGGCATTCTGTTAGATTCCACAGAGTTAAGGAGGGCTAAATCGTTCTTTCTGCCCTTTGGGAGCTCACAGCCTGGTGAGAACCAGAGAAGCAAGTCAGGCAATTATCACACAGGAGGATTAACGTACTCAGGATGTTCCCCAAGACAGGAGGCTTAGCAATGTCTGGTGAGACAGAGGACTAATCCAGGAACACCTTTAAAGACAAGGACCCTATTTAATCCTATAAGTTTTCCACACCTACCTAGTGACATTCGTATACAGTAAAATATTGAAATTCGTATTCTAAATCAAGCTCACGACTGTTTAAGAAAATCAGTTCTGTCTCCTACCTTGGCAAGTATACCTTTATAATCTAGAAGCCTGACTCCTTTGAGTTCTAAACTGGCGGGGCAAGGAGAGCAGGCCGCTGCCCCAACTTGTGGCACTCAGACTGCTTTCCTTCCCCTTTCTTCTCATCCCAGACTCTGGCTGCACCTTGTGGAGCTCATGGCCGTTTGTGTGGAGACCCCAGTTCTATCCAAACACCTTGCAAACATCAACCAGTGGTTTACAGAGGCATGCATGGGGGTGTGTTCTGCCTCAGGAGGATGGACCCTGTGAAGAAGCTCACGCCAGCCCTGAAAGTGGGCTTGGGGCCACTGAGAAGGGGATTCGGGAGTTCTGGTTACCTGGAGCATGTTCTAGAAGAAGGGTGGCCTCTGGATGGGCATATCCACTTGGCCTCGTGGACACTTTACTCCATGGGAAGGGGTAGAGCTGAAGGAAGACCAGAGCAGAGCCTCGGGCAAGGACCCCTCTTGCCAGACTCTGAGAACCGTACCCTTGAATGTGTACTTCAGAGAGCAACACAATGGGTCTTGTCACAGCTGGAAATGCCTTTGAAGTCTTTAGCTTCATTTTAAGAAGTCACACAAAATTTCTTTCTCCCCAACCCACCTTAATACATAGCAGATCAAGTTTTCATTTGCTTAGACCAAGACCCTTATAGCCATCCTTGACTCTAACACCCCATGGGCATTGCCAAATCCTGACAAAGCTATCCAGACTCTAACCTCTTCTCACCACTCTCACTGCTACTGCCATGGTCTAGGTGATCATCATTTCTTGTCCAGAATTTTACAAGAGCCTCCCAACTGGTTTTCCTACCCCAGCCTTGTCTCCACCCTTGTACCCCTTACTGTCTACCCACAGCATAACACCCAGAGGGAGCCTCCTAAAATCCAAGTCAGATCAAGTCATTCTTCTGCTTAATATCTTAATAGATTTCCAACCCATTCAGCATGAAAGCCGAATTCTGCACTCCTCCCCTCCCACCTCATCTTTTACTGTTTTTCCCCTCAGTCACTCAACTCCCACCACGTTAGCATCCCTGGAACCCATGAAGCACACCTCCACGTCAGGGACCTCTTTCTTACTGTTCCCTCTGCTTAGAATACTCTTTTCTAAGATATCTGATCACCTCATCCCTCATTTCTTTCAGGTCCCTGCTTAAAATCACCTTTCCTGACGAACATATTCCTGATTCCCACCATGATGTTATTCTCATCCTATCTCATTTCTTCCATTGCACTTATCACAGAAAGCATATACCATGAACACATCTTTGTTTTCATGTACATCTCACCACCCACACATTCAGAATGTAATCTCTACGAGGCTAGACACTTTTCTCTATCAGAGCCTAGGACCATGTGAGCACATCGTAGTCCCTGAACAAAATATTTTATGAATAAATTCATTCCACAATTCAGTTCTGCACTTATCCATTATTGTTTTAGGATTAATTTTTTTTTAATTCTTTAAGTTAAAATGTAAGTGAAATGAGTCTGTGATATTGCTACTGGCTGGCATGTTACCTCAAATCTCCAGATTAAAAGTGATGAAAGCCAGTGCTCAGTAAAAGTTTACTTTATAGAGGAAAGAAGTGTATTCACATTAGGGTGAATCTTGGCATATTGTCTATGGTTGTGAACCCAATCACAGCCCATCTCCTATTCTCTTGGGTGTTATGTCAGCGAAAGTTGATTGGGCCTCTTACAGTGGATTTAAGTACTGCAGTGAGCTTCCTCAGAGTAGCATGGGATCCTCTCTCCCTGGCTCTTGCCTTTGCTATATTTATATGCCCTTGGTTATTTGTTACTTTGAAATGTTATCTAATTATGCCCTCCTAACATAACTAATTTCCATAAACCACACATAAGACCCTAGTCATTATTGTAGTCAAATTTTGCCTCAACAAATTGTAACCTCATCAAGGTCAGCATCTTTTTTTTTTAGCTCTTTTAGCTTGTTTTCCTTTTAGCTCTCACCTCACATCAGTTCTTTTCCCAACATAATACCACATGAGGCATGGGTGTGTAAGCCATTGCTCAAGAAGTTAAAGTCACATTAAAAAAAAGAAACTATCTTTTGAAATTGGAGACTTCAGGGAAGGCTTAGCTCCAAAGCAAGTGCTCAAGTATTTCTTCCTATGATCATTGATATCCTGTAAGCAAAGTCCTTATAAAATCTTACAGTTAATCCTCCTTATTATTTTGATAATTATCATGGGTTGATAAATTTAGATCACTGAAAGCAGAGAAATGCAGACTACCCACACCTTTATTAATTTCTTTTTCTAAATTGATATATATTTATTACGGAAAACTTTGACAACATAAACAGGTTTAAGGAAAAAAAATAAAAGCATTCATGGTCCATTCCCTAGGGATGACCATCATCGGCATTTTGGTTTGTGTCCTTTGTTTGATCATAATGTATTTACTTCTTTGCTCCTGATTTCAATTTTTTAAACTTATTTACACAAGTAATACATCATCGTCATTTTAGAGAATTTAAATACAGAGAAACAAAAAGAAGGGTGCCATCACTGATAATCTCACCATCCAGAGATTTCCACTGTTAATATTTTAGGAAATATCTCTTTATAATTGCACCTATACATATACTCATGCATGAAAAGTATAGAGTACCTATTTTGTTTCTACTAAAATATAACATATAATACTCTACAAACCTACTTTCATCGCTTGCTAAGTCATACCGTTAAATACTTTTTACATCATCATGATTTTCAGACTCTATTTTCCCATTATATGAATGTATCAGAACTTACTTTTTTATTCCCCGGTATTGAACATATCTGTTGTTTCCTATATTTTTTTTCTATTTAAAGTGGGCATGCATGCAAGAAAGCATTTTTTCACATTTATGAAATTTGTGGATGTGGAATAGCTGAGGAAAGAGACAGCAATCTTCTCTGGTCTTTTCTCTCTCTCTTTCTTTTTTAGCTTTCTTATAATATTTTCTTGGTCATGTCTCTACACAGAGCATGAACATCTCCTATTGAATCCTTTTCTTTGTAGGATATTTACCACATATAAGGCATATATACTTGACTGAGTCCTGCTATTCATCAGGCAAGCATAACATCATATGAAACATGGTTTTAGTTGGATGCACGCTTTTGTTGTTCAACACACAAGAGCAGTCTTGCCAAATCAAGCGCCATCACCAACTTCCCAGATTCCAGGTACCCTGACATGCAGTCATGTTAACTCCAAGACTGTTTGGATTAAATTTATGAGAAGTACTTTGTACTGGTATCATATGCTACAGATTTTCTTCAACCCACATGAATTCAATATTGTGACCATTATTACCAAAAAATAACTGCTAACTCATATTGTAGTTAATTTGCCAAGTCTCACACACGCATAAGTAAATATACTTGGAATTTTAACCTTTTATCTCTCTTTGCAAGCCAATAGGAGTCCTAAGCAAAGAAACCCAAAGCAATAGTTCCTTCCAAACACATTATAGAAAAAAAAAGGGGGAAAAATCAGTAAGACTCCACACTGTACCTGAGTGCAGGTGAGATGTGTTGAGATTGATACATGTGGTGTCATTTTCTGGACCATTAAAAATCCTGTCAGCTCTGGAATGAAATGCTGCAGTGATTTACCAGCAGAGGACATAACATTGTGCTATCATTTAGAAAGAGAAATGAGAAGCACAGGTATTGAACTGAACATATTTTTAAGTTTATCACCTTAAAAATAAGATATTCTGTTCAGGAGAAAACCTGTAAATTTATTCTCACTGATCAAATTCTTCATCTAAGTCGTTTTGATTTAAACGGCAAACTAAGCTTTGAGGGAATAAACAAGTGAATGAGAGAAAAGCTTTTACCAACAGAGACAAGGGAATGCCTGGTAACAAACTGCAAACTCTTTGAGATAGGTTTTCAAAGCCATTTAAGAGATTTAATTTTTTTTTTTTCCTGTTCTTAAGACTTCATTCACCTCTAGACTGAACCAGAGTAAGATGACACCAGAACAATCAATTTTTTTTTCTATTTCACATAAGCTTCTCTATATGACCCAGAAGTAGCAAAGCTCAGGAGTAGCAGGCATCTGTCTGTGACCCATTCAGAGAAGTTAAAGCAAACTGCACATCTTTCTATCGTGATCTCTTTTTTGTGCGTGTGGTAATACAGGTGTCTGTATGTGGTCTAAGCGAGAGAGAATAAAATAGACTTTGAAGTCTTTTTCTTATCATAAAATGGTTCACTTATATTTTCATCATAATGAATCAGAAACATTCATTATTTTTAACAAAAGATGATGAAAAATTTTGTAAAGATCATCTATAAATGTCTACAAATGGAATCAATATCTATCCAGAAATCATTTGCAGAATCTGAAACTTTTCATGATCAGAAAACATAGATATATTTTGTCAGAACTGCGGATGCTCCATTTAGGGTTAAAACAAGATTTTTGAAGTTTATATTAATTGTTTCTGCAGGACTGGCAAATTGGAGAGTAGCTGGTAGGGAACATGCTACATGAAAGACATTTGATGTTTCAGATCTATGAACACCTAGGTGGAATAGGATAGCTGAAGATCTGTAAGGTGAAAGAAGGAGTGAATTTATTGTGTGTTGTTCCAGAAAAAAAAAAAATTAATGCGCCAGAGAAGGCAAAGTCCCCAGAAGAATGCCTGGCACAAAAGCTGAAAATGCAATTTCAGAGCACGGCTTAGCCCTGACTTTATAAGTGTCCCTCTTCTCAACAGCACATGGTCCAGAGATACACACCTGCTGAATGATACTAACTTGGAGCCCATGTTTACATAAGATGACCCTGCTCTCTTGGCTCCCACCAATTGTGCCAGGGGCCACATGTCTCAGATTCCCTTTCTCAATGTAGTCAAATGGTTGAGGATAGTGGAACTGGCTACAAGATCAGAGTTGGCTTAATGGCAAGTCATTGTTACTGGAGCTTGTCGGATGAACCCAATCTGTAAAAACAAGAAAGAAGCAAACGTTTAGAAAGAAGAGATAAGAGAATGAAAGCCAGAGAAAGTGACGGAGACAAAAACAACTGATGACTTTCCAGTTTTTAAAGTCCAGAATCAGGTTAGCTGAGCTGATCCTGTATCGTTTTAAGAACCCCTGCTCACCCCGACTCTTTTGTAAACTACCTTGTGTAGTTTTTCTAGTCCTTCACATAAAAACATCTTAAATCCAATAACTCAAAGTCACTCTTTCCTTCTGCCTGTCCTTCAGATGCTAAAACCAGGACAAATGAGTATAAGTTACAGGGAAATGGATCTCATTTAATGATGAAAACTGTCCAGACTCAGAATGGACGGCTTCTGAAGTGTCCAAGCAGGTTTTATAATCCCCCCTTGCTATCACAAATCATGCCATTGGAGTTGCTTACGTTTGTTTTGTTTTGTTCCATTTACAATCTTTGTTCATAGTCAGAGAAGGGGTTAAGGTTTAGGAAACAAAAGCAAGTCCCTAACTTTGTCTGCACTGTAGCCCTCACTAGTTGCCCCCAGTCACACCAATAATCGCTTGGTTTACATGAGGTTTATTGAGGAAATGACTGTACACAAAAGCTGACCTTGTGAAGTTTTCTAAACCTCTCAAAGCCTCAATTTTTTCATCTATGTATTAGGTTCACAATCCCTTTCTGAAATCTTTGGACCAGAGGTATTTCAGATCTCAGAACTTTAAGATGGTAGATAGTTCATGAGGTTCACATACTGTATTTTATGTAGATACCTCACGGAGGTTTATGCAAACACCCTCTAATTACGCCATGTCTGCAGTGAAACTTTTGGATATTCACACCAACTGGGATAAAAGACCATAAGTAAGCTTCACACCAATTCAGGTCAGATTTTGCTATCTAGTGAGTTGGCCACAGACCCAATAAAACCCTTCTATGCTTCAGAGCTTTTTGGATTTCAGGACTGTGGATGGGGCTTGTGACCTACAGTACTTACCTCCTAGGGGTGTTGTAAGAACGAAATATGACCATATCTCTAAAGCAGTGGGAACAGCCTGTGTGTCTATTGCCACCATTCGGTTATGGTGGTTTCTGTCTCTTTTTTCTTCCCTTTCAACCTTGAGTGTCAGCTCCAGCTCAGCCAAGCTCACGCTTTGTGAGAGTCTTCAAAGTCAGCTCCATAATGAGCTGACAATTTCTTTTTGTTCAGAGGGTGTTTGGCATGTAGTGAGTGTTCTATGTTAACTACCATCACAACAATTCCCACCACTGCTAGTGGTATCATTACTGTCTTTCTACCCCAGATGCCAAATTCATAGCTATGATTTCTTTCTTTTTCATGGGGATTTTGCATCCTGAGTGACATTTTTACTGTCAACAGAAAAGCATAGAAAAATGAAAGATCTGGGAACAGTAAACAAATAGCTTTTTTTTTTTTTTTTTTTTTTTTTTTACAAATAGCTTTTTTATAAGGGAAAGGATAGGTAAAACGTGACATATATCCAAGTTTGCCTTCAAGGTCATCCTTATCTTGGCTGTCAATACACCATCAGGTTCTAACGAATTAAAGAAAGAGCACTAAAACTTGGCCATTTGGGTCACAGACTTTGTTAAACTAAACCACACACATGTATACCCTTAAAAGAGCTATTTGAGCAATTTAAACTCCTATGCTATTACTTCTAAGATGTTTTAAGACTGAAAAGCAATCAAAACTCTTGCAGGGAGGGCTCTCCTTTCTTTCTTATCTTAGCAGTTTCTTATACTTTGGAAAATGCTGCACTTAAAAGTCCAAAACACTTTTGATGTGCAAAAGAGGTAAAAAGTACCATCAGCATTGATTCAATCTTTCCCTCTCAGCTAAGATGACCTACAGGGCTGGGAGTTTCTATGTGCTGCCCTTTCAATCATTTCACATTGTTGGAATTCTGATAGAAATTTCATTTTTCTACCTGCTCGCTCCCTCAGAACTAATTGCTAACTTCTGCTCTTTGACAGTCGTAACTGACCCCAAATGTAACCTTTATGAGCATAAGGTGGTCCAGCAGAGGCTAGTTGGAGAATTTAAAACAGAGAGAGAAACAGAGAGTTAAATACTTCATAAACACCAGCAAGAGTTACTGAGAGAACTCCAGATCAGCAGAAAGTCTCAAGAAGGCGGTCACAGACAGTTGTTCATGGAGGCAAGGCCAAACCTTCCTGTGCCAGAAAGGCCTAATCTGTTGCATACCAACAAAAAAGTATCTAAGAGCCAATCGATTGAATCTCATTAATGGTTAACACCCCCTCCAAAGCACTGTTGTGATAGGTCTTCCACAAATTTGCTTCTAAATAAAAAGAATAATCAAACTTAGAATTAGGCAAGTTGCTTTAGCCCGCTATTTAAAAATGGCACAAATAATCAAATTAGCTAAATTTATCAGGAGTAAATGTGAATGAACTCAGAAATTGAATTTGGGGACTAGCCCTGGTGCAGCCTCTACATCATGTCAGAGAGCAAAGCTAGATAAAAATCCTTTTTCTTTCCAGAGCCTGAAAATACAGAAAACAAAACAGAGGATGATGTCCAAATAAAAATGACTGAGTTTCTTCCCATACCATCATATGACAGAGTCAGTGATACCTATTGGAATCGACAAACCCATTTCATAGTGTGTAAGTGTCTATGCATGTCCTACAATTACTGATGGAGTTGGGCTTCTCAGCCTGGCCAACAGATCCTTTTAGTATTTAGGAAGCATTTTGAACTTTTAGAAAGAATTCCCTAATTTTCCACTGCTGGTCCACACTTACGGTTTAGATTTTTGTTCAGTTATGATCGCCCAGGATAAGCAGTTAGCATTTAGTTTTGAAGGAGGGGTAAGTGGAAGAAGGAAGACATTTCAGAGGCTGGATGAGGAGAGCTGTTGCCTCCTTTCTTGTTTACAAAATAGTTGTTCTTAGTGTTACTGGCATCGTCTTCTGTGCCCACACCAGTGTCATTTAGGTAACAGGTAAAGAGAACTGACTTTAGGCCTGATGCTTGATACGTGTATCATCACTAAACCCACCCAGCTCCCTGGAGTCACTATTATTGCCCCACTTTACAGATGAGGAGACTGAGGCCCCAGAGATGTTAGATCACTTACCCAGTGTCATTCAGCTAATATATATGATGAAAGTAAGGCTCATACCATTATTTCTCTGAGTTTGAAGACTGCCTATTATTAAAAGTTGCTCAACAAATACTTATTTAAATGGTTATATTTTACTTAAAGAAAATAGTCTAATTTTCACTTCTGATAACAGCAATGATAACTACTCACTCTCTACTTTCAAGTCCAGTTTTTCTACACTACTTTCATTTCACAGCAATCCGGGGTGTTGGTAGTAGGGACAGTTACCATTCTCATTTTACGAATGAAGAGGCAGAGACCCAGTGAATTTAAGTAACATACCTAAAATCACACATTTATAAGTAAACATGCACCTCGAGCCCAGGTTTGTGACCTCAAATCCTAAGGTTTGTACTCTACTGCCTCCTCTATCCAAGGACAATAAAAACAGAATAAAGAACCATAGTCTACTTTCTGACCTCTGATGTCTAACTATGGCCAGGTCTCTAAGACTGTGTTTACTTAGAGAAAATAGTTCTGTGGCAAATGGCTGATCACTTAATTCAAATTAACAGGAGGAGATCAGCTATTGGGTGGTCTCAGTGCTGATCTGACACAAAGTAGATATCATTTGGGCCTTCTTGCAGGACCCCTTGGCATAATCCTCCTAGAGGTGAAAAACACTGCGATTGTAAATTACCCTCTTGGTTTATTTCATAAAGCCTCTGGGTTCCAATTTAATCCCACCTTTGCTCAGCCCCTCAGGGGTAATGGGTTGCTTTCCTAATTTACAGGGAAAGTGTTAAACCTGGTTTTTCTTAAGCCACAAGACCAAAGCCATCAGAAGCAGAGACAAGAGGGATCTGACAAGGCCAGGTGGCAATCACACGTCCTTCTCCCGTGAACCTGCCTGAATGTTTATGTGGGATCCGGAAAGGACAAGATGCCCTTCCCCCTGTGAAGTCTCTACTAATCACAGAAGCAGATTTCAAATAATCTCTTCAATTTTGCTCCTCTGGGCTGCTTGGCTTTGTAAACTGTCAGCAAAGCTGTCAGTGTGGGAAGCTAGAGCTTGCAGTCTCTCTGGGTGGATGCTACTCGAATCATGTCTGTGTGATGGCAGACACAGAGGCCAGAGCAAGAAGAGCTAACTGCGTCCTTGCAATAGTACTGAATTCCCAGGGCTAATTAGGCCTTCATGTTCTTTTGTAACAGTAGGGAAAAAATAGCTACTTGAAGATTCCATTAGAAGCTTCACGCTTTCGAGGTGCATGAAATTGCCCAGGTATTGCTGCGGGTAAAAGGAAACCTTCCTCTTTGACTTGAGATCATTAGGTTTCTGTCTTACTGCAGATCATCTGCTGTTCTTATCTCCAACCAGAGATAGAGGGAAGCCCTTTCATCAGCCCCCGGGACAGCATTGTCTGCCACGATTGTTGATCAAGCCAGGTCAGGAAGCCAGTGCTGCAGAGCAAGGAGTAGGAGAGAGAGAAGCAGAATAATAGCTGCTGCTTTGTGGGGAATCCATACTATGTGCCTGGCCCAGGTGAAAAGGACAAGGTGTCTGATTTCACTTTGTCTTTCCAACAACCTTGTGGAAGAGATATGACTATTAGCCCAATTTTACAGGTTCAGAAAACTGAGACTTGCCCATCCTCAGAGTAAGGGGTGAAAAAAATCATTTGAATGTTTTATAAAGAGTCAGATAAAAGGGAGCCTGCAGGTACAAAATTTTCTTAGTTAATGTGAAGGCTCATTCTTTGAAGTGTAAATTCGCCACCAAGGAACCAGACATTCCTTTTATTTCACAATATTTTAGGTAGAATCATTTTATTTTCTACATTAGACTTCCTTTATCTTAAAATCCATCTTTAATAGAACAGATAAAATATATACAGAAGAAATGACTTAAAAACTGGCACTGATTATCCTGACTGGTTCGGCACCATAAATAAATATATAGCAGGTCAACATAGTTACAAAATATCAAATCTGTATGCATTCAGTCAAATGTCATTCAGCAAGTATTTGAGTGGCTACTAAGTGCCAAACCCATGTGAAATGGTAGGGATTCATTGGTGAGAAGATAACTTCCTTTTTTTTTCATAGAGCTTATAGAGGAAAAAATACATTAAAAATGTATCATTATGTATAAGTAATTTGGTGTTTCTAAAGCTGACAAGTGAAATGAAAAACAAGACCCTGGTGGTCAATTTTTATATTACAAACTTTCATTTAAAAGAGCACAAGTGGGGTGGGAGGAATTGGGAGACTGGGATTGAAACATATACATTATTGATACTATATATAAAATAGACAACTGATGGGAACATACTGTATAGCACAGGGAAGTCTACCTAATGCACTGTGGTAACCTAAATGGGAGGGAAGTCCAAAAGGGAGGGGATATCTGTATGTGTATGGTTGATTCATTTTGTTGTGCATTGTGAAACAACCATACTCCAATAAAACTTAATTTTAAAAAAATTTAAAAAAATAAAAGAGTGCAAAAATGTGAATTATACAAAATAATTGCATAAAAACAATTTATTAGAAAAAAGTGAAAACTCATTATGACCCTTAAGAAGTAGTTATTAAAAAGAATTCATGAGAAAATGAAAAGTAGAAAAGAAAGTAATAGATAATATGATGAGCAATAATAAATATGTAGCATCCAAAAAAATTTTTGATGAGCTTCATAACCATATGTCAGACTCTTCACTCTTGTGTCTTATTAGAATCCAAAACAGGATGAAGAACAAACATTTCGTTGTGCATATGTTATGTGTACACTTGACTATCTCTGTAGAAAATACCTTTTAGCAGATGATGTTTTTCTGATGCAGTTTGGGTTTGGCAATGAAGGACATAGTTCAGTTATTTCGTACGTTTGAAGGAAAAGGTTTAGGAAAAAGAAATATAAACCAAGCAGTTTCCATTACCCATGGAGATAAACCAAAAGCACAGATACAATGCTCTTCAACTGCTGAATGGATTTTGAATCATTTTACAAAGACCTCACTGAGCATACCTCGATTTAGAAGAATAACCATGAGACCTCCATCTAGAACTATAATTAAATGTCATTTGGGGCCTAATAACCACGCTCACGGCATTATCTGAGTTGAGGACAATGGGGAAGGGATGAGGTTGCACAGTTCAGATTCTGGTCAGGAATGCCAGCTGATCATTATACTCCAGTAAATTTCATTCATCAATGTATTTATTGCTATTATAAACTGAGAATATGAAGGGAAGAAAAAGTAAAGATCTATTGATTGCATGATGGGCCTTGTAGGTTCATTGTGATATCCTTTATTCCTTGATAACAAATGTGCCATCCTGTTTTACCCAATCAAACATGTTTCCCTCTATTTCTACCCTTCCCTTTTGTGAAGACGACCATGAAAAAAGCATACAAAAAATTTTGTATCCACGTATGAAGGTATAATTTTTGTCTTGGGACAGCGGTCAGGCCCCGAATCCCTCCCGTTGTGGAGAGCTGGGGCCGTTTAAGGCTTGGGGTCTAGATCTTGAGAGGTTCAGGCATTTTCGCTGTCCTGATTTCCCTGCAAAAGATGGGAATTCTCAGCCAGCTCTTGAGATAACAAATTGTTTAGCTACACTAGGTCTAGAAATGCTCCTCTTTGGGGAGAAAATTTTTGAGATAGCTTTACAATTCCTTTGCTTTACTTTTAGATTCTCAGAAAAGAAACACACAGAAAATCAGAACTTGCCTTTAATCTTTATTGGTACATTTTGGGCTCAAGGGCTTTAGCTGGAACTGAGGCTCCACTGTTTCTCCAGTGGTCTATCCAGAAATCAGAAATGGGAATCCATGGCAGGAAAATCACTACAGAAATAGGAATAAACTTGAGGTTGGAATAGCATTTGAGGACATTATGTAAAAGAAGCCAAAAAAAAAAAAAAAAAACCACTGTGCTTATTTATGAAGAAATGAAGCAAGAAAGCATAGATTTAGGTGGCTGTGAGGCCAGAGGAAAAAAGTGACTTTGGTGTAAATTGGAAGAAGTTGAGGAAGTTAGAGCATAAAGGACGTGGGAGGATTCAAGCAGCTCAGCAGGTGTCACCTGGCTTTGCAAGACCTATTTTGGCAAATCTGGCGTATGTGGCCATGCGTCAGAGTGGCCTTTGTTGGGAGTCCTATATTTACCAGGTAAGTGACCAGATGTCTTTGCCAATGTGTAATAATTTCTGGGGAAGGGATTTAAAAATTCAGGCCATACCATCCAAAATAGGAAACCAACTCTTCTTGCTTTAAGGAAATTTATAGACAATTCAAGATAAGCCATCTGTGCAATAAGAAATACACATCCTACAGATGGTGAGAATTATAGGACACATAATATTGTTAATAACAGCAACATTTTCAGATGTATGAGACCTATATGTGCATATGTTTATCTGGTCTGTTACAGTGGTATTTTTAGTCACACACCACAGTTTGACTCCATCTCTGAAAAGGTGCTAGACACATAGTAGGCTATCGATAATTCTGGAAGGAAGGCAAGAAAGAGGGAAGAAAGGAAGGAAGGAAGGAAGAAGCTTTAGGATTATCTTGGAGTGGAGTATTTGTTACGTGTATTAACAGAAATTAAATATAATGTAATAGACCACATAACTGAGTGAATTTGGGGCTGAGTGTCATTTGATGGACGAAAGGAAGTAGAGGTAGATGATTATTTTTGTAGCATGACCTCTCCTCCCTTCAACACGTGACTCTATCATATTTACCTGCTCTCCCAGTACCATGGGGTCAAAAGTGGGCTGAGATGAGGTTGCCGATCTAGACCCTTCCAGGGTGGACGTGAGCAGGAACCAGGAGCCGTCGTGGATCCTGAGACCGCAGTCACCTGAACTCATGTAGAAGAGGTGCCATCTCCTTCCTCCCTCTGTGGCTGCCTCCCTCTGTGTGTGTGTGTGTGTGTGTGTGTGTGTGTGTATACGTGTGTGTGTGTGTGTCTGGTAATTTTGATTAGTTTGACACCATAGTTTGATCAGTTTTGTTTTAATCCCATGTGGTGTGCTGGAGCCAGCTTGTATGACCTCTTAAATTTTCAGGAAATTTGTGAACCGGTTGTTGGACACAGCAAACATAATTAATAAAATTAAATTATATAAACTTGCAATTAAATAGACTATATAAAAAACAAAGGTAAAAAATACTCAAACTTGTTACTTCCAATTACTTTACTGCGTTGTCTTATGATCTAGGCCCTTGAGGTTCTTTACTTCTGTTGTATCTGCATGGGGAAAAACTAAAATGATACACTGCTGTGATTATCTTCCCAAATCCGCATCAAGTGAGATCACATGGGTAGCTTGAAACTGGCGTGGTAGCAGTATCTACTCAACAGAAATTGGTAAATGCTGCAAGTCAGGGTTTCTTTTGCAGGGTGGGGAGGATGGTGGTTAAAATTTTACTAACACACATACATCTCGTTTTTCATTTTGTCGGTATGTATTACTCCCTATCTTCTGGAACTGAATCCTGCTTCTTTTGGAAGAAACATGCTTTCCCTCCATAAGTAGTTTGAGTGAGACTTCCAATTATATGCTCCCGTTCCTTGATTACAGATATAGGAATATCATACAGGTTTGGCCAGTCAAAATGACCCTCCCCCTGACCATAGTGATAAGCCCAGGGATGAGCGTGTGACATAGTCCAAACCAATCAGTCCTTCCCTGAGATTTTCTGGACAGATCCTGGGGAAATGAAGGCTTCCCCTTTCCCTGGAGTAGCTAACATGGGGTAATGTAAGCCCAAGGCTACCTGTGGCCATGCCTCCCCCAATATCCACGTCGCATGTAGGAAATCCTGAGACCAGCCACAGCGAGCAGCAAACCCCTGAGACAGAGGACACCCCGGTAATATCATCTGAGTCCTTGTGTTCAGACATGCCTGTTCATCCATATTCTTCCCAGTTCATGTAAATCAACAAACTCCAGTTTTTGCTTAAGTTGTTTGGAGTTGGGTTTCTGTTACTTGCAACTAAAAAGTCCTAACTAATACAATTGATTTGGGCTTAATCTATTTATTTTCTCTTGTTACCTCTGTTTCCTTGGTTCATCAATTGTATGTATGTATGAGTTATATGTTGATACTTTAAAATTGATCTAGAGAAGAAAGCCCTCCTAGGAAACCAGATGCAGTAATTCAGGAAATCCATAAATCTCTCTTAACCAGTACTTCCAAGGCTTTGCTGCTGCCATGGGGATTGGGGTAATAAAATGCAGAGGTTTATCACCTTCGAACTCAAACTCTGCCAAGAAGAAACAAGGTTCCAACACTGTGATTCATTAGTATCGCTCCAGCAGAAGAGCTGTAATGGTGGGAATATGTCTTGAAATGAAATCATAATGAAAGAACCGGTAGGTTTGCTGTCTTGATTAAATTATAGAAGCTGAAGGCCACCATTACTTAACAGCAGAACTATGATTAATTGGTATAAGAAAAAAAAGGGAAATTGAATAAAGGAAAAGAGAAACAGAGAAAAGAAAACTGGGGGAAAAAAGGACCAGAAACTAGTTTAGTTCCTTGTGCCCTTATCGTATCCAAATGTCCCTCTTCAAAGAATAGTGCCACACTGGGACTCAGTGTTGCTTGCTTCTGTTGGTAGTTCAGGCATTTACTAGAGGGTGTAGCCATATGAACCTTGGGGAAATCCAAAAATTAAGTGGACAAAATGTCCCTTTTTATGATTTTCAGAAGCCTCTTTGCCCAGCCACACTGATGCTTCCTGAAAAAGTGATGTGACATGGTTTGGCGGGCAGTGATGGAAATTATGCATAGGCTCGAGCATATAGACTTGTAACAGATGCATCCTTTGTTCAGTGCCAGTGGCATTTGCTCGTACAAGCAGTGGCACCTGCCACTGATGGGAGCAACAGAGCTGTTCATCAGACTAGTTTTGCACTGTGATCTTAGACATTAGACTTCACGACATAATCTCCAGACCTTCAGACGTCTCAGAGATTCTGTGAGCTGGTCAATATACGTCGAATATTATTTTTTTCAACTGAAATCAGTCAGAATCATTTTGTTGATTATACTTCAGCATCTTGATTGACTCAATGAGGCAACACAGCACCAAGGTCATGGTTAGAGGGGTAGTGATAAGCATTAAGTCCCATGTGAGGGGTGAGGTTCAAATGGAAGAGTAGGAAAATCGTCAGAAGTCAGGGTGTGTGTGTGTGTGTGTGTGTGGACGGTGTCTGGGTGTGCGTGTTGGCCATGAATGCTCTATTGAAATCCCACCTGCTGGAGGGAGTGGGTCCAATGGCTCAAAACTCTGGGTCACACCAGAAACACAAGATGCTCAGACTTTTCCAGACAATAGAAATTAGAAAGTGGGAAGGAAGGTTTCATAATGAATATGGTAATTTTCCCCAGAATTGGTATTTTAGCTGGAAATATTTAATTGTGGTAATACATCTGTTGAACTTTAAATGAGGCAGATAATAGGGTATAAAAGGTCATATTACTCATCACTTACAGTCTCTGTTCCAAAACACATTGCTCAGAGCAAACTGTTCTACAAGATATGACTGTATGTCTCCTATCTCAGGAGAAGGTAAAAATATAAATAATTTGCATTTTTGTGAAATGACCATTTTCTAGGAAAACATCCTCTCATTTTTCTCTCTCCTTGGATTATTTAAATGTGAATTACTGTCATAAAACAGAAATCATTTACCTAATTTTTTCTTATTAATATTTAGCATTTAATAGCACTTTCATATCAGATAATGCTTTTTCCAGTCATTTATTTCTAGTTAATTGTTTCTGTTTACCATACTTCTGCATGAGGTATGGTTTTTGTTTATGAATTGCATTTTTCCTAGGTGATCAGTCATCTGGAGGCACTTCTGTTTCGTCTCTGGTTAAAGGATGTCTCTGCCTACCTTGAATGGACTGTGCTCATAGTTTTGTATTTTGTAGAGCAGCAGGTAATGGATGTTACGCAAATGGAACTAAGCCATCTGGCTTTAGGTACTGTGAGGCAATTGCTCCGACAGAGAGGCATTTTCTCCGGGAAAGGGAGGGACATTCGACTTGATGCCTTCTATTCTGTCCTGGGATTGTATGAGAGTGTATGGGCTGGAAAGATTGTCATGACTAAGGTATGGCAACTTTTGGACCTGTTAGATCCTCTGAGGTCTAAACCTTCATCTACCCAAGGTTTATTCACCTTTGATCCTGGTCGCTTTGGGCTCCTTCCTTGTCAGAAGGATGAGATTAAGGGCAACAAAACTCCCACTGAATACTCCCTGGAATACCTGCAGGTATTATGTGAGTAAAAAAGACTCAGGGTGCTGGCACTGAGGATAAGAATCTGACGGGAGAGGAATCAGAGAATTCTTTGAGAATAATCTGGAAAAATAATTTATTTAGTAAGGCTTACTTGATTTAAAGTAATCACAGAAATATTCCCTTTCCTCTTCTTTTCTCTTCATTACCCTGTTTTACACACTCACATGTTCTTCTACAGAATGTGAGAGTACCAAGGTAAAACAATGGCCTAGCTAAAATGTGGCTAAAACTCTAGCTCATAGAGTCCCATGTTTCACCTGTGGGTCACATCAGACCGCCACATTTGCGGTGATGTACGAAGTATCACTTTCAGCAGTCAACTCACCATAAAGTATAAACCAAGTGTTTGTTCCCTAACACTGGCCTTTGAATGAGGTTGACCATAATGAAATGTTGTCAGATATATGAGCTGAAGGATTTTCTTTCCTACTTCTCATGTTCCAGGTCTATTAAATAATTGATGTTCACAACTGAATGCACAAAGGACCCATGGATATTTATGGGGTTGAACTGAAAGGCTGGGAACAGACCTTCTAAGCATATGACGACATACAATTTGGAGCCATCTAACAAGAACTCAATACTGGGAAACTGAATGATATTTTGCTAAGAATGTGACCAAACAAACTGGTATATTTCTAAGTCATAGGCAGAGTATTGAAACAGACTTAGATCTCTGCTTTCTTTGACTGCATCTCCAACACCACTTACTCTAGGATCTATTGCAAAGGCCATCCTACCTAAATCTACTCCCAGCTTTAAGACAAGGAATCGCCTGTGTTACATAGTTGGGGTAGTAGTAGGGGTTGAAGTAACCACTGAAGAAGTTATTTTTCAGTCTAAATGTTACCTGTGTGAATGTAAAAAAAACATGCTTTCACTCATTCATTCACTCAATTTATATTACCAGAAACTGTCAGGAAAAGAGATACAAAGATGAATTATGAATGGTCACTCCAAAGTACAGAGATAGATAAGTAGGCAGACAGATAATAAAGAGTTAAGTGGGTAAGACAAAGGCAATCACTGACATCAATGTGGTCAGTGTAACAGGATAGGGAGGGTGGGAGGGAGATGCAAGAGGGAGGAGATATGAGGATATATGGATATGTATAGCTGATTCACTTTGTTATAAAGCAGAAACTAACACACCATTGTAAAGCAATTATACTCCAATAAAGATGTTAAAAAAAAAAAACAACAGGGCCTGGAGATAGGCACAGGCTACAACAAAGGCTATTTAGCATCATGGTTGAGGGTTTGAATTTGGTCTCAAATCCTGACTCTTCCACATACTAACTGTAGCAACTTGAGGCAACTTCCCTGACCACCCTGAGCATTACTCTCCTCACCTGTGAAAGAAAAATAATAATATTATTCACTTTTCAGAATATTTTTGAGGATTAAATTAGAACAGCTATTATGATCTCTTCAAGCATGGTCTAGGGACTCCCTGGGGTCCCTGAGATTCTTTCAGGGACCTGCAAGCTCGAAACTTTTTTCATAATAATGTTAAGAAATATTTACCTTTCAGCTCTCCTTTTATTTTTATAACAATACTAAGATGACATACGTGTTTTCCCTGTTATTCTTCCATGAGTGTACATTGGAGTTTTCAAGAGGCCACCTGACATGGGATCTCAACCGACTGAACGCAGGAGGAGATGGGAGAATCCAGATGTCTTCTATTAAGACATCAAAGAGATTTACAGAAATGTAATTTTGTGTTTTAAAAATATATTATTTTTACTAAAATATATATGGAACATGTTTATCGTCATTTTATCTGAAACATTAGTTTTAAATGAGTTAATTAATGGATATTTTGAAGTTTTCTCAGTTTTAGTTTATGATATTGCAAATATTTATAGATGTGACCCACATAAACATAGCTCTTTGGTGGCCTCAAGGAAGAATGTATAGGGGGCTAAAGACCAAAAAGTTTGAGAACAACTAAATTAGACCATTGTCTGACACGTATAGGAATGATCTAAATGCTAACTGTAACTATTATTGTTAATAGGAGACCTGAAAGCTAGATCCTAGTGATGGGGATTCTGCTGGGGACTCAGAAGAGCCAGTATGGTAAAGGGAACCTGAGGATTTAATGCCTAAGTTGAGTCAAAAAGAGCTGGTCTCTTCTGTATGTCTGGATTTAAGAGGTGGTTAATAAATTAACCTAGATATTGACCATATTTGCCACATTCCATTTATCATGGTGGGGTTACAAATAGAGGTGGGATATAGTGCTGGCATTGAAGTAGCTGAGAATCTACTTGGAAAGACAAAACTTTTACATAGAAAACTCACATATAAGATTATGAAACTAGGGCTAGTATCAGCAGGCGGATGAGAAGAGGCAAAAAAGCCCAGTAAGTATAAGAAGATACATAGAAGATTATCACTGAAAGGACATGTAGTTGTCCTTTAGAGCAAACATTTTATTTTTATATTTTAAAATTACATAAGTATTTCATGAATACATTTTCTGCATATACACTTTAACAACCCTAAGTTTTTGCAGGGTAAAATGTGAAATTGAAACTTTAGCTCTCTACGCAATCATCCTCTTCCATCCTGAGATGATTGACATAAACAGCTTAGCAAATATCTTTCCAGACTTTTTTCTATTCATTAAATATAGAGAAAATTATAATATCAAAACTTATAACACTTAACCAAATTCCACATGTGAATCTAAACCATCGGCCTAGATCAATTCATACATCTTCACAAAATCCCATAAAGCATTTGCCATCACTAGTCCTCTTTCACCAGTGGGTGTGACAGGAGGACCTGAGGCACAGAGAGACTGAGCAGCTTGCCCAAGGTCACAGAGCTGGTGTGGAACATGATACCCCTCACTTAGATAAATAGACAGAAGGATAGACATAAGAAGGTGTATAAAACCATAGTGTTTTAAAATTTTGTTTTTATATAAATGGGATTGCATCATCATACATGTTGCTGTATTATACACTTGCTTTGTTTTCACTCAGCAGTAAGAACAGAACCTCACTTTATTTGACTTAACAGTTTCATAATTCTTCTTGTTTGGTATTTCTTTTTTCAAATTATTTTCTACCTTTTTAATTCTAGATTATGCATTCTTGATGGGGACAATATCCCCAAAAGGGCAAAATTTAGTTTTGGGGGGGTGAAAACGTTACTCTTTTTTAGATATACCTACAGTACTTCAACAGATATATTCTATACCTGTGATTAGGAAAAAAACAGTAAAAAGTCTCCATAGGATAATAATAATATTCACAGTAGTAGTAATGATAACAATAATAATAGTAACAATGGTAATAAAAAGATTGAAAGACGCTGTTCTAGATGAACTTTGGAATTAGCTTGTCAATTTTACCTGCTGAGTTTTGCAAAAGAAGACTGTGGACGCCAGAGAGAGGACATGACTTCACATGTCTGGGATTGCAAATCACATTGCATATTAGGAGCAGATCTGGGATGAATACCTACTCTTGCCTTTACTTCTAGATGCTTTTCACTGTTCAGCCTATTCTGATTTATCTTGACACCTTGAATATGAAATCTCTCCTAGGCTTTTCGGCAGCTCCTGTGCATTGGATAGGCCCACGTACAAGTTGCCCATAACCCTCCTTCCCTAGTCCAGGGAGGCTGCATCTGAATCTGCCTGTTGACATCCATCTTCTGGCCCATCCCTTTATTTCCCCTCTTCTTCTCCCTTCCTTGGAACTGGGACAGTAAACAACAACGTTAATTGGGGCCCTCCAAATAACGGCAGAGACGAGCATGAGGCCTTCAGCTTGGGTTTCATGCTCTACTGAAACTTTCCGTAAGTTCAGGAGAGAGGAAGACCTTTGGGCTCTGTTGACGAGGAAAGGCTAAGAGATTGTAGGGATTAGAGAAGATGAATATGGCAAGGGAAAAAGAAAATGTCCATGAACAAAAGAGGAGGGGTAGAAGGTGAAGAAATGCTGAAACTGGATTCCTTATGTCTTCTTCTCTACTTTTACATAATAAAAGGTAAACAAAACAAACAAAATTTACTTTTTCATCACGTTCAATCATTCTACTTTTCCCCAGTTCGTACCTCCCCTGTATTTCTGCTGATCAGCAATGAAGTAAGGCTCATTATCAGACTGTCTTTTCTTTGACTCACCTTCTTTCCGACTACCTTTGCTGCTTCTGCCTTTTTCAGGGCTGGGGAGAGGGCGAATAGCAGGACAAGGAAATAAAAGAAAAGGGAGAGAACTCTTTGACTTAGTAAGTACCATGTGTAATTCTCTCTTGGCTATTGATCACATTAATCCTTGATGCCCACAGAGCACTCTCCCCCAAGGCTCTTAAAACTCTACCTGTGATAACCAGCCAGATGTGCCCCAGTGATCCCCACTTCTGGGATTCTCCCCTGTGTAGTCCCCTACCATATTGCACCAGGACTGCTATGGAACACAAGAGAAATGAAGTTACATCACGTCCAAGATTAGTTTATAAAACACACTACAGCTTCCGTCTTGGTCTCCTCGTCTCTCTCATGACTTGCTCCAAGGAAAGTCAGCTGCCACGATGAAGCAGCCCTATGGCAAGGCCAATATACCGAGTAGCTGCAGCTGCCTTCTAACAGCTTTGTGGTTAAGGATGAATACGGAGCCTAAAGACCAGTCAAGGCTTCAGATGACTAGAGCCCCCGCTGACAACTTGAGTACAACCTCAAAGAAACCCTGAGCCTTAGAAATTTTGCAAGATACTGCATGTTTGCTGTTTTATGCTGCTAAGTTTGGGGATAATTTGTTATGAAGCAGTAGATAGTAATATACTTCCTCAGCTCTGGTCCCAGCAGTACATGCCTGGGGTTGCAGTCTCTTGCCAATGGTCCTTTCCTTAGGAGTCTAACCTGGTTTTCCGTAGAAGTGTTCACTTAGTCCAAAGAAAGCGTGCACCCTTGGCCCGCCCTCTGGGAGAGTGCAGCTGGCTCTGAAGCCTTCTCTTCCTCACCTTGATGTTGCAGGGGGCAGGCACCAGACTCTGTAACCCCAGACTTCAATGAACAATAATCTTTCAAGCGTCCTCCTGTGCTCCATTTTGGGGTGGGCCTGTGTGCTAATTTTCTAGGCTGTTGTGACACATTCCCACAAATCTGATGGCCTAAAACAACAGAAACGTATTCTCTTATAGTCTGAGGGCAGAATTCTAAAATCAGGTGTCAGTAAGGCCACGTTCCCTCCAAAGATTCTAGGGGAGAATCTTTCCTTTGCTCTTCCAGGTCCAGCATACCTGGCTTATGGCTACATAATTCCAATGTTTGCCTCTTTCTTCACATGGACTTCTCCTCTGTCAGTGTCATTTCCTCTTCCATCTCTTATAAGGATGCTTATTGGATTTAGGGTCCACCTGGGTTATCCAGGATGATCTCATCTCAAGAACCTTAATTACATCTACAAAGACCCTTTTCCCAAGTAAGATCACATTCACCAGTTCTGGAGGCTACCATTCAACTATAGTGTGTGAGTTCCTTTACCCCAGCAGTCACCAGGTGGTAAGGAAAAAATATGATTATTCCTGGATTTCCTCTCATATAGCTTCAGGAAGTTAATAATGCACCTCTCTTTCTGTCTCATTTTGACTAGAGTTAAGGGTAAAGTGATTGTGTGTTCTGGTTTATACCTCTTGACCAGTGTAATTATTCATAGTCCCTCCCCACCCCCTTTCATTCTGAAAATAGTCCCAGTTGGGATAAGTTACATAAGGATACAAATTAGGCATTTAGCCAACTTTTACCTAGTCTTGGGGGGAGGTGAGTAAAACATTTCTTTAGAATCTCTGGACTCTTAGTGCCCAATAATCTAAAAGATAACAGAAAAATTTTATTTAACATACAGTTACAATTATTATTAATATTCATTTCCTGAAGAGTGACTACTCCAAAGGTTTGGGAGTAACATAGAGTATGTGTCATGAGGAAGAAGAAAAGGAATAGAGACTGAATATGTCAATGACTGCATTTTTTAAAAGCAAGGCTGTAAAAGACCCGATCTGGAAAATATGTCATGAAGAGTAAGCAGAGCGCTCACTCCCAAAGTCCTTTAGAATTGCGGGTTATACAAATAATGTTTCCGAGTATCCAATCCTCAGGTATAATCGGACAGGACCAGTACTGAACCCAAGCTTGGCTGCTCGCTGCTGGAAAGACCAATACTTGAGAGACAAGTGTTGCTGGAAAAGGAAAAGTTTCTTTAATCCAGAGGCCAGCAAACTGGGAAGATGGTGGACTAATGTCCTAAAACCTTCTCCAAGTTACCAGTTGGGAGACCAGGTTTTAAAGGCAGTGTGAGGGAGGGGGCTGAAGGGGGCCTGATAAGCTCATGCACAATTCTTGGACTGGTTGGCATTAAGGTGAATTTTCGAGCATCACCAGTCTTATGGCTTCAACTAAAAGGGTTGAAAACAGACCAAACTACGGTCTGCATGCTTGTGGTCAGCAGCTTTCAACTGGTAGGGGGCCAGCTTCCTGCAAAAACAACTTAGGACTGTGTGTCAGACCTTTATCTACATCTCAGGGAACTGGGAGTTTGATGACTCTGCTATGTGTCTGATTTATTGTCTAAAACGTCGCCAGTTTCCCAGCCCAAGAGCTATTCTTTGTTCCTACATCTTCATATTTCTTAATCATTAACTCTTTTTAAAAAATTCATTTTATTGAAGAATAATTGATTTACAAGCTTGTGTTAATTTCTGCTGTACAGCAATGTGATTCAGTTATACATATATATATATATATTCTTTTTCATATTCTTTTCCATTATGGTTTATCACAGGATATTGAATAGAGTCCCCTGTGCTATACAGTAGAATCTTGTTGTTTATCTATTCTATATATAATAGTTTGCATCTGCTAATCCCAAATTCCCAGTCCATCCCTCCCTCACCTCCCACCCCCTTGGCAACCACAAGTCTGTTCTCTATGTCTCTGAGTCTGTTTCTGTTTTGTAGATAAGTTAATTTGTATCATGTTTTAGGTTCCACATTAACTCGAGCCAGCCTTTTGGGTCTCAGGGGTGGCCTGGGAGACTAAATCTTTTCTACAGACAAAGGCAGGTGGAGGACATGAAGGGGTCTGTGCTGGGAAAGCCCCATTGGGATTTGGGACATTAAATGTAGGGGTCACTAAGTTCCATACCCCTTGCCTAAACTCATGATGGGTTAAGAGTAAGCCTGCATGTAGGGACAGGAAAAATTCCAACAGGGAAAGCATTAGGTCAGGTCAGCCAAAGCTGCAATCTATGGAAAAACTGGTCTCATTGGGTTGATTGATTCCCCTCTTGATGTTGGGACATTTCATTCCCAACCACCAACATAGGTGGATAAGCCCTGGTGAAAAGAAAATGAGCATTGTCAGTGTTCCACAACAGCGGGACCTCTGATTTCATTATTTGTTTACTCATCTGTATTTGTATATTGAATGTTTTTACGATCTGCTCTGTTCTGGTCACTTAAGAAAGATTTGCTAGGTCTCAATTTCTTCCTATGTTAAGTGAAAGTGCTATATATATCCTGTGGTTCTTAACTATTTTGGGGGATAATCACTTCTTCAATCAGCCAATTACTACTCACCCTCCAGATGTTAAGTTAAATGTTACTTCTTCCAATCCTCCAGTCTGACAACACCTCATCCCACTCCTGCCAGGCAAGGATAGTTACCTAGTTTATGTACTTCTTTTGCTACAGGATAACCATGATTTATTATAATTGCTTGTTTAATTGTGCATCTTCTTTTCTGTTCTTTAAAATGAAATAATGGTGTCTATTTTGCTTGCTTGCTAATTTTTATTCATAGACCCACATGTATATCTAGTACTCAATAAATATTTGTTGAATGACTGGGGAAGCCTGATATATTGGTGGTTCTTACCCATTTTGGGATCATGGGTACTTGAATAACAAGTAAAATCTCTGGACATTTTTCTTAGAAAATTTCAAGGGATTTACAACCACCATCCAGTCTTAGTCATGGATTCTGGGTTAATAACCCTTAGGCTGGTTGATTTATCAAGGCTCTACCAGCCCTGACATTCTAAGATTCTATAAAATCAAGTCTCCAAACCTCCCAGAATCTCCATATCCCTTGTTGCAAGAGATAAGCAGCGTCCAACACAAGCACAGTTAAATATCACATGGCTGTAATGATTGGCGCTCCCACAAAACAAAAGCCATTTCAGAGAAGTGTAGCCATAAAGTCGTGGGGCTTTTGATTTGGGAAGGCCCTTCCAAATGGGCAGATAATCCAGTCAATTTCCTATTCAAAGCAAGAATCCTGTCTACACCATGCCTGACAAGAGAACACTCATACTATGCTTGAACACAGCCAGATAAAAGGAATTCACAATTTGTCAGCAAGATTTGAAAACTGGTATCCCACAGCTTGCATTTAGCCTACAATCATCTTTCCCCCTCTCTCTAAGGGTGTTGTAAAATTCAGAGCATTTAACAATTTTTTTAAAAAAAATTCATATTTCTGGATTTCCCCACAAAATTGTGAGATTGATAAACACTGGATCCCCTTTCCTACATGGAAACACGTACAGGGCTCTCCAGGTTTGCCACAGTCTGGACCACTCCCTCTTCTTAGATACCTGGTCTGATTCAGTCATGTACATTACCTTCCTATGCTCTGTAGCAGATGTTATGCTGGAGAAGGCGTGGGGAGCTCTGGGTTACAGCATTCGCCAATTTTCGTAATGTAAATACTCCCACCACGGTCAATTTCAAGCTAGCAATCTGATGGCTGTCTGCTTGCTTTAAATTTAACAGTTTTCTTTCACAAATCAGTACAAGTGGGCAGAGCATACCAGTTATTTGTGATCTTAAAATGTTAGAAAACCAAGTTCACTTAAGTTGAACCCAAACTTCACCTGAAATTTCCACCTACATCCCCAGATCTTCCCTCTTTATCAATACAACACATTTTAGGTTTAATCATAAGACAGCCTTGCAATTATTATTTTTTTGTTTGTTTGTTTGTTTTGCAATTATTTTTAAAGGAGGAAGTATCACTGACGACTAACAGAGCTTCAAATTCTGTTTCTCATCTAGTGTTAATAATTAATTAAGGTAGATCATCAAAAACTGCTATTACATTAGAAAAAGACCAGGAAAGAAAACCCCAACATGATAAGAGTAGTAACTCAGAGTGGTATGCTTTTTATTTTATTCTGTGTGCTCTTTCTTTAGTATTTTCCAGTCTTTCTACAATAAATATGTATTGCTTATGTAAATGTCCCCCTATCAAACCAAAAAGAAAATTTAATCATTTCAGTCTCACTACAGGTTTAGTATACAGTTAAATAAACTACACTTTTTCAGAGAGGGAACAAAATGCTCTTCATATCATGATCATTCATGAAGTCAGAATGGCACATTGGTGAATGATTTGGTAAAAAATAATCCTGTTAGCTAAATGTTCCTATGAAATAGGAAATGTGAAGGATTAAAAATGAAGCTAGACACGTTATGAGAGTATTTTGATATAGGGACAGAAAGTATTAAGGTGGTGGAAGTAGGGTGGGAGAGGGTAGTAAGCTGCATTTTAAAGAGCCAAACAATAGCCAAGACATGGAAACAACCTAAATGTCCATCAACAGATGAATGGATAAAGAAGATGTGGTATATATACAATGGAATACTTCTCAGCCATAAAAAAGACCAAAATAATGCCATTTGCAGCAACATGGATGGACCTAGAGATTATCACACTAAGTGAAGTAAGTCCAGCAAAGACAAATATCATATGATATTGCTTATATGTTGAATCTAAAAAAAAGATACAAATGAATTTATTTACAAAACAGAAATAAATTTAAAATAAATAAATAAATAACAGAAATAAAATCACAGACATAGAAGAAAAACTTATGGTTACCAAAAGGGAAATGGGGGAGGGATAAATTAGGAGTTTGGGATTAACATATACACACTACTATATATAAAATAGATAAACAACAAGGACCTACTGTATATCATAGGGAACTGTATTCGATATCTTTTAATACCTATAGTGGAAAAGAATATGAAAAAGAATAGACATATATAATCATATATAAATGAATCACTTTGCTATACACCTCAAACTAATACAACATTACAAATCAACTATACTTCAATTAAAAATAAATGAAGGAAAAAATGAAGAGCCAGTTTCTATTTGCCATTTTTTTTTTCCTGACAGAAGGGTGGTGCAAAAAGTAGATTATGCCCTCTGTTTTGCCAGGAAACTCCCAGTAGTTATAAACTAAATTTCATCACCTTGTCAGGACCACATTTAGAAAATTTTAGAATTCTTTGGCCTTGGGTTCATAATATCTTAAAGGTGTCTAAAGTTCTTTTGTAAATCAACTGGGTCTACTCAGTGGAATCACTCACACACACACACACACACACACACACATTTCTGATCTTCTCCCTAGCACTTTCTTTAAAATAATAATGCCCAAATAGATTTCTAAATAAAGGGAAAAAATCTTCCCTTGTGTGATATGCCATAGGAATGATGTCTGAATTATATAGCACTCAATAAATATTGTTAGTTAACAAGTTCTCTGAATAGATAATTTTTAAAAATATCCCCAAGAGAAGACATTTTTACTCACAATGAATATCCAGAAACCTGACTTACAGCAGAATGATTTTCCTTACAAATAGAATAAATATACTTTTACAGCTTAAAAAAATAGGGGAATAGAATTGGTAGATCTACTTATGATAGTCTTTAAAGATAAGCTTGGTTGAAGTCAAATTCTACTAGAAGTGGTGATATAGAAGAATTAAAGCATATTGTTTATAAAAATTTTTCTTATTTTAAAAAATGTGTAATTATTCTGATGGGTTGAAATACACAAAATAAGCTAACATCACTGAGTTAATTATAATTCTCAAAAGCACTAAAACTCACTAGTCCTATTTAGAGGATTTTCAGGAACAAATTTACTCTTCTGAAAACTGGTCAGTGAAGGGGAAGAATTAAATCTATGCAATCTGTACCTAAGAATATCCAAATAGTCATGGAGAGAAAGTTCTTTTTCACAGAGAAATTTCAGGTAATAAGTGCATAAGGGATAATGCACTTAAAGTATTACCATTTGGCATCCCTGAATGAAATAATAGATTATATAACTATTAAAAGCTGTTGAGACTTAGATTAAATGATGATGGAAATTCTTAAAAGTTTGGATAGATTGGCAACACCTGAACCCCTTGTTTAATATTAACACCTCAAAAAGAGAGAGCCAGATATGAAGAGCTCCCCATGTGATGCAAAATAAATTTATAACCAACTATGAAGTATTACTGCCTAAAAATAAAATCTGAAACTAACTGAGTCCTTAGATCAAATTGATGATGGATCAAGTTGATGATGGATTAAAGACCTAAATGTAAGACCTGAAATCATAAAACTCCTAGAAGAGAACATAAGCAGAACAGTCTTTGACATAAATTGTAGCAATACTCTTTTGGATCTGTCTCATAAGACAAAAGAAATAAAAGCCAAATAAACAAATAAAATGTAATTAAACTTAAAAGTTTTTGCACAGCAAAAGAAACCATCAGCAGAACAAAAAGACAACCTACGAAATGGGAGAAAATATTTGCAAATGGTATAACCAACAAGGGGTTAATACCCAAAATATATAAACAGCTCATAGAACTCAATATCAAAAAAGCAAACAGCCCAATCAAAACCATGGGCAGAGGACCTGGATAGACATTTTTCCAAAGAAGACATACAGATGGCAAACAGGCACATGTAAAGATAGCGCAGCATCACTAATTATTAGAGAAATGCCAATCAAAAATGAGATATCACCTCACACCTGTCAGAATGGCTATCATCAAAAAGTCTACACATAACAAATGCTGGAGAGGATGTGGAGAAAAGAGAACCCTTGTACACTGTTATTGGGAATGTAAATTGGTGCAGTTACTGTGGAAAACAGTATGGAGTTTCCTCAAAAAACTAAAATTAGAACTACCATATGATCCAGCATTTCTGATCCTAGGTATATATCTGGAAAAAAATGAAAACACTAATTTAAAAATATACATGCACCCCAATGTACGTAGCAGCACTAGGTACCGTAGCCAAGGTGTGGAGGCAACCCAAATGCCCATCGACAAACAAATGAATAAAGAAGGTGTGATATATATAATGGAATATTACTCAGCCATGAAAACTTCTGCCATTTGCAGCAATGTGGTGGACCTAAGAAGATATTACACCTAGTGAAATAAGTCAGACAGAGAAAGACAAATACTGGATGATATCACTTATATCTGGAACCTAAAAAATAATAAAAATGGGTGTGTATGCAAAACAGAAACAGATTCACAGATATAGAAAACAAACTAGTGGTCATTAAAAGGGTGAGGGAAGGAGGGAGGAGCAAATTAGGGATATGGGATTAAGAGATACAAACTAGTACGTATAAAATAGATAAGCAACAAGATATATGGTACAGCACAGGGAATTATAGCCATTATCTTGTAATAATTTTTAATGGAGTATAATCTGTAAAAATACTGAATCACTATGCTGTTCACGTGGAGCTAATATTGTAAGGCAACTCTGCTTCAATTAAAACTTTACCAGTCTATGGGAAATAAGAGAGGACAAGGAACATGGTAAATAACACCAAGGGGATGAGACCAGCAAAATTCAGAGTGTGGGAATTTTAAAGAGCAATGTGACCTAGTTTCTTTAACAAATAAATTGCAAAGAAAAAAAGTTGGAGAAACTTATAGATTAAAACATATTTAACAAACATATCAAACAGATTAAAGATGTGGATCCTGATTCAAACACTGCAACTATAAAAACTGTTGTAAGCAAAAAAAAAAAAAAAATTGTAATTATCACTGGATATTTGCTTAAATTAATAGATTGTTATTTTTGATGTGATATGGTATTTGATTATATATTTTTTAAAAAGAATATTTATCCTTTTCAGATACAGACTGAAGTATTTTGGCTGAAAGTATATGTCTGGCATATGGTTCAAAATAGTCCGGATGAATGTGGGGAGCATATATGAACCAAGATGGGCCATCTGTTGTTAAAGGTTGAAGCTGAGTGATTGATATGCGGGGATGTGTTATATTATTATCTCTATTCTTGTAAGTGTATCAGTTTGTTAATATAACAGTGCTTCATAACAACCAACCACATAACTTCCCAGTAGCATATAGTAACAAATATATGTTTACACTTCCGGGATCAATTGTGGATTGTCTAGGTGGTACTGCCGATCTTGGCTGGGCTTATTCATACGTCTGGTGTTGGCTAGCTGTCTGACCTAGGATGGCCATGGTTGGAGCACTAGGCGACTCAGCTTTGTGTCACAGTTCTCGTTCTTCAGCAGGCTACTCAGGCATCTTTTATTGCTCTGACAGAAGTGCAAGAAGGCAAATGAAACATAGAAAGCCTCTTGAAATCTAGGCTTAGAAATAGCTTCATTCTATTGGCCTCAGCAAGTCATATAGCAAAGAGGGGGAAGGGTACAACAAAGTTATGTGACAAAGGGTGTGAACGTAAGGAATAGTGGGAAGTTGAGAGCACTATATGTTTAAATTTTCCATAATTTAAAATGTGTGTATATGGCTATGTACAATATAGGTAATGCCAACAACTGAATAGATAAAAGCAGTGTTCTGATACTAAAATGGTTTACTTAAAGCCTGTGATATAGTCAGGTTGTTTTTGCTAATTTTTTTCAGAAATTATTGATAAGATAATAATACCTACTTCACAAAAGCATTATAAGTATTAAGTTAGGTTTTGTTTGTAAAGTGTTTAGCATAGTATTTGGCACCTGAGTGCTCGATAAATGAAAATAGTAACAATAGTACTACTAATTGCTACTGTTACTGGTATTAGCTAAGATTCCCGATCTCTGAAAAGATCATGATTATAATATGATAACACCTCTAATTTTACTTCTATGTCAGATAAATTACTGGATTATGTGTGCCATAACTCATTTAAAAATAATGCATGGTAAGTGATTGTAAATATGCTGAAATATAGCTGTCAGAATATTTTTGCAGCATTGTTTATGGAAGCAAAATACAAACAACAGAAAACTTGGTAACAATTTAAATGTCAGAAGAAGGAATGCTTCAATAAGTTATCTATAGACATACAAGAATGCCGTGCTTTCATTGATGATAATGTTGTAGAAGTATATTTGATTACGTATAATGCAAACTTATTTTGTAAAACTGTACATAATTTTAAAAATTTATGCTAAACGTTAATAATTTTCCTTAAGTGCTAAGTTATTCTTTTTACACTGTTTACAATAAGCATTTAAGCAGGACTAACTTTATGAAATCTAGAGTATTTGATGTACTGTTTGAGGAAATATGTGATGGAGTCCAAGGATCATGATGTAGATGTAGATGAAGCTGTTAGCTGCATCCACAGGTGCATAATGGATTTAAGCGTTTACATTATTACCGTTGGTAAGAAAACAAATTGTCCAACTGCAAACTGTTTTATGCAAACTTGTTAAAGGCTCCATGGAGTTAAAATGGTCAAATCAATTGCATGTAGCCATGGCCTCAGACCACGAGGTATGCTAAAATGAGCAAAACCCAGACCTTCTCCAAAAACATGCTCCCCTGAAGGCAAGATGGGATATAGACATTGACTAGAACTAAAAGCATGTAGGAGTATTTATGGTGGAAAAGCATTTGCCAGTATCAGGTCCAATCAAGGGGGTAAAGGGGTAAGACTCACAACACAAATTAAATATGTTTTCTTAGGCTTCCAAAGGGATTGACACTTTTAAACATGTAATGATTTGTATTGACCTTTGTGAAGACAATATAAATGACAACTCCTTTTGGTCCTTTGTCTTGGCATGAGATAAATATTCCAGAGCCTTCCTATAACTATTGGTAGAATGCTTGTCACTGGGTACCTCTGTGATTGAAAGGTTGTGGGAGGTCTGAAGAAAAACGACCAACTTGCTAGCATGTAGAATAAGCACCCGGAGTTGGTTTTATATGTACGAGAAGTAGTTCATTATTTGGCTCTCCCTGAAATCACTAAGATGGCATAATATAATGATGGGAAGTAGTATATTTTATATATAACTTAGACGAATGTGGTTTGCTTATCAAGCACCCAATTAGTGGAATGTCTCGATTTATAGCAATTGTGTAAACAATGAACTGCCCAGTAATTATACATTAAAGTGAACCATTGACTATCTTTCAGTCATTGAAAGTCGTTTGATTAATGTAAGTTGACAAAAAATGTTAAAATGGGATTCGATTTTTTAATTTGCATATATTGTAATAAAGAGTAAGAGAATGTTCATTTTGCTTATAAGAATAAAAACCAAAACTTTAAAAAAAACTCATAATTCAAAGCAAATTTACTAATTATCCTTATTACAGGGTCACTGAGGTATTATATGACTATCTGTTCATTATCATCTATTTTGAGTATTTCCTACCAGAAGAAAATTGTAGGAAGACAAATCCAGGGTTTGGAAATCAAATCATTGAACTCCAACTTTGGTTTTGTCTCTGATGTGCCCTGGCTGGAACAATAGGGGCCAATCTGGACCTTATTTTCCCACTGGCAAGAAAAAGACAATATGTACTTGTAATACGTTTTTAAGCCAGTCAAAGGCAAGTTGTTACAATTAAACGAAGATATTACTTGTAGCATTGGCACTATTAAGTACTTTTCTATGCAAATTAAGAACATTTAAGTTCTAAAATACATCTTGTGAAATCGAAAGATTTTTCACAGTCCTAGAAATGAGATTTACCTAAGTTTCGCTCCAATTTTTTCACTCACTTATTCATATTTATATTAATATGGTGGGCACCTACCATCTGCCAGGTCCTGTTCTTGGCAGTGGAGATCAAAGATGGTAAGACAAGGTCACTGCTCAATGAAACATACATCCTTAAGAGAGACAGGGGTTAAGTAAACAAGTGAGTTAATTTAAGATAGTCATAAGTGCCATGAAGAAAAGGGGAGCGGGAGAAGGTCTGGGCAACCTTGACTAAAGAGTGGTCAGAGAAGACATCTCTGCAGAAGAGATACTGGAACTGAACCATGAGAAGAAACCAGGATCCGCAGAAAAGGTTTTTCAGACAGAAGCAAGAAGCCAATGCTAAGACTCCCCCACCCCCCAACACCAGAAGTAGCATGGTGGAGTACCAGAAAGTAGGACAATGCTGCCCAAGTCTAATTGGTAGGGAGAGTTAGGGGAGCATGGGATTGGGAGAGCTGAAGGTTGGGTTTCTGAGCACAGCAAAAGACAACTGAAGGATTTAAAGTAACACTGATCAAGGATCAAATGGGTCCCATAAAACAATTGTCCAATGAACAATTTTTTGTGTATTTCAGAAAAAAATATGAATAGATGTTTTCCCCATAATTTGTATAGTATTTGTGTTTTACACACATTAATAGTAATTAATCTTTAAAATGGTCTCAGTATATTCCAGAAAATTCTCATCCCTTAAAGGTCTCTGATCTCATAATGCTGGGTTAAAGTGTTTCCTTAAGTGGGCTGCCATAAATTAGATTGTCTGAATACTGCAGATTAATCCATAATTTGTTTTCTGCCAAATAGATAATGCATTCAGCACATCATATTTATTAGAGCTGCTAAACTTCTACCCTTTGCTCTCTAATTAGACTTTCCTTATTACTATGTGTTTCAGAAAATATGACTGTTTTATTCCTTAAACCTAGTGAGACCCGGATGGGACAGGATTAGCGTTGATCTTGCAGGAGTGGGTTTACCGTTTGTTGTGTTCATTCAGATTCTTCAGCCTTGGGGGTCTGCTGCTGAATGGTAGGGTCTTGCCAAAACGCGCATGGCTACCTTTGTGTCACATGCCTGCCATTCACTCAATTCTGCCCTATTTGTCACAGTAGCAGAAGGATGTCTCAATCAGCAACATCTGGAAAGTTACTTGAGAACATTCTTGTTGCTCAGTTTATTCATCGTGAGATACATTCAGGGTTTAGACCAACTTCATGACCAGAAAGGCTCTCTGTTTTTTAAGACAGTTAGAATTTTATTTTGTCTATGCCTGAAGCCACTTCTAATTTAGAAGAACACTAACCTGCCAGGAATTTAATAGTTGAGCCCTTGTTTATAGTTTTTACTTCATGTGATAAAAGTTCATCAAATGTGCTTCATTGGGATTTGGATTGGAAAGAACACATGTAGGGATTCTGGGAACAAGTGATGTTCAATTTCTTGACCTGGGAGGGAGTTATATTGTGCTCACTTTATATTTATTCACCAGGCCATACATATGTGTTTTTTATATTTTAGGTGTAAATGTTTATTTCACATTTTTAAAAAAATGTGGTTAATTTGAATATGCAAATGTACTGTGCATCTCTATTAAGACACAGAGTATATAACAGAGGTGTTATCTTTTCCCCAGTCTCAAATCAAGTGTCATGTACTCTAAATCTGCTGGTCACTTCATCCCCCAGTGATCCTATCATTTCGGGCATTTGGACTCTGTCCACATACTTTTCTTTCCCCCATTAATACTATTCATTCTTATTCTGTTTATTATTTTATGTGGATTCTTTTTTCCCTCCAAATTAAGATTATAAAGTTCTCAAGGCAAAGGTCATTTCTTATGCTTTTCAATTTTTTGCTAAACACATTGTAGATGTTCAAGAAATACTTATTGACTAAACCTAGCAGATTTTAAATTGTTCTGTTTCCTCCGTAATGAGACCTAAAGCTAACAAATAACATTGGGGATATTTGTTCTAGTTTTAAGAAAAGAGGAGCAATACTGAGTAGCAGTCAAGAACCAGGCTCTAAGTTCTGATAGGCTTGGATTCAAATTCCTGTTTCAACACTTGACAATTTTACGTCTTCGGGAGAGAGAAGATTTAGCTTCTTATCTTAAAATGAAAATAAAGGTACCTACTTACTGTTTTTGTAAGGATGAAGGAAAGGTAATGTACCTGGAGCATTTAGAAAGCTACTTTGCACGTTGTAAGCATTCCACAAATGTAAGCCATTATTATCATTATTATTATTATCCACAAATGTAAGCCATTATTATCGTTACTATTACTACTACTAATAATAATACCTAAATAACTTCAGCGTTAACCTGTAGTCAATTCCTTATCTCAACTACATAAACTTTAACTCTAAAAACTGGAAGATCACCAGAGCTGTATAAAGTTTTAATATATCACGCTTTGACATATACTAGAAAAAGGAATAGAGTCAAATATATAGCCATATACGTATCCACTTGAATGGAATTTTTAAAAATTGATGGACATCACTAAAATAGACCGTATTCACAGACGACTACTCAGTACGTGGAATTCAGCGTCATGTGCTGTGAGTGGGTCTCATCCAAGAGGACTTAGTTGCCACATCCACCAGAAAGATCTTGTTATATTGCAGTTTCACCTATAACAAAATCTGTGTCGCTGATTCCAAGGGCAGCGAAACATCAAGGCTCTAGGGCAGTGATTCGTGTTGGCATCTCTTTCTTCTTCATGTGCCATATGAGATTAATTATACCCAACTATTTGCATTATGTATGCTGTTTTACCACTTATACATTATAAGGCAGAGCACTTTCAGTAATAAAAGCTACCACTTACTGAATCGGGGATGGAGATGGTGTAATGCAGCCAAGCCCTAGGAAAGTAAATTCAGCAGTCTGCACCGTCTGCCAGTATCCACGTGAGCCGTCCACCGCTCCAACATTCCAGCAAGAAACTGGGATTTCTCATCCCAGCTTTAGAGTTTTTTTCCAGTTGCTAAACTCTGACTGTTCCGCAATTTTCTGCTTCTTACTGCTTCCATTAATCTTCAACCGACTTCTCAATGTAATTCCTTTGTCTCTGTTATCCAGCCTTGCCTCTTCCTCTCTCTGTGCTATTATTCCCATCCAGTTTAGACTTCATCTTCTATATTTAGCCTTATTCCTGGAACTTGCCATTGTAATGTGCAAGCTTGTAACGTACAGGCTTGGATCCAAGCTGTATTCCCTGCTGGAATCCTGATGTATCGGAGTATTTCTGGGAGACCCATGGGATTGTCCTTGCTGAAGTTTATTTATGTAAAGAACACATCCTAAGGACGTGGGAAAGAACTCATCTGAAGGAATGAGAAAGTCACCACCCAGTCAGTGTCAGTCATCAGAAGGGAGGAATAATTCTGAGTCAAAGCACTTTGTTTTTCATTCCTTCCTTCCTTCAGAGGTTGGAATGACCTTAGGTCATATCTCATCTAATATCCTTGAAAGCATCCTGATAGGTGATAAATGATCATCTAGTCTCTACTTAAGCAACTGTAATGCCAAGCAACTAACTATCTGAGCATATATAGTTTGGTTTCCACTCCCATTGTTTTACTGGTAGTTGAAGAAGTGAGTGGTGGAGAGAAAGGTGGAAATAGCTGTCACCTGATGAGAGGTAGGACTTCTCAAGTAGGTCACCTGTGTCCCAAGGTCAATCACCCTGCCTTAAAAGCTCTTTGACTATTATGAGTCGTCAGGGCTCTCTTGAGAATGAGTTTCCAACATGCTGTTTGAATGCTCCATGATCTTGAGTCTCAGGAAAGAACCTGAACACCAACTTGTTCATCTCCAGTGACACGCTTGATAGGTACAGAAATCAAAGTATCTGTTTTCATCATTTTTTCCCCATTGTCATTTTTATGCAAAGCCAAATCATAATCAGAACTCACTTTATTAATTAACCATGAGAAACCACCATTAGAAATCAGAAATAACTCAAGGTTCACGTGATCAGTGCATACTTTCCCTCTAGGCAGACCCACATGGGAAGCCAGATTATAATCAGAAGTTAGGCATGGATTAAGAATAGGAGGTAGTAGATGAATTGAAAGTCTGATGGCTGAAGCTAAGGTTTAATGGCTGAGGCTGAGGGCTAAGAATAAAAATCTTGCCCGGGGAAGCTTGCATCTGCCACCATGCTAGTGATGGCTTTGTCCACACCCCAGGTCTGGAGGCTAAGACTTCTCCTCTGACTTCATTTCTGTGTTTCCATGGCTGAGCACACCTACCTTCAGTTGTTAGATATGTTAATATATTCAACCAGGTTACAGTTAGTTCTGTAGGTCTCGGCTTTAATGTCACTTCATCAGGAAACTTCCCTGACATCAATCTAAATTTAGTCCTTATGACACCGTGTCATATCAATTCTCACATTTTCCTTGACAGCAATTTTCACAATTTGTAATAGCGCATTCATTTGTGTTTTCCTTTGTTGTCTGTCTCCTGCTTAAACTTCTTAATTTGCATATCTGTGATATGATCCATTATGTATTGATCTTAAATTTAACTATCAGAAGACAATATTTCTTTATTTCTAAATTGAGCTTGGAGCAGGATGATGGTGACGAGCTCATCAACGTAGCCTCTAAGTGCCCACAATATTCACGCTCACTATTGCTGCTGTGTTTCTTTACCATCCTCCTTAACATCTCTGCATACTTACCGCCATTTCTTGTTGGAATTCTTTGTCTGGCATCCGTGGCTCTACAATACGATGGTTTCCTGCATAACATTTTGTTTACTCTTGCTTTCTCCCAACCATCTTCAAATGTGGGTATTCCTAAAGTTTTTATCATTGCTATACTCCTGTCTCGAAGACAATATACTGAATATATTGATTTGTGTTATACCCATTGATTCATAGAGTATGTAGTCATTGGGAACCTATTACGTGCCAAACAATGATTTAAAGAAGAGTGTGTTATGTGTCTGCAGTCAAGTTGCTCACCATCCCATTGGTGAAAATAGTCACTCTATGTTTTCAAATATGGTTACTAACACAAAACGAGGTATCGTACAGCCAACAGATGAGGAAATGATTGCCATTGAGATGATAGTTTGTTACTCACAGTTTCCAAGCAGAGGGGCATGCCACTCCATGGGGATGGGGGTGCACAGGAGGAAGCACTGTGGTTGCTCAGGAAGCAGAAAGGGAAGAGAACAGTGGGCCAGAGACTTTATTGTGACTTCCATGAGCAGAAACTGGTAAAGCAGGGTAAGAGGGCTTAGGATTGGCTAATTTGAATAAGTTCAGCATGGTCTGGGGAATAAAGTCTGTTCCTAGTTGTTTAGTACCTGGCCCTGGGGTGATTAGGGCAGGTGGATAGTGGCTCTGAGCGTAAGAGCCGATAGAGGAGGTGGTGGGATGTGGGTTTTGGATTGGCTGACTTGCATTTGAAAAGCATGCTCCCAGCTTAGCTGTTTACATCTCTAGGAATTGGCTACCCTGGATGGGGCAGCCTTTCCAGGGTCAGCAATGTGCCAGATGTCAAAGCGTCAGAATACAGAAAATAAAAAACTTGGTTAATATACTGTAGTATAAGTCAAGGCAGGGTAAGTTATGCTGCAGTAACACATAAATTCAAAACACCTTTATTTCCCATTCTCACCAAGTTGGCTGTGGGTCTGGTTAACTCTGCATAACTTGCCCTCGTGCTGGAGCTAAATGATCCATCCTGCTTCCATCATGACACTCTGTTGCCTTAACTCAAGGTTTCCATGCTCATAATGGCAGAGGAGAGAGATTCCAGAGGACTACATAGTCTTATCCCACTGTCTAAGCCCCAAAGGGGCATGTAGTCTTCTCACAGTCCATTCGTAGAACTACTCACCTGGCCCTGTCTGTGTATGCGAGCTGAGCTGTATCGCGTCTCATTTGCCTCAAGAGTCATGGTGGGATGCTGTTGCAGAGGTGGCCGGTGGCCAGTCCAAAGCTAAGGTTTGGATGGAGGACAGGACTAAACCTCAGAATACCAGCAAGTTCTTTTAAGTCAAGACCACACGAGAATAAGCCATGTGCTGCCTCAGACACTGACACTAGGGCATTGACAACAGAGATTGCTGTCCAGAGGTCAGGAAAGATGAAGTACACCTCACCTGGAGGTCAGTGGGAGCCAGGGAGAATTGAGAGACGGCACAAGAATGAGTGAATCCATGCTCTGGACTTTCTCCTGTAGCCAAGGTGCCAGTCGGGGAGAAGAAGGGAAGGAAAAGGCAATCGACAATTACCCCAAAGAGACTGAGTTAGCTCAAAAGAGGCTGGGTGTCAAATCAAAAGTGGATGCAATTACCCCGAATGGGCGGTTATCATTTCCCACTCCCAAGCAGAAATATGGGCTCCAAAACTAAGCTGAGTTAATTAATAAAGAATAAAAGAAAGTTATATTTAGCACACCCCAATTTGTAACTATTACCTTTAAAACAACCCTACATGCGTCTAGTTTAATTTTCATTTATTATAAATGAAGTTGCCACTTTTTACACAGAATCAAAATTTGGTTGTAAGTGGTGGGGGGGTCATCTATGTTTGTGTATAGTAACCCTACATTTCAGCCGTTCACAAGCACCTTGCATTTTCATTTGACAAATATTTATTGAGCATAATTATGCTTCAGAAAGTGTGTAAGGCTCTAAGGATACAATAGTGAACAGGACATACATATTCCCTGCACTTAGAAAGCTTATGGTTTACAAAGAGACATTTTTAAAAAATTGCTCAACTAATAACTTAATTACAGTTATAATAAATGCTATGAAGAAGAAGGTCCCAGGGCTATGAAGTGTATAACAAAGGAATCTGTGGCACATGCCTGCGTCTTCCGACCTCTTTCTCTTGCCCTCTGTCTAGCATGCCCTTCCCTTATTTCTGTGTATTAAAATACCCAAGCAGCCTCCCACATAAACCCAAGTTTTCCTACATGAGGTCTTCCTTACTCATCTCTACAGGAAGCACCTTCCCTTCCCATCAGTTACCACTTTCCTCATCCAAGACTGAACCTGAGTTGCCTACGTGAGAGGGTTTTACAAAACTTCTCTATACGGCAGGGACCAGTCTTTTGCACAACTTTAGAAATCTCCTTCTGCCTAGCATAATGCCTTGCAAACAGAGATTCGCTATAAATATTTGCTAACTAAATAAATCATATGCAAAGCCAAATTAGACAATTCTGTTTCTTATGTATCAAAAATCTATTTCCGGAATGTTAATGTTGTTTATTGTTGAATTAATTGTGTATGCCCAATATGGGGTATTCAAATAAAATGTTACTTTGTATTTCTCTAAAAGGTAATAGTCAATGTATGTAGAACATTGTCAAATTCAGAATGGCTTTTCTTGTTTTTTCATGCTGTGTATTTTAAAAGTTGTCCAGTTGACCCCTGAACAGTATGCAGGTTGGAGCACCTACCCTCTACACAGCTGAAAACCAGTGTATAATTTTACACTCAGCCCTCCACACCTGTGGTTCGCATCTGTAGATTCAACCAACCTCAGAGAGTGCCGTGCTGTGGTTCTTTATTGAAAAACATCCGTGTATAAATGGACTTGTGTAGTTCAAACCCATATTGTTCAAGGGTCAACTGTATATACATGTAGTAAAGAATGTCAACAGGACATTAGGATACAAGAGAAAAGCAAGTTGCCTTCATTCCCCAGAGCCTCATTCAAGTTCTTTTAGCCACAGGATCTCATTGAAGCCTCAGAAATCCCTTGTGAGTGGGCATTACTGTTGTCTTAATATTCTGGATAAGGGGCCCACTTGGCTC
Source organism: Phocoena phocoena (assembly GCF_963924675.1). NCBI lineage: Eukaryota > Metazoa > Chordata > Mammalia > Artiodactyla > Phocoenidae > Phocoena > Phocoena phocoena. The sequence continues at coordinate 99,039,375 of NC_089225.1, read as the reverse complement.
CCAGAACTTAGTGATTAGAGCAAAACTAACAGTCACATCATGGAAGAGCTGCACCTTCCCCACGCTCTTTTGCCTAAATGATCTCTTCTCACAAGAAAAGCCCCTCCTTTGTCACAGTTTTCGTATCCTTCACTAGTACCCTAGAGGCCATCTGGCTGGTTTGGAAGAGGAAATTTTTACTCATTCATCCATGTCTCTATGAACCAGACACTGTGCTAGATACTGGGGCTAGAGTGCCGAGCCCAAAACAGAGTCAGTCCTTACCCACGATTACGATGGTCTCGCTCTGTGGTTCGAGAGGTGTATGGAAATAAGTGAGGACCATTCAGATGAGAACAAGCAAGGCTGTCTCTTCAGGGTTTGCCATAGCAAGGGAGGCAGCCACCATCACTTGCATTTGGCAGAGACTCAAAGGCAAGCAAAGGAGTGGGGAAGTTTGTAGCGGACAAAAGGGAAGGCTTCAGGTGTGCCCTGACTCGAGGCTGTTGGCCTGAGGAAGCCCGAGGCAGGCCGACTAGAAGGGAGGAGTCCTACGTGATTGGTTACAGGTGCGCATTTGGCTTTCTCCAATTGGTCCTATGTTGAAAGCTGGGGCAAAAGCTAGGGAAGCTGTTAATTATTAATCAAGACAGGGCTGTTTTGAGCTGACGATTACAGGGACTATTGTTTGGCTCTGTGGACTAGTTATTCCAGGTGATAGTTTGACTTCTTGGATTGGTTACTGTAGACAGGTCGGCTTCCTGTCTGGTCACTGTGGGTTGTAGGTCTGAGCTCTATATTCATCCATGATCTGGCCGTGGTCTGTTTGTGTATTCATTCTCATAGGTATATTTGACAGATTTTCCTCAAAACCAAAAGAAAATGGGCTGTTTTTTATAAGTTCATTTCTAAGTTGACAAATGGGACTTTCAAGCATATTTTCCCCCCAAAGAGCCAATGAATAGTCCTTCTGCTTTAATGATAATTCAGTATATGCCAGGCTCAGTCCGACCCATGTAGCCTCTCATTCAATGCTCATAATGATGCTATGTGATAGATGTTAGTGTTCTCATCTTACAGATGAAAACACTGAGACACAGAGGGGTTAAGAAACTTGCTCAAGATCCCCTAGGTTAGAAGTGTAGGAGCAGGGATTTCCCCTAAGTCAATCTGACTCCAAACCTTTTGATTTTAACCAATGTACAATTGTCTCTGTACTACTGTTTCCCTAAATGGCCCTCAATATAAAACAGTTCCCTTCTTATAAAGTCATAGTATGGCTGTGGCCACCCACACTGTTGCAGGGCGAAGGACAGGGCCAGAGTCAGCAGGGACGCTGAGGACAGAGTAAATGGATGGCTCCCCCAGGAGTACAAACATCAAGTACAAACACGAAGGGGCTTTGGTGGACAAGGGCACAGTCCTTCTGCGGAAGAGATCATATTGAAGGTCAGCTGTTCACAGTCAAGGATAGCCTTTTTTTTTTAATCCCGACATTTCTCTGGTCCAAAGTAGACTGTATGTGTAATTGGCTTTAGGTGCCACATAGATGGCAGCAATGTGGCATGGACCTTCCATCACTACCATCCCTGTGCCTCTGTCCCCTGCAGTACAATGGCCTAGTAATGCCTGTGTACTGCTACTTACCACCATTTTTATACCTTTCTTATTTACAATTATTTCTTTGCTTTCCAAGCATGGGAAGGGGTCATTTGAGCACAAGCCTTTGCACACAGTGGGCATTCAATACATTGGCAGGTGTACCAAGAAAGGAAACGAAAATCATTGTGATTTTTCTTGCCTGAGAAACAACTCGCTGAAGTCCTGGAAACCTAAGTTATAACTTAAGCCAATAGTTTGCCCTTAAAGGGTATTTTTCATACATACATAGCATGAGAAATGAAATAATAAGAAAATTCTCTTTAGATATCATGTATAATATTGTTTTCCAGTGATTTGCTGTTTTTTTTCTTGTAATGAAAATTCTAACACTGTTGAGGTGACATAAATGTGTTGGTTACTTTAAAGTAATGTTAAACATGTCCAACAACATTTCTCAACGTTATTGCCCTCTATTTATCTTAAAACAATGCTAATAAAGAAGCATAACTATTATCAGCGTGCGATCGTACAGTAGGGTTTTGACGTCTTGTTACATCATAATCTTAACATTCCATTTGTAAGAAGGGACAGGCAACCTTATTATTCCAGTGTAACTAAACAAGGCACTTGGGAGACTTCATTAACTCTTACAAGGCACTGATGTCCCATTTAGTAAACTACAGCTCCAGTGTAACAAGTAGTATTGTCCTTAAAGTTCCCAATGGAACCACCTTCTTCTTTTTTTTTTTTTTAATGTGGTACGTGGGCCTCTCACTGTTGTGGCCTCTCCCGTTGTGGAGCACAGGCTCCGGATGTGCAGGCTCAGCGGCCATGGCTCACGGGCCCAGCCGCTCCGCGGCATGTGGGATCTTCCCGGACCGGGGCACGAACCTGTGTCCCCTGCATCGGCAGGTGGACTCTCAGCCACTGCACCACCGGGAAACTTTAGAACCATCTTCTTAGCTCAAGTCTGGAAATATCACTAATCAGTTGGGAAATCCTGACATGAGGTGACTGAAGATTGGCCATATCGTGGGCGTTTCTCTGAACAAGATGGGCCACCACATCTTAATCTACACCTGTGTAGTGGATCTGGGCTGGAAGTGAAACCACTCCATAGCAAGAGGGTATTAAGTATGTTTTCTTCAATGCACAAATTGTCAATGGGTGATGGAGTCTCGCTCATTTATCTGCTCTCTCCCTCACTCAGCCCTCCCATGGCTGAGAACCAGCTTTTTCATGACAATTTCCAAGGATCAACCTACAGAGAAGTGTTCCTTTGCCAACCAAGTCATGACTTCTGAGTCTGGCTAAGACAACCATCACGAATTCAAGTATCTGAGCTTATTCTTCATGCTGGATCCTGTGCTGGCTCTTCTGCTCCAGGATGTCCAAGCTGGCTCAGGCCACCTGCACACCAGACACCTGATCCATTCTCATTTTAATCCCAAATCCATCCAGGTCCAGCTTTTTGGTTCTGTTTTCCAACCCATCCTCAGTTCCTGGCTCTATATCAGGAGTTGGTATCTGAACTTTCTCCAACAGGCTTGGCTGTTCTTCTTGCTCACGTTGTGCCAGAAAATATAATAGAAAACCCATCTTTCACTCTGCAACCATAGAAACCAGTCCTAATGCTAGCCATTTAATAGCTATATCAATGAGAGCAGCCCCAGAAGTGTGGAAAAGGAGAGTACACAGAGCCTATGGGTCAAATTGAAGTATAAAGGTCAAAGATAACATGGAGGGGGGGACCTTCAAGATGGCGGAGGAGTAAGATGTGGAGATCAACTTCCTCCCCACAAATACATCAAAAATACATCTACATGTGGAAAACTACAGAACACCTACAGAACTCTAGAAGAAGACCTCAGACTTCCCAAAAGGCAAGAAAATCCCCACGTATCTGGGTAGGGCAAAAGAAAAAACAGAGACAAAAGAATAGGGACAGAACGTGCACCTCTGGGAGGGAGGTGTGAAGGAGGAAAAGTTTCCACAAACTAGGAAGCCTCTTCACTGGTGGAGACAGGGGTTGGGCAAGGGAGACACTTCGGAGCCACGGAGGGTAGTGCAGCAACAGGGGTGCAAAGGGCAAAGCGGAGAGATTCCCGCACAGAGGATCGGTGCTGACCAGCACTCACCAGCCCGAGAGGCCTGTCTGCTCACCCACCAGGTGGGTGGGGGCTGGCAGCTGAGGCTCACGCTTTGGAGGTCAGAGCCCAGGGAGAGAACTGGGGTTGGCGGCGTGAACACAGCCTGAAGGGGGCTAGTGCACCACAGCTAGCCGGGAGGGAGTCCGGGAAAAAGTCTGGACCTGCCTAAGAGGCAAGAGACCATTGTTTCTGGGTGCATGAAGAGACGGGATTCCTTCCCCATTTGCCCACAGAAGGCAGAGCACCACCTAAACAAGCTCCAGAGAAGGGCATGAGCCACAGCTATCAGCTCGGACCCCAGAGACAGGCATGAAATGCTAATGCTGCTGCTGCAGCCACCAAGAATCCTGTGCACAGGTCACTATCCACATAACCCCCCCCTCCCAGGAGCCTGTGTAGCCCTCCACTGCCAGGATCCCATGATCCAGGGGCAACTTCCCCAGGAGAACAGCACCTCAGGCTGTTGCAATATCGTGCCAGACTCTGCCACCGCAGACTCACCCCACATTCCAGTTATAACTACCGTACCGCTCCCTCCCAACAGCATGAGTGAGCAAGAGCCCCCTAATCATCTGCTGCTTTAACCCCATCCTCTCTGGACGGGAACAGATGCCTGAGGGCAACCTACACACAGAGGCGGGGCCAAATCCAAAGCTGAACCCCAGGAGCTGTGCAAACAAAGAAGAGAAAGGGAAATCTCTCGCAGCAGCCTCAGGGGCAGTGGATAAAATTCCCACAATCAACTTGATGTACCCTGCATCTGTGGAATACCTGAGTAGACAATGAATCATCCCAAAATTGATGTGGTGGATTTTAGGAGCAACTGTAGACTTGGTGTTTGCTATCTGTGACTGATTGGTTTCCGATTTTTATGTTTATCTTAATTTAATTTTTAGTGCTTGTTATCTTTGGTGGATTTGTTTATTGGTTTGGTTGCTCTCTTCTTTTTTATTATTATTATTTAATTTTTAATAATATTTTAATAAATTTATTATTTTTTTTCTTTCTTTTTTTCTCCCTTTTCTTCTGAGCCATGTGGCTGACAGGGTCTTGGTGATCTGGCCTGGTGTCAGGCCTGAGCCTCTGAGGTGGGAGAGCTGAGTTCGGTACATTGGTCACCAGAGACCTCCCAGCCCCAATTAATATCAATCAGTGAGAGCGCTCCCAGAGATCTCCATCTCAATGCTAACGCCCAGCTCCACCCAATGGCTAGCAAGCTCCAGTGCTGGACTCTCCATGCCAAACAACTAGTAAGATAGGAACACAACACTACCAATTAGCAGAGAGGCTGCCTAAAATCATACTAAGTTCACAGTCACCCCAAAATACACCACTGGACACAGCCCTGCCCACCAGAGAGACAAAATCCAGGCCCACCCACCAGAACACAGGCACCAGTCGCCTCCACCAGGAAGTCTACACAAGCCACTAAACCAATCTCACCCACTGGGGTCAGACACCAAAAACAACAGGAACTATGAAATTGTAGGCTGTGAAAAGGAGACCCCAAACACAGTAACTTAAACAAAATGAGAAGACAGAGAAATATGCAGTAGATGAAGCAGCAAGTTAAAAGCCCACCAGACCAAACAAATGAAGAGGAAATAGGCAGTCTACCTGAAAAAGAATTCAGAGTAATGATAGTAAAGACGATCCAATATCTTGGAAATAGAATGGAGAAAAACAAGAAATGATTAACAAGGACCTAGAAGAAATAAAGAGTAAACAAACAATGATGAACAACACAATAAATGAAATTAAAGATTCTCTAGAAGGAATTAATAGCAGAATAACTGGGAAGAATGGATAAGTGACCTGGAAGATAAAATAGTGTAAATAACTACCACAGAGCAGACAAAGAAAAAAGAATGAAAAGCATTGAAGAGAGTCTAAGAGACTTCTGGGACAACATTAAATGCACAAACATTCGAATTATACAGGTCTCAGAAGAAGAAGAGAAAAAGAAAGGGACTAAGAAAATATTTGAAGAGATTATAGTTGAAAACAGGACCTGTATATACGCTGTCTACAAGAGACCCACTTCAGATCTAGGGACACATACAGACTGAAAGTGAGGGGATGGAAAAAGATATTCCGTGCAAATGGAAATCAAAAGAAAGCTAGAGTAGCAATTCTCCTATCAGACAGAATAGAATTTAAAATAAAGACTATTACAAGAGACAAAGAAGGACACTACATAATGATCAAGGGATCAATCCAAGAGGAAGATATAACAACTGTAATATTTATGCACCCAACATAGGAGCACCTCAATACATAAGGCAAATGCTAACAGCAATGAAAGGGAAAGTCGACAGGAACACAATAATAGGAGGGGAATTAAACACCCCACTTTAACCCATGGACATAATATCCAAAATGAAAATAAATAAGGAAACACAAGTTTTAAATGACACATTAAACAAGATGGACTTAACTGATATTAATAGGACATTCTATCCCAAAACAACAGAATACACTTTCTTCTCAAGTGCTCATGGAACATTCTACAGGATAGATCATATTTTGGGTCACAAATCAAACCTTGGTAAATTTAAGAAAATTGAAATCGTATCAAGTATCTTTTCTGACCACAATGCTATGAGACTAGATATCAATAACAGGAAAAATCTGTGAAAAGTACAAACACATGAAGGATAAAAATACACTACGAAATAAGCAAGAGATCACTGAAGAAATCAAAAAGGAAATCAAAATATACCTAGAAACAAATGACAATGAAAACACGATGACCCAAAACCTATGGGATGCAGCAAAAGCAGTTCTAAGAGTGAAGTTTATTGCAATAAAATCCTACCTCAAGAAATAAGAAAAATCTCAAATAAACAACCTAACTTTACACCTAAAGAAATTAGAGAAAAAAGAACAAAAAAATACCCAAGTTAGCAGAAGGAAAGAAATCATAAAGATCAGATCAGAAATAAATGAAAAAGAAATGAAGGAAACAATAGCAAATATCAATAAAACTAAAAGCTGGTTCTTTGAGAAGATAAACAAAATTGATAAAACTTTAGCCAGGGGCTTCCCTGGTGGCGCAGTGGTTGAGCGTCCGCCTGCCGATGCAGGGAACACGGGTTCATGCCCCGGTCTGGGAAGATCCCAAATGCCACAGAGTGGCTGGACCCATGAACCATGGTCACTGAGCCTCCATGTCCGGAGCCTGTGCTCCGCAATGGGAGAGGCCACAACAGTGAGAGGCCCTTGTACCGCAAAAAAACAAAACAAAACAAAAAAACTTTAGCCAGACTCATCAAGAAAAAAAGGGAGAAAGCTCAAATCAACAGAATTAGAAATGAAAAAGGAGAAGTAACAACTGACACTGCAGAAATACAAAGGAGCATGAGAGATTACTGCAAGCAACTGTATGCCAATAAAATGGAAAACCTGGAAGAAATGCAAAACTTCTTAGAAAAGCACAACCTTCCAAGACTGAACCAGAAAGAAATAGAAAATATAAACAGACCAATCACAAGCACTGAAATTGAAACTGTGATTAAAAATCTTCCAACAAACAAAAGTCCAGGACCAGATGGCTTCACAGGCGAATTCTATCAAACATTTAGAGAAGAGCTAACACCTATGCTTCTCAGACTCTTCCAAAATATAGCAGAGGGAGGAACACTCCCAAACTCATTCTATGAGACCAACATCACTCTGATACCAAAACCAGACAAAGATGTCACAAAAAAAGAAAACTACAGGCCAATATCACTGATGAACATACATGCAAAAATCCTCAACAAAATACTAGCAAACAGAATCCAACAGCACAGTAAAAGGATCATACACCATGATCAAGTGGGGTTTATCCCAGGAATACAAGGATTCTTAAATATATGCAAATCAATCAATGTGACACACCATATTAACAAATTGAAGAAGAAAAACCATATGATCATCTCAATAAATGCAGAAAAAGCTTTTGACAAATTCAACACCCATTTATGATAAAAACTCTCCAGAAAGTGGGCATAGAGGGAACCTACCTCAACATAATAAAGGCCATATATGACAAACCCACAGCCAACATCATTCTCAATGGTGAAAAACTGAAACCATTTCCTCTAAGATCAGGAATAAGACATGGTTGTCCACTCTCACCACTATGATTCAACATAGTTTTGGAAGTTTTAGCCACAGCAATCAGAGAAGAAAAAAAATTAAAGGAATCCAAATCAGAAAAGAAGAAGTAAAACTGTCACTGCTTGCAGATGACATGATACTATACATAGAGAATCCTAAAGATGCTACCAGAAAACTACTAGAGCTAATCAATGAATTTGGTAAAGTTGCAGGATACAAAATTAATGCACAGAAAACACTTGCATTCCTATAAACTAATGATGAAAAATCTGAAAGAGAAATTAAGGAAACACTCCCATTTACCACTGCAAAAAAAGAGTAAAATACCTAGGAATGAACATACCTAAGGAGACAAAAGACCCGTATGCAGAAAACTATGACACTGATGAAAGATATTAAAGACGATACCAACAGATGGAGAGATATACTATGTTCTTGGATTGGAAAAATAACATTGTGAAAATGACTATACTTACTACTCAAAGCAATCTACAGATTCAGTGCAATCCCTATCAAACTACCAATGGCATTTTTCTCAGAACTAGAACAAAAAATTTCACAATTTGTATGGAAACACAAAAGACCCCGAATAGCCAAAGCAATCTTAAGAAAGAAAAATGGAGCTGGAGGAATCAGGCTCCCTGACTTCAGACTATACTACAAAGCTACAGTAACCTAGACAGTATGGTACTGGCACAAAAAGAGAAATATAGATCAGTGGAAGAGGAGAGAAAGGCCAGAGATAAACCCACACACATATGGTTACTTATCTTTGATAAAGGAGGCAAAAATATACAACGGAGAATAGACAACCTCTTCAATAAGTGATGCTGGGAAAACTGGACAGCTACATGTAAAAGAATGAAATTAGAACATTTCCTAACACCGTACACAAAGATAAACTCAAAATGGATTAAAGACCTAAATGTAAGGCCAGACACTATAAAACTCTTGGAGGAAAACATAGGAAGAACACTCTTTCACATAAATCACAGCAAGATCCTTTTTGACCCACCTCCTAGAGAAATAGAAATAAAAACAAAAATAAACAAATTGGACCTAACGAAACTTAAAAAGACTTTGCACAGCAAAGGAAACCATAAACAAGACAAAAAGACAACCCTCAGAATGGGAGAAAATATTTGCAAACGAAACAACTGACAAAGGATTAATCTCCAAAATACACAAGCAGCTCATGCAGCTCAATATCAAAGAAACAAACAACCCAATCCAAAAATGGGCAGAAGACCTAAACAAACATTTCTCCAAAGAAGATATGCAGATTGCCAACAAACACATGAAAAGATGCTCAACATCACTAATCATTAGAGAAATACAAATCAAAACTACAACGATGTATCACCTCACTCCGGTCAGAATGGCTATCATCAAAAAATCTACAAACAATAAATGCTGGAGAGGGTGTGGAGTAAAGGGAACCCTCTTGCACTGTTGTTGGGAATGTAACTTGATACAGCCACTATGGAGCACAGTATGGAGGTTCCTTTAAAAACTAAAAATAGAACTACTATATGACCCAGCAATTCCACTCCTGGGCATATACCCTGAGAAGACCATAATTCAAAAAGAGTCATGTACCACAATGTTCATTGCAGCTCTATTTACAATAGGCAGCCCATGGAAGCAACCTAAGTGTCCATCGACAGATGAATGGATAAAGAAGATGTGGTACATATATACAATGGAATATTACTCAGCCATAAAAAGAAACGAAATTGAGTTATTTGTAGTGAGATGGATGGATCTAGAGTCTGTCATACAGAGTGAAGTAAGTCAGAAAGAGAAAAACAAATACCACATGCTAACACTTATATATGGAATCTAAAAAAAAAAAAGTTTCTGAGAACCTAGTGGCAGGACAGGAATAAAGTCATAGACGTAGAGAATGGACTTGAGGACATGGGAAGAGGGAAG